>NC_089753.1:4295019-4937519 GCF_040412425.1 Macrobrachium rosenbergii | reverse complement strand
TGTTCAGGATAGCATATTCCAACTCTTTCTTCATACTGAACTTTATTATAATATACTTTGTCTTTATTTTTTTAAAAGTTTGTCCAATTCTTGGTCACTGCTTAATTTGGCAAAACTTTCCCAAAATATGTTACTAATTTCGAAGGGATCTAAAATTTTGTTGTCATTATCTAATATAGCTTGTTTGGGTGGTGCAATTTTGTTCCATTTATTTTTCAGAACTTTTCTCCTACACTTTTGAATGGATGTTTCCTTGTTATTTCTGGATATAGGACCTCCAAGATATTTAACCTTTCATGATTATTTCTGATACATGGGACCTCCAAGATATTATTTAACCTTTCATGACTTTCTAAATTTAGCTTAGATATTCTATTATATGCTGTTCTAATGCATCTATTTTTAATAGTACAACTGTCATTTTGTAATATATTTTCTAGCAATGGTTTTGATTTATTAATTTTATTGAATCTACTGTTCAGAGTATTTACCTTTCTTGGGTTATGTTTTTCGTACTAATTCAGATCAATCATCTGACCACCAGGACTTTATGTTTTTTATTAAGGGGTTTTGAATGAGGAATAGCTTAGTCTCATGATTTCTCAAATAATCATATGACGGTATATTTCTGGTATGCAAGTTAAAAATGTCCCAATCTGCTTTTGGCATGTTATAAAGTGGAGAGTATGGTTTTGGTTTATTATTTAATACGATATTATTATGGGAAATGATCACTTGAGTAGGAGTCATCACAAGTATCTCAATCTAGTTTGTCAACTATATTTGCTGGAACAAAGTGACGTCTGTTAAGGAAAATGTTCCATGGGTTTTGAACAATATATTTACTTCGTTGTCATTCAGACAACAGAGATTATGTTCATCAAGTTTTCTATTTTTCTATTTTAACTGGTGTAGCCATTGCTATAGTCCCATATTGATTACGTGCACTGAAATCTATAATTAATATGGCATTCTTAAAATCTTTTATAATTTTCTGTAATATGTTTTAAATCATACTTTCATTAGGTTGGTTGTATAAGCTAATAATATCAAACATTTTCTATTTCCACAGTTATTGCCGAAATTTGTAATTCAGTGTAACCTATATCTACTTTGTCGTATATTTTATTATGGACATTTATTGCTGTTCCTAAATTATTTTCATTTTCCGTTCATGTTATGGCTAGTAGATATTTACCTGTATTTGGAAATGTTTTCCCAGGTGTTGTATATACATATAATCATTGTCTGTATTCACTTGCTAGTTGATCTCTAAGGCATTCCCGTGAATAATCCATTTACTGTATACAGTATTCCATTGAACTATATAACGACTGAATGGTGTAATATGAGAGTGGTCAAATTACTCTAAATTATTTAAGCTATTTTCCTAAATTTGTTATAAGTTAATTTGTATTTTTGTAGGTCTTGATTCATTTTTTTTGAAGTTTGAATCTAAATTTCATTAACTGTTATATTTTTACTATCTTGATTTAATTTTTCCATTTTGATTTTCTTTATAATATCTACAACATTGATATGTTTTGTAATATTCTAAATGTTCAATGCACATAACCTTCTCTTTCATGAGATTTGATGTTTGTTTTTTCTTTATTCCTATACTTTATGGAAATTTCTTATGGTGTTGGTTAGACTTTCTTAGTTATAGTTTTACTATTGTGGCACACTGCTACAGAGCGTTTACTATAAACCATGTATCTCTGTGTTCATCAGTTTACTGCTTTTTCCTTTTTTTTTGTGAAGCCTAAATTGGTGATGGGTGAATTTCTCCGCTGTCATTATAGTTATCTACATTTTGGTTTTCCATTTCATCTGAATTTTGGTGGACTCTGTTCCTAGAGGTGTATTATTAGCTACTACGGGAGACAGGAATGTTTGATTAGTGTTCGTTTCTGAACTTTTAGCTTGTGGTGAGATTGGTGTGTTATTAATCTTTTAGAGCTGGTTTGGTGGAATTAGGTGGGTCTATCTAGTTGCCTCTTCCGAGTTGTGTTACCTGTTTTATCACATTCTTGTGATTTTAATTCTTCTTCGTCTTTCTCTATGTCAATATTCGTATCTATTTCTGGTAAGGAGACAAATCTATTGTCCAATGTGGTAACATCATTGTTGTATGAAATGCCCTTAGAGGGGTTCTTTTGATAATTTTTTATAGTATTTCTCTA
The DNA here is from genome assembly GCF_040412425.1 of Macrobrachium rosenbergii. NCBI lineage: Eukaryota > Metazoa > Arthropoda > Malacostraca > Decapoda > Palaemonidae > Macrobrachium > Macrobrachium rosenbergii. The sequence goes on along the minus strand of NC_089753.1, from coordinate 4,935,333 downwards.
TTTCTATTATCATTCTTTTCAGTTAGGGTATTATTTGGATTTTGAAATATCTGCATACTCTAAATTTCTTAGCTGGGTCATTCTAATCCTCCTACTTTAATTCTAACTTTGCTTCCCCTGACCGACACTCCAATTTGTACTTGTAGTAATTTAAGTTCAGTATTGTAATATATAACGCACGCTTTAGATCGCATGATGTTCAAAAGCCACAATTTATGTGAATTTTGCTGGCCACAGTCCCAGCTGCAGCCCATGTTCCTGCGAACTGCAAAGGTACATCTGGGAAAATTTCTGCATTTAATGGCTGTATGGCCATATTTGCAACAGTTCTTGCATTGCATGGGTATGGGAACATAAGGTCTCGTAGTTCCCTATTTAATCCCAGTATTTTAATTTTCAAGGACAAGGTTTGGCCACTGAACTTTATTTTTGCTATTTTGATTGATTTATTTTTGTCTTTCCTGTTTGGGATCTCATATATTTTGCAGTCTTCAACGTTGTTGTATCTTTTCTGTAATGAATCTAATACCATTGATTTGTTTTGTATTCCTTCTTCTAGATTTGGCAATATTACTGTGCCTTGTACTCTAGTCATGGTACAGTATCATGCCTTGTAATGCATATAATTATGTTCGCTCTATTTTTAATGTTTTGCTTATTTTCCAACTGGATTCTGGTTGTTGTTTCAACCAACCATTCCCTTTTTTAATTCATCTTATGCTCATCTCTTGTGATGGGCACCGGTTCAAAAAGTAATTTTCCAATTTTAATAAGGATATATTTTGGTCCGCTTGTAAATTCAAAAACCTTGACCAGTTTGATTCTCCAAAGAGGGAATCAAAGTGAACCAAGGTCGAGTCATTCTTGAACATTTTACTTATACAGGGGTCCATATAATACATGCCAGGGCTAAGATTAAAATTACAACTAGAAGTAAGCTGTATAATAGCAGATTCTAAAAGATTTCATGAAGAGAAATCTTTTAATCTGGCAATCACTGAACTTTCAGTCCAATTTATCCTGTGAGAGTTTTCACTTAAACAAATGAATATGGCATTGAATGTTTGCCCAGTTTTGACAGAATACTTATGCTGCTTAATCCGTACATCTAAATCCTTGCTTGATTGGCCAATTTACAGAGGGGCAGTCCAAACATGGAATTTTATATATTACATTGCTGTTTTCCTAAGGCCTATTTTTTATTAACAGTCCTTTTAGTGTGTTATTAAAGGAAAAAACAAAGTTGACATTAAAAAGATTTTAACAATGATTTTATGATTTCAAACCACTGAAATAAGGAAAGCAGAATGTTCTTAGGTTTTTTTCCCATCTTACTTTCACTATAAAACTTTTTGGGGGCTTTTATTATAACAAATATCTAGTATATATTATATATGAAGGAGCTCTTTGTTGGGTGAGTCGGTAGAGCTGCGGACTGTCACTTGATGGGCCGGAGTTCAATTCCCCGGCCGGCTGATGAAGAGCTACAGGAATTTATTTCTGGTGATAGAAATTCATTCCTCGCTATAATGCGGTTCGGATTCCACAATAAATGCTGTAGGTCCCATTGCTAAGTAACCAATTGGTTCTTAGCCACGTAAAATAAGTCTAATCCTTCGGGCCAGCCCTAGGAGAGCTGTTAATCAGCTCAGTGGTCTGGTAAAACTAAGGTATGCTTAACTTATATATGAAGGATAACATATACCTGTCCCTATTTTTCTTATGTATTCGATTTCTTGACCCAAATACTTTGGACTAACAATGCGCAATGCTCTTAAAAATATAAAGAAAAAATGGATATTTTGATATTAAGGTATCATGAGTTAAGTTCTTGGTTGGTTTCCTATAAATACTGAATTTGCACTGAAATGGTTCTCTATGTAGTACATCATCTAAGAAAGGGAGGTAATTGTCTTTTTCTAATTCTAAAGTAAACCTAATGGATGGTACTTGGTTATTCAAATTAGAGAGTACATCAATACCAGCAGGCAAAACAGCTAGAATATCATCAACATATCTATACCACTTTACAGGAGTATAAATGATATTAGGTAAATATCGTTTTTCAAAGAATTCCATACACAAGTTTGAGAGAAGTGGGAATAAAGGGTTGCCCACTGCCACACCAAATATTTGTTGGTAAAATTCACCACTGAATATAAACTTACAATCACGAATGCACAACCTAGTGAGTAAAATAATATGACTTACGGGTATAGGTAATTCATGATGGGTTAGTTCATTACTAAGATACTCTAAAATAGAATCTATAGGGACTTTAGTAAAAAGAGAACAAACATCAAAACTAACGAATCTATCAGTGGGGCAACATGTGATTTTGTTTATCAACTAAAGCTAGAGATTTATATATGTGAGAATAGGAGGTAGTTCCAAGTAATGGGGACAAGAGCTTGGTAATATATTTTGTAAAAATTTATATGATATTGAGCCAACAGGGCTGATAATAGGCCGCATAAAATTATTTTCTTTGTGTGTTTTTACTAATCCATACAAGTACGATAACGAGGGAAATTTTACTGACAACTGACCTATTAGTCCTTCTTTATCTTGTAAGAATTTTTTTCACTGTTTGAATGACCAGGTACCATCCAATAAGTTAAAATATGCAGTTATAAGCACTTTAGGGGTGTATATAGCCTACTTAAGAGTAACAGTAGTAGGAGAGTACTGTAAGGTTACTTTGGGTTGGGATGATGGTTTGGGGTGTACTTTTGTTTGAACTGACCACTAAATTGTTTTAGTATGATAATTTAAGGTATAATTTTGTTTGAACTATCAAATTAAGCAGTGAAATGTTAAAATAGGCAGTTTTAAGCATTTCAGTTCAAGGGGTACAAGGTATTTGGCAGCTATAACCCAGCTATAAGCATTTTTATGGGGATTTTTTGAATTTCTGTGGATTCTGCATTTCTGTGGTAGGTTCTGGAACTATCCCCACATACAAATGGGGGGCACTGTATGTAGGTATACTTATTTATATATATATATATATATATATATATATATATATAATTTATATAGATATATATATATATATATATATATATATATATATATATATATATACACACACACACACACACACACACACACACACACACACACACACACACATATATATATATATATATATAATATATATATATATATATATATATATATATATATATATATATATATATATATATATATATATATATATATGTCAGTTTGTTTCTTTATTTGTATGGATGGCACTTGTGTCCCCACTCACTAATAGTTAACACCCCCTTTAAAAACACTGCCTATCTTTAAAGTTCAAATACCAAATGTATACTTTAAGTATCATCCTACATCAAATATACCTTAAATTATTATCTTATTACTGTATTAATCTCTCAAATATTATTATTATTTCAAAGTCATCTTACACATTTTACCCTTAAAAAACATGTACGGACTTCTAACCCTTCCAGCCAATAAGAGAGAGAGACCTTACCTTACCTTACAGACCTTACAATTCGTTCGGTTGCTCCAGGTCCCTCAGTGAGGCGCTTTGATGTCTACCAGAGTTGCTAACGCAGATCTTCCTGGTATATTTTGCATCTTCCAGTCTTGATGGTCTGGGATGCATCTTAGATATTTGTCAAGCTTATTCTAAACACATCTTACACTCACTCCTGTTATGTTCCTCAGATGAGCTGGTAGCGCATTGAATAGATCATTGCATTATCGATGCAAAAGCGTGGTGGATTAATGTCCTGTGTGCTTTCCTTAATTTTCCTGGTATAGTTTTTGGCACTATTAATCTACCTCTGCTTGCTCTTTGATAATTTTAGTTCCATGATATTTGTAATTCTTCCTATCTGTTTCCATGCTTGAATTACTATAGAGCGCTCTTCTTCTCCTTTCAAGACTATATAAAATTGTAGTTCTTTCCCGTGGTCAGTTGTCCTTAACTTCTTCTATTCTAGCTGTAATGACCTTTGTACACTCTATTTGTGCAATATCCTTTGCAGTGTGGGTACCATATTATATTGCAATATTCAAGTGGACTACGACGCACGCTTTATAAAGCATAATCATATAACTAGCTTTCTTGTTTTGAAGTGCAAAGGCTGGAACAACATTCCCATTTTTGCTGCATTTTGCCAATAGAATTGCTATTTGATCATTGCATAACATATTCCTATTCAACATCACACCAAGGTCTTTAACTGCTTCCTTGTTTGTGATTGTCTCATTATTAGGTCCTTTATATGCATATAGCATTCCTACTTTATCACCATAGTTCATTGATTCAAATTTATCAGAGTCAAATACCATCCTATTTATCTCTGCCCATTTATATATTTTATTTAGGTCTCTTTGTAGCGAAACTCATCTTTATCACAAAGCAATTTCTACTTATTCTGTGTCAATTGCAAACTTCTTACTACTGAGTCCTTAACATTACTGTCTATGTCTGCAATCATAATCACAAAACAGCAATGCAGCTAACACCGCATCTCGTGGTACACCGGATATCGTAGCTTCATCCGGGATTTCATCGCTTGCAATCACTATCTGTTTTCTGTTTGCAAAATTCTTTTATCCATCTTCCTACTTTGTCAACAATGTTATGTTTTCTAATTTTTTCGCTAATATATTATGATCTACCTTGTCAAAAAGCTTTTAAAAGTCTAGGGCGCTTTCATGGTGGATCAACAGTTGGGTTTGTGTACTTTTTCCGGTACAAAACCATGCGTTGTCCTATATTGAACAATCTATTTTTCATTAAAAATGTTTCCATTATATTTTTTTTCATTACCCTTTCATATACTTTCATATAATATGAGATGTCAGACTCACAGGCCTATACCATTTGCCTCTAGTCTTGAACCACTTTGTGAAAGTAGGAGTAATATATGCTAATTTATGCTCATCATAAATCTTTGTCTGTATCTATACTTTGTCTTAATAATATTGTTAGCGGTTTTGCGATTGAATGAACCACTTTCTTTAACAATATGGCAGGTACTCCATCTGGTCCTGCTGCTGATCCATTTTCAATTTCCACAATAGCCTGCACAATATCGGGTTTCCTGTAATATCTATATCTGATAAGTATTCAGTATTTTCATCTCTATTTCTGTATCATTATCTTCATTGTCAATTCTAGGTGTAAATTCACTTATATCTTTCATGTTACATATTTCCTTTTTCATTTGTTAACGCCTTCAATTCTTAGAGGGCCTATTTCTACTCTTATTTTATTCATCTTTTTGCATATGAATAAAAAATTTTAGGTTTTGCTTGATATTTGTAGTGTCATTTCTTCTAGGTTCCATTTTTCATTTTCTTTGATTGTATAATCTTTGTTCTGCATTTTCTATCTTACTTTAGTTCCATCACTTTCCCATGCATTCTTTCTTTGCAAGAGCTTTTTTCCACTTTCTAATTTTCTTGGAACAAGATCCTTCTGTCTCTTGGAATTGGTGACTGATGATTACTTTTTCTTCGGTATATATTTTTCCACTATTTCTAATATTTTATATAATATATCGGTATTTACCTGCATATCATCACTTCATAAATATATTTTCCCATTCTTTGTTTAATTTTTCATTTATTTTTGACCAATTTATATTCTTACTATAGAAATTGTATTTTCCATATCCTTCCCATTTTTTCGTCTCTTGCTTTTCTCTGTTTTCGTATGTTCTGGAACGGACTGTTAGTTCTATGACATTATGGTCCGAAATACTCGTGTTATATACTATTATTTCTTTAACATAGTTCACCTCATTCACAAATACTAGATCTAAATATTATCCTTCTTTGTTGGTAGGTGATTTATTTGCTGAATGTTATGTTCTAGTAGCATATCTAATAGCTAAATTGCCTCTATCTTCTGCACTTCTATTGTTTCCTCTTTTATATGTATAAATACAACCACAGTCTCTCTATTCGCTCTTTCCATTTCATGTGCTGAAAGTTAAAGTCTCCAGTTAGAGATAAATCCATAGTCCTTTGTGATTTCTACATATTTCATCCAATTAACTATTATGTCAAACTCTTTAGTATTAAGGGGTCTATATATTACAATGTTCACTAATTTTTCGATTCAAATTCATCATATTAATTCACATTCTGTGTTACTATATTTTCACAGATTTTCCTGATTGGCATCTCTCCCATATATCGTGGTCTCCTTGATTTCTATTTCTTCTTATCTGATCTATAATTTGAAACCCTTTTATCTAAATAATACACTAGTCTCTTTGGGAATACCAGGTTTCACTTATATTCAATATTTCTATTTTTTCATTTTGGGTTAGTTCTTCTAAGAACTTTATCTTCTTTTGTTAATTAAACTAAACCCTATGCTCATCACTAGTGATGGTTTGCGACATTCCATTATCTAATATGGGTAATAATAAGGATTTTTCCCATGTCTCTTTCCTCTTGTCTGATATGTTGATCTTTTTTCATTTCCAGAAATTGCATTAAAAATCCAACTTTTCCATTATATTTGAGAGAGAGAGAGAGAGAGAGAGAGAGAGAGAGAGAGAGAGAGAGAGAGAGAGAGAGAGAGAGAGAGAGAGAGAGAGAGAGAGAATGAACTAAGTTGCTTACATGGTTAAACAATTAAAAAAATGTCAATAATCAGTATATATTATGTATATCTTTCTGTCAACTACTTTCCCTTTCTATCTATCCATCCATCTCGTGACTGTTGAGAGAGAGAGAGAGAGAGAGAGAGAGAGAGAGAGAGAGAGAGAGAGAGAGAGAGAGAGAGAGAGAGAGAGAGAGAGAGAGAGCGCATCTGTGGGCAACATGTTTGACTAAGTATGGGCAACACTTTGCACTTTCTTTGTCAAAATGAGAAGATATTTCATATATTTGACTGGTTACACCTCCCCTGGCTTCGAGAAGACTGGGAAAAAGACGAGGGGAAAAAATTTATTTATAACTAAAATCTTACTAATTTACTCTATTTTCTTTAATGAACTGATAATTTGCTGTGGGAGAAAGGGCGTTGGGTCTGGTATGATACATGTACAGTACGCTACCAGGGTCTAAGCGATGTCCGGCAGGGCAGCCAATCGAGACTACGGTCTACCCCAAAGCCAAATCAAATGTCCTTCAAAAGAAGGCATCGTGCTTACCCCATACAAAAATGGTAAAAAAAGCACGTTAAAAGAAGAAGAAGAAGAAGACATTAATATTTGAAAATTAGTGATTCATTTATTTATCATACAAAACAAATAAACAAAAAAAGAGAGAGAGAGAGAGAGAGAGAATAATTACTTTATTTAATATTATATAATCTTACTAAACATAATATTAATATTTAAAAATTAGTACTGAAAATCGTTATTTTATCATATGCAGTGTATGTGGGTACAGTACAGCATTTAGTCACGAAAAATATGAAAATAGAGAATATTCTACAAAAAAATCCAGAAATCCATCAGCTTTCCCACAAATAATTTATAGATAGGATCCACAAACAATTCTGCGAATCGCTGAGTCCACAAATTGCGAGACCATGAATCAGGGGTTGACTGTGTGTGTATGTATGTATGTATGTATTTATGTATGCATATATATACATATATATATATATATATATATATATATATATATATATATATATATATATATATATATATATATATGTGCTCCACAGACAATTCTGCAAATTGCTGAGTCCACGAATTGCGACCCCGCGAATCAGGGGGTCGACTGTGGTGTGTGTGCGTATATATATACAGTACATATATACACATATATATAGCATATAAAGTATATATATATATATATATATATATATATATATATATATATATATATATATATATATATACACACAGATTATATATACACATATTATATATATACATATACATATATATATATACATATATATACATAAAAGGCCCACAAAACACTATTTGAACATTGCAACCATATATTTCGGGCACTTCTTTCTGTGCCCCTGTTCACTGGTAAAATATGGACAGATGAAATGTTACAAGGGTATATATACAAAGCATATATAGGTGTGGTATTAAGTCTCCGATGGTATGCAGGTGACCATTTCCTAAGAAGAAGGAGAATAAACAATTCCCTAGGGGTTTCTGGCCTCATTAACTCCTATTTGGCGATGATTCTGATGGCTGTGTTCTGGAACACCTTCAGAAGTGTGTGAGGATTGAAGGTTGATGCTCGCCCAATTTCCACTGTCCTCCTGACAAGTTCATATTAAGTTGGTTTGATTGGTGATAGCAGATTCAGCATCTTAGACGATAGCTACTTTTCAAAGTAGTTGTATGTATATATATAATATATATATATATATATATATATATATATATATATGTATATATATAATTATACATATACAGTAAACCCCCAGATTAGCTTCTCACAATTCACAGATTCAGCGATTTGCAGATTTTTCTGTGGAACCTATCTATAAATTATTTGCGAAAAACTCGCCCCCTTGCGGATTTTTTTTGTAGAGCAATATTCTGTATTTTCACATTATTTTCATGGCTAAATACTGTACTGTACCTACATATACACTGTATATGATAAAATAACAATTTACAGTAGCAATTTTCAAATATTAACATTAAGTTTAATAATATTAAATACTAACATTAAATAATAAAATAATTCTATCTCCTTTTCTCCTTCCTTTCTCAGTTCCCTCTCTCTCTCTCTCTCTTACTACGAGAATTTTTATGCATATGTAATATGTATGTTTATTTGTTTTGTATGATAAAGAAATGATTTACTAGTTTTCAACATTAACATTAATGTGTACTAAACAGCAAAATATCAGTTCATCAAAGAAAAATAATAGTGAATTATAGTCTCTCAAGACTAACCTGGAGGAGAAGCCCCGCCCACCATTGTAACTGCATAGCTTGCAGGATTCGTCAGTATTGTATCTATTTCGAATTTAATCATTAACAAGCATACAAAATATAGCATATCATTACAAAAATCTTGATGTAATATATAAATTTCTATTCTTTCTGCATAGTTGTTGTCACTGAACATTTACTATTGCAAAAACAAAGAAAAAAACGTGTGCAACTGTATGCAAAGAAAGGAGGCCTGCTGGTTAATGAACAGCCATTGTTTTGGTGACAACACAGATAATTATTTTTATTGATTAACTAATCTTTTAATTTGTATTTGAATTTATGTTTGGTTTAATCGTGAAGAGCAATACTCTTGCATTTAATCATCTAAAATTAATTTGCTATAGGGCTACATAACGGTTATTCTTGAGCTAACTGGAAGGGGAAACATAAAAGCCATATAGTTTTTAATGATTTATTGAGTAATACAATACTGAATCAGGAAATATATGTCAAAATTATGTAATGATCTTCCTATATGCCAAGAAACATGTATTAAAATGACTTAACGTTAGTTATAATTTGCGTTGAATGTCAGCAAACCAAGGCAATTAACTACATATAGGCCTATAGCCTATGTGCTTCATTTACAATACGCACTGCATAAATTCATATACAAACCCTATAATATAATTGCTTTAAATGTATAGTCTGATAAAACAAAGGGCAACAAAGAAGAGATATAATTTTGGTTTACAATTGGAACTGGACCCATACGGCTACCAATCAGCTCCGCCTAAATTCAAATCCACTTCAAGTAACCAAGGAATTTAGTAAATAGCCTAAATCCAATCTGTGAACCTCACTATCTCCAAGTATTCTAAATTCTACCGATGATTTCGAGTTTGACTACATATGGAATAAGCACTCTAGTAACTCTATCTAGCCCTGGGATAAAATCCTCACTGTACTCAATATTACCATTGGATAAACAAAAATAAGATAAAAATAAATACAAAAATAAATAAAACAAAACGAATGGAAGAAAATGCCTGCTTTAGACCGAAGTTTTTTTTACTTTATTTGTTAGAGATATCTAACACTTTTCTGAGCACCTTCACTTTGTTGAACTGGATCAAACCTTCCATTCCCAACCAACCATCTACAGAGATATGGCCTTTAACAACTGGACTGGAACTGAGAGCTGGGGAAAATTATTAATAGACCTATATATGGTGATGCTTACCTGATCTTCCTCCTCCGACGCTCAATACTTCCATTACAAATATAAAAAGACACCTTACTTTAAAGTAGATTACTGAGGAAATTAAATAGGTAAATATATGAAGCTATGTAAGTATTTACCTTCAAATGGGATGAAAAATATCAGAAATTTGTTGACGTCAATGAAATCAGCTGATGAGGTGACAAGTGTAAGATTCCATATCCCGCCAAAACAATAGCTGTTCCATTAACCAGCACGCTCTCCCCTTTCTTTGCATAATAGTTACACTCGTTTTTTCTTTTGTTTTTTTATACAATGACAAGTGTTTCAATGACAGCAACTATGCAGAAAGAATAGAAATTTATATTACAATTAAGATTTTGTAAATGATATGCTATATTTGTATGCTTACACTGGGTTAAATTCAAACAGATACAATACTGACGTAATCCCTGTAACTCCATGTAAAACACTGTAATAGGCCTACTGTGTTAGTATGAGGAGGCTATAATGTAGTAAGATCTAAGTTCAATATAAATTTTCCTCATCTTTTCCAAGCTTTGGAGCGAGGGGGTTGTAACTCTGTCAAATATGCCAAGATCTTGACACACTGACTACACAGATGTTGCCACTAGACAACAAATTGCTGCACTTTGTGGTCAAATACCCACGACAGATACGAAAATCTCTGTATCTAATATATATATATATATATATATATATATGATATATATACACGGAGCCTCATACTTCAGTTTGTTACAGCAGCAGCTGATCAGAGGTCTGTGGCACGGGTTCAACCGCAGCCACTGATCAAAGAGGCGGATACTTGCTATCCAGGTAGACATCCCGGGATTATATATGTAATCAACGGATAGGTTTGTTTGAAAGCAAATGGGTGTTACAGATCAAATACACACACAAAACAAAGCCACTACAACACCTTCTAAAAACATAACAAACATCCCACACGCCTAACTTCGCCCTACCCAAGGCAGAACAACTTCTCGCTAAAGGAAAGGCCGTTAGGTCGGTATGATACATGTAACATACGCCCCGGGTCTAAGCGATCAGGCAGGCAGCCGATCGAGACTACGGTCTACTCCCAAAGCCAAATCAAAAGTCCTTCAAAAGAAGGCGCATCGTGGCGCAATCCCAATAAAAAAATGGGAAAAAAGCATGTTAAAAGAAGAAGATATATATATATATATATATATATATATATATATATATATATATATATATATATATATATATATATATATATGGTATATATATATATATTATTATCATGAAGTTGTTAAATATTGCTTAATATCAACATATCTTCAAGAATATCCTCAATAATTATATCAAGGGGGAATTTATAAGCATACGAATGGCATCGCCGAAATCTTCGGTCCACATATGATCCAGCCAATTCAGTCGATGCTACGAGTTATCGTTAGTAGCAGTTGAACGCCGAAATTGGCGCACCTATTTACTCCTCGTCGAAATTGTTAGCTTCTCGCATTAACCACTTTGACCTCGATATTCAATGGCACGCTTAACATGCAGCCTTATGACATTTTATCACACTGTGATGAGAGAAGATTACAGTTGCTAGTTGCTTAACATCAAATCCCGAGGTAGCGGATTGATATTAAGCGATATTTGTAGCTTCATGATCATATAACCACGCATAAAAAAAGTCATAAAAAGAGCTAAGGTGAAATCAAACGCACCAATGAATCAACATGGTTTTGTGGTGGTTAACGCCGGGTTAAGTACAATTTTCCCGCCTGAAGGTAAATAAAGTACACCAGACTCGCGCAACTTATACCTCCTTGATAGCTCAGTGGTAGTTTGACTGGATTCGGCTGGATGCGCGCCTGCCGGGATCAGACTCAAAAGCAGTGCCCATCATTTATCACTTATAAATTCCTCTTCGAGATATTAATTTCATTGGGGATATTCCTAGGTAGCTGCGGAATTTGATATTAAGCAATAGTTTGTAGCTTCATGATCGATATAAACTACGCATGTGATAAAAAATGCTGGCAAAAAAGAGCTGGCGTGAAAAACAGTAATCGCACGGCATCAGAACTATTATCATGGTCGAGATGGGTTAATGCCTAAGCTATACAATTTCCCCGCTCTTGACGGGTAAATAAAGTAACAGACCCGGCGTTAACTTATACCTCTCTTGGATAGCTCAGTGGTAGCATCGATTGGACTGCTGATGTATCGCCTGTGTCGTGGATCGACTGCAGCCCGCCCATTTATCACTTATAAATTCTTCGTGATAATTCCCATTGGGGATATTCCCAGGTAGCGTGGATTTGATATTAAGCCAGATTTTAGCTTCATGATCGTGATATAAATCACGTGTGATAAAAGGTCATGTTACGTTATACCCTTTAAACAGACTAATATTCTCGTAGGGCCAACATTTACGTAGTCATTGCCTGGCGATCTATCTCAGGAACAGCATGAAGCCACCCTGCTCCCGTGGGACACTCACCCACACATTCCCTCTTCACACTCGCTACCTTCTCCCTTGGGACCTCCACTTGCTTTTCTCAGCATTAGCATTCGCCTCATGATTTCTCCTCTCTCTCTCCAATATCCTCAAAAGGGAATGGATCATCTAAGGAAACACGATCTTTCCTACAAAAATAGATTTATTATTCAAAGTAACCTAACAAGTAAGGAAATGAACAATGAAAGATTAAAATGCATCATAAAATGAACTATTTGTCAAAATAATCTAACTCTGATTAAAAGTCTTACTTATAGCTAAAACCTTTAAACTCAAACTCACATACTCCATCTTAGACATTATGTTCAACTCAAAAGTCAACCACATGAGATATCACACTGCAAAGATTTGCAGAGTCTTCTATAATCACACTAATTCTGACTGACATCTTTTATTCTCACAGTTCTAAGAGAGATTGAACACTCAAAAACCACGCCTGACGATTCCCGCCTAGCTTCCGCTTAATGAACCATCAGACTTATTTTTGGGCAGAATTAGACAAACAATCTATATTTTCTAACGCATTTAACTTATGTACTTTCATACCAACTTCATTGGTCTGTTTCATACCAGAGCTTATTGTGTGTTCACTGTTTAATATTGAGGAATCAACTATTTGCTAATGCAAATGATTTGGCGACTGGTCGGTTTGACCTAGTACCATCTCACAGCTATCTCTTCATCAAGATCCTTATAGTATTGCAGTTATGAATCAATATATGTGTCCTTAAATAGTGCTCAAGCCACCCCATAAGAGCTGCCTCGCTTCTCTTAATGGCAACCAAAATAAAAGCATATGTATAAAACATAAATAAATAGAGCTTATGATCAATTAGCAATGTTCACTGAACTGCAGTTTTAAGTACTGAGCCTCATGAAGTACTTGCAAAGTCACTGGGTCGCATTTCGAGCCCTGCATGTAGTCTTACAAGCACAAATAAGCTTAATTACTCCCCACAATAAGAATTTATCAATAGTCATCAAAATTATCATTGATGGCATAAAATATTGCTGATACTCACCATCAACGATCACGCCTTCTCTTAACGCAAGGTGGGAACAGTTATCAGTACCACTGTTGTAGGCACTGAACTCACATCATGATCATTACGCATATGACTTTACGAATATCTTCTCGAACTGTTGAACACAGCACGCCATCATTTATAGTCTGTTATCACCACGTTAGAATCAAAATAGTTGATCCTTGAAGAATGAACAATGACGCCGACTTGTTAATGCGGCACATCAAGTCAGAACAGGACATTCTTTGTATATGCAGTAAGAGTTCTGGTGGAGATTATGGTATTCATGTGGAAACTGCATAAGTCACAGTCTGTTTGATTCTGGTCTATGGAACTAATGATACCTAACAATCACCACAGATACATAAATCCCGCAACTGAAAACACATTGTCACACACATACTTCTCAACCAAGGTACAACCTGGTCTTATAATCGACTCCCAAACCTTGATATTAATCTCCTAAAATGAACATGATCTCTAATCCATCCCATGTCACTACTAAGTCTCCAAAAGCACTCGGAAAAGGTCTAATAACAAAACTAAGAAACGGTTTCATGGTACTGACAGGAACGTATACTATTAATCCTCGATCGTATAATCTCACCTCAAAACGCTATAATATAAATACACCTCCCCGTGAAGTCAATACTTTCCATGGTAGATATGAATTCTTGTAACCGCCATACCCTAAAGGTAAAATATCACCATACACATCACCATCTGCTGCAGCAATAATTGCTTTTATCTGCATTTTAATTCCCATCCTAGAGAATCGTTTCTTTCAACATATGAAAAGTATGTTAACGTATATGCGCATTGTCACATCAAGATCTTCTTTCAAACTTCTAATAACTGACAAACTATTCAAAGAATGTCTAATTGAGCTTAAAACTACTTCTCAATTTCTCATTACTTTCTTGCAACTAATTAACTTCTGTTTCCTTGACACAAGTCTCCTTTGAACTTCTGCTACTTTTACAAACTTCCAATGGACATATCTAATCGCAGCAATCACAACACCTTTAGAAGAACCAAAGGTGCCGCCTACTTCTCCTTTCTACACACTATAATGCCAGAATCCATCTCTAATTAATTCTTACTTCTTTCATTAATCTAGTTAAAGAGATCATGTGTTTCTATTCTACTTCATCTAAAATTGAACACCAGACAAAAAAACAATAAGTATTATATGCAGTATATACAAATATCAACCCATTTATCCCTCAAACTATATACAAATGTTCCATTACATCCCAATCTTTAATTTTAAAATATAAGCCAATTTCGTCACACTATATGTATATATCTTTATTACAATCTATTCCCTTTTTGATCTCTACAACTCAAAAGTATTCATGAACTTAGGACTTAATTTATAATTCGACTATTCCAACATTCACTTCAACAAACACTCTATCACCCATGGAAATAGCTACTCCCGCGATTTAGCATTTCTCTACCATTGCGCATTAATCTAAGTTCGTTCTTTACTGATACATGCAAATCTTTCTCTCGCTGTATTTATCAACTAAGTAACTGTACACGCTTAACTTGCTCTGCAATAAATCAAAAGGTCCTTTCAACTTGTACCTATACAAAGCTTCTGCTGAGATATCTTAATTGTGCCGTCGCCATAGTGTTGATACTATATCGCACTTCATCCAAAGATCTGTCCCAATGTGTATCGGAACCGCCCACTGTCGCGCGTAAAGCTTCATTATTTTCTGATTCGCTCTCTCACATAACCTGCTCGCTTCTGGTCTATACCGACAGATACTTTCTTTATTCCCAGTAAATTAGCAAGACCGGCTTAAAAGTCTTATTAAGGGAATCGGCTGTTTCACTTTAATGACATGTTGATATATAGGTGGTTTGTTAAAGGATATTGTGTGGAACTTCTGGGGAAAAATTTTTGTTCAGTGACCTTAGGTTTTGTGACGCCAGAGCATTTTTCGCCAAAAATGGCCACAAAATGCATCTCCTCCTGTTTTTGGTTTTATGATGAGATTTGAACCACGATAAAACACATATGGACCTTCGATATAAAGCCGGGATTTTGATTTTTCATAATTATTTTTCGATATGAATTTTTTTATGAAATTTTCCGAAAAATTACAGAAAAAAATTGCCAAAAATCAGAAACTCTAAATATTAAAATCCCCGCATTTTATTAATCCACCATGTTTCCTCATGTTATATATAAAATTTCCTTACTTTAGATTGGTCCAATACTAAGGGAGGATATGTACTTTAAAGGCTTAAAACTTGTTTGAGAAACTGGTCTTCAAAGTTTTAGTTACATAAAAAAGTAAAAGGGACTTCAAAGACTGTGTTTGCAATTAATTCTATGGTTTTAATTTTTATTTTTGGGTATTAATTAATGCAAAATGATTATACCAAGAATATTAATTGATTATTTATGTGCGTAAGACACATTTCTTATAAATTTTAGGTTCCTGGTCCCCTGTCTGATCTGCAAGGTATTACTCTAGGGTATCATAGTTGCTTACACTTCTTTATTAGTGTCTCGAATCCATCCTTTGACAAATGGATCCTGGGAATTACTCTTTACATCTGTTAATTAGGGATTCGTGATCTGGCAATCACGTCTTGCTTCACTTATTATGATCATTTCATTTTCAGGATTGTCTATAATATCAGCCTCCGAGCTACTGCTTTCTTCTAAAATATCTTTGCCCTTTGGTAGTGACGAACAAATAAAGAGGCTTTAGGGGTGGATGTGGTTGGTCTCTGGGTCAGCAGAGATCGCTGCCTGCGCCAGCTTGATGGGCGCACAGCCTCTCTCCGTCGCCCATTCCTCTATTGCACCAATTTCTGAACTTCTTTCTTTCTACTTCTCTACTTGGACTTTCCACTTGGCTTCTTCCGCATTCTAGAAGCATGAAGGAACTCTTGGACCTTTTAGGCACGGTGAAACAAAAACACCGCAGAAAATACAGAGTTCAGTCAAGGCTAGCGAGCATGAAAAACGTGTCCTTCTAGCTTGAAGTTTATAGGCAAACTCAGGCCACAGTCAAGGCCATGGTACGACGTAGCGTTGTCATGGCTAGGAATAACTAAAAGGTGCCTAAGTAGGATATTGACATTATACATTTCATTTCAAAGGAAGTTTTCAGAATATATATCGCAAAAACTATACCAGACTATACTGTTTGCGCCATTGGTGTTTTGGCGGGTATATAGTTATTAAGCGCATTTAGGCCATAACTAGAGAAATAATGCAATTAGCATAATATTTCGTGGACACATTCTTGAACCCTATAATGGCTACAGAATTTTTTCAGCAAATCGAATTTTTTAAAGATTTTGGGGTTTTTTAGGCGTGTCGATCCCCTTAATACCTCACACACCCGTGAGCAGACATTCAGGAACACCATATCTACAAATTATCCCCAGCACCGCTACTTCTCAGCTGACTTGTATTTCAGTGGAAAATCTCACAAAGCGAAAGCGTTAACTCACAACAACTACTAATAGATGTCTACATCCATAAGCAGATTCTGAGAAGTTACCCAGAATATCCATATGCACTCTGGAATGGCCTATTTGGTATGGGATATGAACCCAAACGACACGACACCGCTGCCGGGCTTATTCGCATTAAAAATAATGAATTCTTCACAAAGGCTCTACTGCGAAACATATTCTTTCCAAAAGAACTTTCACCTGACGCTTTACACGCCTCCTGTCAACACCTAAATGAGGAGAACCAAATTTAAATGTGCCAACATCTAGAACTTGTGGTACTAGACTTCACACAATGATTAGTGTAATTTCACCCATGCTTAGACTACTTTAGTTATACTTAACCTTCCTAACTAATAAATTTATTCTCCAATTTAGTCCAGAAAAAGGCAACTTATAATCTTTCTTCGTGAAACTCTCTGAGAAATGCCTTAGCATCTGATAGTAATTTATCTTCATCTTGTTTCTTCAGCAAAGGTATGTCCCAAGTGACATTTTTACTTCAGTAAATATAACACACAACGCTTTCTCAACATCACGAATAACAATCTCTTCCGAGACTGCTGACACACTATTTCTCTCCGTATGCACTATAGGAACGTGTATGTCCCCTACATGCACATCTGAACTACTAGTATCCGAGACATGAGACACCAAATGTCTACTTGTTTTCCCTCATAGGATTCGGTATGTACTCCCTCATCCTCAACCGAAAATATCTGCTCGTAATGCATCTGCAACTACATTATGCTTAGTTTCAATGTATTTGAGGTTTGCATCAAAATCTCTCAATGTCAAAAACCAACCTGCTCTCTTGGGCGAGCAACTGGCTTATTAAAAGCTCTAGCAACGGCTGATGATCTGTAAAATCTCAACTTTATTTCCCAACAACAACATCTTGAAATGAACAAGGCTAGAGGACGACCGCGAAAAGCCCTCCTTGTCCACAACTGACATCAGCCTTCGTTACTACCACGCTTTGAACTTTCTGCTATAAAAGCAATTGGGTGTAATTTTCTCAAATTTCTGCATCAACACGCACTCATACCTTCCTGACTTAAGGGCCAGTCACCAAGGTGAACGGTTGACTAAAATCTGGAAACTTCAAAACAAGTGGATTCACTAAAGCATTCTTAAGCTTCTCAAAAGTTAATTGCTGACTGTCACCCCAAACAAATTTAACGCCTTCCCTGTATTAGATCTGTCAATGGAGACGCTTATTGTAGAAAAATTCCATACAAACGGCGAAGAAACTCCGACATACCTAGGAATGAACGAATCTGCTTCTGGTTTTGGGAACTGAAAACTCACGATAGCTTTGACTCAGGTCATCATTCACTCTGACTCCTTCTTAGAGATAACATGACCTAGATAGGACAATTTCTTTCTTCAGAAACTCACATTTAGCCAATTTGATTCTTTAACTGTTTAACCGTAATCGCTTGAGGACTTCTTTAACACCTTTAGATGTTCTTCGATTGTATCTGTGCATATGAGAATGTCATCCATGTACACATACACCGAATTTCCTAATAAACCGTGAAGTACTGTGTTAACCAGTCTAGTAAATGTTATTGGGGACCCTTGTAATCCAAAAGGCATCCTATTAAACTCAGAATGCCCCTTTGCATAGAAAAGGTAAATTTACGACTATTCTTAAGTAAGAGGAACTTGCAAAAACTCCCTGCATAAGATCTGTATCTAATATATTCTTGCCAACGATTTCAACAAATAAATCAGGCAAACAAGCTACAGGGTATCTATCTGGGCATGTCTGTTCAATTTACTTAAAGTTCACGCATACCTGATGCTACCGTCTTTCTTGGGGACCGCTTAGTAAGGAAAATTAAAAGGTGAGGAACTCTGCCTGGTCACCTTCCACTCTCATTTCTGAACTTTTTCTACTTCTTCTGATCTTAAAAGGAATTGATACGCTGGAATATATATGATTTGCACTTTCTAGGCGGATTGAATGTTCTAAAACATCTGTAACCCCTAGTTTATCTCCCTTCAAAGCAATAATATCTAAATATTCTTTCTTAACACTTTCTACTTTATCCGAATACTGAATAATCAGCTTGTGCCAAATGGTCGCGGAAGAACTTGACTTCTGAATTGTAGCCCTCGCTGGGAAAACATGTTACTGCCTCCACAAAACTCACTATCTTAAGTTCTTCCCAAACTTTCAAAATCACTACGTAAGTACCCTTTGTGATATTTTTTCACTGAGTCTTGATAGCTTACTAATTTCTACTGCAAAGCCACGTGCCTCTATAATTGGAAACTTCATTTACTGATAAACGCACTTCACAACGCTTTGAATCTCTCGTTCCCAACAATCCATACTTGAGATAAGGAAAATTTTTCTTCAATCGACACTTTAATCAATGTAGGAACTCGGTGCAATTATTTCAACAAAATCCTTTGAAAGGCTTTATGAATGTCTTCATTCTCTAATGAATGTTACACGCCGTGACCTCAAGTGCCTTGCTTTCACGCTGTTTCCATGTTCATATGGAACAAAACAACCTGGTCTACCTATTGTAATCCCCTGAATTCGTGAAGAATATTGATGCTAAGTGTCGCATGCAAGAAGGGCGTTCTAGCTAAACCATTTCACCTAAGGCTAATCCTTCTATGACCAAAAATGGTTCTACTGTTGTCTTTTCACCGATACAAAGCGTAGAAGAGACTAACCCAAGATATTCAATCTTCTCGCCTGTACATCACACACTGTCCTCATTAGTTGGGACTAATTTACACCTGAAATTTTTGAGTGGAAAAACTGGCACTATCAGGTTAACTGAGCTGCTTGTGAATCAATGAAGATAGAAATTTCAATGCCATTAGAAAATCCACGCATAATCGCCCATAGGGTTCTGGTGAGTCAAGACCTGATTGCTCATTATCCTGTGTCCGCCTTCTAACTTATCTTGCAGAAATTTATTGCCTGCTTGTGTACCTAGAACTTGCATCATGAGGAATTCTTCTATCATATTCTAGTAAACCACCCCGCGGATTTCCTGAATATTCTCTCTATTTCTTTGTGGCTGGGCAAAATTCCTCCACTCATGGTCTGGAAGATTTGCAAGCTGAACAATATCTCACTCTGCAATTTGACTTACTATGTCCTACTTTATCATAAATTAAAACAACGAATCGTTGTTACTGATCTCTCTGAGGTTTTCGATTCCACCTGCCAAGACATGCTCGCTCTCCTGCATCGTTTCCTAGATGTGAGGAATTTGCATTATTCTGTGGGTTTTGAAACTGTTGCTGAAATTTTAGCACCTCCTTCACAAAACTACTGTCCAGTCAGCATTTTGATAGATTTTATTAATCTGTGCAAACAAAAGGATTCATCTGTATCCTGATCAATTCTTTTATCAAAACTATCTGTAATTACATCTGGGACTGACGTTAAAAAAAGGCAGGCAAAGTGTAGCAGCTTTTTCAAAATTAATTTTAAGGAGATATCATTTCCATTTACCCATGGAGAGTTTTTCATAGATTTCTTTAACTCACCTACTGCATCAAATAAACGAGCACTGTACGCGATTAATGAATCGTTACCTTTCCTAGTTCTGATAAGCGCTCGCAGATTCCGAACCATGCATTCACGGTCTATCCCGCCATACGACGCACGTAAAAATTCCTGAAGTTCTTTCCAAGTTTTACACTTTCTGAACCCGAAACTGTGTGCTCGTTCTCCAATGTCCCCTTTGTCTAAGTCCAGGAAAGCTTTCGCTTCTGTTAGAGCTTCAGCGCCATTTGTGATTTTCTTAGAATTCAGGTAATTTTCTACTGATTCAACAAATGTCTCCACATTTTGAGTTAATTTCCCGTCAACTAGCCCTTTAAAATTGGTAATACCTGCATTGAAGTTCAGCCTATCACGAAATACAATTGATCAGGACGACTAGCGCCTGAGTCTGACATTTTGTGAATGATCAAACGCCCCGATCAGAGAATACAGGCTGAAATAGAAAGAAGCATGTAAAGATAATACTCTAAAAGAACAGAAAACGGAATACTTGCTTATCACTGTCTGCTAACAGAAAAACGGAGCTATAGAGTGGAAGTCACCACCATAAAAAGATGGAAGGGAATTTGTAAAGTCACCATCCCCTTAATTAACTCACAATCGCCACTATTCACTCTTATTTGGGTGTTTTCTTAACCCCAAATTACTCTACATATCACCCAAATCTATTTTCACAATTCACCACTCCCGAATACTTAAATAGAACAAAAAAATCACCATATTAATGCGTAATCTTCGGAATATGGCTGTCGCCATGCGCCAAATCTCAACACTGAGCTAAGCTCGCTGTTAACAGCCAGTGCCTTGAGGCATAATGTTATCAATTAGTCTATTTTAATCTCCCTATTTCGCTATCTTAACCCCAAATGAAACTAACGCACATCGCTACTACCAATTAAACTTTTTATTTTAAACCGCTGCCACCAATAAAATCTGTTATACCCCTTACAACAGATCTCAATATTTCGGGTAGAAATAATTACGTAACGTTGCCTGGCGATCTATCTTCAGGAACAGCATGGTATTTCGACCCTGCTCCTCTCCCTGACACTCACCCACACATTCCCTCTTCACTCGCCATCTTCCTCCCTGGGACCCACTTGTTTTTCCCTCTCAGCATTAGCATTCGCCCCGCGTGATTCTCCCTCTCTCTCCAATCATCTCAAAAGGAATGGATCATCTAAGGAACACGACCTTTCCTACAAAAATAACAGATTTATTATTCAAAGCAACCCACAAATGAACAATGAAAAAGATTAAAATGCATCATAAATGAACTATCAAGTCAAAATAATCTAACTCCCTGATTAAAAGTCTTATTATAGCTAAAAACCTTTAAACTCAAAACTCTCACATACTCCATCTAGTCTCAAAAGTCAACCACATGAGAGATATCACACTGCAAAGATTTGCAAAGTCTTCTCTATAATCACAATACTCCCACCGACATCTTATTCTGCCAGTTCTATGGAGATTGGAAAACACTCAAACCACGTCTTGACGACCCGCTTCAGCTTCGCTAATGAACGATCAGACTTATTTCTTGGGCAGAATTCGATAAACAATCTATATTTCTAACGCATTTAACTTATGTACTTCGATACCAACTCGGTCATCTGTTTCACATACTGTATTGGTCATTGTGTGTTCATCGTTTAACAGCTGAGGTAACCAATCATTTGCTGAATGCAATGATTTGCCACTGTCGGTTTGACCTAGTACCATCTCACAGCCATTCCTCTTCATCACATCTAGTATTGCAGTTATGAACTGAATATATGTGTCCTTAAATATATATATATATATATATATATATATATATATATATATATATATATATATATATATATATATATATATATATATATATATATATATATATATATATATATATATATATATATTTCCTTACTGAGATACCTCTTATGCATATGTAATATATGGTTATTTGCTCTTTGTACACTGTAGTTTTATATATAAACGTAACGTTACTTCCTTAATTTTTTCATATTTTCCATGCTATGAGATTACAACTTTTGCATTTGTATAGTAAATTATTAAAATTTTAAATATATATACATATTTCACTCAGTCTTTTTCTCGGATCCTTCAGAGGGAGGGGGGTTACAAGTACCTGTCAATTAACTTGCCATATTGACATAAACCATGAAGGGGAGGTAATGATACCCACAGATGGTCAAGGATACTGACAAATCTCTCTCTCTCTCTCTTTTTCCTTCATAAATCATGAATTTCCATCTTTTGATATCTAATGTAATAACTTCTCTCTCTCACTCTTTCCACAGTTATTCTTTCTTTCTTTTTCATAATATATAAGAACAAACATCCACCCCACCTCTCTCTCTCATGCCAAAGGATATCAAGAATGTGAGATGGATAGACAGATATTGGCTGGAAGGGTTAGAAGTATGTACATATATTTTTAGGGATTAAATATTTAAGATGACTTGAAATTATATTAAGGATGGCTACATATATATCAAGCACCCCCTCAGACCAGGCAAACTTCACGGTTGGCCAATTTAAGAAAAAAAAAATCAATGGAAAAAGGAAAATATGCAAATGCACATGGTGTAAGAAATAAAATTCTAAAAATTTTTCCCTACTTGCCATGGGAAGTTGAAAGTGACTATTTACAACCCTGTGTGGGGCCTCTTTACAAGACACTCATAAAAATATGCTAATTTCACCAAGTTATACATGTTCTTTTCTAATAACTTATTTTATTTTCAGAATTATAATTACAACTCACACAATACCATACCAGATAAGATCTAAAATCAGTAACAAATTCTGAGTATATTTGTTGTAAAATATTCACGAGATTTACTGAGATGGGGAGATGAAGTAACTTTTTGTGAGGTATACATGTTTTTTCTAATATTTCTTTGCAAAATTACAATTATAGCTGACATACTATCATAAAAGATAGGAACTAAAACCAACAGCAATCCCTGGGTATATTAATGAGCAAATAAAAAGATGTCTCGGAGCTGCAAAGAGGCAGTACATCCTCCTCTGGAATCTCAAGCATACTGATCAATGTCTCTCCTGTGCCGGTATTATAATTACTATAAGTCATTTTATGGACCATTGAAGAGCTATGAACATCTTTTCCTAAGTAAATTCGCCAAACATGGTGTAACATTAATATTTATATGAGGATTCCTGTTCATCACCCAAAACCTATTATAAATATTCATGGAGGATTCCCGCCCATTAAGGGTTAAGGTATATTTGATGGTGGGATGCTAATTTAAGGTATCTGGAACTTTCAAGATAGACAGTTATAAGTGTTTTAAAGGGGGTATTAACTATTTGCAGATTTTAATCCATTCGTGGGAGGTTATGTATGCATCCCCAGTGAATATGGGGGTTTGCTGCACAGTACTCATCGAGATAACGGACAGTGGTATATCATACTGATGGTATATCGGGTGTGAAATGAAATGTCAATAAGGAGGGTTTTCTACCTCTGTTCAAGCACCAAGCTGTTTTTTTTTAAATTAGGCGCTCTTAGTGGGTACAACACTTGCTTACCAGCATCCCTTGCATTATTGTTATTGTTTTTTTTTATCAATTTACATTGCTTTCAACTCTGCAAATTATGCTAAAGCATTTACTGTCCTGCAGTTTACATTAATAAACAGCTGTTTGCCGATGTTAGTTACTGTACTTAACACATCAAGCATTAAGAATTACAAGCATAGTTGTCTTGTTACAAACTTGCTTATTTTCAATGTATTTCCATAAATAAAAATCAAATACATTTTTATTCATCCGTCACACAATGGAGAAGAAGGTGTTAAGAAAGTATGCAACTAACTTGAAGCAGCAGGTATTACAGCTGTGGCTACAGCGACGAACAATAAGACTCCAAAACAACTTGGAGGAAAAAAGCAAAGTCTGAAACTGACAAAATCACACTGTAACTTCATTTAATTTAATCTGTTTATACATACAGTAGTTGCAATTTTTAAACCAATATTTGATAGTTTACGAAAGAAGCGCCTATCTGAATTAAGTTTCATTCAGCAACTAAAAACAGCGATGATGTTGGTAAATGGCAATCACCTCACGATTTTAAGAATGTAAACAAAAAAAGAATGCAAATGGCACATGATAGCTCTGTTCATATTTTGTAATACAATATGACAATAATACATGCAATGTGATTGGATACAGTAAAACAACAGTTTCATTAAAATTATCATTATTCTCAGGCAGCGAGAGAGACCAAACTACAATAGACCAGCCTCTTTTCCACCAACTCATTATCCTTTCTAGTTAACAAGGTAAAAGAGAATGATATAAGTATTGTTAGTAACGTTATACTCTTGCATAAATGTACAGCCATAAACAACCGACTGAGGAACTGTTGTTGTGTTTATCACCGAATCGGATAACAACAGCACTTTTGCTTGTATTTCAACCATCGTACGGTAATACACAATTACCGTACGTTACAGTACAAATGACTTTAAGCAGAACAAGACTGATATATTTTTACACTATACCCTTATTCGGCATGGATAAAAGATCGGCAAAGAAATATACTGCCAAATTTATGCTGCAAGTTGTAGCTGAAGCTGAGAAAACAGTGTTCAAGCTGCTAATGACTTTAAATTATCGGGCAACGGCAACATGGCTGAAACTTGACTGTAATTAAAATTGGAGAGAAAGTATTCTAATCAAAACTACTTGGCATGAAAAAACACATTACTGCTATTTTTACGCCAATAAACGATAAATACTTACAGCTTGTATTATGATAAAATCAAGTGAAAATTCTGAACAGAATCTTGATTTTATACGTAGTCGCTGTCTCGCCTCATGAGTCACCACCATGGTGTGCCAGCGCTCCCATGGTGGTTGGGGACTAGTATTAAAGAAATATTTTCTAGCCTGTTCTTAGCCGGTATTGTGTCAAATGAAAACACTATGACACGGATGGAGCAGCACGGACTCAAAGATAAGAGGGCATTTTCTCATCTTCAGCGAGCTGAACCCAGTTTTTCCTACGCCAAAACTGCAAGAAGTGACTATTGCAAGACAAGCAGCTGCTGCCATCTTGCTTTCTACGATCGGGCAGGCAAAAGACCAGCTCCATTACCCTCTGCCAGCGCAAGTGATACACTCAACCCATCAGTGCTCCTACTGTTTTCAAGAGAGTAAAGGCAAGTGAAGGTAAACATCCAAACACGAAAGAAGTGCTTATTTTTAAACTCGGTTCTAAAATTGTTGTTTTAATCAGGGAACAAACGCTGTGTATGGAATCCCCAAAACTGAACTTTGTTTTTGGAGCACATGGTCGGTGTTCAGAGCACATGGCCGTGCTCCTCTCATCATCTCTGTTATTTAAGTAAAGCTTTAAAAATTGATTTTTTGATCATTCAGTTTAAAATGTGTAACTAAAGAAATGTTCCACAATTTAGTATTAATTTAGATAATCCTTTCAGATAACAATGTCCACAATAGCCTAGGCGGTAGCCTACATGAGATGGTAGCCTAACAAATTCAGTCAGAATAATGTAAATGTAGTAGATGTTGTCTGTAGCCTATATCCTAGGATTACATATCCTAAAGGTGATTTAAATAACCTGGGTTAGACAATACGCAATTTAAGGTAAGAACCTTAAAACATATTCTTTTATGGAACTAGGCAACAGCCCAGTTTCATACCCAAGTGATCCTAGAATTTGCAAACAGGAAACTAAAAATTTTCCAGTCTGTATAACCTCGGTACTTGCATATGATCTATATAATCTAGGACTAGGCAGTAGCTATATTAGTTTAAGTTAAACTTACAAAAACACCCCATTATTGGACAATCACTTTACTAGATGGTAATCTAGAACTAGATGAAAATAGTAACCTGTGCAAAATGAGATGGTAGCCTAGCCTCAAGGCATAATCTAGGACTAGGCAGTAGCTATATTAGTTTAAGTTAAACTTACAAAAACACCCCATTATTGGACAATCACTTTACTAGATGATAATCTAGAATTAGATGAAAATAGTAACTAAAAGTAAGATGAGATGGTGTATTCAGCCTCAAGGCTAAGTACTAAAGCATTTGTGTTTTATGTAATCCTTCATACCCTCAGAAATAATTCAGGCCAAGATTAGCAGTACCCCAGATTAGAGGCAAGTGATGAACTGACTATAAGAGATACTACACTGGCCTACTATACGATATAATAGAATTGAATAACCTAAGATTGGCTACAAACAAGGAGGTTGTCAACCTGGGCTAGACAGACATAGTAGCCTAATCCTTTGCTTACTTATGAGTAAAATTGCTAAGTTTATAGCCTATATATTTGTAATCTATGAAAGTCTGGATCAGCTAATACCCTAACTAGGCTAAGAAAGAATAAGCCTAGTAGTATATAAACAGTATTCTAGGGTCAATAAATATTAGTAAGGTTTTATGAAGCCTATACTCCTTACAGGTGATATAAAACTTAGAACACAGACAATGTCTAACCAGATTTATGTGGAAACCCCTCAAGGGAATGTCTGACTGTTAATTTAGAAATGAAGTATGCTGAATATCAAACAAAAATGAACCAGCTACCTAAACAAAACCCAGACAAGAAAATTAATTCTTTTGTATAGCTTATATCCTTAGGTTCTTAATTAAACCTAGAATAAGAAACGACCTAGAATAGGTTAAGCGAGAATCTTCTATGATCTCTTCTATGCTTAGATTAAAGTAGACTATACTAGAAGTATTAACTAACATTTAAAACAGTAGCTTGGTTTAGCTAAGTTAAACAAATTAGTTTATATAATAGTCCTATGGCATGATAATTTAGAATTAAAATCTCACATAAGCCATTGCAAAGGACTAACAGCTTAAGTAATGCAGCCCCATATGCCGTCAGTCGCCTAAAACCTAAAATAAATTTAAGTTAATCAAGATATTTTATAATGTATTACATTTCATTTACGGTAATCCAAATTAACTCGTAAGATGTAATATATTAATGGCACAAGGTTTTACAGTGTCTGTTCTTTTCTCAAAAACAATTTATTCTAAATTAGTTTCTAATAACAACTTGGTTCTTTCACTACAGGGCCACTCACTCATGCAGGACCCTCAGCTCATGTTCGTAGCAACTGTTCGGTTCGGCTTACAGTGGGTATGGGCCCATTCCACCTGCCACGAGCATAGTCCTTGCAAAAAACAGGACAGATCTGCTTGATTGCCAGATATGTGCGAAATTTGCAGTGTGCTCTTGGCAGCAAGTTTCAAGGACGAAACAGCTCGTTTCAGGCTGTCTCGATGGGTCCTAGGGTTCAGCAAGGGAAAGGAAGGGGGAGATAATATCTTTCCGTGAACTCTACAAGTATTATATTTAACCCATTCTCAGAGGATCCATATTTGGGCTAAACCCAGTACACAGTCCCCAGACCTCCCCAGGTAAACCCATGAGAAAATGGAGGAAGTTCCTCTTGGAGGTGATCATCATTTATATGAAATTGATATTGCTACCAAAATGTCCTTGCTGAACCCAGAAGGACCTTCAGCTTACCGGGGTAGAAACTTTCCAGAAGGAATTCAATCCCCATGCAACTTTCAGAAGCTGACTGCAGATCAAAAGGGGGATACAAGGATTCAGTTAATCGCTAAGAGAAACAATTACATATTCAGAGGGGTATAGTAGCTCACCCAGGACTTCTACTCCCTGGGCTACAGGCGGTCACATTTCGGCTGCAGATGCTCAGTCAGAATATGCAAGCTCCCCCAAGAGGGATACACAGTTTGCAGTATTTGATCAGTTCCATAAGGAAATTATGAGCAATATCAAAGATACTCTTGCCACAGAACGGCAGTACATAATGGACATTTTGCATGATTCCAAACATGAAATTAAAGAAATAAAGTCAGTGATGTACACTCCAAAGTGTAAAAGTACTGCATCCTGCAATCGAAAAGGGAGAGTGGAAACAAACTCTGATCAAACAAGATCCAGGGGTAATTATAGAGCTTCACGTCAGAACACAACAGGGGCTCCAAATTCTCCCCTGATAATGATAATAACAACTTCTTGGCGAACGTCAATGTGTATTTTCTCTCCTGATGGTACCTTTATTAACGAGAAAACCATGATTGAAGTTGTACATGTGGAGCTTAGAGACAGCAGCATTCCCAATACAGAATGGCGCCTGATTCCACTCTTTACAGACATGAGAAACTCAAAAGGAAACAGCGTTCTCTTAGTGGGAATACAGCATTAAAAGCTGATGATGCCCTTACCAGATCAAATGTAGGTGGATCTATACTCCCATTATGAATAAAACTCAACTAGCTCACCAAGTACCTCCAGCCTTCTGTCCCTTCACCTTTAAAATAATTAACCATGTGGAGACAAACTTCCAAAATTATGTAGTAACTAGGAAAATCGAGCCATTGGCAGAACTAAAACCATATCACAGTCCTCCGGTTTCAAAAATTCCACCAAGGAGGGCAACACTTCAACTCCCTTGAAAGGAAAAGCTCCCCTTGGATGTTATACCAACAATTTGGGACTCCTATGAGAAGAATCTCAGATGAGACAGCTTCATCAGAATTCCATGCTAGGACTCCTTCTCCTAGTATCTTGACCTCTTCCACTTGCTAGAAGCCACCACCAAAAGGCTTCCAGAGGACCCAGACACTTTTGTCATGTTATTAAAAGTCTTAAGGAGAACCCCAGGGGTTAATCACGATTTTTAGACTGGCGCTAAAAGCGCGAATGGAAACATTGAAGGCTCCAACAAGTCACTCTAATGTAACTGCCTTATTACACAGCCTCAATCCTTCTGTAGGGACGTGTTGGAGGAATTTGTGGTAACACTGTCAACGAAAGCAAGCACAACAACAAATTGTGCAGTGTATGCTCCTTCTGGGGAAAGGAGAAATTGGGAAACAAAAAACCCGAAATTTCCCTTTACCCAACTCAAAAAAGGCTCGTTTTGATCAAAAATCATATAAGCCTGCAATCACCTCCAAATCTTTTCCTCATAAACAGGTAGGTAGCCAGAAAGGACAACCCCCTTCAAAAGGACAGCAACAGCCACATCAGCAAGGACATCCTTTTCATAGGGTCCAAAACCATCTAAAGGAAAAGGAAAAGCAACGCCTGAATACCCATCAAAGGATATGTGAGGAAGAGGGGATATCAATAGGAATTGTTTGGTCGGGGTCGACTCCAAAGACACCACAAGGAATGGAAGTCTTCTCCTGGGACACAGCATTGTCTTAACAGACTGGGGTGGAAATGGTCCTGTCTCTCCCCTCGGGCTTTAAAGGGGTTCTTCAAGCATCAAACCCTCTCTAGAAGATTACGCAGAAGGCCCTACAAAGGTGCCAGAAACGTGGGCGATATTCGCACCAGACATCGCCTCCTCAGTGTTCCCAAAAAGGATTTCTCTGAAAGATTGATCCTGACCTATCAACACTGAACAAGTACATTCTTTGGGTTAAAAGTTCTCGGATGACCACCGCTGCCTGGGCACGCTCAGTCATCTCCAAAAAGGAGTTGGGACAGTTTCTAGATCTGAAAGATGCATACTGGCACGCCCCTATTGCTGCCCCCTTCGCTCCTTCCTAGGGTTCCGGATAGGAAAGAGACGTACAGGTTCAAAGTCATGCCCTTTGATCAAACACTGCCCTAAGAATTTTTACAAAACTAGCAACGGTAGTCGTCCAGGAAGGAAGGAAGGAAGGAATACAACTAATAGCTTACCTAGACGACTGGTTAATCTGGGGGGCCACAAGAAAAGAATGCCTAAAAAACTTAAGAGCATTGATCAACAGACTCCAGTCAAAAGGTTTTATAATAAATTGGGAAAAATCCCACCTCACACCCAGCAGACGTTTTCAGTGGTTGGGACTAGCAGACACTCTTCAGGGCCTGCCTCCCATCAAAACTCAGAACAGACAAGGAAAAGATCTCAAAAGGTTCCTAGACCAGCCTAGAGTTTCAAGACGGCAATGAACGCATGATATTCACTGCAATCCCATCAATAATAGATCCAATGACTTGCAATTGAAAAATGTGAACAAATTTTGGCTGTCGCATGCAAGACAAAAAGCTGCGAGACAGATCTCACCAAAAGAATCAAAAAGTCTGGGAGATACTTTGGCCTTGGACCCGGAAGGAATCTCTGGCAGAACAGGTCACCCTGACTCCTCCATCTGTAAGAGGATAACATACAGATGCTCATTGACAGGTTGGGGAGGAGCATTGGGAGGACTACTCAGGCAGGAGGTGGCCAGTTACTCTGGAGGAAGTGTCATATCAATTTCTGGAAACTGATGGCTGTCTTTTTGTCTCAAAATCCCAAACCTCCAGAAGAGACACACATTCTGCTGGTTCTAGACAACAAGATCAAAATGTCCTGTATCAAGAGATCGATCACATTCACCTCCTCACAACATGGTAATGCTAGCCATCCTTCGGATGGCACAAGTAAAGAAGTGGCACCTGTCTGTAATTCACCTCACAGGGTCTCTCAATGTAATAGCAGACTCTCTATCGAGGAAAACGACAGCCTCAACAGAGTGGATGTTGGACAATCACTCTTTCCAAACAACAGCCAACATGTTTCCACAACCGAAGTGGACCTGCTGCTACATACAAGAACCACAAACTCTGTGTATATGTATCTCTAACTTCTGACAATCAAGCACAGGAAGAGATGCTCTTCTACAAGACTGGAACAATTGGAGGACGATGATATCTTTTCCTCATTATTGTCCTGTAGATTTTGAAGGTTTTGAACAAACTCCCTAACCTTCAAAGGAGCAGCTACTTAATAGCCCCAAACTGGCCAAACAAGACACTGGTTCCTTTATTACTTCAACAGCAGGCAAAAGATAAATTCCACTGTCGTCTGCTGTACTATCCCAGAAAGTAAGAGGGAAAATTATTTACGCATCCTCCTTTCTGAGCCGAGACCTTCATGTATGGATTTTTTAAACATTATCTACCGTGAAAACTACTCACCCAACATTGCTAGGTACCTAGTGCAAAAGTTATGGACGTCATCTATCCGACAATACCAGTCCGTATGGAAGATATGGTTAGATTATATCCATACTGAGCTGCAGTTGAAATTTCTATAGAAACACTTTTAAATTTTATGATATATCTTTTTGAGGACAAACGCCTTGCGGTTACAACAATCATGTCACAGAAGACAGCATTATCAGAACCCTTGCTTTATGGATTCGGGATTGACTCCAGCACAGAAATTGTTACTTCCCTTCTATGGTCTTTTGCTCTACAAAGACCAGCTCCTGAAAGACCCCAATTACTTGGTCCCTGAACAAGGTACTTGGACTTCTATCTACTCCTCAGTTCAGTGGACCCATACAGTCATAACTCACAAGTTACAAAAGATTCCATCTTCCTAATTGCATTAGCATCAGGGGCTCCATATTAGTGAACTGGGCCTCTTTCGACAGGGACGATATATCACAAACTGTTGATAATCAATTACTATTGTCCCCAGCCTCAATCATTCCTGGCCAAGTATGAGGCTCCTTTAAGAAGGAAATCTCCTATTCTTATAAGGAAACTTAATTTAGCAGACAAAACATTATGCCCAGTTCAAGCACTTAAGGTTTACCTAGAGGTCATGGCAAACATCCCAGAAGGTCCGATTTTCCTACACCCTAGCACGAATAAACCACTCTCTACAAGGGCTAAGAATAATTTTAGTGTCCCAATCAAAAAAGCAAACCCACACTCCTTCCCCAGGTCACATGACATAAGGAAAGTAAGTACATCATTGGCCTTCTTCAGAAATGTCTCCTTTGAAGAAGTCTCTGAAAGTACAGGATGGGCATCAGAGACAGTGTTCTTAAAACATTACTGCTGCCATGAGCTCCGAACAAATTCGTCTAATTGCATGTCAGTAAGTGGTATGGTTAGTCCTAACCCCATGGGCACTACAGTGCAAAACCAGGGGTCTTTCTAATGGGTGGGTATGCTGACTATTGCTGGGAAAGGTGTGACAAGACTGCAACCATACCCAGCATACTTAGGTAAGTCACTACAGAACTTCACCCTTAATGCAAGTTCTTGTTTAGTTTCTCGTTTTTTGTTTCCAAAACCCCAAAAGGTTTTTTAGAATAAGGAATTGGGGCTTGAAACTTGTGGCTTGACCTCGGACCATAAATGCTTTTTCTTTTGGGTTGTTTAAGAATTTAAAATTTTAAAGAGCGGTTTTTGTCACCTGTCAATTCTCTTTTTAATGCTCCTTGAGGACGACAGCTTGATCACGCTATCAAAAACAGGTTTTGACATAGAAAACCTATTTTTGGTAGCGTCGCTGTTGAGTCCTCAAAACCCTCTCACTTCCTGACAAAAGGCATGGATTTGGGCAAGAGAACTTACACTGGACCAGCAAAAGAGTAATGGTGCTGGTCTTTTGCCTGTCCGGTCGCAAACAAGATGGGCAGACGCCGCATGCGCTATAGTCACTTCTGCAGTTTTGACATAGAAAATCTGTCTAGTCAGCTTGAAGATAAGGGAAAATGCCCTCTTATCTTTGAGTCCATTATACTCTACTTCACGTGTCATAGTGTTTTCATTACGACATTACCCAGCTACAAGACCAGGCTAGAAAAATATTTCTTGATACTAGTCTTAATACCATGGGAGCGCTTTGGCACACCATGGGGGTGATAGCTTGAGGACTCAACAGTACTCCCAAAATAGGTTTTTCTCACGCCAAACCTGTTTTTACACAAAACAAACGCCCCTAAACAGCCAACGCTGGTCTACAACGAATAAAAATAGCTAAATTAATTGCACAACGCAGATGTATTTAAGTGATATTTCGACTTAAAAACACTTTGTACAGTGTAACAAAAATAACTTTGTCTCCTTATATAAACAAAAGTATCTAGAGATTCATTTACGCCAACTAGAAGAAGAAAAGTACTCTTAAATGAGTTAATAAATAAACTACTAAACGATTTCCAAACCAAAACATTGATCACTATGATCGCAATTTGTAATACAAAAGCAATATAAGAATATATATACAACATTATTGGATACACTGAATTAAGGCACATTTTAAAAGATCCATGGAAAAGATGCATATTCGTTATGTTGATTGTATAATACAATAAGTGAATATAGAGCAGTGTAATGTAGGCTGGCTACCAAATATGTATACTGAGTGTAAATTATAGTATAAGCTAAGATAATTTTGTTTGTTATTCAATTTCTCTTTGTATTGAATTATCATAAGTCACCCTGCATGAACCTCCAGAATTAGCTGATATTACTGATTATACTACGTACGTATAGCGATACTTCATAGTGTAGCTAGGGCTACCATATATGTATACATGGTAATCGGTCACCCTAGTGCAGGCTAGCTTATATTCGAGATATGTTTTTCCAACAAACAATGGTTTTTGGAACCTAACCCCATCGCAAGTAGGATAATACCATATAAGCATTTTTAGTTTTTTTTGTGTTTGGAACTATCAAAACAGGTAATTTAAGTATTTTTAGAGGGGTTTGAGTATTTATGTTTGCTATTTGCCGGGGTACGCAACCTTGCGATTAATGGGATTTACTTTATAACAGTAAATCATAATGTACATTAATAATAACAATACAGTAATAGTGATAAAATGAAATAATACTGTAATACAGTAATATTAAATATAATACATACGACTAATAAAATACTACATATAGTACACAACACACACGCAACAGAGATACGTATACTATTAGAAGATGGGCAGTGATGCTGGGTCATTTGGCCATAAGTATCAAAATTACGAGCATACGTGTACATATGTACATACATGCACAGTATTGTGCAAAACAACATTGATATTCTGCGATACTGTACATTCTATGATGTCTTGTTTTGTTGTAAGATGATTTTAAGCACATATTACAGTGTTTTAGGATATGTAGTATGTAGAGTATATCTTAAAATACGCGACTAGTATACACTAAGTATATATTTCCCATGACTGCTATAAATATATTTTTTTATGATCTAAAAATTTTAAACTTTCAAATATTACAATACTGTAATATATTAATGTAAACACAGCAAAATTTCAACATGTACTAGTTTTGTTTTCTTAAAAGCATTTCACCCAAGCCAACAGCAAATCTCAAAGTTTGAGCAAAGAAAATCCTTCCTGGGTATACGCATCTGTGATCTAAATGATACTGACACTATTGGCTATCATCTGCAAAGCAGCTTAACACAGAAACTTATTATTCATTTTCCTTGGCGCTGGTTGTTTGGAAGATGGGTGATTCTGGGAAGGTGTCATTACACATCTCTTCCAAGTTCCTCTCGTAGCGAATCTGTGTGTCGACGCATCTTTGTGTCTCGTGTAATCGTGCCCTTAAAATGCCTCCTAAGCACCCTGCCCTTCTAAGGCTTCTGGCAAAGAGCATAAATGTAAAAAAGGTGGTAATGAAG
Organism: Macrobrachium rosenbergii; assembly: GCF_040412425.1. Lineage (NCBI taxonomy): Eukaryota > Metazoa > Arthropoda > Malacostraca > Decapoda > Palaemonidae > Macrobrachium > Macrobrachium rosenbergii. Next base: position 4,900,178 of record NC_089753.1, on the reverse strand, counting down.
CTTGGACAAGAAGGTAAAACTTCAATATGTTGGAGGAAGGTAGAAGCTATGACGGTGGCCCATCATTTCCACGTGAATGAAAGCACGGAAAGTGTACATCAAGAAAGATGAGGCTGAGATATGAAAGACTCTAAGTATGAGCTTCTTTGGTGGTGCAAAAGCAGTTTCATTAGTGCGGATAAGACAATCGCTGAAGGCGGAATCTGCACTCCGCATTTTGATAAAAGACTGCTGGAAACAAGACCGTGCACTGCTGACTCACACTTGTTCTGGAAAAGGATGTTGTCCAGGATATTCCTCATGAAGGACGAAACAAAAGCCTCCGGATTCAAGGCCCAGAAGGATAGGGTTACCCTTGTCATGTGTGGCAATGTGGTTGGCTTCATGCTAAAACCAGGCCTCATTTACAAGGCTGCAAATCCCAGGGCCCTCAAGAATTATACCAAGCACTTACTGCCTGTGTTTTGGATGCACAACTCCACAGCCTGGATCACCAAAGCCCTTACAGTTCACTGATTTGTCCAAAGCTTCATCTCTCAAGTTTGGCAATATCTCAGTGACTTGTGTATGGAGTTTAAGGTGCTGTTAATTATGGATAATGCTAGTGGCCACCCTGCCAATCTTTATCTCAAGGGAGTCCAGCTCGAGTTCCTCCCTGCCAACACCACCTCTCTCCTGCAGCCTACGGACCAGGGCATGATCTGTGCCTTCAAGGTACTCTACACCCAGAACTCCCTCCAGCACCTTGTGAATGCAATGGACACTGAATGTGAAGTTACGCAGAAGGAGTATTTCCGTAAATTCACGATTGCCACGTCTGTCCATCATCGAGCAATCGTTGAAGGACATGAAGAAAGAGACCCTGAACATGTGCTGGAAGAAGTTGTGGCTGGAGTGTGTTCACGATTATAAGGGCTTCTCTCCTGAAGAAATTCAACATTCGGCCATTGACAAGGTGGTCCAGTTTGCGAGGATTCTGGGTGGAGAAGGTCTGATGACATCACCAAGGATGAAGTAGGCACCCTCACTAGTGGCCACTCTGACCCCCTGATGGACCAGGATTTGGAAGAACTGACTAAGTCTGACAGTGAAGAGGAAGACACGCCAGGTTCAGGAGACAAGGAGGAGGATGAGGGCCAGTCTTAGGAATGTCTGTCCAAACTTAAGAGGACAATCAAGGAGGCGCAGGATGTGGCTAAATTATGGGATCCTTAAGTGGGAATGTGCTCCTTAAGTTTTCAATGCCCTTGATGGCATTGAGTCCTAAGCAATCAAGCCCTCATCAGTACAAAAGAAGCAGCAACTGCAGCTGCCTATTATAATTTTCTATCAAATGAATGAAGAAGGACCTCCAAAGCCTCCTCTCAAACCACTGGAAGAAGTGCCTGATGATTGAAGCAACCGATGAAGTGCCTCCCACAGCGCCTGAAGAAGAGCCTCCCCAATCGCCTAAAGAAGAGTCTCCCCAATCATCTGAAGAAGTGCCCCCAACCACCTGAAGAAGGGGAAGAGGCACCCATAGAGGAGATGTAACTCTTCTGCTTTGCTGTGCAAGTAAGCCATTATTCTCTATCATTATTCATCGGATTGCACAGCAAATTCAATACCATCCATCTATAATCAACATTCATCGCCGGTGAGTAACTATACATTTACTACACGTAATTCACATAATACAGTAAACTGGCCTCTTTATTCACTGGGAATGCGTACCACCTCCCCCCGCAAACAGCTAAAATCCGCAAATACTTAGAACCCTTCTAAAAACACTTAGTTCAAACACAGAAAAAAAATCTAAAAATGCTTTTACAGGTATTATCCTCCTTGCAATGGGGTTAGGTTCCAAAAATACCCATCGTTTGTTGGAAAAAACGTATCTCGAATACAGCCTAGCCTACACTAGGGTATTCAGTACCATGTATACATATATGGTAGGCTAGCCTACACTATAAAGTATACTCTATACATACACGGTACATTATTAATATCAGCTAATTTTGGAGGTTCATGCAGTGACTTATGATAATTCAATGCAAAGAGAAATTGAATAGTGGAAGTCTTAAAAAATATCATATGTCCATATTAAGTATTAGCAGGATCACCAGAAAGGTCCAGAACATGAAAAATTGGGGAACAAAAAAAATTTTCTTAAAAAAAAAAAAAAAAAAAAAAAAAAAAAAAAATTCACAACCCTAGTTATGTCACAAGATACGACTCCAGACTGTCAATTATAAAAGGAGGTGCTGGAAATGCGTAAGAATAACTGGGAAAGAGAAAGAGGGAAAAAACCAAGTTTTGGCAGGAGAAAGGCAGGCCTTGGTTAGTTAAAAACCGTAGTTAAATCACACCATCTTCGGCAATAACTTATGGGTTGCCTGAAACCAGCAATTTAAACAACCACCTTGATTTAGGTCTCCAATAAGAAAATAAAGAAAATATGAAAAAAAAAAATGAATCTGAACACTTACCACCTCATTGGGGGTGATCTGCACTCATCAACCTATAAAACAAAAGTCAAAATGAGTTCAAGGTGCAACAGGTCAACTTAAAGACTTAGATTGTACATAGTTTCTTTTCAATTTCCACAATACTACTTAAAAACTGACTTATTTCAGTAATAAAAAAAAAAAGCAGAAACATGGACGACAATTGATATTTTCTTATCATGAAGAGCAGAATGAAAGATGGCAAGACTTTATATTACCCTGATATCTGGCTTTCAAAGCTGGTGCTGAATTTGACAAAGCTATGGGATAACCTGAATAATTCACAAAATACCAGATGATGGACAAAGAAGGGGGAATTCAAGACCAGATGATGGACAAAGGAGGAGGAATTCAAGTTTAGTAAAGTCAACATAAGATGGCAGAGTGGTGGGAGTATAAAAATAGGGAAAGTAATTTAATTAAAATCTGACTGCACCGAACACTGTTGTACTTTCAGCCAATCAGTGCTTAAGACCGTGAAAAAGGAGAGTTGCAGTGGATAGCAAGGAGGAAGAAAGGACGTGGGAAAGGGGATAAGATAGCATAGAAAAATGTAAGAGGGCAGAAAATGGGAGAAGAACAAATTCAGATCTGTGATGGACGGGATGACACATTAACGAGAAGAAAGTCTGCAAGCGAATGAAACTGATCTGGGGAGAAGAAATCAATAAAATTCATGAGAACTGAACAAAAATATGGAATGAAGAGGAAAGGAAGAATGAAGAAAGAGCGTTACAACAGGAGTATGAGGAAGTGGACATACACAACAATACGTTCCCTGGGGAACTAAGAGAGCACATGGTCACAGCAGCAGCCCCAGAACAAGACCTAAACCATAAGAATAATGTGGATGTTTAAAGGGAAATGTGTAAAACATTTAGAAAAACTGGAGGAGACAAAAGCAGCTGGACCAGACGGCTTAAGGCCAGAACTGTACAAGGTTATAAGAACAAAGGAGAACAGTATAAATATTCTAACAGTTTACAAAGTGAAATAGAAACTAAGAGACCAAGGGAATGGAAGCAGTCAAAAGCTAATCTGTCAAGAGAAAATTCAGATAACTACTATGAAAGAATAGATGCCAATAGCCCTTGACAAACATCCAACACAAAAGGTTGGTGACATTGATTAGGGAAGACACATAGGAACATCTTAGACCACATGATGACTTCAGGAGGAGGAAGAATGGAAGACGATGGAAGACGATACTCATTCATACACAAGTATACTGTAGAAAAGACCTACAGAAGAAAACAAAGACTGACAGTAATACCGACATTCCATAAAAAAAAAAGTTAAGTACAGGCAGTCCCCGGTTTACGACGGTTCCGGCTTACGACGTTCCGAGGTTACGACGCTTTTCAAATATATTCATCAGAAATTATTTCCCGGCTTACGACGCATGTTCCGGGGTTACGACGCGTCGTACGCTGATCCGACGGAAGAAATTTGGCCCCAAAATGGCAGAATAATCATAATTTGAAGGTTTTTTTGATGTAAAACTCAATAATAATGCAGTTTACGTCGTTTTCAATTTAGTCTTCTTACCAGTGAAGCCCTTAGCCCTTCCTCCACTTCTATTTCCCTCGCTGAAGCCACCTCTTGTACAAGGTAAAGTTATCTGTTGCAAAGATTCTTCCAGTCAGTCACACTTTTTACTTCTTGTACTAAGTTCCTATTTCCATTTCTAAGTGCCAGTATTTCCATAACAACCTTGCCTTGTTAGGTCAGTGTTACATAAATGCCTGTGTTTAAATAATTGCATAAAATCGTGTGTTCAAGGCTTCTGGGCACCCTCTGTGCTCACATTGTCCTATGTATATTTTACTGCATCCTTACTGGCTTTTAATTCGTGAATCTCTCCCTTTACAGAGGGTTTGTAAGCCGTGGAAATCTCTCCTGACTGTACCTTGTGTCAATCAGTTTTCCCAGTTATAATTAACCTCTCAAGCCTTGCATCCCTAATTAGTCCATTTCATCTTCTGATATTTCATTTCATGTAAATACACGTAATTTTAAACTTACCCTAACATGTTTACTTACAAATACCTTGTGAGTAGAGCCCTCAGCTCAGATAAATTCCCCCTTTTTTCCTTGTTTTTTTTTACGATTTCCTGAATCAACAGTTGGATTTTATACAAAAATAGAGGTAACAAATTCATTCACTTAGAGTCTATAACTGGCTCATGGTAAGCATTTCCCCAAATAAAATCGTAAAAATCGCGAACGATTGCCTTAGATCTCGCAATCTGCATGTTGCAGATTAAATCCTTGTCCCCTTGCAACTTGCTGTATCAGCGACTAGCGAAGCTAAGCTGGGTGTGAACAAAGAAACGAACCTTTTTGCGTAAATTCCACATGCGCACAGTCAAGGAGTTCCACACAGTGAGTATTTTTATTTTATGTTAGGGTAGGAAGTGAATTTGTGACTGAAAATAGAAATAGGGAAATGTTAGGCAAGTGCATGCAATCCACTCATCAAGAAGAGAGAGTTAGTATCCGTTAAACAAGTTTTGATAGTCCCTGCATGAGGGCTTGCATGTTTTTCACGTGGGCAAACTAGCAAATTATGAAGCGTTGAAAATAAAAAAGGAAATGGGTGTATTTCCTCCTTGTGTTATCCAGACAATTTGTCGTCTTGGAATAGCTCTCTCTCTCTCTCCTTATCCAGACAATTTGTCGTCTCTCTCTCTCTCTCTCTCAAGTTAGGAATAGTAAAATCTCAGAAAGTGTAAAATTTGTTTGCTTCATATTTTGTTTCTACACACTCCGTACAGCACCGCATGTGATAAATTCTGTTCCATTTCAAAGCATTTCCATTCAATAACCACCCACTATTTCATTCATAAGTGTAAAGATCCTTTTTTTTTCCTCTTTGTTTATTTGTGGTTTTATCTTTTGTTTTGCTTAAAAAGTCCGCTGTGACCATATGGTCTTCATGTCGTTCTCAGGGTAATTTTGAGTAAGCTTAAGAAAAACTTTTATCTTCTAAACAAACCATAAGAGGATTAATCTGTTTGTATAAGCGGGGTCAGTCTTGGGAAAATTCCCATGCTGGTCATCGCCCTTTGGCCAGGCAACCTTGAGCTGTCAGCTGCGCAAACCCAAGTGGTTAATACCCTTTTCAGGGCACGTACGAATAAAGGCAAATTCATACACACGTGACTTAGGCAAACAGCACCTGTGCATAATAGGATTAAGTTTTGCACTTATATTAGGATTGGAGGAAAAGGCTCTTACTAGGGTTGGCAAAATACGCACATTTATCAGTGTAACTTGCAAATACAACAACTTTAACTTATCCATCTCTCGACGATGAACTTACCACTTCTAGAAAAATAAATAGAAGTGTACTTCTAAAAACAGCTGGCTTTCTAACCCACCAATTTGAATCTGTATATAAACCTTAGCCACCCCCCTCCCTCTGCCCCAGTTATCAGTGTCTCTCCATTTTTTTTTTTTTAGGTTTATGCTATACCCTTTCTTTCTATTTTTTTTTATTTTATCTTATTTATTTTGTTGGGGTTATTATCTAAGAGTGTCATCATGCCCACTGAGTTCCCAAACCTAACCCATATCGGGACTCCCCTAACAAGAAATTTTTTTATCACAGGAAAACACAAATTCTCGAGAACGGGCAAACGCTCCCCGAACCAAACCAGTTCCCTGTGAACAAATCCACACCCTACGAGGCAAAACCAATACAAGAAAATTGTCGGGAACAGACAAACATTCCCTGAACCAAGCCTTAAGATTCATGCGATAGCCGGCCAAGTCCATGCGTGAATCCGAAACCACATCCTACAAGACAAAATTAAAATATCTGTTCCCCGCGAACATATCACGTCCTATGAGGCAAACCAAAAAACCCCAACATTCACGCAATAGCCAGCCGAGTCTGTGCGTGAAATAGAATACAATTTACATCTCTCAAGATATATTAAAATTCGTTCATCAAGAACACACCAAGTCTTATTCAGACATATTAACATTTGTTCAACAAGAACAAACTAAGTCTTATTCAGACATATTAACATTTGTTCATCAAGAACATACTAAGTCTTATTCAGACATATTAAAATTCGTTCATCAAGAACAAACTAAGCCTTATTCAGACATTAAAATTCATTCATCAAGAACACACTAAGTCTTATTCAGACATATTAACATTCGTTCATCAAAAACAAACTAAGTCTTACTCAGACATACTAAAATTCGTTCATCAAGAACACATTAAGTCTTATTCAGATATAGTAACATTCATTCATCACAAACAAACTTGGGTTTTTTCAGACGCCCTGAAATTTGAGTCTTTTTCAGACATATTAATTTTCTAAAGGGTCACACCCATATAAGCGTTATCTCAAGATGTCTCCGACATCCAGAACCCAACAAAATGAAGACTTCGAATTTAATATGTCCACTGGAAAGGACATGGGACTGTCAGGACAAGCCCTGAGGGAGTGGGTCCAAGAGAGAATAGACGATGCCAAGGCAGAGAGAGACGCTGAAAGAAAGGCAAAGAAGGAAGAACAAGACAGGTTAGATAAACTTGCAATGAAAGAGCAAGATAGGCTGGACAGACTTGCAAAAGATGAACACGCAAGACAGAAGGAAGAACAAGCTGTTAATCACCTTTCAACTTTTTCTCCTCAAACATATGACTGCAGGAAACTTGTTTACACAGCCATGGGGTTGTGATGAGCCTAAAGCACCGGGGATGCAGATTAAAAGAACAGGGCAGCTGGCATGCACACCTGAGACTGAGTCATAGATGACACCAACCTCAATCTACCTGCAAGTAACCTCCTAACCCCTGACCAAAGTCATATAAGGGTCTCATCGAAGGAACAGAGAGAGACACTGCTGGACGCAAGAGAGACACACTGCTGGGCGCAAGCAAGACACATCTCTCCCTTCCATACACGCCTATTTCAGAGCCATGCCCTACCAAGTGGTCCTATCTTGTAGGGACCTTTAGTCTTCTTACCAGTGAAGCCCTTAGTCCTTCCTCCGCCACCATTTCCCTCACTGAAGCCACCTCTTGTACAAGGTAAAGTGATCTGTTGCAAAGGTTCTTCCAGTCAGTCACGCTGCTTTACTTCTCATACTAAACTTCCTATTTCCATTTCTAAGTGCCAGTATTTCCATAGCAATCTTGCCCTGTTAGGTCAGTGTTATGTAAATGTCTGTGTTTAAATAATTACATAAAATCGGGTATTCAAGGCTTCTGGGCACCCTCTGTGCTCGTCTTGTCCTATGTATATTTTACTGCATCCTTACTGGCTTTTAATTCATGAATCTCTCCCTTTACAGAGGGTTTGTTAGCCATGGAAATCTCTCCTGACTGTGCCTTATGTCAGCATCATCACACTGACGGATATACTTTCAAGTTTTCCCAGTTATAATTAACTCTCAGGCCTTGCATGCCTGATTAGTCCATTTCATCTTCTGATATTTCATTTCATGTAAATATACGTAATTTTAAACTTACACTAATGTGTTTACTTACAAATACCTTGTGAGTAGAGCCCTCAGCTCAGAAAAATTTCCCTTTTTCCTTGTTTTTTTTTTATGATTTCCTGAATGAACAGCAGTCAGATATTACACAAAAATAGAGGTAAGTAACGAAATCATTCATTTAGAGTCTATAACTGGCTCATGGTAAGAATTTCCCCAGGTAAAATCATAAAAATATAATAATATATATAGAATTATAATATGCACATTTATATATATATATATATATATATGTATATATAACATATACAGTAAACACCTCGTACTTGCGTTCTCACAATTCGCGGACTCATGTATTCGCGGATGTCTCTGTGGAACATATCTACCCATTATTCGTGGAAAATTCGCCCATTCGCGGTATTTTTCACTGAGAAATATTCACTAATTACTGTATTTTCATAAAATTTTCATGACTAAATGCACTTTTTGTGATAAAACTAAAATACTCACATATAAGCATTTTTAGAGGGTTTTTCTTGTTTAAACAATCAAAATAGGCAGTTTTAAGTGTTTTTAGAGGTGTATTAAGTATTCGCGGGGGTGCATCCCCCGCGAATACAGGGGCTTTACTGTATAAATATACACCTACATTTACATAGACACACACACATATATAGATACGGGCAGTCCCTGGTTACCGGCGATCTGGTTTTACAGCACGTTTCTAGCGACGAAAACCGGCAATTTTCGGTGCTGAAAATCGGCAATTTCCGCTTAATGTCGCCGATAATTGGGTATTGGCACTGATACATAGCTAACAGAGGTACCAATAAATGAAAAATAGCACTTTTCGGCACAGATAAGCCCTGAAAATTGCCGAAATTGCCGATTCTTGGTTATCATCACACCCTCAGAATGGAACCCCCACCGATAATCGGGGACTGCCTGTATGTATGTATGCATGTATGTATGTATGTATATATATATATATATATATATATATATATATATATATATATATATATATATATATATATATATATGGGTTATACCCACGTTTGTTGAAACTTTATTCAGTATACTAGGTAAAGTTTTTTTTTAATTTTAGGTGAATCTTACCTGATATACATATATGGATAGTAATTATGGTAATTCTGCAGGTTCAATGCAATGTATACAGTATTAGATATTATTTTTTTCCATGCATTCTGTTTTGCATAGTGTATTTGATTGTTTGTGTATTGTAATATACAGTGTATTCTCAAAATATTGTTCATCTTTCCCATATTAAGTGTTGTGTAGTGACTCTAAATGATTCTTAAAAAAAATGACAAAATAGCCATTTTACATCTGCAAAGTTTTTTTTTTTTACTGTGGTCTTTACAATCTTCAAATATCCACAAGGGCCCTAGATGTATGAATGCTGATCATTGAGATAATACTGTCTTGATTTTTAGGTTGGGCCTCTATTAACTGTTTTGTTACTTGTACTGCTGGACTAAATGGATGTTTCTTGATATCATTTGGATTCAGATGGATTTTAGTTTCATTATCTTTCATTGAAAACAGCATCTTGTTCTTTTGTTTTTAACAGGAGCTCAATTTTTCTGATGGTTTTTTTCTACGATTTGAAATTCAGCTTGAACACATTATTTTGCAGCTTAATTTTCTAATTCCTCAATGATGCTTTGGTTGATTTCAACATATCAGTACTTAACGTCATTTTTTATAATTCTGATTATTTTTTGGGGTTATGGTTCTATACATTGGTTTTTTTTTTGCTTGGTCATTAACCCCTTCTACTTTCAACCCAATTCAGCTTCTCTTCTGGACATTTCAGTTTTATCTTGATGGCAATAAAGAGATTTAGTTCTGTATTGCACATATAATGTGCACACTCTTCAGGCCTTACTTAGTGACTCTGACCACAGTTTGCAAATTTGTTCACCAAACTTTCACTTTGTTGTATAATTTGATCCACAGTATGCATATCAAGAGCTGCTATGGTATTTTTTGAAGTGTATCCATATTTTTAAAGCATTGAATTACTTATCATTCAATTTCAGATATCTGAAAAATTTATTGCTTCTGACAAAATGTATATGTACCTGTACCAACTTATGCTTGCAAAATGTGTTAAGTACTGAATACAAAGCCCAAACAAATACAACATAACCACTGCTTTTTTTTAACTTAATTACTCCAAATTCTTAAAAAATAGAGAGAGAGAGATATATAGAGACAGAGAGATTCAGTATACTAGAGAGTTTTTTTAATTTTTGAGTGAATCTTACCTGATAGAGAGAGAGAGGTACTGCAATGAGATACAGTACCCTATTAGGAAACATTCTATTCTGTTTTCCTAAGTGTATTTGATTGTTTGTGCATTGTGGCATACAGTGTACCCTGTACACAAGCACACATGCTGTAGTGAAAAAGTGAAAAAATAAAAATAGCCATTTTACATCTGCAGTTTTATGTACAGCACAATCTGCAAATATCCACAAGGTACCAATAAAAATAATGCTGATCATTGAGATAATACTGTCTTGATTTTTAGTTGGGCCCTATTAACAGTTTTGTTACTTGTACTGCTGGACTAAATGGATGTTTCTTGATATCATTTGGATTCAGATGGATTTTAGTTTCATTATGGTCATTGGCATCTTGTTCTTGTTCTTAACAGGAGCTCTTTCTGATGATTTTTTCTTATTTGAAATTCAGAAACATTATTTTGGCAATATTCTTCTAATTCCTCAATGATGCTTTGGTTGATTTCAACTTCCATTTGTGATTCTGATTATTTTTTGGGGTTATGGTTCTATACAAAGTTTTTTTTACTGTCAAAGTCTTATTTCAACTTAATCAGCTTTACACATTTGAAATATTTTTAGCATTTTTAGTTCTGGTTGCACAGGCAAGTCTGTTAAGTAACATCTGACTACAGTTTTGAAATTTGTTCACCAAATTTCACTTTGTTGTATAATTTGATCTAGGAACAAGAGATCTTATTATTTTTTTTAACTAGAAAAATTTATCATTCTTCAGAAATTTAATTTTTGCTACTGACAAAATGTATAGGTTTCTTTATTTGTCCTGCAAAATGTGTTAAGTACTGAAAAGCCAAATCATTTCAACATAATCCTGCTTTTTTTAACTTAAACTATTTTATCTTTACTTTAAGGGCATCATGTCCAATATTTTGTTGAACTGGTTCATCTTCACTATTGGGCATTATGAGTTCCCTATACACTATTCACTATTATGTTTTGGTACTTTTAACTTTTGAGTAATAAATAGATTGCATTCAAAAAAAACTAGGAGAAGATTGATGTTGGTGAGTGTTGCTTCTTAACATGCTGTCCAAAGAAGAAAGCATTTTTATTTCTATTTTTGTCTAAAAGTCATTTCAGCTCAACACAAATGTGTTTGTTCCTTCAGTCAGTTTTCAAGTACTAATAACATTTGAGTTTTGGTACTTTCTGGATTTATTGAAATATTTTTTAGCATTTTTATTGTTTCTTCACAGAAATTCAAAATGGGTCAAATTCAATGCAGTTCACCTTTTCATTTTACTAGAAAAATTTAGTCCTTCAAAATTTAATTTTTGCTACTTTTTGAGAGTCATTTGTCCTTGTGAAAATTATTATTTACAATCCTATCAAACTATTTTATCTTTACTTCAAGTGTCTTCAGTCCAATCAATTTTGTTGAACTGGTTCAGAACTGAGGATAAGGTTTAACTATTCAAATGTTTTCACTTTTAACTTTTCTGTAATAAAAGTATTCCAAAATAACATATCATGAGCAGAATTTTCCACCATCCAAATAATTTTAGTGTTCATCTTACAATCTGTTCTGATTGAAAAAAAGAAAGAAAGATAAAACAATTTCTAAAAGAAAAATGCCTGAATATAATTTGCAAGGTCAGCAGCTGAGATATAAGCTGTCAGGGCTTTGATGTCTAACATAATCAAAGCACTGGGACATTGCTACTCAGTTACCATCCTCTAAGGCTCCAATGGAAGCAACAGGTCAAGGATCATGGGGGGGAATTTACAAATGATAAACTACCTAAATATATATTATGCATGATAATAAGAATTTCTAAACGAAAAGAAAAAAATTAATTTACTTACCCACACATGCAATATGTGAATTCTTATAAAATACAGAAATTACTGACACTTGACATATCACTTACTGACTGTCACGTCCTGAAGATGAGCTTTTATGGTCTTTCTGTGAAGATCGTTTTGGTGATGGTGACCTGCCTCTTGGGGATGGTGACCGCTTAGATCTGTCTTCTGCAAAAATAAAAATTTTTTAAATTATTTGTATTTTTTCTGACATACAAGCCTTTTTCTTTACATAAGGCTTAACTTGTGAATGCAAGCTGGAAAGGCTGTTTAACTTTTAGACAAGGTCGTTAACTACTGACGGTAGGGGGAAGCCCCGCCCATTAGTCGGTCTACACTCCACTTTTCTTTTTGGCTCAGGTACCAGAATGAGGGGTGGCTGAGATGGGACATAAATTTAAAGAACTCAGGTTTGTATGTTAGGAAAAATACAAATTACTTGAAAAACTTATTTGCTCCTACACAAATACAACCCCTCATTCTTTACATAGGAGACTTACCCATTGGTGGGGGGAGTCTGGGTAAAACTGAACCAACTAGTTATTTCTCCCCACCAGAGAATATCCTCCTGGTCTGGAAGAGATGAGGAAGGAATCCTGCACCTCTAGCTTGTTGAACATATGGGATGTTGCAACTACTACATTTCTGGGTTTGAAGCAATCAATTTGCATCACTACCTTGATGAGGGCTTGGATGAACCCAATAGTGTTGGAGACAGTAAAACATGCTGATAAAACCAACAGGTTGTTTCACTGTCAATCCCTCTCTCCCTTGTCTGGGGGCCACACATCTAAACAATCAGCAAGATGAAAGACAGGGTACCCATCATGCTGACTCACCTGCATGACTCGTCCATCCAGCATGTGACGGCTTGCTACCTGGTTCTCTGTCCTACAAGAGAGAAAGGTAAAAGGGAAAAGGAAGACCAGTCACTTACACACATTCTCTCTCACTTACCAAACACTCTTGACGAGATACTGTGCTGCCCTAGGGAGAGCCGGATGAGCAACGCAACTTGTTGGGCAGCCACCACAGGACCCAAGGAAAACGTGTCCAAGGACTTGTGAGCAACATCCCGGAGGTAGAACAACGCGAATGTGGTTTGGCGAGACCACACCCCTACTCATAATGCCTGTTGAACCAACAACTTCTTCCAGAATGTGAGGGATGGGGCAATGCCCCTGACCTTGTGAGCCCTCGCCCAGACCGCAATCCTGTCTACCTCATCAGACAGAGTACACCCGCTTGATCATCTCATGAAGCCAGACAGGGATTGTGTTCTTAGATACCACTTTCTTGGTCAAGCCCGTACTAACAAAGAGGTGTTGACAACCAGGCCTGAGAAGCCAAGTTCTCTTGAGGTAGTACTGCAGCACCCTAACTGGACACAGTAGCATCTCATCTTAAACATTACCTACAAAGTCATCTACAGGAGTGATTGAATAGGACTCGAATCTGGGATCAGGGCCCGACAGATTCTAAGTCTTCACTACAAATTCTGGGACAAACCTGATCATAATGGATCCCCATCTCCTTGAGTGCTTAACATCAAAGGAAAGGCCATGAAGCTCGCTTCATGGCTCACCGATGCCAGGGTAAGCAATGAAAGTCTTAAAGGTCCGATTCCTCTCTGATGACTCTCTCAACAGCTCATATGGTGAATGAGTCAGGCTCCTAAAAAAAGAGAGTAAGTCCAAATCAGGGGGCCCAAGTTCCCTGGGTGGGCAAGAATGTTTGAAGCTTCTCAAAAGCATGGAGATCTCTCAAAGGGAGAGAGATCTACCACCTTCAACCAAGGAACCTGGCCAACAGCAGCTCTACAGCCCTTAATTGCCAAAATTGAGAGAAGCTTCTCTTGGCAAAGCGAGACAACAAAGTCTACTACCTACTGAAGAGAAGCTCTGACCAGAGAGATATCCCGTCGACAACAACAACTACAGAAGATGGCCTATTTTCCCTGGTATACAGCTGCTGAGGATTTTTGCAGGTATCCAGACATCTTTGCTGTGTTGAGAAAACACTCTCGCTCACAGGAGACGCTGATAGTCTCCAAGCAGGAAGTGCCAGCGCTTCCACTGCCTGGTGATACCTCTTGACATGTGGCTGGCTAAGCAGGTTGTGCCATGGGGGAATTTCTCTCTCTCTACCTCAAATAGCACAGCTAGTAGGCTCGGTGTGTGGCCACTTGGGATCCACCAGAGTCAGCCTGAGATCTAGGGTGACCATGACACTGTTGATCATCTGAAGTAGAAAGAACGGAGGGAAGGCATATGCCTCTAGGTTGTCCCATGGTTGGTGGAACGCATCCTCCATTGCCTCCCATTCGTCCAGTACGACTGAGCAAAAATCTGGTAACTTTCCATCCTATCGGGCTGCAAACAGATCTATGACTGGAAGACCCCAAGGATCAAATAACCTCTCCACAATGTCCTGGTGTAGGGACCATTCTGTCCCTATCACCTGACTATGGCAACTGAGCTTATCTGCCACTACATTCTGAGATTGGTACCGCCTACTCATGCTGGTCTTCAGCCGCATGTCACAACTTCCAGTACCTTCGTGAGCATCATGTTCACCTCTTCCCAAAGGGTGAGGGATAGCGGAGACTCAAGGGTAGCACATACCCTACCCGAAGGACATCTACTACCTATCTCTGCGACATTGCCCAATGGACCGACTGGCACCACCCCCTGTCAGCAGCAAGCGGGCAGGAACACTGCCCCTAGCATCCAGCATCCTTCCCCTTCTTGACCTTGCTCCCTCTCCTAGCACAGGAGAGGAGATGAATGGGACATGACTGCACGCCTTTCATTACCAAGGCAGTAGACGTCAGGGTACCTCTACAGGGATCTCAGGGAGTCTGGGACTTCCTCTGACCTGAAAGTCAAGCTGCAGTGCCATGCAAAGACCTGGAGATCTTGGCCACTGCCTGGTGGACAAGCTTGTCATTGTTCTTGATGCACAGCATGGTCATTGCATCCTCCACGTCTCCACAAGCAGACAGGAGGGTCAAACCCAGTACCAGTCTGTTCCTGAGTGCCAGTGCCAACTCAGACTTGCGAACCTAGAGATTTGAGACAACACAGCATCTTGCCTCTTCAGGATTAGGTTTGCTACAGTTCTGCCATCTGGTGGGCCAGGTAGGTGATGGCCCTACCTCCAGACAACATCAGCCTCCTAAATGCAGAGTCTTCTTCAAGTATATGGGAATCTCAAGAGGACACAAGCTTGGCCACTAACAATGACCAGTGATCTATCCATGAGACTGTCGGAACTTTACCATAGCAGTCGATTCCTGTGGCACTACCTCAGCTGGCAAGAGGGAGACCCCTCCACACAGAGTCAATCCAGTGACAGAGCGAAACACAGACAAGTCCCGGTCCTTGTCAAACTGTTTGGTCAGCAATGACCTTTCCAAAGGAATGTAGTATTTCCTCTGGTGAGTTAGTGGCACTGGAAGCATCTACACTAAAAGAAATTCTCTTGCCCAGAAACCAGAGAATTCACTTGGTCAAAGACCCAATCAGGAAGCCTCGACCAAGGCAAGCCCATCAAGACCCTGGGTTCTTTTTGGTATCCCCAAAAAGACTCAATGGCTGGCAAACGGTGCAGGAAAAGCCAAGGTCTCTTCCTCGGGATCATTATAATGCCCTATCATACTAATGATCTCCAAAAAATGCCTTTATGTAACTCGGGATGTGTGTGTGTGTGGGTACACTGAAAAAGGATTGTCTCTTTTCCAAAACGTGACTGCTTCCTGTGTTTGCTCACCAGTCAGTTACTGTTGTCAACGCGTCATGGACAATTAGCGATTTGATGAAAACCCTTTCTTGTGGAAACGACACCATGTGGTATCTTATGCCATGCCTTTGTAACATGGCGCAATATTTGATCCACATTGCATCAGAAAATTTTACCTGGAATCTTCTATGGCATGACCGGAAAGGGCAGTTATTAGGAACCAATCATTGTGCAGAAAATAAAAAAACTCCTTATATGGGAATGACAATTGTCTGTCGTCACTAGCCCTGCCCATACAGTGGTATATAAGCTTCCAGAAGAGATGTCCCAAGACACAGATATAGAGAGACAGAGACAGAGAGGGCAATCAGAGGTCTGACAAAGCAACGTGTATCCCCTCCAGACGACCCTTACTCTTCTCCATAAAATCTTATCCTGCCCAAAATGAAGAGAAGCAGCCATCCCTTCCTACTTGTGATGAGAAGTTCCCAAGCCCTCCATGTTCAAGACAAGGTGAAGCAGCAAGCCTACCTACCACTGACGAAGAAAAGTAGTCAGCCCTTCCTGCTTGTGTGGAGGAGTACTCGCCAAGCACTTCCTGCCTGTGACAACATGAAGTAGTCAGGCCTTCCTGCCTGTAGTGAGGACAAATCTCCAGTGCCTTCCTGCCCTCCATTTGCACAATCTTCGGATTCTTGGAGAAACAGCATTTGCTGCCTCACCTTAAGGGGATCGGCCGCCTAAAAAACCCCAAAAAATCTTTAAAAAATTTGATTTGCTGAAAAAAATTCTATGGCTTCGTATAGCATTCAAGAATGTGTCCACGAAATATTATGCTAAAATTTGCCTTATTTCTCTAGTTATGGCCTCAAATGCAACAATAACTATATACCCATAAAACACCAGTATCGCAAATGATTTAGTCTGTTATAGTTTTTGCGATGTATGTTACGAAAACTTCCTTTGAAATGAAATGTATAATGTCAATAATATCCTACTCGGCACCTTTTTAGTTATTCCTAGCCATGACAACGCACACGTCATACCATGGCGCCGACTGTTAGAGTTGCCTATAAACTTCCAAGCCAGAAGGACACGTTTTTTTCGGCCGCTAGCCTTGACTGAACTCTGTATTTTCTGCGGTGTTTTTGTCTTTTCACCGTGCCTAAAAGGTCCAAGAGTTCACTTCATGCTTCTAGAATGCCGAAAGCCAAGTGGAAAAGTCCAGGCGAGAAGTAGAAGAAAGAATTCAAGAAATTAGTGCCATAGAGGGGAATGGAGCGACGGAGAGAGAGAGAGCTGTCGCCCAGCAAACGGCGCAGGCAGCGATCTCTGCTGACCAGATACCAACCACATCCACCCCTAAACGCCTCTTTATTCGTTCGTCACTACTAAAGGGCAAAGATATTTTATAAGAAGAAAGCAGTAGCTCGGAGGCTGATATTATAGACGATCGTGAAAATAAAATGATCATAATAAGTGAAGCAAGACTTGATGAATTACTTGAATCACTTAATCCCTAATTGTGAATGTAAAGTAATTTCCAGGATCCATTTGGCAAGGGATGGATTCAAGACACTAATAAATAAGTGTAGGCAAACTATGATACCTAGAGTAAGTTTGCAACAAGATCAGACAGGGGGGACCAGGAACCTAAAATTTATAATAATGTGTCTTAGTTTTACATAAATAATCAATTAATATTCTTATTTATAATCATTTTGCATTAATTAATAACCAAAAATAAAAATTAAAACCATAAAATTAATTGTAACACAGTCTTTGAAAGCCCTTTTACTATTTTATGTAACTAAAACTTTGAAGGCCCGTTTCTCAAAACATAAATTTTTCGCCTTTAAGGATCGGGCCTAAAAAACCCAATAATCTTTAAAAATTCGATTTGAAAAAAAAAAATTCTATGGCTTTGATAGGGTTCAAGAATGTGTCCATGAAATATTATGCTAAAATTTGCCGTATTTTCTAGTTATGGCCTAAAATGTAACAATAACTATATACCCATAAAACACCGTAGCGCAAATGATTTAGTCTGGCATAGTTTTCGATATATATTATTAAAACTTCCTTTGAAATGAAATGTATAATGTCAATAATATCCTACTCGGCACCTTTTTAGTTATTCCTAGCCATGACAACGCACACGTCATACCAAGACTGTGGCCGAGAGTTGCCTATAAACTTCCAAGCTAGAAGGACACGTTTTTTCATGCTCGCTAGCCTTGACTGAACTCTGTATTTTCTGCGGTGTTTTTGTTTTTCACCGTGCCTAAAAGGTCCAAGAGTTCACTTCATGCTTCTAGAATGCGGAAAAGCCAAGTGGAAAAGTCCAGGCGACAAGTAGAAGAAAGAGTTCAAGAAATTAGTGCCATAGAGGGAATCTGAGCGACGGAGAGAGAGAGAGCTGCCCATCAAACGGCACAGGCAGCGATCTCTGCTGACCAGAAACCAACCACATCCACCCCTAAACGCCTTTTTATTTGTTCGTCACTACCAAAGGGCAAAGATATTTTAGAAAAAGAAAGCAGTAGCTCGGAGGCTGATATTATAGACGATCCTGAAAATAAAATGATCATAATAAGTGAAGCAAGACTTGATGAATTACTTGAATCACGAATCCCTAATTGTGAATGTAAAGTAATTCCCAGGATCCATTTGGCAAGGGATGGATTCGAGACACTAATAAAAAAGTGTAGGCAACTATGATACCCTAGAGTAATACCTTGCAGCAAGATCAGACAGGGGGGACCAGGAACCTAAAATTTATAAGAATGTGTCTTAGGCACATAAATAATCAATTAATATTCTTATTTATAATCATTTTGCATTAATTAATACCCAAAAATAAAAATTAAAACCATAGAATTAATTGTAAAAAGTCCCTTTTAAACTAAAACTTTGAAGGCCCGTTTCTCAAAACAAAGTTTTCGCCTTTAAAATGCAAAACCAATCTAAATGAAATTTTAAATATAACATGAAACATGGTAGATTAAAACAAAGCTGGGATTTTTAATATTTTGAGTTTCTGATTTTTGGCAATTTTTTTTTCTGCCGGGAAAATTTCATTAAAAATAAAAAAATTCATATTCAAAAATAATTGAAAAATCAAAAATCCCCGGCTTTGTATCAAGGTCCATATGTGTTTTATACGTGGTTCAAATCTCATCCTTAAAACCAAAAAGCAAAGGAGGAGATGCAAAAATGGCCATTTTTGGCGAAAATTTGGCGTCACAAAACCTAAGGTCACTGAACAAAAAATTTTTTCCCAGAAGTTCCACACAATATCCTTTAACAAACCCCTACATATCAACAACCTGTCGTTAAAAAGTATTGGACCTTAAAATGCTAAATAGTATTGGACCAATCTAAATGAAATTTATATATAACATGAGGAAACATGGTGGATTAATAAAATGCCGGGGGATTTTTAATATTTTGAGTTGCTGATTTTTGGTCATTTTTTTCTGTCATTTTCCAGGAAAATTTCATAAAAAGGAAAAAAAAATTCATATCTCGAAGAAGAATTAAAAAATCAAAAATCCCTGGCATTTTATTGAAGGTTCATATGTGTTTTATACGTGGTTCAAATCCCATCCCTTAAAAACTAAAAGCAAAGGAGAAGATGCATTTTGAAAATGGCCAATTTTGGCAAAAAATTGCTCTGGTATCACAAAACCTAAGGTCATTCACCAAAATTTTTTTCCCCAGAAGTTCCACATAATGTCCTTAAACAAACCCCCTATATATCAACCACCTGTCATTAAAAAAGTGGGAAACCGGCCGATCCCCTTAAAGACATCCCTCTCTGTGACGTCTATGAGCCCATGGTCATCGTACCAGCAACATCTCTGCTGAGTTCTCAGCAGCCCTTCTGTAACATCTTCAAGCCTGAGGTCATCGTGCCAGCATCATCTCTTCAGCTGAAACCCCAGCCACGAAAGGATAACTCACCAACTCACCATTTAAGTATTAAGTTTGCTCTACCTTCCAACCTGTTCCCCCAGATTTATTTAGTTTAGTGTTATGTTGAAAGAGAGCAAAGGGGAAAATTTCATTTTCTTTGTAAATAAGATTGTGAATAAATGTGTTGTAGTGCTGTGAGAGTTTCTTTTTATATACATTTCCCATATTTCAATTGCTGGTGTTGAAACATTATAGTTTCGAGTTTGAAAGAACCTGAAACAATTCTTGGATCATGACAGTTGGCAACCTGGCCAGGATTTTCAACTCCATAACCAATTGAAACAGGGAGAACATAGAAAGAAGCAGAATGAGTGAGTTGATGAAAGAGTTGGTTGAGTCGGATAGGCTTCTGGGTCTGGAAGGCAATGCTCTTCTTGAGTTGCTGAAGGAGAAATTAGAAAGCTGCAGCTAGAAAGAGAGAGAGAGAGAGAGAGAGAGAGAGAGAGAGAGAGAGAGAGAGAGAGAGAGAGAGAGAGAGAGAGAGCATAAACATGAGTTAGAAATCGCTCGGTTAAGGCGAAGTTCTCATAACAGTCCGTCAGGCAGCACACGAGGTGGTAATTCATCATTGAACAATGAAGATGTTGACAGTTTAGGTATGGGTGCAGTGTTGAAATTAGTGCCAAAATTTGATGAGGAAGATGTAATGAAATATTTCATGTCTTTTGAAAAGTTAATGAACACAGTAGATTGCCCAAAAAACTTGTGGACTTTGTATTTACAGTCATTCTTACGTGTATACTTGCATGTCTGAGGAGGAATGTGGGGATTATGATGTTGTGAAGGAAGTTGTTCTTAGAGCATACAGGTCAGTACTGGAGGCATACCGCAAGAAGTTTAGAAGTTTGAGAAGGGACGAGAGCACTACATATGTAGAGCACGGAAAGAAGTTTGAAAGATTATTTTGTAACTGGTAAACTTCCGCTGGATTGATAATTTTGAAGATCTCAAGAACTTAGTTTTGCTACAAACTTCAAAGATAACGTATCCCCAGAGATTAATCTATATATAGAAGATAGGCATGAAAAATCTTTTGCAGATTATCCTTCGTCTGGTAGAGTATAATGTAATAAGTATTCTAGTAATAGTGGTAGCAATACAGGTAAAAGTGACTACTATTGTTATGCATGTGGAAAACCTGGTCATACTTCTAGATTTTGTAAGAATAAAGGGACTTCTGAGGTAACTTGTTACTGATGTAATAAGAAAGGGCCTTTATCAAGGAATTGTGCAGAAGGGAAAAATGTTAAGAAACCAGTGTCTCTAGTTATTAATCTTTCGTCAAGTGTGAATGATGTTATGAAAGAAACTAGGAAATTTTATGGAGAGTTTCTGTCTGAAGGTGTAGTTTCTTCTATTGAAGGAGGGGATTCGAGAGTAGTTTTGCTTCGGGACACCATAGCGGCTGTCTCCCTTATTAGGAGAGACAATGTGCCAACGAGGTCAGTAATTAGTACGAAAGAACAAGTTATGTTAGGTGGGTTTCAGAACACTTGTGTTGTTTGTCCTTTGTTGGAGGTGAGCTTAAAAGGTCGAGGAGTGTCGGGGGAAGTAAAACTAGCAGTTGTAGACAATTTGCCCGTTGATGGCGTTGACATAATTGTCAGTAATGACTTAGCAACATCCAATTGTGTGAATCCTATTTTGAGTGAGATTTCAGTACCTGAATTGGTAGTCACTAGGTCAGGTTTAGATACAGTTATAGATTACGGTCATGATTTGTTAGTGGATTCGAACGAGTGTGGTAGAGGGGGTATAACTGATCTTAGCATGAGTGTGGCTGAGAAGACTGACTCTATCGGTGTTGACAGTGTTAGCCAAGCTGACGATGTAGCTATCAAAAGTAATGACATAGACTTAGTCGATGTAGTGGTTTCAAGTGATAGTTGCTGCAATGGTTTAGGCACTAACATTTTGAATAAGGATGAGCTAGTCAAGTTACAGAGAGAGGATGAGACACTAACCCGAATCTTTGAATGTGAGCTGGATGATGAGCTCGATAGTGTTTGTAAGGAAACCTTTTGTCTAAAAGATAAAGTTTTGTGTCGTTATGTTTGTCCTAAGTCAGTTAGCAAAGAGGAGATTGTCGAACAATTAGTAATCACTAGGAAGCTTCACAAATTAATTTTGAAATAGCACATGATGATCAAGGACATTTGGGGATAAATATATAAAACATTTAAGTGTATAAGTAGGACATACTTTTGGCCTAAGATGAGAAGTGACATGAAAAGATATGTTTTAAGTTGTCATGAATGTCAAATGGCCGGTAAGCCTAATCAGGTAATCCCCAAGGCTCCTTTATGTAATATTCCATCAGTAGGCAAACCCCTTGAGAATGTTGTTATTGATATGGTCGGCCCTTTGCCTAGAAGGGAGGAGGAATATCTATCTGTTAACAATCATTGATAGACTAACCCGTTATCCAGAAGCAATCCCTGTAAGAAACGGTAATGCAAAAACCATAGTTAAATGCTTGTTGAGCTATTTTTCTAAGTTTGGTCTGCCTAGCATTATACAAAGTGATAATGGCAGTAACTTTGTGTCTAAGTATTTCAGGGACAAAATGAAAGAACTAGGTATTGAACTTGTAACTTTCACACCTTATCACCTCGAGTCACAGGGTATTGTTGAACATTTCCACCAAACATTAAAGAGTTGCTTAGGAAAATTGTGCAACAATTTTTAACATGATTGGGAAGAAATGTTACCATTTGTCTTGTTAGCCTTACGGTTGGCGCTGAATGGCACAACTGGATTTAGTCCTTTCGAGTTAGTGTTTGGTCACACTGCTAAAGGACCATTAGAAATTTTAAAGTGTAAATTAATGCTTGAAGGAGGTAAAGAGGACTACATACAAAATCTAGAGAATTACAAGGAGAATCTAAGGGAAGCTTGCTAGATGGCAATAGAAAACGAGAGCAACAGTCAAGGGGAAACTAAAAGAAAGTATGACCTCACGGCAAAAGGGAGTAATTTCTGTGTTGGAGATAAAGTTTTGGTGTTAATTCGGAGAGAAGATCCCTCATTCTATTATAAGTTTGGAGATCCTTTTCTGTCTTAGAAAAAAGGGGAAATTTAAATTACAGGCAGTCCCTGGGTTACGACGGGTCCAGCTTACGACGTTCCGAGGTTACGACGCTTTTCAAATATATTCATCAGAAATTATTTCCAGGTTTACAACGCATGTTCCAGGGTTACGATGCTTATGACACTGATCTGACAGAAAAAATATGTGTACAAAATGGCAGAATAATCAAAATTTGGAAGTTTTTTTATGAAAAACTCAATAAAAATGCAGTTTACATAGTTTTCAAAACACCCAAGCATTAAAAGTAGGATTTTCTTAGGATTTTTTTACTCTTTTTCGGCTCATGATGCGGCGTAGGAACGGAACCCCCATCGTACACAGGGGACTGCCTGTATTTAATTGATATGGGCAGGCGTACAGCTAAGTGGTTGCATGTAAACTTGTTGAAGAAATATTACAAACGCCCAGTGCCTGTGGTAACTATGTCACAGAGAAAAATTTGTTTCAAGAAAAACTCCGATGTGCTTAAGAATTTCAAGGCATTTAAGCCTAGCTTAGAAGAAGAAAAATTGAAGGAATTACACAATGTTTTCTCAAATTACCATGAAACTGTTAGCAATAAATTAGGTCTAACTAATCTATTAGAGCATAATACTGAGTTACAGGACACAAAACCCATAAGACAAAGTCCATATCGTCTGAGTCCAGAGAAAACAAAATCAGTAAGAAAGTAAATGATGTATACGTTAGATAATAATTTGATAGTTCCCAGCGAGAGTGAATTGGGTTCTCCTGTAGTTCTGGTGAAAAAGGAAGATGGATCAGATAGGCTGTGCATTGATTTCAGAAAAGTAAACAGTGTAACTAAGCAAGGTAATTTCCCCCTTCCCAGAACTGATGATTGCTTAGATAGAATTGGAAATGCCAAATTCATTTCCAAGCTTGATTTGGCCAAAGGTTACTGACAAGTACCTCTAAGTGAACAGGCAAGGAAAATATCCGCTTTTATTACACCGTTGGCTATGAACCTTGAGTTATGGCTTTTGGTTTAAAGAATGCAGGCAGTATTTTCCAAAGGTTAATGATTAAAGTTTTGAATGGCATCAACAACTGTGTCGTAAATTTAGATGATCTTATGATATTCTCAGAAACTTGGGAAGAACATTTAAGAATTTTAGGAAAAGTCCTTGAAGCCCCTGCAAAAGCAAATCTGGTTCTAAATCTGAAGAAATGTGAATTTGGGAAAACCTCTGTCACTTATTTAGGTCATAAAGTGGGTCTTGAAAAGATCTGCCCAAAAGATGGGAACACAGAAGCTATTATCAATTTCCCAATCCCAGCAAGTAAAAAGCAGGCCATGAGATTTCTCGGAATGGTTTCATATTTCCGTACATCTGTGCCCAATTTTTCAGAAATAAGTGCCCCCATAATTAATCTCTTTAACAAGGGACGAAGTTTTGTATTTGATGACGAGTGTATAGAAGCTTTCAACCAATTGAAGGCCGTAGTGATTCACGAGCCAGTACTGTTGATACCTGATTTTAGCTAGGAATTTAATTTAGTGATTGATGCCAGTGACACTGGCATAGGAGCAGTCTTATGGCAAGAAGTGAATGGAATGGGGCACCCAGTCGCTTATTATTCAAAGAAATTGAATAAAGCCAGCAAAATCATTCAACTATTGAGAAGGAGTTTAGTTTAGTTTAGTTTTAGCCTTGCAGCATTTAATTTATTCGCGTAGTGGTCCTGTTTTAACTGTGTATACTGATTATAACCCGCTAGTTTATTTGGACAGGTTTAAGAATAAGAATACTGTAAATGTCTCATGCGATGGAGCCTAGAATTACAAGATCATAATCCGAAGATAGTTCATATAAGGAGAAAGAATAATGTAATAGCTGATAGCCTCTCTAGAGATTTTTCGGAATGCGAGAGTAGTTTGTTTATTATTTTCTTTCGTTCTGAGTAAGAGCTTTTTTTTTTTTTTTTTTTTTTTTTGGGGGGCACTGTAGTGCGAGTATGATGTGCGACTGAAGAGTTGAGTGAACGTGTTTTGCTGAGGCTAAGCGGTAGCGAAATGCAGAGGTGTTCCTCGGTTCAGACAAGTTTAAAGTAGTTTTGTGTCTTTTGCTCTTTTAAAAAATAAAATAAGTATATTTTATTTCTTTCTTTTGGGGGAACGTGTCACGAGTAGATGCAATAATGATGAAATATATTGAAAAAGAAATGTCTCTTTTCCAAGATGTGACTGCTTCCTGTGTTTGCTCACCAGTCAGTCACTGTTGTCAATGCGTCATGGAGAATTAGCGATTCGATGAAAACCCTTTCTTGTGGAAACGACGCCACGTGGTATCTCATGCCATGCCTTTGTAACATGGCACAATATTCGATCCACACTGCATCAGAAAATTTGATCTGGAATCTTCTATGGTGTGACCGGAGAGGGGCATTTATTAGGAACCAATCATTGTGCAGTAAATAAAAAAATTCCTTATATGGGAATGACGATTGTCTGTCGTCATTAGCTCCACCCATACAGTGGTATATAAGCTTCCAGAGGAGACTTCCCAAGACAAGAGATATAGACAGACAGAGACAGAGAGGGCACTCAGAGGTCTGACAAAGCAACATTAATCCCCTCCAGACGACCCTTACCCTTCTCCATAAAATCTTATCCTGCCCAAAACGAAGAGAAAAAGCCATCCCTTCCTGCTTGTGATGAGAAGTCCCCAAGCCCTCCATGTTCGAGACAAGGTGAAGCAGCAAGCCTACCTACCACTGACGAAGAAAAGTAGTCAGCCCTTCCTGCTTGTGTGGAGGAGTAGTCGCCAAGCACTTCCTGCCTGTGACAACGTGAAGTAGTCAGGCCTTCCTGCCTGTAGTGAGGATGAATCTCCAGCCCTTCCTGCCCTCCATTTGCAAAATCTCCGAGTTCTTGGAGAAACAGCATTTGCTGCCTCATCTTAAAGACATCCCTTTTTGTGACGTCTACGAGACCGTGGTCATCATACCAGCAAAATCTCTGCTGAGTTTTCACCAGCCTTTCTGTGACATCTTCAAACCCAAGGTCATCGTGCCAGCATCATCTCTTCAGCTGAAACCCCAGCCACGAAAGGATAACTCACCAACTCACCATTTAAGTATTAAGTTTGCTCTACCTTCCAACCTGTTCCCCCTATCTATAACTACTTAGATTTATTTTGTTTAGTGTTACATTAAATAAGAGCAAAGGGGAAACATTTCATTTTCTTTGTAAATAAGGTTGTGAATAAATGTGTTGTAGCATTGTGAGAGTTTCTTTTTATATTCATTCCCCATATTTCAATTGTTGGTATTGAAACATTATTGTTTAGAGTCTGAAAGAACCTGAAACGATTCTTGGATCGTGACACTGACCCAGGAACGTATACTTCTGCAGAAGTACTGGAATGGGATCGAGAACATTTCCCGTTCTGTGCCCTAGACCTGTCTGGCTCCCAGCTTTCAAAAAAACCCCAGAGGAGGTGGAGGGGACAGGTGAGGGATCGCGAGTACCCTTGCTCAGCCTGTCGAAGATTGAATTCCTGGCAGGTAAGCAAGGCCGTGGGAGGTTGTCAACCCACAGTAACGACATCCACACAAGTCAGGGAGAGTGGTCCTGCTCACACAAATGTGAGCAGGGGCTACCCCGCAAGCGTGCTCCAGCCTTCTTAGAAGCCGAAGCTTCTACAGGAGAAGAAGACTGAGCGGGGGATTGCCTCTTGCCTTGCCCAGGTGACCAACCGGTTGGGCCAGGCAAACATCCTGGGACCTCTGGGCCACTCTCTTTGAAGAGCAGGAGGCAGGTGAGGGTGCACCTCCAAGCTCTCTGCTCCCCTTCTCTCATTGGGCTGTGCTGGCAGCCGGTACCGGTACACCAGGGGTCTGGAGAACACTGGGCAGTGGCTGCTCCTGCAAGCAGTACCACTAATGAGAGAACCTGCAGAGAGGGCTGGCCACTGGAAGCTCTACAAGGTTTCCTGCAAGTGGGCAGGACAATCTTCTTCTCCCTTTATTTGCTAGCTTTGGAAGAAGGGGAGGAGGCGAAAGCAATTGATGACAAAGACAAAGATCAAGACAACGATGATGACCTCCTTCTTCTTTTCTTCAATTTCCTCTTCTTGCCAAGGGCGGCTTTGAACAGCAGCATATGGAGGAGGAATTCACCCAGCGATGAAGTTGACGGCGACACCTGGGGCACACATCACCGAAGGCAAGTGCATGGTACCAAAGATGTAGTAGTCACCCTTGAGCAGGTGGATACCATAACCGCAGAGGTCATCATGGTTACAGCTGAAGCAGTAACAGGAAGGCCTTACACAGCCTTCAAGTGATCAATAAGACCAGTCACACTTGGCTCCTCTAAGAGACCTAAGGAGGGCAAGAGGTCCTTAAGTCCCTAGGGCTCCACAGCATCTGCAAAGAATGTCAGGTTAGGTGAGGCAGTTCTCTCCATACCCTGAGAACGAGCATTCCTCCGACCCAAAGACAACCCATCCTCCAAGCAAAATGAAAATGCCAGAGAGGAACCGGGCTGGTCTCCCCCCTCCCCCCAGCGGCTCTCTACTGACATAGCAGTAGGAGTCAGCAAAGGGGAACCTGCTCCCTTAGGAGTGGTAACAGCAGGTGGAAGTTTGGCCATGGGGCAACAAAGAACCAGAGAGAATCTTTGGTGTCACCAGTGGAGTATTGCACTCCAATGGTACCGGAGAAACTTTCTTTTCTTCTTCTTCCTGGCAAACTTCACCCGCTGTTCATAAGGCCAGACCCAGCACTCTGAACAAGGGCTTGATTGATTGCAGTCATGCCTACAGCATGATACACATAAGGAATGAAGATTTACCTTGACAGAAGAGAGGAACAGTTTACAGGGCCTTTATTTCCCTTGGCAGTGCCTTAGGGATAGTGGTTTCCTCTCCAAAGGTGGCTTTTGTGATTGAGGGGTTTCCACTCTTTATTACATCAAAACACATTATCATAAAAAACAAGCAACAGGAAAAAAATATAAAAGCAAATGACAGCCGGGTAGAGAGCACAGAAGACATCTTCACTCAATGGCGGCCGAAAGTGGATTGCAGACTGACTAGTGGGCGGGGCTTCGCCCCTACTGTCAGTAGTTAACATTGTTTGAAAGATAAATGGCTGTTCCAGCTCACATTCACAAGCTAAATCCTTTGTAAAGAACAAAGGTTTGTATTTATGTAGGAACAAATATAAATTATTTGATTTGATAATGTTCTGATTTGATTCAATATAGTTATTACTCAAAATAAAACAATGGAATGTGCAATAACACCATCTACACCTGGAATTACTTTTTTTTACTTGAAAAACCTCCACCCATAAATTTTGCACATGATGCAGTCTTTGTGCCCCTGCAGTAGTGACTGCAGCAATGGCTGTACAGATTAATGTTCCCTTTTTATGTATGTACCTTACAGATGATTTGCTGAAAATATAATGGAGGTCAACCACAGTACGTGAGTCAACAAAACTTGGGAAATCTAGCAAGTCAATTTTCTTGCAGGGTCATCACTTTCTTTGGCCTCATGGCAACACTTTCAGCAACAGCAGGAGCTCTATGTTTTAGGGTCATGATTAAGATCTGCAGCTACATTGTACTAAAGATACGAGAACTGCAAAAATTAATAAAGATCACTGTGTGCAGCAAACAGATCAGCAAGCCTGAGAGCTGAGACAAAGATGCTGGGACCACTTTACAAGCGGACACAACTACAATTCTTTAGTGAACTATAACTTTTTAGAAATATGAGTTTTAAATAATGTTGTTTAGGTATTCACGTTAGTATATAAAATATCTTACGTACTTACAGTTAGATTTGCTTGTTTCCTCAACATTTCTAACTTCATGTGCATCATCTGCAGCTTTACCTTCTTCAGAATTCTCAACTACAGATGTTTGTGTTTTTCTCTTTTTAGGTTTTCCTTATTATTACTGATGGGTATTTTTTCAATTTTCTTTCCGTTTCATTTTAATACAGTATACGAAAAAAATATTTTTCTTGTTGCCTTAAAAATGACAACCCTATGTACATCATACGCAGCTTTACCTTTCTTTACACTTCTCAACTGCTGATGTTTATAAGCATTCAACCTTTTTTCCAAGTTTTTCTGTATTATTAATGATTTTTTGTATTATTTAATTTGCTTTACATTTCTAGCCTACACAAGTAATCTGCAAGGTTTTTTGGAATAGACACAAAGCTCCAAAAGTTTTCTATTCAAATGCTGATGAAAATTCTGCAATTGGTCGAATCCATAATTTTTTAGGGTTAACTGTAATAATTGTTTACCCTGTCTCAAGTTTATATAGTTCATCATTACCACAGTTTTACTTATTTCTCCTTTTCTAATATAAAAGTAAAAAGCTGATAAGGTTTGATGTGTGCATGTGGCAGGGAAGGTTGAGCACTCATGAAAAGCTTTAGGTTCCCTACCAGGTTTGTAAAAACAGGTCTACTTGCATTTATAGTTTACATATCTGTTTCATGTACACCTTTATATGTCATACTACTGTCAATGTCATTTAATAAATCCAATGTTTCTTAGCCTTTTTTTATATTCTCTCACCACTATTTTTACTTTGACATATATATCTACATTAATGCACTGCTGTTTCTACTTTGACATATATATCTACATCAATTTACACAGGGATCTTTTTTGAATGTGTATAACATAGCAATATATCTATGACTATACAATTCTCTTTCAGTTCCAAGGTTTTTCTATACAGTAGTACTAAATTGATTTCCATATTGAAAGCATTTGAAATACAAAAATTCTCCTAAAAGAAAACATGCTCTTAGTTAACCATGAAAAATCTTGAAGCAGCAGTGTAATTACAACATAGCATCAAAGCTTCCTTACCTTTTTGATAAATCTTCTTATAGTCTGTTAAGATTCTTAATCTTTCTAAAGCTGTAACATCTTGTCTATTTATTTTTTCAGCAGTAATCACTTTATTCAAATCTGAAATGTAGAGTAAAAGAAAGATTTTGTTATGCAGAAACCAGACACTTATTATACTACAATAAATTTCTCAATGGTTCCAGTAAAAGGCTAGACTGCCATTTGTCTGACAAAATAAGAAATAAAATTTAAATTAGACAATGACATTTAATAAAGTAACAATTACAACTCAAAAACACTCCATAACATTCAAAGAAACCCTTTCATGACTGACATGTACTGTAACACAATATGCATAACATAGCAACAAACATTCTCCTACCTTTAATCTTTGCAAATTCTATCAAGAAATTATGGCCGTGCATTTCAACGAAATCAACAACAGCAGGTCCATCGTCAACTATAAGTGCCTTTAGTCTATCTAAATTGACATTCTTGCTTCTCTTCCCCTCAGCCATCCAATTTATAACAGCCTGAGGTGTTCCAACCAGTATTGTTGCTTTTTCTGAAAAGAAAAAAATACTACTTTAAATTTGAAATAGAATTACAACCATAAAAAATTAATGTTAAACAAATAAACTAAGTATATGTCAACTTTTGCAATAGCAATAATTGTTGAGCTTAGTGGTACAGTCTATATAAAAAAAAATACAAATCCATAAGGGTGCTTATTACAGTCCTTTCATTGTCAATTTTTACTATTATAGCCTCCCTTTAAATTTGTTGATCATTTACGTATAACTAAAATCAGTAATAGGGATATCGTGCTTGGTGTCCTGAAGTTCTTGGAATTTCTATAACACACACTCCTCATTTAATGACATACCTGTTTAATGATTCCTACAAGTTGGTACTGTATACAGTATGAGAACTGTGCATGTAAAGTGATATGAATGTCTCTATCTATTTGGCCCTCTTTATCTATTGCATTATGGATGGTTATTTGATTCACAGTTTTGATAAAAGAAAATATCCCTTACCAAAATGTGACAAATACAACTGTTTTTATCAGTAAATATATTACATTAAATATTTACCAAAGGTTTCAACTTTTGTTATGCATGCCTAAGTTCATGTAAGTGATGTGTTTGGATGGTGTAAGGATTTCTTTTTTTATCAGTAAATATATTACATTAAATATTTACCAAAGGTTTCAACTTTTGTTATGCATGCCTAAGTTCATGTAAGTGATGTGTTTGGATAGTGTAAGGATTTCTTATTGTATGGGTTAAGACTTGGTGAATGATACTCTAAATATAGTTATTCCAGAAAGCGTGAATGATTTAAAGAAGAAAGCCATGGACCAAGTTTGTACAAGACCAGAAAAAATAGGATTGATGAGAGCTAAGCATATGCCTGGAGTACTGCCTTTTCAAGAGGTCTTGGTAGTTGTGAGTTAGTTGTACAGTATAGGGTAGTGTTCTTAGACCTTTGTTATCTATTATTTATACTAGTGACATTCAGCAAGGTTTGGAAGACAAACTGATTGCATACACCAATGAATGCTAATAATAAATAAATTTTTATTTCAAAGTGAACGGGTTTTCCTTAAATCATAAATCTGAGTGCTCTCCTTCCTTCTCTGTGCTCTTCATGGCTGAAGTTAGCAAGGAAGAGTTGGGCCTTGATGGATGATGCACAGTAAGTCACTGGAGTCTTTTTCTTATGTAAATTAGGAAAATTTGGTGTGGACGGAGAGACACTGCACAGAATAAAGATGTTCATGATGGCAGGGCTAGTATGAAAAAATCTTATTTTTTACAACATAAACACTATCTTCCACCATGTACAGTATTAGTATATAGCAGTTAATTCTAAGTTCTGCCTTTTCTTCTGTGAGGACAAATATCAGTTTTCTAATTCCTGTTGTGACCAAACTGTGGAATGATTTTTATAATCCTTTGGCAAAATAATCTGAACTTCAGTTTTCAAATTTGGTGCAAAAGCTCTTTTGCAGAGTAGATCACATGAGTCTTGTCTTCTCAAGTTCATTTGTCTTATTTTAATTTGTTACTCATCTTATTTGCTAATTTTTTTTTTATATTTTATTCTCTATTTGTCAATTTCCTTTTCTGTACTGGCCTGCATTCCTTATTGGTGCCCTTGGGCTTGTATAAAGCATCTTGTTTTTTCAACTTGAGTGCATCAATAATAAAAATCAGAATTGGCTCTATTTACACAGCATTGCGAACAACTATGAATCCATATTCACAAACTTGGAACAACTTTGATTCTATTTACACTGACTTTAGATATACACTCAGCATCTAGTTTCACTGATCTCAATTCCCATCACACCTAAGTAAACAAAATCATAAAGTCTGTTGCACCAAGACTAGCTGATCTTTTAACACAAAGAGAATATAATGTAAGTTACTGTATATGCATAAAGTTTTCTAGCCCAAATTCTAACCTATTTTTTTTTTTTTTTACAAAATAAGGTAGTAAGCTCAGCTGATGATTGCCATATTAAGTGAATATGGCAAATTAGTGATAACATAATGTGACTAAGCCTAAGCCCAAATACGTTAGAAGTTCAACAGGCCATGAGAATTAGCAAATGACAAAAAGAGAAGCTACGCCTGACCTTGATATTTGACTTACTAATTTTGGGAAAATATCATGAGCACTCCATTCAACATCCACATTTTACTGATTTTGGTACATTAGGTCAAGTTATAGAGTATAAAAAACAACATAGTGGGTTTTTGGAGTTTTGTAATCACAAAGAATTGATTGTCTTTACTTAGTTCTGGAGGGGGGAGTTAATTCCAAACCAGTTCAGGGTTATCTGCAGATAACCAAGGGTTATCTCAGAAATGGCCAAAAATATTGACAATCTTTATCGAATGGGGTTGTCAAAACTTTGACAAGAAAGATTGTACTTTTTCTCAAGTTGTAATAGTTTTATATATTCTCTTTAAATTTATGTAAAATGGAAATGCATATTATGTAGAAGAAGGATATGTTTTGTTGTGGTCATATTTAGTAATGAAGGGTGTTGTTTTAACTGTTTTGTGTGTAATATTGCTCAACTACCAGTATTGGCTGTTTTGTCCGGTAGTTAGTCAAGATTTGGTGTCGGTTAAAGATGGCCGGGAAGTTAGTCTCTTCATAACCTTGAAACAGAGTGGTTTGAGCTAGTGGGGACTCAAGAATGCAGCCATAATTAGCAGTGTCTACAAATCCACTTAAGTATTCCTATTCATCTTAAAGTACATTTGGGGAAACTTCCATTAGGAGATATGCATATCTAAATGTAAGGATAATTTCTTGTGGTGTGCTTTGGATGAGGGTCATGAAATAGAGATTGTGCTTACGCCAATCTAACTACTGTACATCAAGCTAGGAACACTGAATGCATCAATAGTAAGTTCATATTGTTAGTTTGGTTAATATACAAACAATGAATTGATATAATCATAAATTGATATAATCATAAGATTGAATTATCATACGATTACAGGAACGTTTTTGACGGTTAACGTTCTGGGTGTCGCATGCATAAGAACTATGGCCCCAAAATGGCAGAATAATCATAATTTGAAGGTTCTTTTGATGTAAAACTCAATAATAATGCAGTTTACATCGTTTTCAATGCACCAGAGCATTAAAAGTAAGGTTTTCTTATGATTTTTGACGATTTTCGATGTTAGGTTTTCGGTTACGACGCTAGCGCAAAGAACGGAATAAACCGGGGACCGCCTGTACACTGACGATTTGAAATGCTATACTTATACCGAGTAAGGTGGAATAAAATGGTGCTGTGACCAGGATATCAGTGATTGGTTGTTATAACAGTGATCTGTATTGTTGATGTTTATGGAATTTTGAGGATCATTGTAATATTTGGCGATAAAGATAGAGACGTGACCGTCTGAAGGTGGCGGCCATTTCAGAATGTTGTGCGCTAGCCTAGACTGAAATGTTTAAGACACTTAAGTGATATTTAATTTGGAATAAAACCCTGTTGTGCATTGTATAAATGTATGTGTAGCCAAGGGCACATATATATAATGTAACTGGTAGTGATCTACCACTGATTGATTTGAAGTGTGGCCAACTTTTAAATATTATACTTGCTAACGCGGTATATATATATATTTTTTTTCCGAGCTGGCAGTTTGCACACTTTTAGTAATTAAGAACTTGTGTATTTGGTGTTGGTATATTATAGGCTAAGACATCTGACCTAGAAGAATTGAAGAGGACAGGGGGGGGGGTTAAGTTAGTGATAACTAACTGGTCACATAAGGTTGAAACCATTATTGATGCAGGTGATATCAATAGTATTTCTTCACTGAGAGATTCCTTGAAGGAATATTTGCAGAAAATCCAGGAATTGGATAATGAAATATTGTATCTAACAGGTCCTGGAGGACAACCTGACCAAATTATGAATAAAGCAGAATATAGCCTAAAGGTAGGCACTGAAATTCATAGACTAAATTCCTCCATCAAGAGTCTTCTAGCTGTAAGACGTGAACCTAGTGCGCCGATATCGCCAAAGTTACCCAAACTAGACCTCAAACATTTCGATGGTGATGTAACAGAATGGAATTCATTTTGGGAACTTGATGAAGTATCAGTACACCAACATACTGATTTTGAGAATAAACAGAAGTTTTCTTATCTGAATGACCTATTGGAGGTGAGGCTCTGGAACTGATATCTGGTTTTAGATTAGGTGATAAATATTTGCAAGCAGTGAACTTGCTGAAAGAGACCTATGGCAGAAAAGACGAAATCAAGTTGTGTTTAGTTAGAACACTCTTCCAAACCGAGACTCCCAAGGCAGATGCAGAATCACTACAAAGGTTTAGAGTGCAATTCATATGTTGCATAAGATCACTGAAGAGTGAAAGACTGGAATTGAGTGAATTATATACAGGCAGTCGTTGACTTACGACCTATGCGACTTACGACCTACCGACTTTACGACGGCTACGACAATATAATAATATATAATAATATTTAATTTTATATTTTACTAAAATACGTCGAGCGCCGTACACTACGATACTTTTTCCCGCTACCGCAGCGCTCATATCTGAGAGATGCTCAGCTTTCGGCAGCCTTCAGTGTGTTTGTGTCGTTACGGTCGCATACATTATTACCGAAAGACATTGTTTGTTTGCTCCAAACCCCGATCAAAGATGTCTTCAAAAAGAAACAAATTATGTATTTAATTCAAACCTATAAATAAATAAAAGTAAATAATATGTCATACGTGTAGCTGACTGGCAATGCAAATGGCGGATAAGAAAATGTAAACAGACAAGACAGATGGTTTGAATGCCTACAATAAAAATGTTAAATACAGTAATAAAAGTAAGTATTAATCAAGGAGTTCAAGCATGATAAGATTTCATATGCTAAACGTAATAATAGGTACTATACATGCACATTTTTGGGATAATATAAAATGTATATGTAGGCTAGTCAGTTGTCTATGAAAATGTAAACAAAAAAATATGTACATGTACGTGTGTTTGAATATGGTAAAAAGGATAAAAAGACAGCTCAAACATGATTAAATTTATTCAATATGCTAAAAAAAAGACAGTACAGTATACTGTACATACTTAGGATATAATATATGATGGATAATATACGGTAGGTACAGAATACATGTACATATGTGGTTGGTCGACTTACGACGCGATCGACTTACGACCGCTCTGTCAGAACCTAATGCCGTCGTAAGTCGACGACTACCTGTATCATCTTGCTCTACACCAAACTACCAAGTAGTGTGAGTGAAATAATAAAACGAAGGTGTGGAGAAGATTGGTTGAAATTTGACATTTTAACCCTTAAACGACGACTGGACGTATCACAAGTCGACTAAAATTATGTCGGGTGTCGAGTGGACGTACGGTACGTCAACTACAAAAAGTTTTTTAAATATTCGCGGGAAAATAGTTATAGGCCTAGTTTGCGAAAGATTTTAAAGTCACGCGCCTTGAGGGATGCTGGGAGTTCATGGACCACGCTGTTGTTTTGTTTACAAGCGTTACCCAGCTGCGCATGCGCCAATTTCTTTCTTCTCGCACTACAGAGCATCAGCGACGCATCTCAGAAATTCTTTCGTCACTTTGTCGTAATTTTTGCACTGTTTTATATCAGCCGTTACATAAAGTTTTATATATGAAAATGTGTGCAATTTCATGTAGAATACAACAAAAAATAACTCATGGTTGTAGCTTTTATCCGTTTTGAAATATTTTCATATAAATTATGTGCCAAAATTTCAATCTTCAGTCAACTTTGACTCGACCGAAATGGTCGTAAAACGCAATTGTAAGGTAAAAATCTTACATTCTAGTAATGTGCAATCATTTACCTTCATTTTGCAATGAATTGAAAGTCTCTCGCACAATATTTCGATTTATGGTGAATTTTTGAAAAAAATTTTTCCTTACGTCCGCACGGTAACTCAGCCGAAAGTCTCAGAAATTCTTTCGTCACTTTGTCGTAATTTTGCACCGTTTTATATTAGCTGTTACATAAAGTTTTATATATGAAAATGTGCCCAATTTCATGTAGAATACAACAAAAAACAACCCATGGTTGTAGCTTCTATCAGTTTGGAAATACTTTCATATAAATCATGATAAGTGCCAAAATTTCAACCTTCGGTCAACTTTGACTCGAACAAAATGATCGAAAAACGCAATTGTAAGCTAAACTCTTACATTCTAGTAATATGCAATAATTTACCTTCATTTTGCAACAAATTGGAAGTCTCTAGCACAATATTTCGATTTATGGTGAATTTTTTTAAAAAACTTTTTCCTTATGTCCGCGCGCGGTAACTTGGCCGAACATCTCAGAAATTCTTTTGTCACTTTGTTGTAATGTTTGCACCATTTTATATTAGCTGTTACATAAAGTTTTATATATGAAAATGTGCGCAATTTCATATAGAATACAACAAAAAACAACCAAAGGTTTTAGCTTTTATCAGTTTTGAAATATTTTCATATCACGATAAGTGCCAAAATTTCAACCTTCGGTCAACTTTGACTCGACCAAAATGGTAGAAAAAACGCAATTGTAAGCTAAAACTCTTACATTCTAGTAATATTCAATCATTTACCTTCATTTCACAACAAATTGGAAGTCTCTAGCACAATATTTCGATTTACGGTGAATTTTTGAAAAAAAACTTTTTCCTTGCGTCCACGCGGTAACTCGGCCAAACATCTCAGAAATTCTTTCGTCACTTTGTTGTAATGTTTGCACTGTTTTATATTAGTCGTTACATAAAGTTTTATATATGAAAATGTGTGCAATTTCATGTAGAATACAACACAAAATAACTCATGGTTGTTACTTTTATCAGTTTTGAAATATTTTCATATAAATCACGATAAGTGCTAAAATTTCAACCTTCGGTCAACTTTGACTCGACCGAAATGGTTGAAAAATGCAATTGTAAGCTAAAACTCTTACATTCTAGTAACATTCAATCATTTACCTCCATTTTGCAGCAAACGGAAAGTCTCTAGCACAATATTTCGATTTATGGTGAATTTTTGAAAAAAACTTTTTCCTTACCTCCCCGCGCAGTAACGGCTGAAAATCTCAGAATATCTTTAGTCACCTTGCCGTAATTTTCACACCATTTTATATTAGGCCTTACATAAAGTTTTATACATGAAAATGTGTGCAATATCATGTAGAATACAACAAAAAATAACTCATGGTTGTAGCTTTTATCAGTTTTGAAATATTTTCATATAAATCACGATAAATATAAAAAATTCGACCTTCGGTCAACTCGACCGAAATGGTAAAAAAATGCAATTGTAAGCTAAAACTCTTCCAGTCTAGTAATATTCAATCAATTACCTTCATTTTGCAACAAACTGGAAGTCTCTAGCACAATATTTTGATTTATGGTGAATTTTAGAAAAAAACTTGTTTTTACGTCCATTGCTATTTAATTCATGCATCATTTTGTGATAATATTTTCTCTGTGTTGCTTTGATCGTTTTACATTTTGTTATATACCAAAATCATTGCCATTTAGTGTACAATACAACGAAAAAAAAAAACTCATTAGCTTTAACCGTTTTGCTCACAGCCCGATTTGTATACAATTATATACGAAATTTTTTTTTGCGCTGTCATATATTCCAATATTTATATATGATAATGATATTTTTTTATTTCTGATGGTTGCATACTAAACTTCAGGCAATGACAAAAAAAGGAGCCAAAAATGAACTCTTAATCTTAAAAACTAAGCGTGTTGTGATTTTTTGAAAAAAACTTTTTTTCTGCTTCAGCGCTAACTCCCGAACGCCGCCGGCATACGAAAGACACTTTTGTAAATAGAGGTTCAGCGTTTAAGGGTTAAAAAATATCTTGAAGAAGAAATACACAATTTGAGGGCCTTTCCACATACTGAAACAGCAAAAGCTACTACACTGACAACGGTATCTCCTTTCGCAGTAGAACAACAGCAATCTGTGAGACCGAAAACAACATCGGTAAGGCCTAAAGAAAGTACGAACTAAGCCAAGGTAAACCAGGTTAAAGGATGTGCACTTTGTGGAAGCAACCACATATGGACACACTGTAAATCCTAAATAACCAGAGGAAAGATAGAACAACTCAGAGCTCTGGGTTTGTGTTTCGTATGCGCATCCAGTAAACAATAGAGTTCCGACTGTGACAGGCAAGGTTGTAATAATGGCTGCAATGTCAGACATCATGGTGCTATATGCAATAGAAACCAGCCAAATAAATCTAAGGTAGGTGGGGTACAAGTTGGAACACTCTCTTTGACGAACACCGGACAGGGAAATAAGATGACTAGGAAGTCGATCTTACCTACAGCCACAGAAACCCCAAAGGGTAAAAGAGGTTGCATTGTGCGAAAGAGAGGGTTGTTAGATACCTGTCCCGAAAGATCATTTATAGAGAAATCTGCTCTTGAGGGACTCCACTATAAAAGCAAGGGAGTTGAAAACATATCATTGAGAGGTTACTTAACTTCTACACCAGTTAAGGAATATGAAATGGTGAACATCGCTGTACCTCATCAGGTTAGATAAACAAATATGGATTGTATAGTGGTCGATGAACTACCAGAATATACAAAGAAATTTGGCGTTAAGAAGAACTTGAGGTTGTTATGTAAAATGAAAATCAGCCTGGCTGATAAAGATTTTTATCTAACTGTGGAGAAACAATCGCCTATTGAATTATTAATAGGGGTTGCCAATGTATACAACATTTTACACTCAGGGTTTAGGAAATTTGAAATTTTAGTATTGCTACCAACCATATTTGGTTATGTGGTAACCGGAACATGTAGTTCTCCTCCCACCAAGGAGACTCATGTCTCCATTTTAAAACTGGCAGTGGAAATCGACGACATAATTATGGCTGAAGGGGCTACTCAATTAAAGGATCCAAGGGAAGATCTTGAAAGTTTATGAAGTTTGGATCATTTAGGTATTGACTGCAGTGAAATAACGGAACAGGAATGGAAGGTATTAGAGAACTTTGAGAGTACTATAACATATTCTGAAATTGACAAATAGTATGTTGTGGCATTGCCTTGGAAGGGCAATAAAAGGAGATTAACTTCCAACTTTGGGTTGGCTTTGAACAGATTAAAACAACAGTGTGTCAAGTTTCACAAGGACACTCAGTATCTAGAACACTACCAGAAAATCCTGAAGGATCAGGAGGATAGGGGATTCATAGAGAGAGTGGAATGTTAAAACAGAAGACTGTCATTTCTTGGCACATCATGGTGTTAAAAACGACAGTGCAACAACCCTATTAGGATAATATTTGACTGTTCGGTTAGACAGGGGAAAAGTGGGTTGAGCTTGAACGATTGTTTGTGGACAGGACCACATATAGCAGCTGACCTGCTCAAAGTTCTGCTGCAGTTTAAAACGAAATCGTTTGCTTGTATTAGTGACACCGAGACTGCAGTTTTAATGATGCAACTCAGGGAGGAAGATAGAGACTATACTAGGTTTTTATGGTTGGAAGATCCAACAGACCCTAACAGTAAATTGTTAGTGTATAGGTTTAGAGTTGTTTTATTTGGAGCTACATATTCTCCCTTTCTGCTGAATGCAACAATTAAGAAACACCTGTCTATGGTAGAAGGTGACGTAGAAAGGATAAAAAGAGGGCTATATGTAGATAACTTGCAGTTCACTAGCAATAATGATAATGAACTTGTAATTTTTTTCTTTGAAGCAAATAAGATATTTTCCCAGGCACATTTATATCTGAAAGAATGGACGAGTAATAATGACTCGTTGCAAACTATTGCTAAAG
This sequence comes from Macrobrachium rosenbergii, assembly GCF_040412425.1. Taxonomy (NCBI): domain Eukaryota; kingdom Metazoa; phylum Arthropoda; class Malacostraca; order Decapoda; family Palaemonidae; genus Macrobrachium; species Macrobrachium rosenbergii. The sequence goes on along the minus strand of NC_089753.1, from coordinate 4,860,075 downwards.
CGTATGGGATTAGTGCCGGAGAACAAACAACTCATAAGGTCTTAGGTCTGAACTGGGACAAAGAAAGATACCTTGACATTACAATGGACAACAAACAACTCATAAGGTCTTAGGTCTGAAATGGGACAAAGAAAAAGATACCTTGACATTACAACAGACAAAGATAAATAAGTCCAGTCAGACTAAGAGAGAAGTGTTGAGAACTGTTGCATGGATTTACAATCCATTAGGAGTGCTTCTACCTGTTACTATTAGGGCAAGGATATACCTGCAGGATTTGTGGAAGCAACAACTGGATTGGGATGAACAACTCCCAGACCCATTACAGAAACAATGGGTTGAGTTATCAGAAGGCTAAGAAAAATGTCTTGATATTTTCTTTCCTAGGAATACTAGCCTAGGAAAGGGGGACTCCTTACACATATTCTGCGATGTCACTGAGTTAGCATATGGTTGTGTAGCTTATAGAGTAAAGAACGAAAACTCATTTAATGATGGCAAGGCAAGAGTAGCATCCAATAAAGAATTAACTGTTCCGAAACGTAAATTGATGGCATTGCTGCTAGCAGCAAGAATGGCCAAATTTATTAAAGAATCCTTTGAGAAGGATGAGTTCATACAACTGTTCGCTTGGTCGGACAGTAAAGTCGCCTTAAGTTGGCTAGTATCAAAAAGTGTTCTCCCTGTGTTTGTGAAAAATAGAGCACAGGAAATAAACTCTTTAATTCCAGAGGCAGTCTTGTCTTATGTGTCTACAGATGATAATCCCAGTGACTGGCTGACACATGGGAAAAGGACAGAAATGATCTTGGATAGTTCTTTCTGGTGGGAGGGACCCCCCTTGGTTAAAAAATTCCTCTTGGCCAATAGACAGGTCATAGGCTGGTGATCACTTGTGCGGGGTAGGGAAGAGAACATTTTGGTCAATACTGAAGGGGACAACCTGAATGGTAATATTCACTTGCTGAACTGGGAGAGATTCAGCAAGGTTAAAAAGGTCTATAGGACCACAGCGTGGTTCCTACAATTTTAATACAGGCAGTCCCTGGTTTACAATGGGTCCGGCTTATGATGTTTCGAGCTTACAACACTTTTCAAATATATTCATCAGAAATTATTTCCCGGTTTACAACGCATTTTCCAGGGTTACGATGCGTCATACGCCAATCTGACGGAAGAAATATGGCTCCAAAACGGCAGAATAATAAAAATTTGGAGGTTTTTTTTTTATGAAAAACTCAATAAAAATGCAGTTTACATTGTTTTCAATACACCCAAAGCATTAAAAGTAAGGTTTTCCTAGGAGTTTTTTACAATTTTCAAAGATTTTTCGGTTTACAACGATTTTCAGTTTACAACGCGGCATAAAAACGGAACCCCTGTCGTAAACCAGGGGACTGCCTGTAATTGTAGGAGTTCAATCAGTATGGGGAGACATGGTGAATTGACCTTGGAAGAACTCCAAGAGGCAAAGAATAAGACCATTGCCATCATACAAAGGGAATATTTCCAAGAGGAATACGAGAGTTTGATGAAGGGGGTAAGAAAACCAAAATTAGCTATCGTACACCAGTTGAATCTTTACCTGGACTACGGGGTAATAAGGTGCAAGGGTAGACTAGAACACGCACAGTTACCTGAATCTGTTAAGTTTCCCACACTACTGCCGAAGAGTTGCCATGTTACTCGCATAATTATTACAGAGCATCATAATGCTAATGCTCATATGGGTGTAAATGCCACTGTGGTGAGTGCCAGACAGGATTCTGGATCTCACAGATAAGGCAACTGACTGAGAGTATAATACACCATTGTGTTATTTGTAGGAAAACGCAGGGGAGGCCCTATAGGCCCAATATAGTTCCTCCATTACCTGAGTTCAGGGTGCAATGTAAGCAACCTTTTAATACCACAGGCATATTATGGGTTAAGGGAAAAGGACAAAGCCCTGAGAAGGCTTATATCATCTTATTTACGTGCCCGATAACCAGAGGCATACATGTGGGGCTAGTTGATAACCAGTCCTATGACTCGTTCCTCATGAGTTTTAGAAAATTCTGTAGCAGAAGAGGTTTCCCAGCACTCATGTTGAGTGACAACGCCACCAAGTTTGTAGCAGCATCAGAGTACCTTAAGACCACGTCGGAGAATCCAGGGTAAAAGAACATCTGTTAGATATAAAGGTAACTGGAAGTTCATTCCGGCGAGAGCACCATGGTTTGGTGCTATATGGGCAAGGCTGATAAGACTTCTGAAGTCATGCCTAAAAAATATCACAGGCCAAGCCTTGCTCAGTTTTGAGGAACTGACCTGTGTGCTGGTGGAGCTGGAAGGAATTATCAGTGACAGACCATTAAGTTACACACCCGGGGATTCGAATCGGCTGGAAATTTTAACCCCTACCCATTTGATCCTTGGACGAAAGCTTAAGTCCTTCCCAAGAGAAGTAGTAAATTGGGAAGAGATCTCCAGTGACCCTACCTATGGACGGAGAGTTCACCGAGAAAAGCTTCCTCCATGTATCCAAGTTGCGTGACGACTTGTGGAAGAGATGGGAGAAGGAGTATTTAACAACGTTAAGAGAGACCCATCGAGTAGGAATAGTGCATGGCTCTTGGCCCAGGATAGGGGAAGTTGTCCTCATTCATGACGAGGGGCCAAGGAGCAAGTGGAAGTTTGGCCAAGTGATCGAGTTACACATGGGGAGAGATAAGGTCCAAAGAGTGGCTACTCTAAAAATGGCACATAGCCAGCTTATGAGACCTGTAATTAAGTTATACCCCTAAGAGCTGTGGCAGGAGATAAAGGAAACTAATCCTGGCAGGAGGACTGCTCAAATAGATGCAGAAGCCAGAAAGGCATTGATAAGAACAGGACTATTGTAAATAATGTAGGCACAAGTTTTCTTGCGGTGAGTATGTTGAGACTTTGACAAGAGATTGTACTTTTCCTCAAGTTGTAGTATAGTTTTACATATTCTCTTTAAATTTATGTAAAATGGAAATGTGTATTATGTAGAAGAAGGATGTTATGTTTTGTTGTGTTCGTATTTAGTAATGAAGGGCGTTGTTTTAACTGTTTCGTGTGTAACATTGCCTAACTACCAGTATTGGCTGTTTTGTCCGGTAGTTAGTCAAGGTTTGGTGTTGGTTAAAGATGGCCATGAAGTTAGTCTCTTCATAACCTTGAAACAGAGTGGTTTGAGCTAGTGGGGACTCAAGAATGCAGCCATAATTAGTAGTGTCTACATATCCACTTAAGTACTCCTATTCAACTTAAATTACATTTGGGGAAACTTCCTTTAGGAGATATGCATATCTAAATGTAAGGATAATTTCTTGCGGTGTGCTTTGGATGAGGGTCATGGAATAGAGATTGTGCTTACACCAATCTAACTACTGTACATCAAGCTAGGAACACTGAATGCATCAATAGTAAGTTCATATTGTTAGTTTGGTTAATATACACAACGCAATGAATTGATATAATCATAAATTGAATTATCATAGGAACGAAGTAACCTGGGTGTCGTAGCTTAAGACTTAGGCTACGATTTGGGTCAGTACATTTCAGATCGTTTAGGCTATACGATTACACTGACGATTTTAAATGCTATACTTATTCTGACTGAGTCGGAATAGGGGTTGGGGGAGGGGCAAAAGCCCCACCTCATCTGAGTCATGACCGAGGTTAGGTTAGGATATATCAAGGTCTTTGGCAAATTTTATTAAAAAACATATTTATACTCCCCCGACCTTCAGTCACTAAACAGTTCCTGCTAATGACTTTAAACACTTGTATATTTCTCAAGGAGTATGCATAAGTATATATTTCTTTATGTAAACTGTATGTATCCATGCAATTTGAAATTCATAGCTGTATCTTCCTTAACATTCTATAACCTCACCAACACAACTGGCATTTCTTCAAAACTTGACTCCTTACACTTTCTTCATTTTTAATGAAATCTTTAATCTGTATATGGCAAAAGCTGGTGAAACACAAGACTGATTAACAATAAAATCTTTCTCATAAAAGAACTGCATAAATCCATTATGTTGTTTTTTTTTTTACCCTGTAACTTTGCCTAGTGTACAAAAAACAGTAAAATGTGGATGTTGAAGATCAGTGTGCAAAATTAGGAAGGTATACATCAAGTTAGGGCTAGCTTTCCTTTGGTCATTTGTTATTTCTTAATTGCCTGTTGAACTTACACTATGTCTGGACTTAGGCTTTAGCTACTTATGGTATGACTAACTTGCTATTCACTCAATATGGCATCCATTAGTCAAGCCTTCTACCTAATTTTGTAAGAAAAATATTCCCAAATTATATATTCATTTAGAAAACTGTTTCCATATACCTTACACTGCTGTATATCCTCCTGCTAAAAGATATTCAAGCTTTTTTTTTTTTATCAGCGAAGTCCTTAAAATAAACCAAGAAACTTCTATAGTCAAACCAATTGGAGGTGGCCACTGAGAGGTGCTCTCCCACCCGACAGTATCATGTCAGTCTACACATCTGTCATTTTCCCTTAAAGAAAATGTTCTGTTTAGAAACATGTCCAAAAATCTAAAACAAAATAATGAAGACAGATTAAACAAAAATATGTATATGTATGTATGCATGTGTGTATGTGTATATATATATATATATATATATATATATATATATATAAATACATACATACATACATACATACAATATAAATATATATATATATATATATATATATATATATATATATATATATATATATATATATATATATATATATATATATATATATATATATGTATATACAGGCATACATACGTTCGATATATTTTCAAATATATTCATCAGAAATTATATGCGTCCGCCCGAAGAAATATGGCCCCAAAATGGCAGAATAATCATAATTTGAAGGTTTTTTTATGTAAAACTCAATAATAATAGTTTATCGTTTTCAATGCACCCAGAGCATTAAAAGTAAGGTTTTCTTATGATTTTTGACGATTTTCGACGATGTTATAACGATTTTGGGGTTCATACGTCGTGAAATATATATATATATATATATATATATATATATATATATATATAAAATATATATATATATATATGTGTGTATATATATATATATATATATATATATATATATATATATATATATATATATATATATATATATATATATATATATACATATATATATATATACATACATACATACATACAATATATATACATACATACATACATATATATATATATATATATATATATATATATATATATATATATATATATATATATATATATATATATATATATATATATATATATATATATATATATAATGTTACGTAGCATCTTGGCTGATCAGTTTATTACTTAATTTACGTAATTTTTCATGGCCCTGCATGCTAAGAACACACATAACCTGTCACTTGAAGCCACGAATTAACCTCAAAGACAGATGTTGATTAACCAAAGGTTGCCAGTTAAGGGTAATTAACCTTAACAAAGAATATTCAAGGAATAAAGACTTTATGATAAACGTCACCAACTGCGGACGCAGAAAAATCTCTACTTGTTAAGATGGTATTAAATACAAAATAACGCAACGATCTTCCAAACAATGAACGCGAGGCACAACGAATACCAGTCGTAAAAATTACTTGCTTGTCTAAATCCCGAGTCTTACTGGAATAATTCAGCTAACGCTAAACAATAAAATAATTTGGGCTTAATCTTAGACTTCGTACAAGCCATTACCTTAAATGGTGGCTGGAGAATGAAACAAAGAAAGATTTTGGAAATACAGAAAAGAGGATAAAAGAATGGATGAAGTTTTGAACAAAAACACAGACTTTGCCTTAGGACGAAGCGTTGCTGCGCATACAACGGACGATCGGAAGTTCTGGATGTTAATTCTTCACTTCACTAATAGAAATGATAGACAAAGGGCAGAGAGGCCAAAAGGACGTCTCATCTCCGCGATAGCTCAGTTCTCTCTCTCTGTTGTCTGACTGGCCTGGGTCAAACAGGGATGCATTCCTGTCCTGGGGCGTCTTAAGCTTTTGTCAAAAACATTCGCCAAGAGGGACAGGTAGAAAGAATAAAAGACTTTAGGACCACCTATTCTAAGGTTGGATATGGAAATTTTCCTATAGGGAGAAATGCCTAAATGCTACCAAGTTTCTTCCTACATGTGAACGTTACAATTTGAACTGCCTACGTGACTCGGCCGCTACAACGGACGTTGAAGTTTGAACTGAAGACGCTCCTAATGTGGGACAAAAGCTTTTCCCTGTCTTGGTCAGGCTGATATTACTACAGACAAAGGTTACGAGGGTGAACAGCAGTAATATTTATAAAAATATATATATATATATATATATATATATATATATATATATATATATATATATATATATATATATATATATATATAAATATATATATATGTACAGTAAACCCCGTATTCACATTCTCACGATTCACGGACTCACGCATTCACGGGTTTCTCTGTGGAACATATCTACCCATTATTTGCGGAAATTTCACCCATTCGCGGTCGCGGTATTTTTTACTGATAAATATTCACTAATTACTGTATTTTCATATAATTTTCATGAATATATGCACTTTTTGTGATAAAACTATTAAAATACTCAGGTATAAGCATTTTTCCAGAGTGTTTCTTGTGCTTAAACTATCAAAATGGGCAGTTCTAAGTGTTAGAGGGATTTTAAGTATTCGCGGGTGTGTGTGTGTGTGCATGCATCCCCATAAATACAGGGGTTCACTGTATATATATTATATATATATATATATATATTATATATATATATATATATATATATATATATATATATATATATGCACACTTTTACACACACACACACATACATATATATAAATATACATACATACACACACACATATATACAGGCACTCCCCAGTTTATGATGGGGGTTCCGTTTTTACGCCGCGTCGTAAACCGAAAATCGTCGTAAACTGAAAAATCGTCAAAAATCATAAGAAAACCTTACTTTTAATGCTTTGGGTAAATTGAAAACAGTGTCAACTGCATTTTTATTGAGTTTTTCATAAAAAAAAAACCTCCAAATTATGATTATTCTGCCGTTTTGGAGCCATATTTCTATATTTCTTCCGTCGGATCGGCATACAACGCGTCATAACCCTGGAACATGCGTCGTAAACCGGGAAATAATTTCTGATGAATATATAGGCGGTCCCCGGTTTATGACGGGGTTCCGTTTTGCGCCACGTCAGAACCCGAAAATCGCCGTAAGCGGAAAATCGTCGAAAATCGCCAAAAATCATAAGAAAACCTTACTTTTAATGCTCTGGGTGCATTGAAAACGATGTAAACTGCATTATTATTGAGTTTTACATCAAAACCTTCAAATTATGATTATTCTGCCGTTTTGGGGCCATATTTCTTCCGTCGGATCGGCGATACGACGCTGGTCGTGAAACCCGGAACATGCGTCGTAAGCCAGGAAATAATTTCTGATGAATATATTTGAAAAGCGTGAACCTCGGAACGTCGTGAAGTTCGTAAACCGGGACTGCCTGTATTTGAAAAGCGCCGTAACCCAGACCCGTCGTAAACCAGGGACTGCCTGTATATATATTATATATATATACACACAGGCAGTCCCCGGTCAATGGCAGGCTCGGTTATCAGTGATCTGGTTTTACAGTGCTTGTCTGGCAACGAAAATCACCCGTTTCCGTTTATCGGTGCTAATAATTGGGTATTGGCACTGATGCACCTGTGAGAGGGGTGCGAAATAATGAGCAGGAAGAACAAGTACTGCTAGTTTATTGATGAAGCGAGCCGCTTATAAAGAGGGATGCAGATGTCTGCGTACTTCGCAGAGACCGCAGGTACAAAGATTTACAGGTGACCTGAGGTCAAGCTAATTCTTTACAAAAACAGGACAGGTTCATACAGAAAACATAGTGATCAATAATGTCTGACACATAACAGAAATAATTTGTTACTTATACATAAAGCACGATTGTTTAGAAAGACAATAAATATACAATTTACAATCATGGTGATAAACACATATTCTGATTGACCCTAGGTCGATGTGAAGGGACCGCAGAAAACGGGATGTTCTCTGTAGAGAACGCGTTGAGTGGGGACTTTACATACCTAACAGAGGTGCCGATAACCAAAAATCGGCGCTTTTCGGCACCAATAAGCCCGAAAAAGCGCCGAAAGTCGCCGATTTTTGGTTATCATCACACCCTCAGAACGGAACCCCCGCCGATAACCAAGGACTGCCTGTATATATAATAAACTTTATCACTGACACACCTGTTCTGTGCATTAATACAATTACTAACAGGACCTCATTGAAACTGGATGGTATCTAGCAGAGTTATTTATTGAAAAAATTACAAGCTTTCCAAGATTAACAGTCCCCATTGTCAAGTATCCACGGAATAAAATAGTTAGAAACAAAAAGTTGGTAGAGTTGGAAGAGACAAGAGGGGGTGTGTATATGGCAGCGTATTTTGACTGTGAAGAATGTTACTTTGGCGAAAGTGGCAAATCTTGCAAAGAACGAAGCAACACATACAAAATATAAAATACTATAATCAGACGTCAGCAGTCGCCAAGCACTTTTGGGAAAAAGACCATAAAATAGATTGGGAAAATATGAATTTTTTGTACAGGAACACAAACAAAATGGCTAGACTGATTGTAGAAAATGCCTTCATTACATGTGCTAACGATGTAGTGGCAGGCAATGATGGAAACAGCCCATCTAGAAAATTCATATACTCTACAATAGAAAAGAAACATATAAACACAAGGAATCACCTGGAAGGAGTGGTCGGCAGAGAAAGGATATATAAACATGTACAGTGAAACCCCCGTATTCACGTTCTCAATGTTCGCGGACTCACCCATTCGCGGGAAACTCACGCATTTGTGGGTTTTTCTATGGAACATATCTATAAAAATATTCGCGGATGCAGATTTTTTTGTCTTTTTCGTATAGCAATATTCTGTATTTTCACATTTATTGTATAATAACATTAAATAATCCTGTAAATTAATAATAATACTGTACTACAGTATTGTACATATAATAGTAATAGAAATTACATAATAATATTATGTAATACTACACTGGGTACCTTAATAATAATAAATAATAAAGTTAAATCATACGGGTAGTAACTGGTGATGAATGTTGATTTCAGTATGCTGTAGATGATGATGATGATGATGATGATGATGAATTAGCTGTGCAGTACGATGAATGATGGGAGGCACTGTCATGTTAAGGTATTTGAACATGGCAACGAAGGTGGTACAGAAAGGCTGCATGAGTATTTTACCTTGTTCATGCTCAATGCAGGCGACCGCAATTAATGTCATGCAGTAATGGGCTGTTACTTCTCCATGACTTTTGCCCTCTCTTAACAAAACAGTCATGTCTACAGTACTTTCTTCTCATCAGTCATTACAGTAATTGTAGGCTATTAGCCAGAGGCCTTAGAAGAAGCAGAGCATTCAGAGGACATCTTAATGCACAATTTCAAAAAATATTTTTAGGCCATAGTACCGTACAAGCAAAACACAAAAGTGAGATAGCAATAAAACAGGTTATATTGGGTCATTTGCTGATAATTTGCCGCTACGGTATACGCATGGTACTACTGGTTGCACGTACATATACTAACACAGATCTTGTGCGCATACAGTACGTACATTTTATAAAATGTTTTGTTGTAGGATGATTTTTAAATACAGTAATACCTCGAACTTGCGCGATTCGAGTTGCACGGATTCACAGACACACGAATTTTTTATTGGAACCTAACTAATGGTCATACATGAGTTTTTCACAGACACGCGAACATTTCCGTACACTGAGAAACCCAGCAAAAGTGTTTGTTTAATTTTTTTATGTAATTTATAAGTTTTCAAGCTTTTATGTGTAAATTAAATAACATTAAATACTATTAAAAGTAATAATTTCTCTCTCTCTCTCTCTCTCTCTTTCTTTCTTTTAGTGAGATGAATTTTTATGGTACATGTAAACAGGTATGTTTATTTGTATGATAAATAAACTTTTTAAGTAATAATATGTACTAATTTTCAAATATTAATAAGATTAATAAAATTAAATAATAATAATAATAATAATAATAATAATAATAATAATAATAAAACTGTAATACAAAATTTGTATTATCTTGAACAAACAAATTCTTCCCTCATCTTTTGTAAGAAGGTGGAAGGCAAAAGCTGTCAGACATGTCATTTAACATGACAAGAATGAGAGTGTTGCTAATCAGTGGTCAAATTTTTCTTGTAATTTTCTCTCTCTCTCTCTGTGTGTCTGTAATAATTCATAAAAAATTTCACTCTAAGTAAGGACAACTGTTATCTCTCTCTCGTTCGAAGTTAGCCAACCTACGTATTACTGCACTGCTTCTCTGTATGTCTTTAACTGTACAGTAGATAATTTTGAATTGATCTAATTTTACCTGTACCGTTTACAAACTGTAAATGCGCAGTTCTAAAACATAGAGACATAGAGCATTTCAGAACAAAGAGAAAGTGACAGAATAAAAAAAAGTTTGTAAAAACGGGGCTGAGAAGACTTCTAAAAATAGATTGGTGGAATGGGGGAGAGAGTCACACACTATATTCTTAAGTCAACCATTTATTTCTTTTTTTAAGGGTAATGTATTAAGCTAACACTCTCTCTCTCTTTCTCTTTCCGTAATACTGTAATTCATAAATAATATAATTTGACATTTCAAGTAAGGACAATATCTCTCTCTCTCTCTCTCGTGTTATTCTCTCTCTCTCTCTCTTGTGTTATTCTCTGTCTCCGTAATAACTGATAAATAATTTCACTCTCTTAAGTAAGGACAACCCTTGAACCAGGCGATTCTTCTCCGTTCGTGTTGGTTCTCTCTCTCTCTCTCTCTCTCTCATATTTAGCACTCACACATTTTTACAACTTATTAATTCTCTGTACATCTTTACCTGTACAGTAGATAGTTTAAATTGATCTAATTTGACCTGTATCATCTACAAAGTTTAAATGCACTAGTGTTGCAAATACGTTCTAAAACATAGAGACATAATAACTAAGAGTTGTATTAGTCAAAACATAAAACATTGTTTGTTCATGAAAAAGCATTTCAGAACGAAGAGAAAGAGACACAGAATAAAAAAGTTGCTAAAAAGAGGTTGAGATGATTTTAAAAATAGATCGGTTGGAAGGGGAGAGAGAGAGAAATTCTCTTACAACTCTCAATTTTTATATAAACCATTTATTTCTCTTTTTTAAGGGCAATGTATTAAGCTAACTTTTAAATGAAATTACAGTAACTTTAATTCCATTTAAAAGTTAAGTTAATAATTTGGGAGCACTATTAGGGTCATATTTAGTGTTTAAACTTTAGAAATAAGCATTTATTAGCATTTTTAGAGACCATGCCAAACTTACGCGAAAATTCACTCTGCGTGAGGGGTTCTGGAACCTAACCTCGTGTAAGTTCGAAGTATGACTGTATTACATACAAAAAGTGTTTTAGGATGATACATAGTACAGTACAGTACTACAGGTAGTACGTAGAGCATATCTAAAATACGAAAGACAACAGAAATACTGCAGGGTACGTATGTTTACATCTGCGGTACGTAGCATTTTCATGTATGTACTAAGTATATATTAATGACTACTGTAAGTACATTTTGTAAGTTGAAAAACGATTTACTAATTTTCAAATATTACAGTACTCTAATATATTAACGTAAACACAGCAAAATTTCAATAACATATATTTGTTTTTCTTAAAAGTGCTTCACCCAAGCCACCTCTGTGCAAATATAAAGAACTCGCGATGCTGGACGCTGTGTACCCAGGACCAGTGATACTTGACACACTATTGGCTGTCATCTGCAAAGCAGCCAATCCAGAAGCACCATTCATTTTCCTTGGTGCTGATTGGCTGTTCACTTGGCGCTGATTGGCTGAACATTCACAAACAACTCACGAACACGGAATTCTGGGAGACCGCTCCACGGCATCCTCCTCAGATTGTGCATATAGTTGGCAGCATCTTACTGTGTGAAACCGTGCGTCTGTCCATTTTGATTTTTTATCTTTGTGCATCAGTGGTATTCGGCCCTAAAATGCCTCCTAAAAAATGCCCTGCTCCTTCAAACCTTCTGGCAAAGAGTCTAAAAGAAAGAAGACTGTTATGATACTCGAGGAAAAGGTGAAACTTCTTGACATGTTAAAGGAGGGCAAAAGTTTTGCCGCAGTTGGCCGCCATTTCAGTGTTAATGAGAGCACAATGAGATATATCAAGAAGAAAGAGGCAGAGATACACAAGTCTGTGAGTATGAGCTACTTCGGTAGTGCAGACAGTTGCGACAAAGCAGGATAAAACAATCATGAAGATGGAATCTGCTCTGGCAATCTGGATAAAGGACTGCCGGAAGAAAAACGTGCCCCTCGACTCCAACACCATTCGCGAGAAAGCTCGACAACTCTACCAGCAGTTATCAACTGCTAAGGAAGGCAATGACAGTACATGCAGAAGAAGGCGTTGGAGAAGGCAAATTAGAATTTTTAGGCTTTGATGAACCAGCAGAAGAAGAAGAGGGGGAAGAGCCCCAAGCAGGACCATCATCAGCGCCTCAAGGTTTCCAGGCCAGCAAGGGGTGGTTCCACCGATTTCAAAAGCGGTTCCACCTAAAGTCTGTTACTCTGCATGGGGAATCAGCATCTGCAGACAATAAAGCAGCTGCGAAATATCTGGAGGCCTACAAGAAGATCATCAAGGAGAAGGGCTACCATCCACAACAGGTGTTCATTATGGATGAGACTGGCCTGTTCTGGAAGAAGATGCCTTCCAAGACATACCTTATGAAGGACAAAGCTAAAGCCTCCAGATTCAAAGCCCAGAAGGAGAGGGTTACCCTCATCATGTGTGGGAATGCAGCTGGTTTCATGCTTAAACCAGGCCTCATCTACAAGGCTGCAAACACCAGGGCCCTCAAGAATAAGAACAAGGCATTGCTTCCTGTGTTCTGGATGCATGACCCTAAGGCCTGGATCACCAAAGTCCTCACAAAGTACTGGTTCCATCAGAGTTTCATCCCTCAAGTTAGGCAATACCTGAATGACTTGGCCATGGAGTTCAAGGTGTTGCTGATTATGGATAATGCTGGTGGCCACCCTCTCGATCTTTCTTATAAGGGAGTCCAGTTTGAGTTCCTCCCTCCCAACACCACCTCTCTCCTCCAGCCTATGGACCACGGCGTGATCCGTGCCTTCAAGGCACTCTATACCGGGAACTCCCTCCAGCACCTTGTAAATGCAATGGACAGTGACAGTGAATTTACGCTAAAAGAATATTGGCGTAAATTCACGATTGCCACATGTCTGAGCATCATCAGTCGATCACTGAATGACATGAAGAAGGAGACCCTGAACGCATGCTGGAACAAGTTGCAGCCGGAGTGTGTTCGTGATTACAGGGGCTTCTTTCCTGAAGAAATTCAACATTTGGCCATTAATAAGGCTGTCCAGTTGGCGAGGATTCTAGGTGGGGAAGGCTTCGAGGACATTACCGAGGATGAAATCGGCACCCATATTGATGCTCAATCTGACCCCCTGATGGACCAGGATTTGGAAGACCTGACGAAGTCTGCCAGTGAGGAAGAAGATACGCCAGGTTCAGGGGAGGAGCAGGAGGAAGAGGAGAGCAGCGAAAGATCCGACTAACCTGGTGGAGACTGAACATAGCGGAACTCATGATTGCATCCCTTGGACAGTGTTCGACGCTCCAGCTATAACTATGAAAAGCGAGCAAACAAAACACCGCCCGATAAGGGAAAGGTAGCAGAGTGGCGGAAACCCAAAAACACGACACCAAGAAAAAACACGGTGTGATCTGAAAGCGTGTTAAATTGGAATGTTTATAAGATGGCGGCCGGGGTGGTGGTTGGCTGGGTGCGGAGGATGAGGTTTAGAACGGCCCCTCACTTTTCGGGGTTTTGAGATCGGAGAGATCTATAGGACGGAGACCTGTGGTAGTGGCAACCACTCACCCTTGTGTATAACGACACCATCTAATGGCGTTCGATCCAGGGTCGTAACCCTGGCATTATGGTTAGCTTTTCTCTGGTATACTTAGCAATACCTATACCTAGAAATCAGTGCTAATGGATTATTTCACTGGGTGACACAGGTCGAGCCCAGAAAAATGGTTGATATAAAAATTGAGAGTTGGAAGAGAATTTCTCTCTCTCTCCCCTTCCAACCGATCTATTTTTAGAAGCCGTCTCAACTTCTTTTTAATAACTTCTTTAATCTGCGTCTCTTTCTTTGTTCTGAAATGCTTTTTCATGAACAAACAGTGTTTTTTATTTTGAGTAATACAACTCTTAGTTATTATGTCTCTATGTTTTAGAACGTATTTGCAATTACTAGTGCATTTACACTACCTACTGTACATGCAAAGACATACGGAGAATTAACAAGTTGTAAAAATGTGTGAGCTCTAACTATGAGAGAGAGAGAGAGAGAGAGAGATAAGGGTTGTCCTTACTTAACCCTTAAACGCCTACTGGACGTATCATACGTCGACTAAAATTGTCTGTTGGGTGCCAAGTGGGACGTACCGTACGTCGACTACAAAAAATTTCAACCTTCGGTCAACTTTGACTCGACCGAAATGGTCGAAAAACGTAATTGTAAGCTAAAAGTCTTACATTCTAGTAATATTCAATCATTTACCTTCATTTTGCAACAAACTGGAAGTCTCTAGCACAATATTACGATTTATGGTGAACTTTTGAAAAAACTTTTTCCTTACGTCCGCTCGGTAACTCTGCCGAAAATTTCAGAAATTCTTTCGTCATTTTGTCGTAATTTTTGCACTGTTTTATATTAGCCGTTACGTAAAGTTTTATATATGAAAATGTGCGCAATTTCATGTAAAATACAACAAAATACAACCCATGGTTGTAGCTTTTATCAGTTTGGAAATATTTTCATATAAATCTCGAAAACTGCCAAAATTTCAACCTTTGGTCAACTTTGACTCGACCAAAATGGTAAAAAAACACAATTGTAAGCTAAAACTCTTACATTCTAGTAATATGCAATCATTTACCTTCATTTTGCAACAAATTGGAAGTCTCTAGCACAATACTTCGATTTATGGTGAATTTTTGAAAAAAACTTTTTCCTTACGTCCGCGCCAGAAATTCTTTCGTCACGTTGTCTTAATGTTTGCACCATTTTATATTAGTCGTTACATAAAGTTTAATATATGGAAATGTTCGCAATTTCATGTAGAATACAACAGAAAATAACTCATGGTTGTAGCTTTTATCATTTTTGAAATATTTTCATATAAATCACGATAACTGCCAAAATTTCAACCTTCGGTCAACTTTAACTCGACCAAAATGGTAAAAAAACGCAATTATAAGCTAAAACTCTTACATTCTAGTAATATTCAATCATGTACCTTCATTTTGCAACAAACTGGAAGTCTCTAGCACATTATTTCGATTTATGGTGAATTTCTGAAAAAAAAAAAAAACTTTTTCCTTACGTCTGCGCGTGGTAACTCGGCCGAACATCTCAGAAATTCTTTTGTCACATTGTCGTAATGTTTGCATCATTTTACATTAGTCGTCACATAAACTTTTATATATGAAAATGTGCACAATTTCATGTAGAATACAACAGAAAATATTTCATGGTTGTAGCTTTTATCGCTTTTGAAATATTTTCACATAAATCACGATAACTGCCAAAATTTCAACCTTCGGTCAACTTTTAACTCGACCGAAATAGTCGAAAAACGCAATTGTATGCTAAAACTCTTACATTCTAGTAATATTCAATCATTTACCTTTATTTTGCAATAAATTGGAAGTCTCTAGCACAATATTTCGATTTATGGTGAATTTTTGAAAAAAACATTTTCCTTACGTCCGCGTGGTAACTCGGCCGAACATCTCAGAAATTCTTTCGTCACGTTGTCGTAATGTTTGCACCGTTTTATATTAGTCGTTACATAAACTTTTATGTATGAAAATGTGTGCAATTTCATGTAGAATACAACAGAAAATAACTCATGGTTGTAGCTTTTATCACTTTTGAAATATTTTCATATAAATTATGATAAATAGAAAAAATTTGACCTTCGGTCAAATTTAACTCGACCAAAATGGTCGAAAATTGCAATTGTAAGCTAAAACACTTACAGTCTAGTAATATTCAATCAATTAGCTTCATTTTTCAACAAACGGGCAGTCTCTAGCACAATATTTCGATTTATGGTGAATTTTTGAAAAAAACATTTTTTTACATCCGTGCGTTACGGATTCATGCATCATATTGTGATAATATTTTCTCTGTGTTGCTTTGATCGTTTTACAATTTGTTATATACCAAAATCATCGCAATTTAGTGTACAATAAAAAGAAAAAAAAATTATCCGTTAGCTTTAATCGTTTTGCTCACAGCGCGATTTGTATAAAATTATATATGAAAAATTTTTTTTGCGCTGTCATATATGAGAGAGAGAGAGAGAGAGAGAGAGAGAGAGAGAGAGAGAGAGAGAGAGAGAGAGAGAGAGAGAGAGAGAGAGAGAGAGAGAGTCCTTAGTTGAAATATCAAGTTAAATTATTTATGAATTATTATAGAGAGAGAGAGAGAGAGAGAGAGAGAGAGAGAGAGAGAGAGAGAGAGAGAGAGAGAGAGTTATTCTTACGTTAGATATCAAAAGATTGAAATTCAGTATTAAACTAACTTTTAAATGAAATTAAAGTTACTGTATTTTCATTTAAAAGTTAGCTTAATATATTACCCTTAAAAAAAGAAATAAAACAGGGTTTGAACCCTGAAAACCCTATTTTTAGTCTGTAGCCGCGAGAGCCTCATGCAGTCACGTCTGCCTTAGGCAGCGCCCCGGCTAAATCCCTTATCAGAGAACTTATAGCACGGAGCTGGCACGTATTCATTCCAGTTAACGGAAGCTTGTCACTATTGTGACAGGATATCAGGTCTCAGGGGGTCTGCACTTTGACCCCCTATCTGCCGCATTGATGAATCAATTCATGGCTAAACATCTCCACTGGTTACACCTTTCCATCTGCGCTTCCGTGGCTAGTTTGAATGAATCGGGTCAAAACGCGACTACACATCTACTGCGCATGCGCATGTCGCCAACCCAATGTTCTTCTAGCCGCACTGTGGTGGTGTGTGATAAAATCTTTTCCGTCTTTATTTGAGGGATTTCAACTTTATTTGGCATGGAGTCTTCATCTCAGTCAACAGGGAAAAAGATAAGTACCTGCCCTATCGCAGTCACAAAATTTAGTCCTGCTTAACTAATATTTTCATAAATTTTTTGTGTCCGAAATGATGGCTTGGGAGCGTCATACCGCTACCCATATTTAGGCTAGGATTCTGCCTTAATTAAGGTGAAAAGCATAGGTTAGGGTAGGATTTTTAGATTCAGCATGTCAAAAAACCCTAGCATGAACTGTTAAACATGCCTGGAAAGTTTATATACAGGTAGTCATCGACTTACGACCTATCGACTTCACTGATTGACTCTACGACAATATAATAATATATAATAATATTTAATTTTATATTTTGCTAAAATACGCCGAGCGCGCGTCTGATACTTTTTCGCTACCCGACAGCGGCGCTCATATCCGAGAGATGCTCAGCTTTTCGGCAGCGTTGTGTGTTTGTGTCGTTCGAAAATGGTAAAAGATTCATATTTTTGTAATGTATTTTGTATTTCTATTTATTGCAAATAATTCAAATGTAATAACAAATTACTGCATTTGATGGCTTATAACACGCATGTCTGCATAGGACGCACCCCAATTTCAGCAGGACATTGAGGAAAAAAAATGTTTCCTAGCCTGTGCTCATATGATTTTGGTAAGTAAAAACTGTAGTATTAGGTTATCATATGCATATTGTTTCTTACCAACAGAATCAACAAAAACATATTTATATTTATCAAAATATGTATTATACAATCAGCCATTTACTACAATCGAATGTTTCGTCTGCTGCTGAAAGCTACTTCATAGGTTTACCAATAGATTGCAACACATTCATTTGCAAACATTGTTTCTTACCGGCAGAATCAACAACAGCATTAATAATGATGTTACCTACGGTAATATATGTTATATATATCCATTATATATTATAAAAGTATGCAATCAAGGGGTAAAATCCAATAAATAAAAATGTTTCCTATGTAACGGCTCGAGTCTCATGAGCAACTGAACAAAGCCATGTTTTTATTCTTAAAAGAGAATGCTAGCACAAGTTACGAAGTATCAACTCAACGAAGCCTTGTTATTATGCCTAAAGAGAATGGTAGCAGGAATTGTCAATCACCAATTGATTGAAGCCATGTTGTTATGCGCAAAGAGAATGTTAGCAGGAATTGCCAACTACCAACTGAACGAAGCCTTGTTATCCGTAAAGCTCTCAAGATAATCACCAATAGGTGGCAGCACACGTGCTGTAAGTCTGTAAATGTGGAATGCGGCGATCCGCTGTAGGCGGCGATAATGATATTAACATTTTAATGAAAATATCGATAATAACAACGTAGATATTGATTATAATACTAGCAGTAGTAATTACGGTGATGGTAAGTGTGATAATGATAAATAATTATAATAAACTTTGTTTTTAATAGGTTATTAGGATAACACAATGTTACGCTAGGCTACAACATCTACATGACGTTTCATGTATAACTTCGCCAAAATTCTTAAATTTTGAGCCTACATTATATACATAGGACGCAGGGGATTTTTTAGGCCATTTTTTTTTTTAAAAAGTGCGTCTTATCGCCCGTCAAATACGGTATGTATTTAATTCAAACCTATAAATAAATAAAAGTAAATAATACGTTATACGTGCAGCCGATTGACAATGCAAATGGCGGATAAGAAAATGTAAACAGACAAGACAGATGGTTTGAATGCCTACAATAAAAATGTTAAATACAGTAATAAAAGTAAGTATTAATCAAGGAGTTCAAGCATGATAAGATTTCATATGCTAAACGTAATAATAGGTACTATACATGCACATTTTTGGGATAATATAAAATGTATATGTAGGCTAGTCATACTTAGGATATAATATATGATGGATAATATACGGTAGGTACAGAATACATGTACATATGTGGTTGGTCGACTTACGACGAGATCGACTTCCGACCGCTCTGTCAGAACCTAATGCCGTCGTAAGTCGACGACTACCTGTAAACCTGATTGTTTTGAAATTATCAATAGCCCAAACGCTAACATTAGGCTAACCTTTGCTACTTTTAGGTTTCCAAAGCGGATGATAGCTGCTTTTCGGTACTTAAGGTAATTCTTTTTAGTGTTCTTTATGTGACATAACTATATTTTGGACATTTTGATAGCGTTTTTTGTGTAAAACCTCCAATTTATGTCCCATTATCAGTGTGGAAAAATGATGCGGGCTTCTGGAACCTTCTAGAAGGTTCTATCGAAGCTCTGTCGAAGCCTTCAACTCAGAAACGTTTTCGTAGCGAAAATGGCATATGATACACTGGCTCCCAGTCGAGTTACCAGATACCTAAAGACGAATTGATTCGAAATAGTAACTTTTTTATGTCGAACTGATTCGAAATAGTAGCTCTTTTATATCAAATAGTGTAGTATGGAAATGAGTTATGAACTCAAATAAAGATATGTTGTTCTATTAGCTGTAAGGTTGTTGCCATGCACCAATGAAGTCATGAGTATCGATTTTGCCAATGTTATTCGTCTTAACCTACCGGTTTTTAAAACACTCACTCACTTTAAAGGAAGAGTTCCTCTTGCCAGCCAATTCACCTTCCGGGCGTCCTTATCTCCTGCCCACGACTTTGCTGAGGGATACGTACGCAGTCTGGACACCTCGCATTTGTTTAACATAGTGTTTGACAAAAACTCCATGCCCAGACCACCCCGTGTACTTGGATACGTCCTCCATACTAAAGTTACCGAAAAAGGCAAGTGAGGCTGCGTACTTACAGAGGTCATGTGACTTTGGATCTGATCCTGGGCATAGATCTACAATTAACTTACAAATGCTGGTTCTAAGGCTTTCTAGGCAAAGTGGGGTGCTTTCGTTTGGTACCAAAAAGAGGGGCCTTGCGTGACATGGTTGGTGCGATCAAGGTACTTTTTCACTGTGGCCACTGGACACAGCTTTGGATTAGAGGGCAAAGAAGGAATAACTATGGGTTTCCGTCTATGAAACGGATTCTCGTTTTTAGCTAAAAAAATCTCCAAATGGTTAACGTAAGAATATAGGAGTGTGTGACTCTCTCCCCCTTTACACTGATCTATTTTTAGAAGTCTTCTCAACCTTGTTTTTAAAAACTTCTTTATTCTGTCTCTTTCTCTTTGTTCTAAAATGCTCTATGTCTCTATGTTTTAGAACGGCACATTTACAGTTTGTAAACAGTACACGTAAAATTAGATCAATTTAAAATTCTCTACTGTACAGGTAAAGACATACATAGAAACAGTAATATGCAGGTTGGCTAACTACGAGAGAGAGAGAGAGAGAGAGAGAGAGAGAGAGAGAGAGAGAGAGAGAGAGAGAGAGAGAGAGAGAGAGAGAGAGAGAGAGATGATAACAGCTGTCCTTACTTAAGAGTAAAAATTTTATGAATTATATGGAGAGAGAGAGAGAGAGAGAGAGAGAGAGAGAGAGAGAGAGATAATTACAAGAAACATTTGACCACTGATCAGCAACACTCCCCTTCTTGTCATGTTAAATGACATGTCCGACAGCTTTTGCCTTCAACCTTTTTACAAAAGACGAGGGTAGAATTTGTTTAACATAATACAATTTTATAATTAAAGTTTTATTATTATTTAATTTTATTAATCTTATTATTTGAAAATTAGTACTTATTATTAGGTAAAAAGTTTATTTATCATACAAATAAACATACCTGTATACATGTGCCATAAAAATTCTCTCATCTCATTAAAAGAGAGAGAGAGAAAAATTATTACTTTTAATAATATTTAATGTTATGTAATTTACCCAGAAAAGCTTGAAAACTTATAAATTACATAAAAAATTACACATAAACACTTTTGCATTGTTTCTCAGTGTTTGCAAATGTTCGCGTCTGTGAAAAACTAGTGTATGACCGTTAGTTAGGTTCCAATGAAAAATTCGTGTCTGTGAATTCATGCAAATCGAATTGCACAAGTTCGGGGTATTACTGTGTGTGTGTGTATTTATATATATATATATGTATTTATGTAACATTATATTTATTTGTTATGTATAGTTTTAGAGTTTTATTCTACAATACATCATATACCTTTTTCCAAGAGGAAATACTTTTTTATGCATGTGTACTGTGTATGTTTTGCATAGTTTTGGAGTTCTATTCTTTAATTACATCATTTATCTTTTTTATGTGCGAGAGAGAGGGGGGGTTTAGGTCAGGTTAGGTTAGGTTTAGATTAAGGTTAAGGTTGGATTACGTTAAGGTTAAGATTAAGTTAGGATAAGTCGAGCTGGGTTGGGTTGGGTTGGGTTGGGTTAGGTTTACATTGAAATAACTTGGTAATTTATCAAGGTGTGCTATGGACAACAAATAAAGGGATTTTGACAAAGGAAAAATCTATTTCTGGGTGAAGACCTGTGTCGCCCAGTGAAATGTCCCATATAGCACACATTTCTAGGTATAAATATTGCTAGATATACCAGAGAAAAAAGCTATACAGCTATATAGAATGCCAGAGTTACTACCTCTGGATCGATCATCCTCATAGGATGTCGGTATGTCATCTAGGAGCGAGTGGAAGCCACTACCACAGATGCTTAACCCAACAGATCTCTCCTCTCCCAAAACCCCTCTACCTAAGGGGTGCCGTTACAGCGGTCCTTCTCCGCTCGCTACTACTACTTCTACCCAGAACCATCATCCCAAAATAGCACCCAAGCTTTGGCCAGCCTAGGGTGGGAAAAAAGAGGGAAGGGTTCACTGGGCGACACAGGTCTTCACCCAGAAATAGATTTTTCCTTTGTCAAAATCCCTTTTCTGGGATCGACCTGTGTCGCGCAGTGAAATAGTAGCAGAGAATTGGCCATATAAAAGCTTGTTAAATATAAAAGTCAAATGTCAAAATAAAAATTTTACTAAGGAAAATAAAATTATTTTTGATTATGCTTTTACTTATCCAAATAATATAACATATTACTTAAATCTGTATATGTTAAGTAAAGTATACTAAACAATGTAGCTTAAGATATTGCTTAACAATATGACCAAAAAACCATCACCTAAATTAACAAATAGTGATGAAAAGTTGAACAAGGATGGTATGTACAAAGACAGGAGTGGGTTGTGAAGCAACCCAAACCCAGTCAACAAGGTAGAAAGGCAGGGAATACAAGCAAGGCAGGTAGGTGAGAGGTATACCAATCGGTAGGGCAAGCAAACTAAATCACAAATTACAAACTTTAAATAACATAATATTAAGCTGACTCTGGAGAAACAATGTTCCCTGCAGCGACAGCAGAAAATTTAAGAGCCTCTAAGGATTTAAGGTAGTGACGTTTAAAAACTCTTGGAGATTTCCAGCCCGTATATTTCTTAATTTCATCAAAATTCATATGTTGAAAGTAATTAACTGAGGTGGCTACAGCACGGATATCATGGACCTGGGGGATTGAATCCGGGTTGGCTTGTTTAATAAAATAAAGAATTGTTGTCTAATACCATTCAAGGAGATGGTTCCACCATTCTCTCTAACAAAAGGGGGACCTGAAGATCTTTGAGAAGTCCTTTCAAGGTAAGCTTTTAAGGTAACTACCGGACATAAGGAAGGATTTCCCAGAAGAGGTATGATCTTCCAGGGAGACCACCTATTTTGAGGATCTTCATTCTTGGCTAAAAATGTTTGGTCCGGAGAAAGTAGAACCTCTCCTGACGGGAGGAAATCCACATGATTCGACTCTCTAGAAAGGGCTGAAAGTTCAGAGATTCTAGCTCCTGAAGCCAGGCTAATTAAAAACAGCGTCTTCCTAAGCAGAGTCAAATAAGAGCAAGATTCAATGTTTGTGTCTGAAGCTAATCTTAGTACGTCATTTAAAAACCAAGAAACCGTTTTAGGACGGGTTGTTGGTCTAAGACGAGCACAAGCTTTAGGAATAGAGGAAAAATAGGAATCTGTTAAATTAAAGTTAAATCCCAATTGAAATATTTTCTTTAAGGCGGATTTAGTCGTAGTAATAGTACTAGCAGCTAGGCCTTTATCAAAAAGGGCCTTAAAAAATGAGATTGTGAGATTCGTAGTCATTGTATGAACGTCTGATTCTTTCAGAAAATTGGCAAGTTTCCTTACTGCCGAATCATACTGACGGAGAGTAGATTCTCTCTTATCTGATTCTAGAAACATTGCGTTCAAAGGATCAATATTAGCATTTTTCTGTGCCGCGAACTTCATGAAATCCATAAAGTTAGGGCATTCAACATTCCTGAGGAAGCTGACACAGTCTAAGTTTGTACTACTTGGGTTAACTTTGGATGTGGAATCTGTTTGGCTCTGAGTTTCAACTCTAATAGAAGAGGAAACCAGTTGCTCTTCAGCCAGTTGGGGGCTACTAGAGCTATCCGGCCTTTGAATGACCTGAGTTTGTGTAGAACTTTCATCAGAAGATTTACTGGTGGGAACAGGTACACCTTCTGCCATTTGTTCCAGTCTACTGACATTGCATCCGTGGCGTAGGCCCGAGGGTCCAGGTTCAGAGCTATATAACAAGGCAGTTTGTGATTTGATTCCGTGGCAAACAGGTCCACCTGAAGTCCCGGAATCTGTTACTGATGCGAACTGAAGAGAACCTAAGATTCTTTCTTGCTTTGGTATCTCCTTGCATTTTACTGGCGGAATCGAAAGTTTGTGGGTGTTTAGATCCCACTGGATTCCCAGCCATTGAAATTGGGATGCCGGAATCAGACGAGATTTCTTTGCATTTATGTGAAATCCTAGATACTCTAGAAACTGGATGACCTTTCTGGTCGCCCTCCGGCACTTGGTGTCGTTGGGAGCCCAGATTAGCCAATCGTCTAGGTAAGCCACGAGCATGATGCCTTGAGATCGTAGTTCCTGTACCACAGTTTCTCCTAGTTTGGTGAAGATCCTGGGTGCTATGTTGAGCCCGAAAGGCATTACTCTGAAGGAGTAAGCCTGTTTGCCTAGCCTGAACCCTAGGTAGGAAGAGAAATTTCTCGCCATCGGGACATGATAATATGCGTCTGTAAGATCTATAGAGGTGGTGACGGCCCCATTGGGAAGTAAGGTCCACACCTGAGAGACGGTCAACATACGGAACTTATCGCATTGAATGTAAGAATTCAGAGTTGATAGGTCCAGTATCACTCTTCTTTTGTCTGAGTCTTTCTTGGCACGCTGAACAAGCGTCCTTGAAATTTTAGATGTCTGACTTTCTTTATTGCCTTCTTTAGAAGAAGGTCTTTTGCATAGTCTAACAGGTCTGATGTTGGGGTCTGATAGAATCTGACTGGTGGAGGAGGCCCTTCTATCCAACTCCACCCTAGACCTTTTGAGACTATGCTGTGGGCCCATGGACTGAAGGTCCAATGGTCCCTGTAGAGGTATAACCTCCCGCCTACCTGGAGAGGCTCATTGGTTTGAGGGCTTATTACCTCTGCCTCCTCTTGAGCCTCTGCCTCTGGACTGAGCTCTGGATCCCGCCCTGTGCCGGAATCTGCCTCGACCTCTACTGCCCCTGGACTGGCGGTAGCCACGAAACAAACCCTGAGCTTCAAAGGTGGGGTTGAACACACGGGACGCTACGTAGGCAGCCGAGCCAGCAGAGTGGTGAGCTGGCTGACTCAGTAAGACATATTGCTGTTGAGGTTGACCTTTGGAGGTAGAAGGTAGGGCAACTTGAGAGACGGGAACTGCCTGGACAACTGTCTGGGTCTGAGGAGCTTGGTACAAATGGTACCTCCTTGACCTCTTCCTTCTCTTAGGCTGAGGGCTCGAAGACTCAGAAGACTTCCTCTTAAAAGGAAGTCCCCAACGAATCCGGAGATTCCGGTTGGCCCTGGAAGCCTCACTGATGACATTGTTGACTGTGTCATCAGGAAAGAGGTTAGCTCCCCAGATGGAAGACTTAATGAGCCTGTTTGGCTCATGCCGGATGGAGGCGTCAGCAAGTACATGCTTCCGGCAGTTCCGTCTTGCCACCACAAAGTCATACAGATCACTCTGAAACGTTGTCAGGAGTGATTTGGTCAGAATCTGGAATAGAGGTTCGTCCTTATATACAGCCGATGTCAACTCCGCCGAGGTGACGGAGTTGATGGATCTACTGAGACGGCATCTAGCATCGAATTCCGCCTTGATCAAGGAGTCCGGAACCCTGGGCAACTGCTCACTGAATAGATCCAAAGCGCACTCCAGATCCAGCTTGCCTACCGTAAAGGTTTCAGGAGCCCCAACCCAGCAATCCAGATCCCCCGGAAAGAGCAGAGATGTAGGGTCCGTCTCACGAAGCTGAGGCATCGGCTTCTCCTTTATCCCGGCCTGTAGAGTCAACTCGGCAATCTTGGAAGTACAAGGGGTGGGAATGTCCTCATGGACAACAAACATCATATACCGCCCCTTGTGAGGAGTTAACTTCGTGTTGGTACACTCCCAGTCCGATAATATCCTGACCCATGCGGACTGTGCCTGGTCCCTGGGGAAAATCACCGTCTCCCTGGAAACCCTGTCTTCCCTCACCAGAGCTTCTTCCAACAAACTGGCGTATCCCGGGAAAGGAAAAACAAGGTCCGCCGGAAAAAACTCATAGTCTTCCACAGGGCAGGTGCCACAACCCTCAATGGTTAATTTACCATTGGCAAAGGGGGCATTGTAGGTAAAACGCCAAGGATTGCAGTCCTCAAATGCTGGTAGCTTAGAGGAGTCCGGAATAGAATAACTTTGTTGCTGTACCGGACCGGTATTGACGATTCCGGCAAGCAACTCTTCTTGGGTCTTCAGTCTCTGAGCCAGAGACTGCACCGATCTACCGGATGTCTCCAGACTCGAGGCGAGATCTCGAGACATCGTTTCAAATCGAGAGTCCACCTTAGCCGATATCTTCTGCATCAAGATATCTGCGAAGGCCTCAGGGTCAAAGTCAGATTTCTTAACTTTGACAGTCTTGGGTCTCGACCCCTTAGGAGGGGGAGAAGCCTTCTGAAAGGAAGTCGAAGGTTTGGGAGCCAACGACAACCTGGCGGAACTCAACATGACCGGGATCTTTGAGGGTTTAGTCAATTTAGGTAACGTCTTCGTCTTCGCCAAGGACTTCACCTTGGGGATCACCGACCCCGAATGAGCCCCAAGGGCGGAGGCTTTAGAGAAGCCTTGGAAGGTTGGAAGGAGGAAGACGAAGACTGAGGAGAGCTGAAAGAGACTGAACGTTTATGTCTACCTGCCCCACTTACATCCCTGTAAGAGGAATCGATACGAGTATCAAAAGTGATAACGTCAGGACAGGTTCAGACAGTGGACTTAAATTAGAAACAATAATAATGAAAATTTTCTCCACGCCGGAGTTGAGATCTGGGGTTAAAAACAGGGTTACGGCGGAACGTTCCGGTACAAACAGAACAGGGAGGCCAGGCCTGAAGTCGATCACACCGGAGTACAATTCCGGTGACGCCGGAGCGTCCCGTCTCAATTCAACCTCACAGAAAACAACAACCGAGTGGTGGAAAATAGAACTAGTCCCGCCGGAACAAGAGTTCCGGGACTTACCACGCCGGAACGTAGTTCACGGCAAATAATGTAATAACTAAGATAATATGCAGCCCGGCGTCTCCACAATTCCGCCATAAAAAAGGGGGGAAGGCACCTACGCTCAAGCTATTGTTCCCTACAAGGTACTAAACAGCGAGCTAACGACAGCCGCCGGAACAGGTCCGGAGTGGCGGAACGGCGGAAAGGTAGGGGCAATGAAAACATGGCGACTACAACAGGTCAGGTGCCTAAACACCCTCCACGAAACGTCATCTCAACCAAAAGGGGCAAATGAGCATTGCTCGAAAATGCCCCAAAAGGGATAAGCCATGAATAGACAATAGACCGATAAATAAGGAGTGAAAGAAACACGTGAAGGCGGAATATATAATATATATAGCCTAGCCTAACCTTCCGAAGTGAACACCTGGTCAGGTAGGCTAGGTCACGCCAGTGAGACGAACGAGAGAGGGGCACTAGCACCGAACCTAGCCCTCCGAGATTTGACGAATCAAACTGGTCAGGAAGGACGGGCTGGCACCTATTACTCGAACGTAGGCCACCCTAGAAGACCTATCCTACCTAGGCCGTGAAAGCCAGGGTAGGAAGGAAAACTGGGGCCAATCTTAGCCTACCTTCCGAGATTCGACAGTGTCGAACTCGTCAGGTAGGCTAATGTGTTACACTACCATACATATCAGACTAAAGGCATATTAAGATAGTATACATAATAATAATAATAATAATAATAATAATAATAATAATAACAACAGGTCAGGTGCCTAAACACCCTCCATGAAGCATCATCTCAACCAAAAGGGCAAATGAGCATTGCTCGAAAATGCCCCTAAAGGGAGAAGCCATCAATAGACAATAGACTGATAAATAAGTAGCGAGAGAAACACGTGAAGGCAGAATATATAATATATATAGCCTAGCCTAACCTTCCGAAGTGAACACCTGGACAGGTAGGCTAGGTCACGCCAGTGAGACGAACGAGAGAGGGGCACCAGCACCGAACCTAGCCCTCCTAGATTTGATGAATCAAACTGGTCAGGAAGGACGGGCTGGCACCTATTACTCGAACGTAGGCCACCCTAGAAGACCTATCCTACCTAGGCCGTGAAAGCCAGGATAGGAAGGAAAACTGGGGCCAATCTTAGCCTACCTTCCGAGATTCGACAGTGTCGAACTCGTCAGGTAGGCTAATGTGTTACACTACCCTACATATCAGACTAAAGGCATATTAAGATAGTATACATAATAATAATAATAATAATAATAATAATATAATCACATAAATTAAATTCACATGCGTAAAGAACAGAAAGGAAAGGATAGGCTAGGCCTCACTTTCCACTATTCTAAAATCGTAACAACAGTCGTGACAGAACCAGATCGCTCCTGAAGGGAAGCTGAGCAGTGGATAATACGAATAGCCAGCAGTAGGTGGCTCAATCAACGATGCCAGAGTCAACTATCCGTGTCAGAAACGAAATGGAAAATCTCACAACCAAGACACGATAAATTAAAACTATCATTATTATTATGATGGAACATCAATTAGAAAACTCTTTCAATGCGTCAGAAATTATATTAGGAGCATCAAGAGGTTGGGGACTACAACCACGAACGTAAACAAACATGGCGGCTCCCAGCCGAACAATGTGTAAGTTATTTAATGGGACAAAACTGTCCAACCGAGTCCCAAATCAACAAAATTGAATACTCAACTTAGAAGGGGATGCATCCTGATTGCCTGACGACATAATAAAGGTGAATAATGCCGAAAATAATGAATAATAGCACAAAAATACACAAGTGAAATTAAACGTGTGTACACGTGAAAAGGTGCTATAAGAGGATGATGGTTCTGGGTAGAAGTAGTAGTAGCGAGCGGAGAAGGACCGCTGTAACGGCACCCCTTAGGTAGAGGGGTTTTGGGAGAGGAGAGGAGAGATCTATTGGGTTAAGCATCTGTGGTAGTGGCTTCCACTCGCTCCTAGATGACATACCGACATCCTATGAGGATGATCAATCCAGAGGTAGTAACTCTGGCATTCTATATAGCTGTATAGCTTTTTTCTCTGGTATATCTAGCAATATTTAAACCTAGAAATGTGTGCTATATGGGACATTTCACTGCGCGACACAGGTCGATCCCAGAAAAGATTTTATCAGTTTTTTGGGGGGGTGACAAATTTTTGGGGGAGAAAATGTACAATTTTCCCATATCTCATACATTATACTCTTTATTTCACCTAAATAAACTTATTTTAGAGACTTTTTTATGCCAATGTATAAAGCAATCATTCAGCTGCCAAATGAAATAAAACTGAGCAGTCTACCTTGAAAATTGTTGGAGGTACACATCTTTGAACAAAAAAAAAAAAAGTATAGTTTTTTTTGCATGTAATGCATGGGTGGCCATTATTTTTCTTACAGACATGACGCTACCTTGTCATTCAGTTTTTGCATTTTCCTTGTTACAGTTACAACTTTTTGCACTGCAATAACTAAGTAATTTATTTGAGAATGCTATGGATAAAAAAACAAGACTATCAGAAATACTTTTTTCTGGCAAAGTTTTTTTGGGGGAAAAGTGCAAAATTTTCTATTATTTTGTAATTTCTACTCACAGTTACACCTACGTAAAAAGTGAGTGGTCTACATCGAAAATTATCTGAACTAAGCTTCTTTGAACAAACAAAGGTATAACATTTTTATGCCTTCCACTTGAATCACTGCCACTTCCCCACAGACATAATTGTTCATAAAGGTCATAAGCATAAGGGTTACTTGGGGAACAATATTCTTGTAACAGTATAATCAACAGCAAGGGTAGCTGGAAACTGAGTGTGCTACATAATGAGGGAGTCTTGCAAAAAGACAAACCTGACTTATTGTGTGAAATCAGGTATACTGGGACAACAGACAAACATAATTATTATGGGTTTACTTTCTATAATTAAACTTCTTTTTTAAATAATTAATAATTACTAAGAAACAATACTTGAGAAACAAATACCTAATGACTGTTTGAATCTGATTTAAAAATGAGCTTGATCTCTTTACCTAAGTTACATACAGGTATGAAAAGTTACACATACAGAAAGTGCAAATATATGACTGAATCTCTTACTTGCTTTGCCATCTGGTGATAAAGCTGCAATTTCTTGATCACATGAAAATGACAATGCTTCCATAGACTTCACCAGGAATGTAACCAATTCTGGGGCTGGGGTAATCAGCAACACACGAACACCTATAAAATGAAGTTCATGATATACTATAACAATCATTTTAAAGCCTAATTTTCAGGTCCATTTCAATGAGAAATTAATACCAGGTACCACGGCATGATGAAGTTGATAAATCAAGCCAGATAGAACCGACAATAGGATTACAGTAGTCACCAACCAATTTATTACAATGTCACATTAAGGACACTCAACACAAACAAAATCCCTTCAGTAGATAATGCAGCGCAACTTTAACTAAAGTAATCTCTCATCTCTGGTAATAAACCACTTCTTTTCTTTAATTGTACATCACCAAAAGTAATAATCAAAATACACAATTTACTTTGTTTTTATTACACTAAAGTACAGTAATCCCTTGATTATCCAGATTCACCTTATCCAGAACTCAACATTATCTAGACACAATTGGACCACAAGGACCAAAAACACATATATAACACATTTTTAAAAAAGTGAAAAACCACTCTCCAGTGGCTAGCAATGCTGTGTGGGTCCAAGAAGTGTTGGTAATGCTGCTTACGCTCATAAAACAGCTGAGAAAGGGTTGGAAGCCTGGGCCAGATGTTAGGGGAACGGTTGGCAATGCTATACTGAAAGAAGCATGCACAGAAAAGAGAGAGAGAGAGAGAGAGAGAGAGAGAGAGAGAGAGAGAGAGAGAGAGAGAGAGAGATAAATTTCCAGGTAGGGGAATGCTGTGTGGGATGAGTGGAGAGGGGTAGGCAGGTGTCACAACTCTTTAGAGCTCTTACATTGTTTTATGTTTTTTCACATTTTATTAACCCTTTAACGCCGAAGCCCTATTTTCAAAAATGTCTCCCGTATGGCGGCGGCCTCCGAGAAGTAACACCGAAGCGGAAAAAAAGTTTTTTTTCAAAAAATCACAGCGTGCTTAGTTTTCAAGATTAAGAGTTCATTTTTGGCTCATTTTTTTCTCATTGCCTGAAGTTTAGTATGCAACCATCAGAAATAAAAAAAAATATCATTATCATATATAAATATTGGAATATATGACAGCGAAAAAAAAACTTGTATATAATTGTATACAAATCGCGCTGTAAGGAAAACGGTTGAAGTTAATGAGTTATTTTTTTTTAGTTGTATTGTACACTAAATTGTGATGATTTTGGTATATAACAGATTGTAAAACGATTAAAGCAACACAGAGAAAATATTATCACAAAATGATGCATGAATTCGTAACGGGCGGACGTAAAAAAAAGTTTTTTTCAAAAATTCACCAAAAATCTAAATATTGTGCTAGAGACTTTCCAATTGTGCCAAAATGAAGGAAATTGATTGAATATTACTAGGCTGTAAATTTTTTAGCTTACAATTGCATTTTTGAACCATTTCGATCGAGTTAAAGTTGACCGAAGGTTTATTTTTTCTATTTATCATTATTTCGATGTAAATATAAAAAAAGCTGTGAAGAGCTAAAGGAATGATATATTTTTTGTTGTATTCTACATGACATTGCGCACATTTTGATGTATAACACTCTATGTAACGAATAATATGAAACGGCGAAAAAATTACAGCAAGCTGACGCAAGAAATGACAGGATTTTCAGTGGAGTTCGCACGTGCAGAGCAAAGGAAAATTTTTTTTTCAAAAATTCACCAAAAATCTACATATTGTGCTAGAGACTTTCCGTTTGTTGCAAAATGAAGGTAAATGATTGATTGTTACTCGAATGTAATAATTATGGCTTACGGATGCGTTTTTCGATCATTTCGGTCAAGTCAAAGTTGACCGAATGTTAAAATTTTGTCAGTTATCGTGATTTCGTGAAAATATTAAAAACTGTGAAAAGCTAAAGGAATGACATATTTTTTTGTTGTATTCTACATGAATATTTGCACATTTTGATGTATAACACTTTATGTAACGAATAATATGAAACGGCGAAAAAATTACGGCAAGCTGACGCAAGAAATAACAGGATTTTCAGCGGAGCACTAAGACGCCGAGCGAAAAGGAAAATTTTTTCAAAAATTCACCAAAAATCTAAATAATGTGCTAGAGACTTTCCGTTTGTTGTAAAATGAAGGTAAATGATTGATTGTTACTCGAATGTAATAATTATGGCTTACGGATGCGTTTTTCGATCATTTCGGTCGAATCAAAGTTGACCGAATGTTAAAATTTTGTCAGTTATCGTGATTTCGGTGAAAATATTTAAAAACTGTGAAGAGCTAAAGGAATGACATATTTTTGTTGTATTCTACATGAAATTGCGCACATTTTGATGTATAACACTTTATGTAACGAATAATATGAAACGGCGAAAAATTACGGCAAGCTGATGCAAGAAATGACAGGATTTTCAGCGGAGTATGACGCCGCTTGTGGAGCGAAGGAAAATTTTTTTTTTTTTCAAAAATTCACCAAAAATCTAAATAATGTGCTAGAGACTTTCCGTTTGTTGCAAAATGAAGGCAAATGATTGATTCTTACTCGAATGTAATAATTATGGCTTACGGATGCGTTTTTCGATCATTTCGGTCGAATCAAAGTTGACCGAATGTTAAAATTTTGTCAGTTATCGTGATTTCGATGAAAATATTAAAAAACTGTGAAGAGCTAAAGGAATGATATATTTTTTGTTGTATTCTACATGAAATTGCGCACATTTTGATGTATAACACTTTATGTAACGAATAATATGAAACGACGAAAAAATTACGGCAAGCTGACGCAAGAAATGACAGGATTTTCAGCGGAAATCGCGCGTGCGGAGCGGAGGAAAATTTTTTTTCAAAAATTCACCAAAATTCTAAATATTGTGCTAGAGACTTTCCGTTTGTTGTAAAATGAAGGTAAATGATTGATTGTTACTCGAATGTAATAATTATGGCTTACGGATGCGTTTTTCGATCATTTTGGTCGAGTCAAAGTTGACCGAATGTTAAAATTTTGTCAGTTATCGTGATTTCGATGTAAATATTAAAACACTGTGAAGAGCTAAAGGAATGATATATTTTTTGTTGTATTTTACATGAAATTGCGCACATTTTGATGTATAACACTTTATGTAACGAATAATATGAAATGGCGAAAAAATTACAGCAAGCAGACGCAAGAAATGACAGGATTTTCAGCGGAGTTCAAGATGATGAGTGGAGGAAAATTTTTTTTTCAAAAATTCACCAAAATTCTAAATATTGTCTAGAGACTTTCCGTTTGTTGCAAAATGAAGGTAAATGATTGATTGTTACTCGAATGTAATAATTATGGCTTACGGATGCGTTTTTCGATCATTTCGGTCGAGTCAAAGTTGACCGAATGTTAAAATTCACTTTGGTTGCTGGGTCCTTCTCCAGCATCCCAGCCTAAAACTCGCCTCACACGCTCACTTCCGACAGGCAGTATGCGCCTTTCACGGTCCTGACGCCTTTGTGACATCTCTGCAAACATTCTGTTGCAGCACGAATACGCTAACACTCGCAAAAGTTCAACAAAACATGTCTGCGTCAAAATATCGCTCCCGCAAGGTGCTGCTCTGATGCTCTCTGATGCGAGATGGGGGAAATTCGCGCATGCGCGTCTGGGTGATGCTCAGAAACAAAACAACAGCTGGATCCGTGAACTCCCAGCATCCGCCGAGGCGCGGGATTTTAAATCTTCTGCAAACTAGGCCTACAATTATTTTTCCACGAATATTTAAAAAAAGCATTTTCAGTCGACGTTTGCAACGTCCACTCGGCATTCGACAGACAATTTTGAACGACGTTTAAAACGTCCAACAGGCATTTAAGGGTTAAAGGCTAGTACTGTAACTTGCAATAAAATAATCATGCACAAAAGATAAGAGAGAAATGAGTACCTCAACATGTTGCCAACATCTAGGAATACTTTCATGAAGAAATCAGCACTATATTTTTAATATGTGACTGTGGGGGTTACCGCATCCCATGCAGGGAGATGCACTATGCATTGATATGAAGCGTTTTCAGAGCATAAAATTTATATATTTTAAGAACGAAAAAAATCCTATTTCTTATAAAAATTCTCTTATGCTGGCTACTTAACCTATTCGACCTACAAAACATGTTTTCAAGGTTACTCTGAAACAAATGCTGTACAACATTTTTATATTTTTTATAATTTTTTTTCTCTTGTGCATATTTGTAACTTTTTTTATGAATAGTTTGTAACAGACAAAAAGAGAATTACTTACAAAAAAAAGCTAAAACTAAATCAACTGTTAATTATTTGTAGGATAAACTTTTAAAAAAATTGAGTGACTGGAAAAGGAAGCAATGCTGCCAAAAACATGCACTACACATGTGATACACAAGCAATGCACAATTGTCTTTCCAGATAAAAGACCAAAAATGGTAAAATTATTTTCCAATCAAACTATGGTGTGATAATCATCAGAGTCGACCAAAAATATGCATTGAAAATTATGACATACGACCAAAAAATAACAAATGATAGGGAAGAAAAGGAGGCTGTGTGTGTGTGTGTGTATGTGTAGAGGAGTTTCTTAGAGCAGTTGAAAGCCTTCTCTCTCTCTTTCTTGCACTGTGCATGATTATATTATTTGAAGTTAATATCCTTTAGTAAAATGTAAAAAAAAAAAAAAATATAAAAATACTGTATTAACCCTTAAACGCCTACTGGACGTATCATACGTCGACTAAAATTGTCTGTTGGGTGCCAAGTGGATGTACCGTACGTCGACTACAAAAAATTTCAACCTTCGGTCAACTTTGACTCAACCGAAATGATCGAAAAACACAATTGTAAGCTAAAACTCTTACATTCTAGTAATATTCAATCATGTACCTTCATTTTGCAACAAATTGGAAGTCTCTAGCACAATATTTCGATTTATGGTGAATTTTTTAAAAAACTTTTTTCTTACGCCCGCGCGGTAACTCGGCCGAAAATTTCAGAAATTCTTTCGTCATTTTGTAGTAATTTTTGCACTGTTCTATATTAGCCGTTACATAAAGTTTTATATATGAAAATGTGCGCAATTTCATGTACAATACAACAGAAAATAACTCATGGTTGTAGCTTTTATCAGTTTTGAAATATTTTCATATAAATCACGATAACTGCCAAAATTTCAACCTTCGGTCAACTTTGACTCGACCGAAATGGTCAAAAACACAATTGTAAGCTAAAACCTCTTACATTCTAGTAATATTCAATCATTTACCTTCATTTTGCAACCAATTGGAAGTCTCTAGCACAATATTTCGATTTATGGTGAATTTTTGAAAAACTTTTTCTCACATCAGCGCCAGAAATTCTTTTCATCACGTTGTCGTAATGTTTGCACTGTTTTACATTAGTCGTTACAATAAAGTTTTATATCTGGAAATGTGCGCAATTTCATGTAGAATACAACAGAAAATAACTCATGGTTGTAGCTTTTATCAGTTTTGAAATATTTTCATATAAATCACGATAACTGCCAAAATTTCAAGCTTCGGTCAAATGGTCAAAAAATGCAATTATAAGCTAAAATTCTTACATTCTAGTAATATTCAATCATGTACCTTCATTTTGCAACAAACTGTAAGTCTCTAGCACAATATTTTGATTTATGGTGAATTTCTGAAAAAAAAAAAAAAAAAAAAAAAAAAAAAAAAAAAAATTTTCCTTCGTCTGCGCTGCGGTATCTCTGCCGAACATCTCAGAAATTCTTTTCGTCATGTTGTCGTAATGTTTGCATCGTTTACATTAGTCATTCCATAAACTTTTTATATGAAAATGTGTGCAATTTCATGTAGAATACAACAGAAGATAGCTCATGGTTGTAGCTTTTATCAGTTTTGAAATATTTTCACATAAATCACGATAACTGCCAAAATTTCAACTTTCGGTCAACTTTAACTCGACCAAAATGGTAAAAAAACGCAATTGTAAGCTAAAACTCTTACATTCTAGTAATATTCAATCGTTTACCTTCATTTTGCAATAAATTGGAAGTCTCTAGCACAATATTTCGATTTATGGTGAATTTTTGAAAAAAACATTTTCCTTACGTCTGTGCAGTAACTAGGCCGAACATCTCAGAAATTCTTTCGTCTCGTTGTCGTAATATTTGCACCGTTTTATATTAGTCATTACATAAAGTTTTATATATGAAAATGTGCACAATTTCATGTACAATACAACAGAAAATAACTCATAGTTGTAGCTTTTATCAGTTTTGAAATATTTTCATATAAATCACGATAAATAGAAAAAATTCTACTTTCGGTCAACTTTAACTCGACCGAAATGTTCGAAAACTGCAATTGTAAGCTAAAACACTTACAGTCTAGTAATATTCAATCAATTAGCTTCATTTTTCAACAAACGGGAAGTCTCTAGCACAATATTTCGATTTATGGTGAATTTTTGAAAAAAACATTTTTTTACGTCCGCACGTTACAAATTCATGCATCATTTTGTGATAATATTTTCTCTGTGTTGCTTTGATTGTTTTACAATTTGTTATATACCAAAATCATCGCTATTTAGTGTACAATACAACTAAAAAAAATTAACTCATTAGCTTTAACCGTTGTGCTTACAGCGCGATTTGTATACAATTATGAGTTCTTTTTTTTTGCTGTCATATATTCCAATATTTATATATGATAATGATATTTTTTTTATTTCTGAGGTTGCATACTAAACTTCAGCCAATGACAAAAAAAGGAGCCAAAAATGAACTCTTAATCTTAAAAACTAAAGCGTGCTGTGATTTTTAAAAAAACCTTTTTCCGCAGGGCGCTAACTCACCGAACGCCGCCAGCATACGGGAGACGTTTTTGTAAATAGAGGCTCGGCATTTAAGGGTTAATATCCTTTACTGAAATGTATAAAAAAATAAAACAAAGTATTTTTGCCAAAAAAGCTCATGAAACATGAACATTAACTAACTGTATTCGAGTCAACTAAAAGAGAGAGAGAGAGAGAGAGAGAGAGAGAGAGAGAGAGAGAGAGAGAGAGAGAGAGTATCATCACCAGCAAAATATGTAGATGTAAATACTCAGAAACACATACAAAATAATAAAAAATTATTATTTACAATACAAAAGATGAATAATTAATTTGTAGTTGTTCTTAAAATGAATTTGCTCTGGACTCGTCATCAGTGAAACGCCATACATACTAAAGATGTAAACAAAGTGTAAGTTTTACACACCCACAGTTCCCAATATAAGGCAAAATGACAAATCAGTGATCAAGATGAAAGCCCAGTCTAGACACAAAAGGAATGATGCAATACTTGGCATAATTCAGGGTAAGGAAAAACAATGAATAAAAAAGACGAATATATCAAATTATAAGTAAAACCAATGCAATATGATACAGTATGGAAACAACTGATAAATTCCTGTATAAAAATACATTAATGGTGATAAAACTAAGGAAGGCTGTGGGTAAACAAAAGTAGGCTATATATCCCCTTATATGTACTGTATAGTATGTTGCACAGATCATAAGTTTGGTTTTTTATGTAAAATGTTTTTTAAATGTTATACAGTATTTTTGCATAATGTTAGGCAAAATGGGTAAAACATCATGATAACCATGTTATTCAGTAGTAACCCTGTTTACAGTTCACTGATTATATTGTGCTTTATTTACAAAAAGAGAGAGACTTTTTTTTCGTATTTTTACAATATATTTTGTTAAAAATATGGAAAAATAAGCTAGCTAATTGCCTTCTGCATCCAGTTTTAAGTTTCAAATGTGATGGTTTTTGTTTATATGCGTATTCAGTGTTTTAGGTTACATGGTACTGAGAAGGTACAGGGAGTAAGGATATGATGTTGCCGTTTTACACCCATAGTTTTAATTGACCTTATTCGACAGGGCCTTAGCTCTATTAGTCAAGATAACTGAAGGATTACTATTTTCATACATACCTCATGGTTATTTGCTGACTTATTTTCCACAATGGTAATCTCAGTCCTTTTAATTTATGTGTAAGTAATGGCAGGAAGCAAAATGTGGGAAAGGAAGAAGAGCATTACTCTTTAATTAATGGGTTTGTAGTTGTTCGTGTAATAAAAACATGACTCCATTAATCATATACTACCTGACTAGTTACTCAGGTAGAAGGATAAGAGGCAAGACTTGACGGTGAAGCCATGTACCACAAGTTAGTGGAGGAATGAAGAAGAATATTAAAGTTCACCACCACTTAATAGCAAATTTTTATATTTTTCCTAAAATACAAACCTGCAATTCTTTACACAGGGATTTAGTTTGCAAATGCGAGCTGGAACAGCTGTTTAACTTTCAGACAAGGTTATTATCTATGATAATACTGTAGTCCACTTTGCCTTTCGGCCTAGGTACCAGAATGAGGGGTGGCTGAGGTTTGGTTGGGAAAATTGCTATTTGTAAATGCAAAGAACTTCACTGGTTGGTTTGTATGTTAGGAGGAAAATACAAATTGGACATCTTTGAAAATTGCTACTTTTTGTTCCAGAGACAACACAAATGCAAACTTTCCTTGGAGCTAATAAAACCAAACAGGTTTGGCAAATCTATGAATCAACTGGTTGGTTCTACCCACTAGGGAATACCTTCCTGGTCTGGAGGAGCTGAGGAATGAGTCCCACACCTCTAACTTGTTGGACATCTGGGCATATAACTGACTTATTTTTGTAATCTCACTTTTAATTTTTTGATGAAAGCTTGGAAGAACCCAAAAGTATCAGAGACAACAAAACTTGCTAATAAAACCAAACAGGTTAGTTTCAGAAGAATATTAAAGTTCACCACCACTTAATAGCAAATTTTTATATTTTTCCTAAAATACAAAACCTGCAATTCTCTCCCTTGTCTAAAGAGCTGGAAGAGCTGTTTAACTTTCAGACAAGGATTAGAGAGAGAGAGAGAGAGAGAGAGAGAGAATGGGGGGAGGTGGGGAGGACTTCAGGTTTGTATGTTAGGGAAAATACAAATTATCCAATCACTTCAAGTCTTTGGTACAAATTCTGGGACCAACTTCAGCATAACAGACCCCATCCCCTTGAGCACTTAACAAACAGGCCATGAAGCTCGATGAATATCTTTGCCAAAGCCAGGCAACAAGAAAACAGTCTAGAAAGTCAGATCTCTGTCTGAGAGGGGGGAGGACTCTCTCAACTTTGCTCGTTGGGCTCCTTTGACCCCATCCCCTTTGAGCACTTAACAAGAGGCCATTCATGAATATCTTTGACCCACCCATGAACGCGATTCTCGTTGGGTGGGTAAGACTTCAAAACTTCTCAGAAGCAAAAAGATATCTCACAAGGATGAGAGATCCATTCCCTTCCACCAAAGGACCTGGCCAAGGGCAGCCCTATAGTCCTTAATGGCCAAAATAGAGAGAAGCTTCTATCAGCGAAGAAAGGTGAAAAAGTCAGCTACCTGCTGAAGAGAAGCTCTGACTGGAGAGATACCACGTCACCTACAACAAATACAGAAGGTGGTTTATTTCCCACGGTACAAAGCCACTGAGGATTTGTGCAGGCATCCCGACATCATCTTTGCAATGTGTTAAGAAACAACCCTCTCGCTCGCAAGAGATACTGGATAGTCTCCAGCTGGCACAGGAGGTTGTACCACAGAAAAATCTCTCTTGGGATCTTGGATAACAAAGCTAGCAGGTCAGGGAACCACTCGGCATGTAGCCTCTTGATCACCTGAAGAATAAGACAAAATGCAGGGAAGGCGTACACCTCTAAGTTGTCCCCTGGGTGTTGGAAAACATCCAAAATCACAACCCATGGTCCCAGCACAATGAGCAGGACACTGTTAACTTCCTGTTGTACCAGGTCACAAACAAATCTATGTTTGGGGACTCCATGTAACTCAAAGAGTCTATCTACAATGTCTTAAAGTGGGGACCATTCTGTCCCTATCACCTGGCACTAGCGATTAAGCTTGTCTGCCACCTCATCCTGGGACCCAACAATGTACCAGGCTGATAGCTTCACCATGTGTGCTACTGCCCACTTGTGCACCTGCACTGCCAGCCCGTGCAGCTGGAAGGACACCAGTCCACCCTGTTTATTGATGAATACTAGCATAGTGTTGTTGCTCATCAACACCATGGAGTGCCCTATCACTGTCCCAAAACTCTTGTGAGGCTCAAAAAGCAGCCTTGAGTTCCAGACATTGATGTGGAGGTGTCTGTCGTTCTGGTCCCACAAACCTGAAAAGTACAACTCTTCTAGGTGTGCACCCCATCCCTCGGTCGATGTGTCTGACAAATAGAAGCACCTCAGAAGGAGGAATGCTCAATGACACCCAATAAAGAGGCTCCTGTCATCTTACTACCAAGCTAGATCTCCCCTCAACTTTCTCTGACAGAGGAATAGTAGAGAAAGGAGGGTCCCTCACCAGAGACCAATACCCCTTCATACTCCACTATAGGGAGCGGAGGTGAAGACGCCCAAGAGGGACCATCTTCCCAATGAAGACAGGTGACCCAGAACATCCTGCCACTGCTGAGCAGGTGGTTTCTGTCTAGACAGGAACTTCTGCACTGCCTCTCTGAACCTTCGATATGAGAACTGAAAGGAAGACCCTCGCTGTAGTTATGTCTGTCGGCATGCCTAGATATTTTACCCTCTGCTTGATTGTGATCACTTCATCTAGGTCATGACTAAACCTCCTAAGCCGAACTTTGTCCTAAAGCAACTGCAGCAATGAGCCTGGCAGGACCAGCCAATTGTCCAGGTACTTCCACAGACGTACCAGTGTGAAAGAGGCCAAGCCTATAGCAATGTGAACACCCAAGTGAACGCTTGGGGAGCAGGTGAGAGTCCGAAACATGCCCTGAGC
The DNA here is from genome assembly GCF_040412425.1 of Macrobrachium rosenbergii. Taxonomy (NCBI): domain Eukaryota; kingdom Metazoa; phylum Arthropoda; class Malacostraca; order Decapoda; family Palaemonidae; genus Macrobrachium; species Macrobrachium rosenbergii. Next base: position 4,819,130 of record NC_089753.1, on the reverse strand, counting down.
TAGAACACCGTCCCCAAGAGTACAGTGGAGGTACTTACTGGAGGACTGATGGACTGATAATGAAAATACACATCCTTCAAATCAATTGAAAGCTTGAATTTGCCCACTATGACGGAATCGAGAACTAAACAGACTGTTTCCATCTAGAACCAGTCTGGCAAATGAATTGGTTCAGTGTGGAGAGAGGTTGATGACTGGCCTGCAGCTGCCTGTCACCTTTTCTACCAGGGACAAGCAGCTGTAAAACCCTGAAGACCTGTCTCTCTTGACTTCTACAGCACCTTCCCGGTGCATCGCATTCATCTCTTCCCAAAGGGTGAGGTCCTTCTGTGAGACAGAACGCATGTTTAGAACTGGACTGGGTTGAGGGTGAAGGGTGGCGAAGACTTGAAGTATCATCGATACCCCATCTGATGGACATCCACTACGTATGTCTCCACTCCATGTCACTGCCAAGATGCCCAACGGCTCGCCAGGCACCCACACCCCGTCAGCGCAAGCAGGTAGGAACGCCGCCCCCAAGTTTCCTCCAACCTTCTTCTTTCCATGGTCCCCCCTCCCTGTAATGGGAGGAGGTCAGAAAGGGGCACAGTTGCACGCCTTTTGCTACCTGGGTAGAAGATGCCTGGGTACTTTTACGAGGGGCCAAGGAAGCCTGGGTACTTTTACGAGGGGCCAAGGAAGCCTGGGTACTTTTACGAGGGGCCAAGGAAGCCTGGGACATTCTCTAACAAGAGGGTCAGGCCGAAGTGCCACGCAAAGACCCAGCCTTAGCCACTGCCTGGTGAACAAGTTTGTCATTGTTGTCACCTTGAAGCCTGTCCACCCTGGCCTCCACCTCACCTCTAGCAAACAGGGAGGAGGATCCCAGAACCGGTCCATTTCTGAGCATCAAAGCCGACTCAAGTCCAACAGGCCTAGAGGTTTGAGACGCACAGCATCCTTCAGCACTAGGTTAGCTCACAGGTTTGCTTCCTGGTGGAGGAGGTAGGACAGTCTTGAAGGCTGCATCCTCTTTGGGTGTATGGGTGCCCAAAGAAGAAGCAATCTTGGCCACTGACAGGGGCCAAAGATCAATCCACAAGACTGACTGGAATGCTGCTATGGCAATTGATTCAAGTGCCACTGCTTGACTGATTATGTCTATTAAAACTGGCATCGCAACATCTAAGTTACTGATGCCATAAATTTAAATGAAAAAACTAAAAATAAATGTTTAAAAAGAATTTCATATAAAAATATCTAAAAATATGTAGCTCAGGTTGGCAGGCCACCAGGGATAGTACTGGCGGCCCAGGCAGACAGGATACCAGGTCTGGTACTGGTACACCGGAGATACGGAGAACCCTGGGTAGCGGTTCCATCCGTGCGCTTGGCAACAAGAGCAGCCGTAATTGTAGTACCGCTAATGAGAGACTGGTGTTGGTACCAGTGGCCCAGGTAGGCGGGCTATCCGGGCCAATATTGGTACCCAGGGGGTCTGGAGAACCCTGGGTACCAGTTGCATCTGTGCGCTTGGCAACAGGAGCAGCGGTACTCATGGTACCAATAGCAAGAGACCAGTCAGCCCTCTCTGAACAAGAGGGTTGGCCGCTGGAAACTCTATGAAAATCCCTGCAGGAGAGCAAGGCAACCTTGTTCCTCCGCTTACTAGCTTCGGAAGAAGCAGGGGAGGAGGCAACAGGACTCCACGACGAAGACAAAGATGACGATGATGACTTCCTTCTCTTCTCCTTGGACGACTTCTTGCTGAGCTCAGCCATCTGCGACAGCTTGTGGAGGAAGGCATCACCCAGAGATGACGTATGTGGCAGCACCAGGTGTCACATCACCAATGCTACATGAGGGGTTGCCAAGGAAGTAAGAGCAGTCTTACAGCTGGCAGATACCATGATTGGTAAAGTCATCATGGTCGAAGCAGATACCAGAAGGGCCCTCATAAGTTCAGACACTCGGCTCCCCAAGGGGCCTAGAGAGGGTCATAACTACCCAAGTCCCTCGGCCTCCACAACACCTGAAATAGAGTCAGGTTAGGTTGTTTTTGTTACACTCATGTTTACGGCAATACATGATGAGTGGGGGTCAACCTCAACTGAGGAGATACACCGGTTACACAGCCTGTCCTTCCCTGGACAGTGCCTAACTCTGAGGTTCCTTTCCCAAAAAAGGCTTAAGTGATTAAGGGGTTTGCATATAAAAACAGATAATCACACAAACAAACAAAAACCTAAAACAGAAAGCAAACAGAAGTTGTACAGAGAAGCACAGAGACATCTTCACATGATGGCGGCCAAAAGCAAAGTGGAGTGCAGTACAACAGGTGGATGGGGCTTCCAACTACCCATTGATAGTTAACAACCTTATCTAAACATTAAATGGCCATTCCAGCTTGCGTTCACAAGCTAAATCCCTTCTCAAGAACAAAGGTTTGTATTTGTGTAGGAACAAATGAAGCTGTAAAGACTTGGGGTTCATGCAAGAAATTGATATATGGTAAGTGGTCTGCATAAGTAGATGTCAGCATGCATCCAGCAACATGAAACAGTTAACCTGGATATCTACACCACACAAGAGTATCAGAGAGTTGAGAAAAAAATAAAAATAAAGTAAATGAAGATATGGGAACACACTGTTTCCTCACCATTTCTGTAACCTACCATGAAAATCTGCCTGAACAAGAACACATCCAAATCTATAATGATGACATCTCTCACTTAACTTTTTTACAATTAAGGATGGCACCCACATGTTCCTACCCAAAGAATGGCAGAAACTCCAAACTGTACTCAAGAGGCAAGGGATAAGGAAAGGGCAAGAAATTTTGTGCCTTCACCTTTAATCACATTATGTCTGTATCCAAGACCAATAAGAAAGCCCTGTTGAAGACAAGAGGACAATCCTTGAAGTTTGGTCCTTTCAATGGCCTCTAGTAAAATAATAGGTTTTAAAGATGGATATCAGAATCTCTGTAAGTTACTGCAATTAAACCTGGATCATTTCTACTGAACACAGCAGAAGTTCCTTACTCGTAGATGAGGACTTAATACATGAATAATAAATGGCAGAACTGCAAAGTTTGGAACACTGGAAGACTGCATTTTGACAACAAAATATGGGGCTCAGGAGAAAGCAATACATACCCATCCCCTCTAACAAGTTGCATTCTCACATAAAGCTAGAGTCAAAAGAAAAGATTTTAAGAATTAAGTCCAGTAATGAGGCTTCTAGGAGAAGCTTCTAAGGGGGGTTACACAAGTCCCTACAGACCCAAAATTAAGTCCTAGTTAGGTGGGTTAACAGAATCTCTTGAAACACACATTACAAAATGTGTACAGTGGACCCCCACCTATTCTGCTTCAGATTCGCGGCTTCACCTATTCGCGTATTTCTCTGTGGAATGTGTATACACATCATTCATGGAAAATTCGCCTATTTGTGGTATTTTTCATAAAGAAATATTCACAAATTACTGTATTTTCATATTTTGTGACTAAATGACTTTTTGTGATAAAACTATTAAAATATATTCATGTATAAGCATTTTTAGAGGATGTTTTTGGTGTTTTGAACTATCAAAATAGGCAGTTATAAGTGTTTTTAGAGGGGTTTTAAGTATTTGCAGATTTCAGCTTTTCACGGGGGTTAGTGGAACACATCCCCAGTGAATACCGGAGGTCAACAGTAACCTACTTTAAAATATTCTTATCAGAACTCAAACCCAGACAGTGGTAATTGGAGGCCAAAGAGACGTCTGCTCTGTACTTTTTTTTTTTTTTTTTAGTAGAGTCTGTAATTACAGAAGAGCCACTAATAACATTAACTGCTTGAGTCAAGTAATGATCAAGAAAACTGCCATAATAGAAATGGGGCAGGATCTGGCAATCATTAAATGAGAATTATTATTTTGTGCTATGAAATTTGAATGAACTTTGCTTGTATGGGCCATAAATGACAATATGGTAGCAATCACATCTAAGCTCAGTAAGGGGGTAGAATAATACTGACCCATTAGATTTCATGAAAGCAGGTGTTACATCTCTGTGCCCCAGTACATCTTGTATATATTTGTCCATAAATAGTAAATGTTATATTTTTAGTTATCTGTTATAATGTAATGTTGCCTGAAGCCTAATTACAATTTTGCAATATCAAATACAAAAATTTTTATAAAACATATACAACACGATAAATTAGCTAGTACTTTTATTAGTGTCTCAGCAAAGACGACACACATGGGGTTAGAAATATTCACTTTCAGCTGGTACTTTTATGAGTGTCTCAGCAGAGAGGACACACATGGGGTTAGAAATACAGTCATACCTCGAAATTACGCGAGGTTAGGTTCCAGAGGCCCTCGTGCAAGGTGAATTTTCGCGCAAGTTTGGCATGGTCTTTAAAAGTGCTAATAAATGTTTATTTCCAGAGTTTAAGTACTAAATATGACCCTAACCATGCTCCCAAAGTATTAAGCTAACTTTTAAATGAACTAAAGTTAGTGTAATTTTATTTGAAATTTAGCTTATTACCCTTAAAAAAGGAATACAGTAAATGGTTGACATAAAAATTGAGTACTGCGCAGTTTCATAATAGTGCATTTACAGTAGGTGCGTACGTATACTAATGTTACCCCTAATTCATGGGATGCCGTTTTCTTTGTCACCTAAAGTAAAAGCCGTTTTCTTTGCGTCACTAGGCAAAAACGTCACAGTCAACAAAAGTACAATTCCATAAAACATCGAAAACATGTACATAATGTTCGTAGAAGGTAGTACAGTACAGGTAAAATTCAATCAATTTAAAATTATATACTGTACAGGTAATGATGTACCAGAGAAATAATAAGTTGTAAAAGTATTTGAGCGCTAACTACGAGAGAGAGAGAGAGAGAGAGAGAGAGAGAGAGAGAGAGAGAGAGAGAGAGAGAGAGAGAGAGAGAGAGATACTGTAATAAAGTAACTGTACTGCTTTTGTATCATATTTATGCGCAGATATATAAATACAAATTTTCCATTCTGATTTTACACCTAAAAACACAAAAACTTAAAAATTAAACACACTTTCTACAGGGGTATCATCTTTGAAAAATGCAGTAACTAAGGGTATCACATCTTGTAAAAGTACACCAACTGAACGTGCTGCAGTTACATGCACATACAGATTGCACCAGCACTTTTCTCCGAGGTGAACAGAGTAATTTTCAAAGAATGACACTTATACAACTCTTAGTTACATCTTTGATATTACATTAACGAATTCATTTTATCAAGTGAGCGCGACTGAACAACCTCATCTTAAGGTCATGTAAAGTCCTTGTGACAAAGACTTTGCAAAAGGACATAGTACTTGTATGATATTTATGTACGGAAATATAAATATAAATTTTCCATATTGATTTTACAGTTAAAAGCATGAAAACTTATAAATGTACTTCAAACATTAAACAAGCATTTTCTGCAGGGTATCATCTTTGAAAAGTGCAGTAACTTTGCAAATGGGTATCACATCTTAAAAAGTACACTAACTGAATGTGCTCAAATTACCTTTGCATCATATTTATGCATGTACAAAAATAAAAATAATACATTTCTGGGCTCGACCTGTGTCACCCAGTGAAATGATCCATTAGCACTCATTTCTAGGTATAAATATTGCTAAATATACCAGAGAAAAAGCTATCCATAATGCCAGGGTTACAACACCTGGATCGAACACCATTAGATGGTGTCGGTATGCACAAGGGGTGAGTGGTTGCTACCACCACAGATCTTCGTCCTACAGATTTCTCCATTCTCAAAACCCCGAAAAGGGAGGAGCCGTACCAAAGCCTTACCTTCCGCACCTAGCCAACCACCACCCCGGCCGCCATATTCATTCCAATTTAGCACGCCTTCCAGGATACACCGTATTTTTCTTTGGTGTTCTTATTTGGTTTTTTCTACTTACATCATGTCATCCCATCAGGAATTTCCACCATCTAAGTTAAGTACCATTTCCTTTTGGTTTTTTATTACAGAGGCATTATATTTTGACTATTCGTATATTGTTTACCAAGGTAAATAGTTCTACGCAGCCAGGCGTGGGCTGTGTCTGCCTCTGCCATGCTTGACCCTCAGTCTTCGCATTTTATTAGCAGAATATTTCTGCTAGTTTTTATCCATACTCCATTTCAGTTTGGAGCCTTATTTGGAGAATTTACCATTTCGCTGGTAGGAGGTGAGGGAGCCCGTATCATGACTGATCTAGGCTAGGGATGGAGGTACACCCCTCCCTTTTTTCTGATCATAGTTTTCCTCCCTTTTCACTGGTTTCCTTCCTCCATCAGCGAGTTGGTGCCTTCTCGATGGTGGTATTATTATTATCATGATCATAGCTAATGTGTGCAAGGATGGATGACATGTCTATTCTTGGATTAGTTTATGTGTGCGATTCGGCGTCAGAGGTGGCCATTTTGGGTACCCCCGCTTCCCGTATAACGGATGTTGTTTGGCCCTCTCTGCCGCTGAGTCATTTTTAGACATCTCACATCGAATGGTTACTTTTACTATGTTAGTGCTCTTGAGAACAGGTAGTTTTATTCGATTAGGTATATTCTAGCCTAGCCTACTCGACCGAGCCGTAATTCGGTTTTGGAGGGTTAGGCTAGACAGGATAGGCACTTTTACACGATGCTCAGACTACCTAGCTCACCTGACCAGGCTGTTTTGAGGTTTGGGAGGGAGATGTTTGGTTTGTGAGGGAGTTCCTCATTCACTCTTGGCCCACCTGACCAGGACGTTAGGTTTTGGGAGATGAGGTTAGGCTAGTGAGAGAGTTGCTCTTCACCCTTAGCCCACCTGGCCAGGCCGTTAGGTTTTGGAGGGTGAGGTTAGAATAGTGAAGGGTCTCCTCAATTCATAGTCTACCACCTGACCAGGCTGTCGGTTTTGGAGGGTGTGGCTAGGTTATGCGAGTTCTTCTCCCCCTCTCCTGTAGCGCTCATTCTGGCCTTCCTGACCAAGCCAAAAAGTTTTGGTTTTGGAAGGTAGGCTGGGATCGAGAGGTTGCGCATGTTATCTCATGTATATAGCCAAGTCCTTCTTTACCTGATTGATTAGATTTTGGCGACGTGGCCTGGGCGTCTTCCTAGCAGAGGGAAACCGATCGCTTGCATTCGGCACCCCCGTGAGGAGGTTACTTTCAGCTTCCAGAGGGTGCTACCCACCCGACTGGTCGCCGTTCACCGGGTTTCCGCCACTCACCTACCTTTCCCTTATCGGGCGGTGTTTTGTTTGCTCGCTTTCCATAGTTATAGCTGGAGCGTCGAACACTGTCCCGGGGATGCAATCATGAGTTACGCTATGTTAAGTCTCCGCCAGGTTAGTCGGATCTTTCGTTGTTATCGTCCATGTTACCACTCCGGTGGGTATGGTTTTCGGTTTAATTGGCGGTTTCCACTACGTGGTTTCCGCCCTGGGCGATTGAGAGATGGGCCATATGCGAACACTCCTTTCCGCCACGTTACGCTGTTTCCATAATATGTGACATAACAAGATTTCAGTGGCAAATCACGGCGGAGTACCATAGCGGCGGAGTATCATAGAGTACTTATTTTTAACATAATTAATAGTTAGCCTTTCTGTAGCATAACCCATGTTTATTAGTCTTTTACTACCAGATTCAATTCCGGCAGGTTTTGCCTGATGACATGCATGTTTCATCACCCATAAATCTGTGTATTAGTCTTTTACTACCGGATTCAATTCCGGCGGGTTTTGCCTGATGACAAGCATGTTTCACCACCCATAATCTGTGTTAAGGTAGCCTATTACCGCCGGACCTAATTCCGGCGGGCCTTGCCTTGACGTTACTCATGTACCACCATTACACTTACAGATGGTACGTTGTCAGCAGCCAGGGTGCACGGAAGTTCTCCAACAACCCTGTGGACACGAGGTGTGCCGATCGCACTCCAGCTGCTCGGTCCACGTTGGGGACCTGGTCGTTTGGCACCCGGATGGCTGTGAAATCTGCTACGCTCTGTACGAGTTAGTGGTGGATGAGTCGGTAAGTTTTAAGAGACTGCTAACCTTTAGTCTCTTTTGACTTTAATGGCTTATATAGACATATACAAGAAAATTGGAGAATATTTTCAGTAAGTCCTGCCTTTTCTTACAGTCTGACCAAATCATCCGTGACTCTTTGCTGTCGACCCTGAAGATCTGGGTCGGCGGATTTGGGAGGAACGTTGCGTCTGGCAAACCATATGTCCTGTCGGAGGAGATTTGTAATCTCCTCTACCCCGGTGCTCGGATCTCCGCTGCAATGCCGGCGGAATTGGCCGCCCCAATCATCGAGAGGATCCGGCAAGAGACGCAGCCCTCCCAAGAAGACAACCTGTGCAGAGAGGTGGCGGAAGAGGTAGCGGCCATCAACATCCACCTCGAGCCGATGAGCGTAGATTTGGACCACCAGGTAAGGTGGTGAGGCAGGGGGAGAGAATTTTAGTAGTCCCCCTTTCAGTTCTCCTTCTTCTTCTTCCTTTCAGGGGTTTCCCAAACCAGCTATCCTTGGGGACAGATCTCGGTCTGTTATCCCCAAGGTGAAATCATAAAAAGGACTTACCAAAGTCCTCTAGACCTCAAAGGTCTAATCCGCCCAGCTCCCTCAAGGTCGTCACTGGCTCTTAAACCAGTGGCGTCCTCAAAGTAAAGGCTACTCCCCGTCCAAAGGGTCGAGATCCAGTGTCTAAGGCTAAACCCCACAGCCTAACTTTGACCCTGAGGCCTTCGTCGAACTTCTAATGCAGAGGATCAACTCCAAGGTTGAAGCTAGGCTACAAGACCTTTCTTCTCAGCTTGTTTCAAGCTTGGAGACCTCTGGTCAGTCAGTGCTGTCTTTGGCACAAAGGATGCAGGCCCAGGAAAGCTTGCTCTCGGTTTATCAATCTGGAGCAGTACAGCAGTCCCATGTTGTTCGGATGCCTCCAGACTGCCCCCTTTGATAAGGGGAACCCGTGGCGGCTGGCTCTACACAACCCCCTGCATAATGACACCCTGACCATCGAGGGTTTGGGCACTCGTCGTCTGGAAGAACTGGAGTTCTTTCCAGCCAACCTGGTGCCTCCCTACCCAGGCTATGCCAGGCTAACAGAGGAAGCCTGGATTAGATCCGATAAGGTCCCGAAGGAAACGGTTCCAAAGGAAACGGTTATCTTTCCCAGGGACCAAGCCCAATCCACCCTGATGCGCGCTCTCACTGACTGGGAGTGCGAAAATATGAAACTTACTCCCTTTAAAGGGAGTTTTACGATGTTCTCAGTAGGTGACTCCATCCCTACCCCCTGCACGACTAAGATCGCAGAATTGACCATTCAGGCGGGAATAGATGGCAAACCGCTGCCTCAACTCCGGGAGACAGATCCCACCTCCCTTCTTTTCCCCGGAGATTCGGAATATTGGTTGGGAGCTCCGGCTACGTTCACAGTGGGTAAACTCGATCCCGAGTGTGCCTCCACCTTGTTCAGTGAGCAACTACCCAGGATTCGGAGGCCCTTCTGAAGGCGGAGTATGAGGCTAAGTGCAGGTTGTGTCGCTCCTGCATTCCATCACCATCAGAGGTAACAGCTTTGACTTACACTGACTGAACCTCTGTTCCAGGTCCTGACGAAATCCTTATTAGCGTCATTCCAATCAGACCTTTAAGACTTTGTGGTGGCGAGACAAAACTGCCGGAAGCATATCTTCGCAGACGCCACCATCAGGCATGAGCCCAACAGACTCATGAAGAGTTCTGTCTGGGGACCTAACATCTTCCCTGAGGATGAGGTCAATAATGTTCTGGCGGAGGCAACCAGAGCAAACCAGAGTCTTCGCTCCCACTGGGGTCTTCCTTTTAAAAGGTACGGACCCTACTTCCCCGTGGGGCCGTCACCACCTCTATAGATCTTTCAGACGCATATTATCACGTCCCGATTATATAGAAACTTCTCTCCTTACCTAGGGTTCAGACTAGGAAACAAGCATACTCGTTCAGAGTCATGCCATTCAGGCTCAACATAGCGCCCAGAATTTTTACCAAACTGGCAGAGACAGTAGTCCAACAGCTACGGGCCCAAGGGATTATGCTAGCCGCATACCTGGATGATTGGATAATTTGGGCATCCAACACCAAGGAATGTCGAAAAGCAACATTCATAGTGATCAGCTTCCTGGAATCCTTGGGATTCCAAATATACAGGAAGAAATCCTGTCTAGTTCCGGAGGCTCAGTTTCAGTGGTTAGGAATCCAATGGGACCTAAACACACACAAACTGTCACTTCGCCAGCCAAAAGGAAGGAAATAGCCAAAGCTACCAGGCAGTTCCTCAAAAACAAAAGAGCCTCTCTGCACCCAGGAAAGAGTCCTGGGTTCTCTTCAGTTCGTGTCAGTGACAGATTTGCTGCTAAAGCCAAACTGAAGGATATAAACAGGGTATGGCGGAGGCGAGCCAACAGCAGAAACAGAGACAAGATGTCTCTAATTCCGCCCGGTGTTGAGGAAGAGGCTTCGACCATGGTCAACAGTCAAGAGTTTGTCAAGGTCAGTGCCTCTCCAATTTCCCCCTCCATCATTAGTGATCCATACGGATGCTTCCCTAAGCGGGTGGGGAGGATACTCCCAAGACAAGAAAGTTCAAGGAACATGGTCGACTGTATTCCGCCAGTTCCATATCAACATTCTAGAGGCAATGGCAGTATTTCTAACACTAAAGAAACTACGTCCAACCAGACAGATTCACATCAGACTGGTACTGGACAGTGCAGTAGTTGTACATTGCCTAAACAGAGGGGGCTCCAAGCCGAGCCATATCAATCAGGTAATGATTGCAATTTTCTCTCTGGCAAGGAAACATCTTTGGCACCTGTTAGCTACCCACCTGGCAGGTGTTCGGAATGTCATTGCAGATTCTCTATCCAGGACAACTCCGCTGGAGTCGGAATGGTCCTTGGACAAGGCATCATTCGAGTGGATTTGTCTTCAGGTACCGGGTCTCCAGGTGGACCTGTTTGCCACAGAGAGCAACCACAAGCTTCCATGTTACGTTGCTCCCAATCTAGACCCTCTAGCTCATTCCATAGATGCGATGTCAATCGACTGGAACAGGTGGCAAAGGATCTATCTGTTTCCACCAATAAACCTATTAATGAAAGTTTTACACAAACTCAGATCATTCAAAGGTCAAGTAGCACTTGTGGCACCCAACTGGCCGAAGAGCAACTGGTTTCCTCTTCTTCTAGAGTTGAAACTCTGGCACAAACAGATCCCCAGTCCAAGATTGACACAAGTAGTGCAAACTTGGACTGTGTCAGCTTCCTCAAGAATTCTGAATGCCCTAGCTTTATGGACTTCATGAAGTTTGCAGCTCAGAAAGATGCTAACATTGATCCTATTAATACACTGTTCATAGAATCAGACAAGAGGGAATCTACTCTCAGACAATATGACTCAGCAGTTAAAAAGTTAGCATTATTTCTGAGGGAATCTGAAGCTCAGGAAATGACCACGAACCTAGCAATCTCTTTCTTCAGATCATTATTTGAGAAAGGACTGGCCACTAGTACTATTACTACAGCAAAATCTGCTTTAAGAAAAATATTTTTACACGGCTTTAATATTAACCTTACAGACTCATATTTTTAGTCAATTCCTAAAGCATGCGCTCGTCTTAGACCAGCAACCCGTCCTCACACGGTTTCCTGGTTCTTAAATGACGATACTTAAATTGGCATCAGACACTGATAACAAATTATGTACATACTGAGTCTGTTAAGGAAAAACGTTATTTCTAGTAAGTCTAGCCTCAGGGCTAGAATTTCTGAACTGTCTGCTCTCTCTAGAGAACCGAACCATGTTGATTTCCTCCCGTCAGGAGAAGTTCTGTTGTCTCCGGATCTCAAGTTTCTAGCAAAGAATGAGGATCCACAAAATAGATGGTCTCCTTGGAAGATTATTCCCCTTCCACAGGATCTGTCTTTATGTCCAGTTAACACTTTAAAAACTTATTTAAATAGAACTTCTAATAGAATTTCAGGCCCTCTTTTTGTTAGGGAAAATGGAGGAACCATTTCCTTAAAGGCCATCAGGCAACAAATACTATATTTCATTAAACAGGCAAACCCGGATTCAGTACCTCGGGTACATGATATTCGGGCGGTGGCCACCTCAGCTAATTATTTTCATAACATGAATTTTGATGACCTTAAAAAGTATACAGGCTGGAAATCACCAACAGTGTTCAAATGCCACTATCTTAAGTCTCTAGAGGCTCTTAAATATTCCACGGTAGCTGCAGGAAGTATTGTTCCTCCAGCCCCAGACTAGTTTATGTAACCTTAGTTTATCCTATTGTTTGTATTTCTCTCGCCTACCTGCCTCGTTTACTTGCCCTACCTTCTAACCTTTAGGTCAGGCCTGCTTCACAGCCTGACTCCTGGCCGTTTCATGGATATCCTGTTTTAAATCTTTTTGTTAGCCTTAAGTGTCTTGGTGTTGGTTATTTTATGATTTAGACTGTGTGCCTTATAATGTTATTTGTTTTTAATAAGAATGTTTTGGGTTATTAAAACACAGTAATTTTCTCATAGTTTTATTTAGCTCTATTAAGGTAATTCTTAGAGGGCTCCACCAGGCTTTTGTATGGCTGATTATCTGTTACTATTTCACTGGGTAACACAGGTCGAGCCCAGAAAAGGGATTTTGACAAAGGAAAAATCTATTTCTGGGGGAAGACCTGTGTCACCAAGTGACCCATCCCTGTACTTCCTTTTCCCTCCCGAGTGGCATACCAAGCTTGGGAGGTGCTAACTTGGGATGAATATGGCGGCCGGGGTGGTGGTTGGTTAGGTGCGGAAGGTAAGGCTTTGGTATGGCTCCTCCCTTTTCGGGGTTTTGAGAATGGAGAAATCTGTAGGACGAAGATCTGTGGTAGTGGCAACCACTCACCCCTTGTGCATACCGACACCATCTAATGGTGTTCGATCCAGGGGTCGTAACCCTGGCATTATGGATAGCTTTTTCTCTGGTATATTTAGCAATATTTATACCTAGAAATGAGTGCTAATGGATCATTTCACTGGGTGACACAGGTCTTCCCCCAGAAATAGATTTTTCCTTTGTCAAAATCCCTTTTTCGATACAGATTTTACACATGAAAGCATGAAATGCATTTTTCTTAGAGATTTTACACATGAAAGCATGAAATGCATTTTTCATAGAGATTTTGCACATTAAAACATGAAATGAATTTTTCATACAGATTTTACACACAAAAGCATGAAATGCATTTTTCATAGAGATTTTATACATAAAAGAATGAAATGCATTTTTCATACAGATTTTACACATAAAAGCATGAAAACTTGTAAATTACTTCAAAAATTAAACACCCACTTCTGCAGAGTTTCTCGAGAATTTCGTGTGTGTGAAAAAATTGCGTATGCCCATCAGTTAGGTTCCAGTGAAAAGTTCGTGTGTGTGTGAATTCGTGCAACTCGAATCGTGTAAGATCGAAGTATTACTGTATTCACCTCCAACTTCCAGGGGTAGCTACACAAATTACTTTTGATTTTTATACCATGTGTATTTGCAAATCCTCTTGTTTCTATTGATGTATTTTTTAAAGGGAACGATCTTAAAGTTTGCCCAGTCTAGGATTTTGTTAATGTAAATTCAGCCAAACTTGTAAGGGTTAAAGTTCCTTGTGTCACACCACAATTTAAGCTCACTTTTCTCTGTAAAGGTTAGATGGGGAAGTCCAGCATGGTGTCACAACTGCAACTGATGTGGCTTCTGAAAAGCAATTCTCTGAATCTTTGCTGGATAACCAAGCACAAAAAGGATTCTAGGCAGTCATAGAACCTGGGAATGTGAGGTTGTTTCAGAAGTTTCCTCCAGAGTGGAAGATTCCTGAGATTATCTATGCCTAGGGCCAAAAGATAAGTGAACCAGCCCTGCTCAGGTCAAAGAATGTTCTTGGGATTACTTGTGTTCACGGATAATTGCAACTTCACTATGACTTGGCTGACAAGACCAAATGGGAAGAAAACATAAATGTCAAGATTGTTCCAGGAATATATCATCGAATTAGTCTTCAAGGCTGCTACATTTGGGTGGACTGAGCAATACACCAGCAGTTTGTTGGTCATTGACGTTGTCAATTGATCAATGAGTAGAATTCCACATAATTGCAAAAAAAAAAAAAAAAAAAAAGCATTACAAATACCAATGTTTATCAACCAGCGCTGTACAGTAAAACCCCCTTATTTGCAGGGGATGTGTTCCAGACCCTCCCACGAATAATTAAAACCTGCAACTACTTAGAACTCCCCTCTAAAAATACTTATAACTGCCTATCTTGAAAGTTTAAATACTAAATGTATCCTAAAGTATCATCCTATATCAAATATACCTTTAAATATTATCCTATTACAGTATTAAACTCTGAAATTATATTATTAATATCATTTCAGTCATTTTAAACATTAGTACCTTATATATATATATATATATATATATATATATATATATATATATATATATATATATATATATATATTATAAGTACTTCTAACCCTTCCAGCCAAATCAGAGGAGTAAGTTACCACTACAACAAATTCAGCCAGCCTTGCACTGGCAGAGAGAGAGAGAGAGAGAGAGAGAGAGAGAGAGAGAGAGAGAGAGAGAGATTTTATCTCTTTAATCTCTTGAGGAATGTTAATCCATTTCTCTCTAAAAAATTTGTTTTTTGTCTTCCAAAGATGCATTAACTACATATTTTTTAAAACCATTATGAACACACACACACAGTGTGCATATGTGTTAATAACAATTGGTTAAAGAGACTCAAATTAGCAGTATCTTTTCCTGAGAGAGAGAGAGAGAGAGAGAGAGAGAGAGAGAGAGAGAGAGAGAGAGAGAGAGAGAGAGAGAGAGAGTTGAACTAAGTATCTATTTATCAACCTATCAATATTTATTTCCTCACATTCTACCCTTTGGCAAGTGAGAGAAAGGAAAGAAAAAAAAAAAGGAGAACCTGATTTGATCACATTGTGGCGCAACATCTAAATTATTTACCCCTGGTCAGAAATGTCCAGTAATTTGACATATTTGACACGTTCACCCAGCCCCCTGAGCTCCAAGACTAAACATACCATAAAAATTCTATCTTTTCCTGAGAGAGAGAGAGAGAGAGAGAGAGAGAGAGAGAGAGAGAGAGAGAGAGAGAGAGAGAGAGAGAGAGAAATTTTTCAGTATATCCTTCGTAGTGGTATTTGACCATTACGTCAGCAACACTGACCTACTAAGTCGGCAACACTGACCCGCTAAGTCAGCAACACTGACCCACTAAGTCGGCAACACTGACTTGCTGTTGGCAACACTGACCAACCAACCCTTGATGTCAGGTTACTTGACAGATTCACCCTACCCCTCTCTCCAAGTCTTACAGCAAAAGATTAGGGGTCTATATGTATTCCTTTAAAATTTTACATATTTTATTATTTTATGAACTAAAATCTTACTAATTCACTATAGTATTTTCTTTAATTAGACATTCATAAGAGAGAGAGAGAGAGAGAGAGAGAGAGAGAGAAAGAGAGAGAGAGAGAGAGAGTAGAAGAGAGGGAGAGAGAGAGAGAGAGAGAAGAAGAGAGAGAGAGAGAGAGAGAGAGAGAGAGAGAGAGAGAATTATTATTTAATATTATTAAACTTAATATTAATATTTGAAAATTAGTACTGTAAATCATTACGTATCATAAAATGTATATGTAGATACAGTACAGTATTTAGTCTGAAAATAATATGAAAATACAGAATGTTGCTCTGCGAAAAAATCCTTGAATGGGTGAGTTTCCCGCAAATAATTTATAGATAAGTTCCACAGAAAATTCTGCTAATCACCAAGTCCACGAATTGTGAGAACGTGAATATCGGGGGTTTACTGTAGTCAAATCCACAACTTCTGAGACCAAAGCAGATTTACTTCTCTACCTCCCTAAATTAATTTTATCATATGCATGTATTACATTTCTTTTTCATAAAATGTTATTTTCATTAAATGTTCCGGGGTCCATGAATATTTTGGAAATTCATTAGAGGTCAAAGAGCTCAAGAGTTTGGGAACCCCTGGTGTAGAGGTACTAGCAAAATTTCCAGCTTGGAAAACTGTATCAAAATTTACATGATAAAAGTACTACATATTTTCACATTTAGGTAGCATAAACTATTTCAACAACTGAACACCTTTTACAACTGTCCTACAAAGTGCATTCAACATTTGTTCACTACCATCTAGGTACCACCAAAATATACATAAACACAAGCAGCCTCTTAACTGGCCCTGACCCAGCTCCCAAGCCTTAATGCTCTAGCCAGGAAATCCAGCCACAACACTGGCCAACAACAGACTCTGTACCTCCAAAAACCTCCCCTGTCACTTTAAACATAAAATCCCAGACACTGATCCTATTATGTAATAAAAATCCACACATAAAAAAAGGAATAAACTGCATCAATATTCAAAAGATAAAACAGGATTTCAAATATCTGAATGGTGTTCCTCCTCAAGAGGGCAATATTCCTAAGAAGGGTTTTGAAAATGGGGGCAGAGCAAAAAGATAACAACCAGACTGAAGCCTTCAAAAAACTGAAAAGCTGAATCTGATGAGACTGAATCCTACAGCGGCTATGAGGCATTAGCATCTCTAGGCACCAGATGGGTGATCGAGACTTTCCAGGTCCTAGCAGGCAATATGGGACATTTGTGAATCAATTTTTTTTCTAACTTTGCCATGACCAACCAGAGATGGTCAACTTCGCTTCAAATATATCCAGCTTGAAATACTACAGTATATTACTTTCAATTTTCATAAACTTTTCTGTAAAAATGATTGATGCTTAGCAAGCAGACATACACCACATATCTCACTAGTCCAAACTAGATATAACATATTGGAAGTTTAGTGCTCATACTGTTCAAAAACAGGTCTGTTATACATGCCTTCCAAGCCTTCAATGGCGTGTTTCTATCATTACATAGTATTTTAACAAGACTGCTGAGTAACACTGCTGGATTCTCATGCTGCTCCCCAAAAGATTTTTTCTTTAGAGAAAACTGAAATTTGAACAAGGTAAAATTTAAACAAAGAGGAAATGAGTAAAATGAAAATAATGGATATATGGAAGACACCAAAAAACTTCACAAAGCATTCATGGAGGAAGTTATGATGGTGAATTTCTCAAGTCACATGAAATAGTGAGGAGTAAAGGGAGAGTAATAAACAGGTTTTGGTATATGCAGCATGGGTCTGTTAGTCTTTGGATGGTACGGTATAAGTGTGACAATTTCCCATTCCCTGGAAGTAAAGCAATACATGATTAATAAGTCTTGATGAAAAGAATGTTCTCTGCTATAAAAATATGGAATTCATCATATTAGGATTAGTCATATTTTTTCCCAATGGATACCCATTATGACAAGCATCCCTTCTGCTAGGTGTCCCTTTCTTCTGTTACTGGTTAGGTTCCATATAGGCAAGCATTGTTTTCCACTGACTAATGGTCCACCTAATCCTTGCTTTTACCATTATGAGGACTTTCCATTCTACATATACGAAAACAGCAATGGGTGGAGTACTGTTGAAAGGCCTTAAACCACATCCTGGTTATATATCCAGGCCCCTTTGTATCTGTGGCAGCTCTGATAAGTTCATCCATTCACTTTTAATACAGAACTCCCTCAACCATCCACACTTCCCCTAGCCACACTCCAGCCTAGACAATACCTTTCCCTGTGCAACTGTATGTATACTTAACAGAAATAAATGGCAAAAGGATAATAAGAAACAGGTGTGGATGGATGTGTGGAACAAACATCAAACTATCTGGATGAGAGTGCAATAAAAAAAAAAAGTGCTCAGCAAGGCAAAATAGCTCAGTATTGTATGTAGACTGATCAGTTCAATGACAATGTGTTCTGACTGGCTACCTGATGAAAAGGAGGAATGGGAAGATGGGGGTAATGAAGTGTGTCAAGTGTGGGTGAAGAGAAAATCGCAAACTGACACTGCTTCAGTTAAGTCATTTTTCTCTCAACTGTGATTACCGAATTTTGCTGTTTGGAGTGCTATCATTCTGTGCTATGGAAGTTCTTGTATTCATTGGTGTTCCCTAAGCTCTGCTAAGGGTTGTATATGTGTGTGCATACATGCAATGACGGGATCACCACCTCCTAACTGGCATTAAACTTTGTTACCATTGTCCATGAGGTTGGAGATTCTTGGAACCCAAACCAGAAGTTGTTATTGGTTTTTTCAAACATACTAGCATTAGGCTATGAAGATAAAGTTAAATAAATAATATTGTTGGGGTTCAAAGGCTATGAACGGCATCAGGCATCATAGTTAAATATTACTGGTTTTTCTATAGTACAGCATTGCAAAGTTGTCATGGTACACTTGCCAAATGGCTTTCATAACCCCTTACTGATTTTCTACAATTAAGTGTACTAAGTTAAGTATATCTTAGTTTAACCAGACCACTGAGCTAACAGCTCTCCTAGGGCTGGCCCGAAGGATTAGATTTATTTTTACGTGACTAAGAACCAATTGGTTACCTAGCAACGGGACCTACAGCTTATTGTGGAATCCGAACCACATTATAGCGAGAAATGAATTTCTACCACCAGAAACAAATTCCTCTTGTTCTTCACTGGCTGGTCGGAGATTTGAGTCGGAGATTCGAACTCACGACCAACAGAGTGGTAGCTGAGAACGGAACCCGCTCACCCAGCGAGGAACTAATTATATACTGTAACATAAAGAAACAACTATGCAGTCAGAGAAATCTGTCATCATTTTCTGTAGCATCATATGTATGTCTTGTACTGCAACAAGCTTTACGGTAAGTAGTCTTATTGCATGATGTTTTTCAATTATTATCCTAAAAAAACTTGTATAATGATATGAGTGTATGTATACTGCATGTACTGTGCTGTATCCATACACTGGAACCCACAAAAAATATAAATGACAGAGGAATCTAGTGAATGCACATTGTGTTAGCATCTTTCTCATATGCACACTATTATATATATATATATATATATATATATATATATATATATATAACATGCAATACAATGCCTTTGGATGTCTTGTGTTCGAGGATAGTAGTTAATAAATCATGAATTCATAATTTGGGAAGGTTACACTTTGACAAATTTCTTAAATGACACATTTTGCTCTGTGTTAATTTAACACTTTTAAAAAATATAAAAAATCCTATTTCTTTGGAGTCTACACAGTTTTTCAAGTTAGTAAATTTTCACTGGTTAGGGAGGTTATGAATGACAGAAGGGTTACTGTTTGTACTCGTTGCTGTTTCTTTTTTTACAATTTCATGTTCAAAATGTTTTCTTAATTTTACTGCTCTTTTCTTTTCTCTTGCTTAAACTCGTTCTATATAGTGTCGCTTTGCTTTCTTCTCTTTTTTGTATATTCTTTACACTCATATTAGTATCATCATCTGCATATCAACTGCAAAAATACTTCAAAATGCATAACACTACGAAAATTTATTTTATTCATACTCCTAATTTACTTTTCACTGTAAAACTGTAACAAAATGTTCCAAAGATAACAGTCAACAATAAGTACTTACAATTCTGTTTGGACACTTTGAAGAGGTTCATGACTGCTCCAACAAAGTATGTGATTGATTTGTCAAGTCCTTCAACATATACATCTCGCCACTGCCGATCATAAAATGCTTCCGTGGTACCTGAAAAAAAAAAAAAAATTGAAAATAAAGTCATATTTTACTCAATGTAAAATGAAAACTAAAGTTACTAGTAACACTCCTGAATATTTTCAAGCAAAAATTCAGCCCTGTTTTTACCAAATTCCGTATGACACAAAGATACTAAAAAATTCTTTGTTTCAATTAGTTTAACCATAATAGTATAAATGACTATCAACCAAAGTCCATACAACAGAGGGGCCATTGTTTCATACTTCACCCAAGAAGAATACTTTAGTCAAAAACCAAATGGTCACAGTAATAACTGACAAGTGGAACTTAGTAATCTTCAACATCACTTCTTCATTCTTGAGGAAAAAAAAAGCTCAAGAAACAACAAAAACAAACCATTAAAAAATCTTGATGTAAAAATCCCACACCACTTCACTGGGTATGACAAACAATAAAACTGTACAATCAGGATACCACACACTTGAATTATAATCATCATTAAACTTTCACTATTTTTTTCTAGTTTGTTACAATATACACATCCGTGTGATACAAAATTTCTTGTTTTACAATTTCTTTCCAACAGCCAAGGGAAGTTCTTTCAATCACTTCCTGTAAATAAATACCTCAACACAACTCTGCTATCCTCTAGATGTTTAAAAAACACAATAAATACATGTTTACTTCCTTTTCCAAACTATTGATATGCAATATTTCTCCAACAATTAAATATATCACTCAATATCAAAACACCATTGTACTAGAGAAGTTCCATTAGCATTGTAAATGAAAAAACTACATGGTAGTGGTGAAAATGCTAGACATCTATCATAAATGCACAACGCACTCAAGACCATACAGCATATGAAAAATATGTACTGAAAGGAACGGATACCATAAAACCAAGCTGTTTTCAATCATACTTACATTTATATCATGACAACTTGATAGTTGCTTTATTACATACAAAGTATTATAAATTACTGTAAAACACAATTTCTCTACACCAACTGGTCCAGTGAATAGTCATATATATCTAGAACAACTTTTCACTACATTAACTACAAGCAAAAGTATTTTTTGTCGTAAATTATTCCCTTTATGAACTGTCTCATATGGAAATTACTTGTAATAAAGAAGATTACATTTTTACAATAAACTGCTACAGTTAAGATAATTAAGAAAAAAGTTTGCAATCAACTTTTGAAACTATGCATATTGCAAATAGAAAGCAAAAAATGGCAATATTAAGGCAAGCATACTCACAAACACAGGAGTTCCCATTACCTGGATGCAAGTAAGCGCATATCTTATCAGTCTTGTTGCAGTAGCCCTTCTTCCTTGCACTTGTGCATATATGAGCTCTAAAGTTTTTCAGATGGAAAGGTACTTCCAGAGGTGAATGAGCTTTAGAGCACTTATCTTTGGCAGGGCACTTCCCATTGCTGTCCAGGTTGGGGCACATTTCATCACTGCAAACAAAGAGCACAATATGCATAGACATGCATATCAGTGGACAAAACATTCTGTCTTACCTTTACTTTGAAAGAACAGTAAAACACAAAAACATCCAACATATTTAACCTCAGAGGTTAACCAAGAATGCTGTTTCCAATTCATGGTGGTCAGACAAGATGTAAACGATAGGATGGTATAACAAGCAAGCAGGATTTCCTGAAACTTAAGGAGAGAAGAAAGAAAACACAAGACCAGAATAAAAATAAAACTGTTCAAATGTATTCACTGCCTAGCAGCAAAGCTACATGAAGATAAGTATTTCCCAAATTAGAAAAAAATACATTACTTAGAATTTATTACCATATTTGTACCATAACTAGCTGCCTAATACTTTCCAATTCAGATGTAAGCATTTGTGCCTCAACATCTACAACTGATGTGTCTGGCTAACATCCAACACAATGAATAAAATTTTAAGTTAAATTGCAGCAGAGTACCTCTGTGCATCACCCCAATTTTGATGTCTATAGGTTATTTCAGTTGGATAACTTAAAAAATAAAACTGTATAGATGGGGTTAATTTCTATAATACCTTGAAGAACCCTGGTTTTATCTCTTCATCCTGCAATACACTAGTCATGAAACATAACTGGACAAAATTGTATAATTTTCAATTATGAAGTTAAATCCCTATGTACAGATCAATCATTCCCAACTCTGTAAAGTTCATCCCATTGACAACAATGAATAAAAATACCAAGTCATCACTTCTGGTTATTTACCTTCAAAGGTCATCAATGGTAAAATTGTCTAACATACCTGTATAGAGAAACATTCCACACTATTTTTAACCGCACATGGCACCACTATTAATAAAAATATTATTATTCCTATTATTATTATTATTATTATTAATAGTATATACAATTAGAGTTTAACTAAATCAGAGTTAAATTTCTTAAGAAGCCTAAGAACAAAATTTTAATGATAACCCAAAACTTATAAGCAAATACAAAAATTTTTACATAAAAATAGCCTTCAGCTTACCTGAGATATGAGTAAACAAGCTGAATAAAGAGAGTCCAACTCAAAAGTGCATTACCTAGGCACCACAAGAGATAGGAGGATTGGATGCCCAAGAACAATTATTTTCTAGTGATCCAAATTTCTCTCACATGGTTATAACACAAAAACATGACTGCATTCCTAGGCGTATGCCTGCAGGGCAGGCTAACATTCAATCTTGACTCCAGTGGATTCATCTGTGGTTTGCCGTTGTAAAGGCAGCAAGGTTTATGGCACAATACACTAATCCTGACATTTCCTGACATACAAATAAAGATTACTTTGAATGCTAAGAAATTTATATCAAATCCTGTAAACCTCGACACGAAACCACTTCACTCTGTAAATATGATATGCACGATTGGAGCAAAATACTATACAAAATGGACAATATATTATTTATTATCATACTGAGAACGATATCAAATCTTTAAATAAACAACACAACTGAAAATATTACATAATCAATGCCTACCAGTACAAAAAATATTTCATTAACAATTATTGAAAATATAATTTTTATTATAAAGTATATTACAATTCACATTTCAGGCAATGATCAACTCAATTACTGAATTCATAAACGAAAAATTCACACTAAAACCATGCTCATAGATCTATTGGCTACGTTCTTACCAAAACAGTACGTTATTCCTCTTAAGTTTCAATCTGGAGCTTAATACCAACTTTGTCAAGAGCAAAATGATAAAAGTAGCAATGCACCTGACAACCATTCCAATGGCAACTGTATCTAGATTAATGAATTAACAAACCAAACATATGACCAATATAAAACCTTGTCACATTTACAAAGATTTTTGGTCATTATGGAGATAGAGCCCCAAACATATATAACCAATATAGTAGCAAGACTTGCGGTTCAAGTCACAACAGTCCCAGCTTTACGTGGTGTTCTTAACCTTTAAAAAACTACCTTAAAGGTTCTGCATATCTCTATGCATTTCTACCATTACTCACAGAAAAAGTCTGCAATGTAAAGCTAAACTACAATTACTTAATTCTAAAATAATAACTTTGAAAACCACACACAACCCCCTTAAAATATCATGTTGAAAAGTACATCACAAGGTAAGTGAGCAACCTAAGACATGCAAATTACTGGTTACGTAGAGGTAACCACCATTTCCAAATGATATATACTCACTCAAAATAAACCTTCATGAAGATGACTCGAAAGGTTTGGTAAACCAGGTATTTAGCATAAGTAGCAAAAATAGTAACCCTTAGCAACATTTTCAAAACTGAAATCGATTAACTGTTCTCCATTCCAGAACAACAAAACTCTGACTGACTGTACATCTTTTAGAATTTCACACTGATGGTGCCCAATTAATTATAGAATTTTCACAAGACTTTCTTTATTTGCACTAGAAACATGAAGCTTACCTGTATCTAAATAGAATAGGGCAACGACGTCTATCTTTCCACATGTGATAATCGTGACAGAGTCCGGGATTCTTACAATTTTTCTCATTCTGGCACCGTACAGTCTTAAAAGTGTATATATTAACTTCTGAAAGAAGTAAATAAATATATTACTATACATCTGAAGATTTATCATACATTCAGTAAATTTGTGTGATTACTCAAACAACAAAACATAAAACTCGGGTCATTAAAAACATTCAAGAAGAAATAAAAACTAAAATTAACAACTTTCACTTTATAAATAGAAAAAAACCTCTTTTTATAGGGAAAACAATACTATGCCCTCAAGAATGTGTTGCCTTTATTGAAGGAGGAAATAATTGCCCCTTCACCATGAACCAAGGTGCTACTTTGTCTTCAACAATCACTTTACCTATCAGATCTACTGTACTGTCATCTAGATCTATGGGTACATCAATTAGATCAATAAGCAAACAGGCTAGTGATATCAACATGATGATGCCTTCTTTCAAGTCTGTCAAGGTGTGCATGTGCTACTTGAGAAATCTTGACCCTGGATGTTAATGTGGAATTACTGTAGACTGTTAATAAATCATTTGGTACTCTTGCTTCATCTCCTACATGGAAGATTCTAGTCTTGCAAGTGTGTATGCACGTGAGGCAACACTGACATGGTCTACAGCATTCTCCAAGGAATAAATGAGCATCAGCATATTATAGAACAGTCCTTCACGTAAAGTTCTCCTCAAAGAGCAAGAGTACTATCAATGGTGTCGTCTGTACTTTCTTTAATGATGAGAGTGAATGACAGAGCTCTAATTTTATGGGTTGGCTCTTGAAATTCCTCTAGTGAGAAGAAAAGAAAACTGGATGGGAAAGGGGTGGCAGTTAGTGCTTGAGGAGAGAGAAAGGAAAACCAATTATAAGAAAAATCCCCTCTGAAAATGCTTAATTTCCACCACAAATTGAAGGACAAAAATACATTTGCACAATAATTCCCATCTAATATACCATTAATCATGAATAGTTTAACTCCATGTGAAGCAGACCCAGTCACTGCACTTGAATGGTCTTGAAAGAAAGCCCAACTATGCATGCCCTGGTCAGCTTCAATGTACCTGTAAGGCACACTTCTCATTCTTGTGTGCCAGCCTCCATCTACAAGAGTGAGGATTATAACGAATGGCTTTGTAGAAAAACATGCTTCACTGTACAGCCATTCTCTGCTCTTAAAAACCAACTGATCTTAAGTATTCTGAATCACAAGTTATGAGAGAAGACTAAGCAGATGAGAAGCCTGAAGACAATAGTACACCATAATGCAAGCATAATACCATTCTGAGAGTCTGCAGAAGGGCATTGCATATTACAGAGGGTTTCTCCACATCTCACAGGTCACTGTATGAATATGGATGTCATGAAACACAAGTGGTTAAAGTCTGTGAAAGACTATTAAATCTTTATATTTTTGCTAGCTATAGGAACCCTGATTTGGATGACTCCACTTACGGCTGTTTGCTAACAAAAATGGCAGCAGTTCGCAAAGCTGACTTCAAGACTTGTTTAATTTTCACTGTTGATTATAATGTTCATCACACTGATTGGCTGAGGTCAATTACCGCCACATAAAATCATGCGTGTTGCTGCTCTAGATTTCTTGACTATTTCTGGTTGTGAGTAGTTAATAATGAACCCACACACAAATCTGGCAACCATCTTTACATTATATTCACAGATGCTATAGGGACTGTATCCTGTGGGGTAGGTTCATTGGTGGGTTCATCTGACCATTGTTTGATTAAGCTTAAATTGGAGGCAGATCCAGTTGCTCGTATACCTTTCTTTTCAAGAAAGGTATACAGTACTTGAAATCCCAACAAATTAGGATGGTATTCACCGTGGATCTTATTGAGCTCAGTTGAAGCAATATTTACGGAAGTCCAAATATCACTGAGTGTTTAAATGACCACCTTAAGACAATTACTGAGAGGAGAATTCCTACTAAAATCCTCATGTTTCATCTTAAAGGTAAGACATGGTTTAATGCTGCATGTTAGCATGCCTACCATGAAAAACATGAAGCTTATCATTTATGGAGGAACAATCAATCAGACTTTTTGTGGCATAATTTTACTGAGCACAGAAATCAAGCTCAGGTTGTCTATGACAGAGCTGCAAGAGAGTGTAAGAAAGATCTTGCTTTCCAGTGGTGATGACCAAAAGTGGTGGTCTACCCTGAAGTCTTCACCTCTGAGTTTATTCCCTCCTGTAAGATCTGATGGAACTGTTGTATATTACCCTACAAAAAGAGTAAAACTTTTGGGTCAAGTCTTTTTGAGCAAAGAATATAGTGAATCCTTCATGTTGCCTCACGCCATGCCTTCAAGAGCCTAAGTTGTGTTCATACTATAGGCCTTAACCGAATCTTTTCCAACTTTTAAAAAAATACTACAGATTTCAATGCTCTTAACCCGTAAGAGGTCAACCACGTCATATGACGTGTTGCATAAGTCGTCCCACACAGGTTATCCACATCATATGACGTTCTTAAGTTTTTAAATTTGCGTGCCTTCATAGCTCATTGTATGGATATTGTTTATGTTGGATGGGTACTTGGCAAACCTCCAGAAATGCAACAGCGCCTGAGGCTGACCCAGGGTTGCCAGATTGGGCTACAAATCACAAATGGGGCTGCTTTTTAAACCTATAGTGACCAGATTTCACAATCTGTTACTTGCTACTTTTTGGGCTACTTTTGATTTGACTTGAACTCTTTAATTCGATTTGGGCTACTTCCATTTATTTTTTATCTTAATAATAATAATAATAAACGGGGTTTGAACCCGAAGGGAAATGAAAACCCTATTTTTAGTGCCCCGGCTAAATCCCTTATCAGAGAACTTATAGCACCGGGTTGGCACATTCATTCCGGTTAACGGAAGCTCGTCACTATTGTGATAGGATATCAGGTCTCGGGGGGTCTGCACTTTGACCCCCTATCCGCCGCATTGATGAATCAATTCATGGCTAAACATATCCACTGGTTACACCTTTCCATTTGCGCTTCCGTGGCTAGTTCGAATGAATCGGGTCAAAACGCGACTACGCATCTACTGCGCATGCGCATGTTGCCAACCCAATGTAGGAATAGCTGCGCCTCCCTAAAAGGTTATACTCCCTGCAAATGAAGGGGTGGGCATAACCCAATATACTTAATGCTAACTGGGAGGGTCTGAGGCTCTCGCGGCTCCCAGACTAAAAATAGGGTTTTCATTTCCCTTTGGGTTCAAAGCCCGTTTTTTAGTCAAAGGGAGCCGCAAGAGCCTCATGCAGGTGTACCAGAGAACATTTTAAAGAGGCTTTTTATATATTTATAAAGCCGTCAAACATCATTTGACAGGGAGGATGGACTTTTAGCCACTATCCCTAACCAAAAAAGCTTTTTTGCTTCCCTTGGGTTCAAACCAAAATCTAAAATACTTTCCCTTTACAGCTGTAACAGCCCACCCTTTAATCTGTCTCCGAAGAGACTGTGTATTGGTGAAGAGCAAAAGAAATAGACTATAATAGGAAAAAATAACCTACAGGTTTTTAAAACACTTACTCACTTTAAAGGAAGAGTTCCTCTTGCCAGCCAATTCACCTTCCGGGCGTACTTATCTCTTGCCCACAACTTTGCCGAGGGATATGCACGCAGTCTGGACACCTCGTATTTGTTTTAACATAGTGTTTGACAAACACTCCATGCCCAGACCACCCCATGTACTTGGATACGTCCTCCATACTAAAGTTACCGAAAAAGGCAAGTGAGGCTGCATACTTACGGAGGTCATGTGACTTTGGATCTGACCCTGGGCATAGATCTACAATTAACTTACAAACGCTGGTTCTGAGGCTTTCTAGGCAAAGTGGGGTGCTTTCGTTTGGTACCAAAAAGAGGGGCCCTTGCGTGATATGGTTGGTGCGATCAAGGTACTTTTTCACTGTGGCCACTGGACACAGCTTCGGATTAGAGGGCAAAGAAGGGAGAACTATGGGTTTCCGTCTATGAAACGGATTCTCATTTTTAGCTAAAAAATCTCCGAATGAAAAGGTTACTTTATCCTTTCCAAAAGAACAAAACTGATCTCCTCTTTTTAGCGCATGGATCTCCGCTGATCTGGCTCCCATCGCCAGGCCCACTAAAAACAACGTTTTTTCTAACAAAAATTTCATATTATTGTCTGAATGTCTGTTCAGAGCAGCTAGGACTATATCTAGATCCCATGATAATTCACATGGTTGTTCACTCGGCCTGCGGAGAGCCATTGATTTCATCATCATTTCAAACACTTCTGAATGCACCTCTACTCCGAATCCGTACCTTAAAGGAACAGCAAGGGCCACCTTGTGATTTTTAATAGTGGAGGAAGCCAACTTTTTTACGTCAAATAAAAACACAAAGAACTCCCCCATGAAGTTATTATCGATGGTAGTTGGTTTACGGTCCCTAACAAATGAGACAAATTTGTTCCCCACTGATTGATACTGTTTGACAGATTTCTCCTTAATATTAGTGATTAGGAATTCCCTGACTTCAGGTGACCATTCCATGAAGCACAGGGATCTGAGAAAGCCCACATGTGAAGGCTTTTCGTCAGAAAGGAGGAGGCGTAGACAGTTATCCCTTGAACCTGCTGGGAAATGATAGGAAGCTGTAGTGGCTTGTGATGAAAAGTCAGCTTCTGTAGGGTTGGAAACCAAGGGCTGTTCGGCCACATTGGAGCAATCAATACTCCCCTCCCCTTGAACTCCTTGAGGAGTTGTACTACTTTCATTAATAAATTCGTTGGGGAAAACAGATAAATGTTCCCCAGCAGGTTCCAGTCCAGTGAAAGTGCATCTCAGGCCACTGCTCAAAGGTTGTGATAGGGGGTGACAAAATTCGGTAATTTGTGATTGTCGCGTGTTGCGAACAGGTCTACCTGAAGATATGGGTGATCTTGGAGGATCCCGTTGAATGACCCGCTCCCCTTCCTGGGCTTTGAATCTGGAGAGGGAGTCCGCTAGGACATTCTGAGCTCCTGCAAGGTGGGATGCTGACAGAGTCCATTTCTTCACCTAAGCTAATCTCATGATCCCCAGCACTATATGATTCAATGGCTTTGACCTTGATCCCCCACGCTTCAAGCATTGTACCACTGGCTTGTTGTCTATGAACAACTGAATGTGAGATCCCCTCTTGGGTTTCAGTCCCTTGAGTGACAGGAGCACTGCCATCATTTCTTTGATATTGATATGGCAAGATCTGAGGGCTCCCAACCACTTTCCGGACACTTTGTTCTGATCTGAGTGTCCCCCCCATCTGTCCTTCGCCAAAGCATCCATATGAATGGTCACTGAGACTGGTTTCAGGACTAGCCGGACTGAAGATTTCAGGGCCTGATTCCATGCCCACGGTTTGAGCATTGTCTTGCACCTCCTTTTCATCGGGACCTTGTGGTCTCTGAATGATTTGTTTGCCTTTAAAACGAGAATCCGGTTCAAATCCTTCAATGTCATTTTCAAGACTGGATCTACTATTGATGCGAATAGTAGTTTGCCCTGCAGCACTCCTAGGTTCCTTCTGGAAAAACTCTTGGCTTTTCTGAACCTCTTTACCTGATCTACTATTTACCTCCTGGAGGTCTCTGGTAGGGCTAGCTTTCCGCTTTCTAGACACCATTGTAGGCCTAGCCATCTGAACTTCTTTTCTGGCTTCAGCCATGCCTTTTCCCAGTTGATTAGGAACCCGAAGTCCTGCAAGGTCTGAACCACTATTCGGGACGCTTCTAGACATTCTTCTATCGATTCCGCCCAGATCAGCCAGTTGTCCAGATACGCCATGACATTCACCCCCTGCAGTCTTAGTTGTTCTAACATCACTTCGGTCAATTTCGTAAACACTCTGGGGGCTACATTGAGGCCAAATGGCATCACTTTGAATCTGTACGATTGGCGACCCAGACGGAATCCTAGATACTGGCGAAAATGAGGTTGGATTGGAATGTGCCAATATGCGTCTTTCAAGTCGATAGAAGAGGTGTAGCTGTCCTTTGGCAAGGTATGTCTTATCTGATCTATCGTCAGCATTTTGAATTTGGGACAGTTTATTGCTTTGTTGAGGACAGAGAGGTCCAGAATGACTCTCCTTTCCTGAGAGTCCCTCTTTGGAACACTGAAAAGCCTCCCCTGGAACCTGATAAAGTGGCATTTCTCTACTGTGTCCTTTATTAGCATTTTGTTCACAAATAGGATCGACTCTTTTGTGCTGCGCTGATGAAAGTATTTGTTGCGGAAGGGGCCCTTCCAATCCCAGCACAGACCTTCCGATACCACTTGATAGGCCCAAGGGGACACTTTCCAGGCTTCCTGGAACCTCTTCAGTCTGCCCCCAACCTGAAATGTCTCATTGGTTGAATTGACCTCTACCACCACCTCGTCCTCCCGTTACCTTTCTTCCCTCGAAAGGTTCCGCCTCTTCCACGACCGCCTCAAGCCTCCTGGAACTGCCTAAATTGGGATTGTTGAGATGGCAGTGCACTGCTGCTCTTCAAGGTTGGCTGAGTGCGGCATAGGGAATTGTTTCTGGGAAGAGGGACCTTGTCCTGGGTCTGGTGCAGGAAGAGCTGGTGCTTTAAAAGCCTTTTTATATTGTTGCTTCTTCCTGCGTTTTACCCCCCTTGGGTCTGCTTCCGGGTCATACCCTAGTAACTCCTCAAATCTGATACCTCGGTGGGTAGCAATATTATTCAGCCTGGTTACCAGGTCCCTAGGGAAGAAGTCACTACACATAGGGGAGGCGAAGATGAGCTCCTTTACTGGTATAGACTTCTGGTCAGCGAATTTCAGGGCTTGACGTCTAAGTTTTAATTTGGACGCCGCTCAAGCCTCCAGAAGGTGAATGAAGATTGGGCCCATGTTCCGAATTTGTAATCTTGGGAGCACTGAATCTCTTTGCTGGTCACAGCGGTATGCCTGAGATTCCATTAACGTCAAGGTTGTAATGCAGGACATTAATAGTTTCCTTGCCTCGAACTCCTGAACACACAGGGTGTCGGCAAGGTAAGGAGTGTCCATAAAAAAAGCATGAACAGGCATGGTTTGCTAGAAATTTGCCTTTCTTCATCACCTCTGTGAAGCCTGCTAATGGTTTTGTTAGATCGTCCATGGGATCTGGCAGAACTGTTCCAAAGTCCTCGAGTTCCTTTAAAGAGAACTTCGTCCCATGGGCGGCTGACTCTACCCAGTTCTTTTCCCAAGATTTGAACAGTTTATTGGCGATTGATGGGAACTTCTCACCAACTGGTACTTTCCAGGCAGGAAGGTTCCTAGCAAGAACCTGGGTGCCCAGAGCACTACCTCCCAGGTCCTGGCAGATATTAGAAAGGAAGCCCTTCGCCTGATCCTGGGTAAAAATCATGGTTTCCTCCGGTACCATATCCAGAGTCTTAGGTGTTTGGCATCGAAAGCGAAACTTACCACCTTTAAAGTGGACAAAAGGTTTTGCAAACTCTAACCTAGCTAAAGGGGTGCATACATCACTATCATAAAAGATGCCATCCACCGCTCTAGCTAGCCGTGATGCCACCACCCAGGGATTATACTGCTCTGGCTCGTCCTCCACCACTCTCAAATCTGGGAAATCATCTATATTAATGGGTGGATCTGACACTTGTGCTTGTTCCAGAGTCTGTCCCTGAGCCCCTGTATCCAAAGATTTTGCAAGTTGTAGTTGTATCAACTTGTCTAGCTTTGATTTCATTGCAGACATCCTAGCTTCTTGTGCCGCAAACTTTCTCTTAGTAGAGGCAGTTGTGCGGACTGAAACATTATCCTCATCGACGTCCATAGGAGTCGATTTACTAGGGATGCTGCCAGGAATCGGTTGATCTATTGGGGGTCGACGCTCAGCATCAGATAGATCCCTCTCATCATCCAGATTTTCAGATTCTCCCAAAGGGCCTCATCCCCCAGTATGAAGGGGGGCACCACAGTGGATGCATTAGGATCCACCACGACATCATCAGGCGAGTTCTCATAACCCCTGACTGACTGAATTCTGGCCGTGGGGAAGAGAAAATCTCTTACACCTTTGTCTGGCAAATAGCCAAGAGGACCTTTTGGGCCGATTTTGGAGAATCCTCTTACCCATGCTCTTAAGTGCTGTATATTAATATTTGCCATAGAGCCAGAAACAGTGTGATCGCCTGTACGAGCCCATGACATCCATTCAGTACATATGTCACACCCTTCCGGACTCCAGTATGCATGGTCCGTACCTTGTACACTGCAGGGAGCACACACCCCACAAAACTCATGCTGAGTCTTGATGGAGTCTATCCGTTTCTTACAGGCGGCATTAGCACACTTATTTGGCAAAGCCTATAAAAGAAAATAATACCATGAAACACCCCTAAAATGTTTAAGGAACTATGTTATATAAACCATTATATCATGAGAAAAAACAAGCATATAGTTTTTATATTCTCGAATGAGGTGACATTCATTCTACTATCTCGAATGGCTGGATTCATGCCCAGTCGACATCCCTGTTCGAGGCTGCCTCCAATGGGTGCTACGCACAGGGGAAAAAGGGAGGGGTACTCACTGGGGGAGAGCTACAACTGAAGGGCAATCTATGATCACGAACAAGGAAGTCGAATAGTATTGGGATTATGTCAGTTCTATGACAGAGCAACAGGTAAATCCATGCCATCGAGTCAAGGGTATCATAGACCAAGAATGTGGGCTACCATGTAGGCTTAGCCTAGACTAGGGGATCTAGGTATATCCAATATATGACTTCGATCGCCCCAGACGAATAACGTTGGCAAGAATCGATACCCACAACTTCATTGGTGCATGGCAACAACCTTACAGCTAATAGAACGACATATCTTTATTTGAGTTCATAACTCATTTCTATACTACACTATTCGACATAAAAGAGCTACTATTTCGAATCAATTCGACATAAAAAAGTTACTGTTTTGAATCAATTCGTCATGAGAAAAGCTACTATTTCGAAATAATTCGACTTGAGGTATCTGGTAACTCGACTGGGAGCCAGTGTATCATATGCAATTTTCGTTACGAAACGATTCTGAGTCGAGGGCTTTGACAGAGCTTCGATGGAACCTTCTAGACTGTTCCAGAAGCCCGCATCATTTTTCCACACTGATAATGGGACATACATTGGAGGTTTTACACAAAAAACTCTATCAAAATGTCCAAAATACAGTTATGTCACATAAATAACACTAAAAATAATTACCTTAAGTACCGAAAGCGGCTATCATCCGCTTCGGTAAACCTAAAAGTAGCAAAGGTTAGCCTAACTTTAGCGCTAGCATTAGCATTTGGGCTACCAATAATTTCATAACAATCAGGTTTATAAAAACTTTCCAAGCATGTTTAACAGTTCACGCTAGGGTTTTTTGACATGCTGAATCTAAAAATCCTACCCTAACCTATGCTTTTCGCCTTAACTAAGGCAGAATCCTAGCCTAAATATGGGTAGCGGTATGATGCTCCCAAGCCATCATTTCGGACATGAAAAAATATATGAAAATATTAGTTAAGCAGGACTAAATTTTGTGACTGCGGTAGGGCAGGTACTTATCTTATTCCCCGTTGACTGAGATGAAGTCTCCATGCCAAATAAAGTTGAAATCCTTCAAATTACAATGGAAAAGATTTTATCACACACACAACAAAAAGCGCGGCTAGAAAAGCATTGGGTTGGCAACATGCGCATGCGCAGTAGATGCGTAGTCGCGTTTTGACCCGATTCATTCGAACCAGCCACGGAAGCGCAAATGGAAAGGTGTAACCAGTGGAGATGCTTAGCCATGAATTGATTCATCAATGCGGCGGATAGGGGGTCAAAGTGCAGACCTCCCGAGACCTGATATCCCATCACAATAGTGACAAGCTTCCATTAACCGGAATGAATACGTGCCAACCCTGTGCTGTAAGTTCTCTGATAAGGGATTTAGCCGGGGCGCTGCCTAAGGCAGACGTAACTGCATGAGGCTCTCGTGGCTCTCTTTGACTAAAAATAATAATAATAATAATAATAATAATAATAATAATAATAATAATATTAATAATAATAATCACACCAATGGCAACACAATGCTCTAGTGATCCCCCCATCCCATCCAATTCCCCCACCCCATCCTCAACACCACCACCAAGAGGAAGACAAGCTCGTCGTCCATTTCTATGAACTGCACAGAGGAGGGCATGTATGGGTGGCCGTGTCAGAAATGGTGTAGTGCTAACCCTTATGGAGCCTTATCTTAACAAAAATCATGTATTAACTGTCGACAATTGGTATACATCTCCAGCCCTCTTTCAGCATCTTTATTCCAGGAAGACAGCAGCCTATTGATTGTGCTTGTAAGACAATAAAATGATACAAGAAACTTTTTTTTCCCATGTTAGATATCACAATGTTGGATGCACAAATACTGTTTAGCTAAAGAACCATTACAAAATGTACACTGCCAGATTTCACAATTGAAGTGATACACCAGCTGTTAGAAGATAATGCTGTTGAATGCCCCTCGCCTGGTCATCACTCTGCTGCTGGAAATCCAACCCAACTTTCTGCACGTTATTTCATTCATACGATGCCAGTGCCACCAGGTGCCAAAACACAGAGAATACAAAGGGCTTGCTATGTCTGCCGACATACAAATCGTCGACCACAGAAGAGAGAGGACACTTGCTTCCACTGTGCTTCCACTGTCGTGAATGTGATATGCCACTATGTCCGGAACCATGTTTTGAAGAATATCATACTCTTAGAAATTTGTAAAAGTGATAGAGAGAGAGAGAAAAAAAAAGTTCCTCATTGAACTGGTAGATATCGTTCTCGGCTAGCACTGTGCTGGGCCCGCGTTCGATTCTCCAACCGGCCAATGAAGAATTAGAAGTTTTTGTCTAGTGATAAAAATTCATTTCTCGTCATAATGTGGTTCAGATTTCACAATAAGCTGTAGGTCCATTTGCTAGGTAACCAATTGGTTCTTAGCCACATAAAATAAGTCAAATCCTTTGGGCCAGCCCTAGGAGAGCTGTTAATCAGTTCAGTGGTCTGGTTAAACTAAGGAATACTTAACTGATAGAGAAAAAAGAAAATGTAGTTTGTAAGTTGTATTACTGAATAAAAAATAAAATAAATTTGTTTCTAATTTAATTTTTATAAGAGAAATTTATATTATATATTGTTTGTATTAGTGAAAAAAATGGTATACTGTATTAGGGGAATTATAAGGGGGAGGTATGGAGTAAAAAAAAAAGGGGGAAAAAAAGCAAAAATGGACAACACCACCATGAGGATTATGTCTAAGGAGCCAGCACGGGGATATGCCCCTAATGCAAACTTCCGGTTTTGGAGCTTTAAATGTGGGTTGGGTGCTTTTTAAATGCTATTTTCTTTCTTCTGGGACCATTTGGCATTGATTAAGCTAAGAAAATAATTTTCAATTTTTTGTAACCTGAGGGAGTAAACCTTGTTTACAAGTCTGTAACCTCTTATAGATTAAGATCACTGTATTACTGGAAGAAGTGAAACACTGCTGCATTACCTATTAGACAAAGTCCAGCATTGTGGCCCTGTGAACATAGGCTGATTTTAATTATCCCTGTTCTATCTAAGGTTCTTGAGAACCTGCTCTCCAAATATCTTCGTAAGGTCTGTTAGAGATAATAACCTGCTACCAGCAATGCCATTTGCTTTCGTAAAGGCCTTGGTACTTGTGATGCACTCTTGTCAAAATCCCCATCTTGCAGAGTGCCCTTGGTGAGGGTACAGAGGCATAATTAGTTTAAATGTTAGTGCAGCCTTTAACTTTGTGAATCACAAAGCACTTATCTACATGCTATGATTACTGGGAATTGGTGGATCTTTCATTAATATTTTAAATGAATTTTTAATACACAGAACCCAAAAGTCATTTCAGGTGTTCTTCTAAGTATTAGCTGTGACATCAGGCAAGGTCTGGAGAACAAACTGATTGCCTACACCAATGATGCTAATCTTCTAGCTGTTGTCCCTTCTCTGCACCTTATGTCTACGGTTATAAAATCCAACAGAGATCTGGCATGTATCCAAAGTACAGTAGGGCTTAGGGAATGAAGCTTAACCCTTCCCAAAACTAAAAGTACAACATTTAGTCAATCCAGAGCACTTTTGCCTTTGCATCCTGATTTACATTAAAATGGTACAGTTTTCAATTTTATCATGAGTATCCTCTCATATGCCATCATCCAGTCAATAAGACAAATGAAATGAGGACTGAGCAATTAATATTCATTTAAGTAAGATTCACTGTAGGCGAATTCACCTCTATGACCTCTCTATCACCACTGCCTTTGGGGGAAAACCAGTTTAATCTCTTTCTTGCCCAAGTGCTGCCAGAATTCCTTAAATTCCAGGTGAGGACCCGATCACAGCTAATCGTCACCCGAGGCAGGTCAGCAGGTGGGCTGAACATGCGTTCCACCATCTTGAAACTGCAGCCATGCTGCCACGATCGCAACACCACCTAGGAAGAGGAAAAAAGTAATTCCCAAAAGTGATAAAGGGTCTTGGAGTGAGACACTAAGCCTTAGAATTGCTCAGGCGCTGCCATAGGACGGATGTCCAATCCTTGCTCTTTAACTATTTTGGTTCTGTTTCTTTTCATAGTGCAATATACCTACAGTGAGACCTGTAGTGCTTTTTAAATTCTGTGTTGTTCAATTTGCAAAGCAGCGACAAGAAGTGTAACGTAATCGTATGATATACAAGACACTGGAATCGAGTTCAGTCTAGGCATCTTCTATGCAATTCCTCAATTCCTTCATTACAGTGCCAGTTTTGGTTGAGTAACCATAAGTGTTTCAATTACAGATTAGGAGCTATTCAGCCATGGATCTGCGTATCATCTTGTGTGTGCAGTGGCTCCCACTACCTCATCTTCAATGCCCTTTGAAGTGGGAACCCCACTGTTTCCTTCAGGAAATTCCCAGTCATTTACTCTTCATCTTATTACACCAGAATTATGCCACAATTCTTCTGATGCATTTTCTTTTGTAAATATAATCAATTAAATTCCACCCCAGAGTTTACCTAATCACTCCCCTCTTGAAGTAGGCCTTCAGCCGTATTTTGTTGTTTATAATTTTAGCTGACCTCAAGGCCAGAGTCCAGATTTTTGTGGTAATTAAGGTAAGTTGCGTATCATCCCAGTACACCCCCACTGATCTAGCAAGACCTCAGCTTTAAAATGATAACAATGTAGGTGACTTTCTTTAGATTTTAGTTGTAACTAGTTGCAACTTCTGATACAAAATTGACTTTGGAGAAGCATATCCATAACAGTGTTTCCTCTTTCTCAAAAAGTTGGTATCTTGAAATGTTTTTTACTGTTTCATGATGATGCTTGTATATCTAAGTGTTTTAACTCTTTTCTCCTTGTCTGGAGTTCTGTTCTCCATTATGGACTTTTGGCACTAACTCTCATCTCAAATTCCTGGATAGAGTCATGTAATCAGTCAAGTTTATTTTCCCAACTCTACATGTTGACTTGTGGCATACATATAAAGTGAGTTTATTATGTTTGTTGCATAAATTGTACTACAATGATAAACATTATCTGCACTCCTCTTTACCAGACCTAGCTGTTTTTTGCTTGCAATTCTAAGCAGGCTGCTTCTGCTAACAGTTTGTTGTTTTATAACCTACAATTTAACATTACAACTAAAATGTGGATAGTCTGCCTAGGCCAGTTGTGGAATCTTCTGATCTCCAGATATTTAATCAAAGAGCAAATCCATTCCTGCTCCCTGCCGATGTCTCCTGAATTTCAGGTATGTCGGTTTTATTTTCTGACCATATTTATTTATCTATCACCTTTTCCTATATAATTCTTATCTCTCTCTATGCTGATTTCCCTTTGCAGCCCTCTTGGGTATATAGTCTATTGGCTCTGTCCATAAGGGTTTTCAGCTAAAGTTCAGAGAAAGAAAAGAGAGAAAATCATAAAGAGTTGCCAAGAGTAAAGGATTAGCAATGGAAGAACATGACCATAGACAGCATGCAGATCACATAAATGAGGTCATGAAAAACAAATGAGTTATGAAAATTAAGCTATAAATCCAAACACTGGGAAACTTTCAGTCATTCAACTCTATGAATCTGAAATCAGTAACTCGGAGTGGCTGGACAGCAAGATAAAAGAGATCCAGAAAATGAAATTAAGAGTACAAGCATCCAATGGTGAAATATTTCATACCACAGGTATGAAATATTTGTCAGAGAAGTTGTCCAGCATGATAGAAGAAAAATCAGCACTGGAGATGAAGTGGGTACTGCCTTGACCCAGAGGAATGCTGCAAACACCCTTTGGTAATGCCTTAGAGCATATGTGGTACTCTGATGACACTAACCCCTTTTGGGGGAAATGGGGAAGTCATCCTGAATATGAGGATGAGTGGCCCAGATCAACCCAACCAGCAGTGCAAGACCAGCCACAACAATAACTGCAACCCCCCCCCCACAATGTGTCTGCTCTAAGAACACCAGAAGACTCCAGAACTATACCTCAAAAGCCAAGGAGGACAGCACTCAAACCTTCAATGCCTTGATTATAAGTTGCAAGAGGTCTGTTGAGAAACATCTAAAGACAGATAAACAGTTATTTGATTTCACTTTCAAGCTGCACTTGTACATATACAGCATTCAGTATACAGGTGACTTACAATACAATTACTTTGGATGTCCTGTTTGATGAAAATTTTGGGTGGACAGGCTACAGTGATGACCTCGAATGACACTTTTTGCTTTCCAAGGTGCCATATATAAAGGACTTTGACAACGGAAAAATATATTTCTGGGGGAAGACCTGTGTCACCCAGTGAAATGGTTCCAATAGCACACATTTCTAGGTATAAATATTGCTAAATATACCAGAGAAAAAGCTATCCATAATGCCAGGGTTACTACCCCTGGATCGATCACCACAATGGTGTCGGTATGCACTAAGGGGTGAGTGGTAGCCACTATCACAGATGCTTCGCCCAACAGATTTCTCCATTCTCAAAGCCCCCAACATGGGTGGGCCGTCCCAACCATTACCTTCCGCTTGCTGCCACCTACCACTCACACCCGCCATCTTCATCCCAAAATTAGCACCCACCAAGCTTGGTATGCTATCCGGGTGGGAAAGGAAGTATAGGGATGGGTCACTGGGTGATACAGGTCTTCCCCCAGAAATAGATTTTTCCGTTGTCAAAATCCTTTTTCTGGGCTCGACCTGTGTCACCCAGTGAAATAGTAACAGAGAATCAGCCATACAATAGCTTGGTGGTACCACCTAAAGGAATACCTCAATGGAACTAAATAAAACTAAGAGAACAATACTGAGTTTTAATAACCCCAAATTATAGAGTTCAAAATATAATTAAAAAACTATAAGGCACATAGCCTAAAAATACTAAATAACCAACACCAAGATACTTATAGCTAAACAGATTATGACTTAAAAACAGGATCTCAATGTTACAGGCAGGAGTCAGGCTGTGAAGCAGACCTGACCTAAAAGGCTAGAAGCAGGGTAAGCAAGCGAGGCAGGTAGGCGAGAGAAAATACCAATAGGTAATTTAATCAAGAATTACATTACAACAAGGATAAACAAGTTATATACTAGTCTTGAGCTGGGCCAGGAGGAACAATACCTCCTGCAGCTACAGTGGAATATTTAAGAGCCTCTAAGAACTGAAGATAGTGGTGTTTAAATACTGTTGGTGATTTCAAGCCCGTATACTTTTTAAGGTCATCAAAATTCATATTGTGAAAATAATTAGCTCAGGTGGCTACCGCTTGAATATCATGTACCAGGTACTGAATCCGGGTTAGCCTGTTTAATAAAATAAAGAATTTGTTGCCTGATGGCCTTTAAGGAAATGGTACCTCCATTTTCCCCTAACAAAAAGAGGGCCTGAAGTTCTTTTAGAAGTTCTATTTAAATAAGCTTTTAAAGTGTTAACTGGACATAAAGATAGATCCTGTGGAAGGGAATAATCTTCCAAGGAAACCATCTATTTTGTGGATCCTCATTCTTTGCTAGAAATCTGGGATCCGGAGACAACAGAACTTCTCCTGACGGGAGGAAATCAACATGATTCGGTTCTCTAGAGAGACCAGATAGTTCAGAAATTCTAGCCCCTGAGGCTAGACTTACTAAAATTAACGTCTTCCTTAACAGACTTCGGTATGTACATAATTCGTTATCAGTGTCTGATGGCAATTTAAGTATGTCATTTAAGAACCAGGAAACCGTGTGTGGGACGGATTGCTGGTCTAAAAAGGCGACACATGCTTTAGGAATTGTGAAAAATATGAGTCTGTAAGGTTAATA
Source organism: Macrobrachium rosenbergii (assembly GCF_040412425.1). Taxonomy (NCBI): domain Eukaryota; kingdom Metazoa; phylum Arthropoda; class Malacostraca; order Decapoda; family Palaemonidae; genus Macrobrachium; species Macrobrachium rosenbergii. Next base: position 4,779,000 of record NC_089753.1, on the reverse strand, counting down.
TTAAAGCCAAGTAAAAATATTTTCCTTAAAGCAGATTTTGTTGTAGTAATAGTACTAGCGGCAAGACCTTTCTCAAATAATGATCTGAAGAAAGAGATTGCTACATTCGTGGTCATTTTCTGAGCTTCAGATTCCCTTAGAAATAATGCTAATTTTTTAACTGCAGAGTCATATTGTCTAAGTGTAGATACCCTCTTATCTGATTCTATGAACAGTGTGTTAAGAGGGTCAATGTTAGCGTCTTTCTGAGCTGCAAACTTCATGAAGTCCATAAAGCTAGGGCACTCAGAATTCTTGAGGAAGCTGACACAGTCCGTGTTTGCACTACTTGTGTCAATCTTGGATTGGGAATCTGTTTGTGCCGGAGCTTCAACTCCAGTAGAAGAGGAAACCAACTGCTCTTCAGCCAGTTGGGTGCCACAAGAACTACTTGACCTTTGAATGATCTGAGTTTGTGTAAAACTTTCATCAGCAGGTTTACTGGTGGAAACAGATAGATCCTTTGCCATCTGTTCCAGTCGATTGACATCGCATCTATGGAATGAGCTAGAGGGTCTAGATTGGGAGCAACGTAACACGGAAGCTTGTGGTTGCTCTCTGTGGCAAACAGGTCTACCTGGAGACCCGGTACCTGAAGACAAATCCACTCGAACGATGTCTTGTCCAAGGACCATTCCGACTCCAGCGGAGTTGTCCTGGATAGAGAATCTGCAATGACATTTCGAACACCTGCCAGGTGGGTAGCTGACAGGTGCCAAAGATGTTTCCTTGCCAGAGAGAAAATTGCAATCATTACTTGATTGATATGGCTTGACTTGGAGCCCCCTCTGTTTAGGCAATGTACAACTACTGCACTGTCCAGCACCAGTCTGATGTGAATCTGCCTGGCTGGACGTAGTTTCTTTAATGTTAGAAAAACTGCCATTGCCTCTAGAATGTTGATATGGAACTGGCGGAATACTGTCGACCATGTTCCTTGAATTTTCTTGTGTTGGGAGTATCCTCCCCATCCGCTTAGGGAAGCATCCGTATGGATCACTAACAATGGAGGGGGATATTGAAGAGGCACTGACCTTGCCAAACTTTTGACTGCTGACCATGGTTGAAGCCTTTTCCTCAATACCGGCGGAATTAGAGACACCTTGTCTCTGTTTCTGCTGTTGGCTCGTTTCCGCCATACCCTGTTTATATCCTTCAGTCTGGCTTTCAGTAACAAATCTGTTACTGAAGCGAACTGAAGAGAGCCTAGAACTCTTTCCTGGGTACGACGAGAGGCTATTTTGTTCTTGAGGAACTGCCTGGTAGCTTTGGCTATTTCCCTCCTTTTGGCTGGCGGAAGTGACAGTTTGTGTGTGTTTAGGTCCCATTGGATTCCCAACCACTGAAATTGAGCAGCCGGGACTAGACGGGATTTCTTCCTGTTTATTTGGAATCCCAAGTATTCCAGGAAGTTGATTACTGTTATTGTTCCTTTTCGACATTCCCTGGCGTTGGATGCCCATATTATCCAATCGTCCAGGTATCGCCAGCATAATCCCTTGAGCCCGTAGTTCTTGGACTACTGTCTCTGCCAGTTTGGTAAATATTCTGGGCGCTATGTTGAGCCCGAATGGCATGACTCTGAACAGTATGCTTGTTTTCCTAGTCTGAACCCTAGGTAAGGAGAGAAATTTTCTAATCGGGACGTGATAGTATGTGTCTGAAAGATCTATAGAGGTGGTGACGGCCCCACGGGAAGTAGGGTCCGTACCTGCGAGATTGTAAGCATGCGAAACTTGTCGCATTGAATGTATAAGTTGAGACAGAGACAAGTCTAGAATTACTCTTTGCTTGTCTGAGTCTTTCTTTGGGACACTGAACAGACGGCATTGAAATTTCAAGTGCCTGACTTTCTTTATTGCCTTCTTTTGCAGAAGGTCTTTTGCATAGTCCAGTAATTCTTTGGATGGAGGTTGATGGAATCTGACTGGCGGAGGAGGCCCTCTGCTCCAGCTCCATCCCAGACCTTTTGAAATTATGCTGTGGGCCCATGGACTGAAGGTCCAATGGTCCCGGAAGAGATACAATCTCCCGCCTACCCGAGGAGGCTCATTGATTGGAAGAGGTCTTACTCCCTCTGCCTCCTCGGGCTCCTCTTCCACGCGAAAGAGGTCTGGACGCTGCTCTACCTCTGTAGGCGGCTCTGGCTCTACTACCCCTCGCATGTCTATTGTATCCCTGAAACGCCCCCTGGTTTTCAAACGAGGCGTTGAAAGCTGGGGACGTCATGAAGGCTGGCGGAGCCGAAGCTTGCTGAGCCGGCTGCATCAGTACGTACTGCGGCTGAGGCTGTGCCTTAGATGTGGAAGGCTGTCCGATCTGTGAGACCGGTACCGCCTGAAGCACAGTCTGAGCCTGAGGCTTCCGATAGTTCTGGAATCTCCTGAACCTCTACCTTTCCTTAGGTTGAGGTCCGGAGGTCTCAGAGGACTTCCTTTTGAAAGGAAGACCCCAGCGAGAGCGAAGACTCTGATTCGCTCTGGTTGCCTCTGCCATAACATTATTGACCTCATCCTCTGGGAAGAGGTTAGGTCCCCAGATAGAGCTCTTCATGAGTCTATTGGGCTCATGCCTGATGGTGGCGTCGGCAAAGATGTGCTTCCAGCAGTTCTGCCTCGCGACCACAAAGTCATAAAGGTCCGATTGGAAGGATGCCAAGAAAGATTTTGTGAGGACCTGAAACAGAGGTTCGTCTGTATAGGCTAATGCAGTTACCTCTGAGATGGTGACGGAATGAAGGGAGCGACTCAACCTGCACCTAGTCTCAAACTCCGCCTTCAGCAGAGCATCCGGAATCCTGGGAAGTTGCTCGCTGAACAGGGTGGAGGCACACTCGGGATCGAGTTTCCCCACCGTGAACGTTGCCGGAGCTCCCACCCAACATTCCGAATCTCCGGGGAAGAGAAGAGAAGTAGGATCTGTCTCCCGGAGTTGAGGTATGGGTTTGCCCTCTATCCCAGCCTGAAGGGTCAGCTCTGCAATCTTAGTAGTGCAGGGGGTGGGATAGAGTTGCCTACAGAGAACATCGTGAAACTTCCTTTAAAGGGAGTAAGTTTTCGTGTTCTTGCACTCCCAGTCAGTGAGCGCATCAGGGTGGATTGAGCTTGGTCCCTAGGAAAGATGACCGTTTCCTTAGGGACCTTATCGGATCTAATCCAGGCTTCCTCAGTTAACCTGGCAAAGCCTGGATAGGGAGGCACTAGGTTGGCCGGAAAGAACTCTAGTTCTTCCAGACGACGAGTGCCCAATCCCTCTATGGTCAGAGTACCCTCATGCAGGGGGGCATGCAGGGCCAGCCGCCACGGGTTCCCCTTATCAAAGGGGGGCAGTCTGGAAGCATCCGGGACAACACGCGACTGCTGTACTGCTCCAGATTGGATGAATCCGGAGAGCAAGCTTTCCTGGGCCTGCAACCTCTGTGCCAATGACACCACTGACTGTCCAGAGGTCTCTAAGCTTGTGACAAGCTGAGACAAGAGATCTTGTAGCCAAGCTTCAACCTTAGAGTCGATCCTCTGCATCAGCAGGTCGACGAAAGCCTCAGAGTTGAAGCTAGGCTGTGGGGGCTTAGCCTTCGAAACTCTGGTCCTCGACCCCTTAGACAGGGGAGTAGCCTTACTTAAGGACGTCACTGGTTTGGGAGCCAGTGACGACCTAGAGGGAGCTGGCGGATTAGACCTTTGAGGTCTAGAAGACTTGGGTAAGTCTTTCTTCTTCAAAGATTTCACCTTGGGGATAACAGACCGAGATCTGTCCCCAAGGATAGCTGACTTAGAAAATCCTTGAAAGGAAGAGGACAAAGATGGTGAACTAACTAACAGTGATCTAATTTCGCTACTGCCACCTGCCTCACTTACCGCCCTACCTTCTACCTGATGGTCATCTACGCTCATCGGCTCAATGTGGATGTTGATGGCCGCTACCTCTTCCGTCACTTCTTCGCACAGATTTTCATCTTCTGGAGGCTGCGTCTCCTCCCTGATCCTCGCAATGAGTGGGGCGGCCACGTCCTTCAGTACTGCGGCGGAGATCCGAGCATTCGGATAGAGGAGATTGCAAATCTCCTCCGACAGTACGTAGGGGTGGCCAGACGCAACATTTCTCCCAAATCCGCCGACCCAGGTCTTCAGGGTCGACAGCGAAGAGGCTCGGATTGCTTGGTTAGACTGAAAGAGAAGATAGGACTTGCTAAAAATATTCTTGAGCAGCCAGAACTTCCAATTTTTTATCGCATATATCCATATGAGTTATTAAAATCAAAAGGGACTGAAGGTTAGCAGTCTCTTGTCACTTACCGACTCATCTGTTACCAGCTCGTAAAGAGCGTAACATATCTCACAGCCGTCCGGGTGCCAAACGACCAGGTCCCCAACATGCACCGCGCACCTGGAGTGCGAGCGGCACACCTCGTGCCCGCAGGGTTGTTGGAGGACGGCCGTGCACCCTTGCTCCTGACAACGTACCATCTGTAAGTGGAAAGACGGTACATGAGTATCATCAGGGCAAGACCGCCGGAACTAAGTCCGGTGGCAAAAGTCTATCTTAACAAGATTATGGATGATGGTACATGAGTATCATCAAGGCAAGACCCGCCGGAACTGAGTCCGGCAGCAAAAGTCTATTTAAAATAGATTTATGCTACGGAATGGTTAACTAATATTTAAGTTACAAGCAAGCACTCTATGTTACTCCGCCGTGACTTGTCGCAGAAATCTCATTGTGTCACATAATATGGAATCGGAGTAAATTGAGCGAAATAGAGTGTTCGCATATAGCCCATCTCTCAAATCGCCCAGGGCAGTAACCAAATAATGGAAACCGTAAAACATGCCAGAAACCATACCCACCGGAGTGGTTAAATGGACAATAACAAATGAGAGATCTGACTAATCTGGCGGAGATTCCTCCGCCTCAAGCAGGCGGTAAACACAAAGTACTTTAAAAACAACTAAATCTATCATAACATAACTCTTATTTGCTTTCACGGGAAAGGTAGGTGAGTGGCGGAAACCCGATGGAACGGCGACCGGTCAGGTGGATGCACCCTCCGAGAAGCCGAGTACAACCTCCTATACGGAGGTGCGGCGCAAGCGATCGGCTTTCCTCTTACGAGGATGTTGCCCAGGCAATGTCGCCAGATTCTAATCATTCAGGTAAAGAAGGACTAGGCTAAATACACAAAAAAGCCGGAGCATAACCTCCTGTTCCTAGCCTACCTTCCAAAACCAAAACTTTTTGGTCTGGTCAGGAGGGCTAGGACAAGCGCTACAGGTGTAGGGAGAGAAGAAACTTCGTAATAATCTAGCCTCACCCTCCAAAACCGAATTGGCCTGGTCAGGTGGCAAGGTATGAATTGAGGAGCCCTCTCACTATTCTAACCTCACCCTCCAAAACCTAACGGCCTGGCCAGGTGGGCTAAGTGTGAATGAGGAACTCTCTCACTAGCCTAACTTCACCCTCCAAAACCGTAAAACGGCCTGGTCAGGTGAGCTAGGAAGCCTGAGCATCGTGTAAGAGTGCAAGTCATGCCTAGCCTAACCCTCCAAAACCGTATCACGGCCTGGGCAGGTAGGCTAGGCTAGTAACTACCCAATGATAGAATTAAAACCAACCTTGATATTAGAGCAAATAATATAAAATATAATGTTAACCACCCATGATGTGGGTTAGCCTAAAGATTATATATATAAACATAAATGATTCGGTGGCAGAGAAGGAACCCGAAAATCATTCGTGGGTAACATTAGGTACCAAGATGGCCTACCTCTGACGCCGAATCACATGCATAAACAAATCCAGGAATGGACATGTCATCCATCCTTATACCTATTAGCTATAATCATGATAATAATAATACCACCATCGAGAAGGTACCAACTCGCTGGTGGAGGAAAGGAAACTAATAAAAAGACTCAAAATCTATGATCAGAAAAAGTTGAGCCTAGCTCAAGCCATAATACAAAAGTTCCTTCACCTCTAAACCAGCGACATGGTAATATCTCCAAAATATGCTCCAAAAACCGAAATGGAGTAATGGAAAGTATCTAGCAGAATTTCGTTCTGCTAACGATAATGCGGAGACTGAAGGTCGAAAACGCAGCAGAGGCAAGCATGGCCTACGTTTGACGGCCCCACGCGGCTGTGCACCTGGTAAACATATTTTATGTACAGTTCATAAATACTGTGCCTCTTACGTTTAACAAACCAACCAGATAAAGTACTCAACTTAGATGGTGTGAAACCCTCGTGGGATGACATGATTAAAGCTGAAAATGGATCAAAATCACAAAGAAAAAAAGAGACACGGTGTTCTCGTGTTTGTGCTAGATTTTGGAATGAAGATGGCGGGCGCGAGTGGTAGGTGGCAGCAAGCGGAAGGTAATGGTTGGGATGGCCCACCCATGTTGGGGGCTTTGAGAATGGAGAAATCTGTTGGGCGAAGCATCTGTGATAGTGGCTACCACTCACCCCTTAGTGCATACCGACACCATTGTGGTGATTGATCCAGGGGTAGTAACCCTGGCATTATGGATAGCTTTTTCTCTGGTATATTTAGCAATATTTATACCTAGAAATGTGTGCTATTGGAACCATTTCACTGGGTGACACAGGTCGAGCCCAGAAATATATATTTTTTTGCTGTTTTGTTGTTTAACTCTTTTGTGATCCCAGTCTCATCAGGTTTGGTCTGTGGCAGATTTAATTCCCTCACAGGCAGTGCACGTTTGAGCAGCAGTAATTTTTTATTGCTCCATGTAACCTTATCTTTCATGCTACGTTAATGAACTTGATATCATTGTAAAGCTAAAGAGTTCTACTTTATTATGTTAAAAAACCTTAAAACAAAAACAAAATATCCATATCACAAGTTGAGGTTAGCAAGCCATAATGGAAAATTTTGTTTTTTAAATACAGTACTTAACAAAAATTGCTAAACTGAGATACCTCAATCATGTATTAGCACAAAAATACAATGAATTGCCTTTCTTTTGGTAGATAATTCATTACTATCTGTGTTTGGTATGATACTAGAAGGCACAATGGAACAAATGTAAAATATATGCAAGCATTGTAGGTTATCATTAAACAACACCTGTTTGTTACTTTTTTTTTAAATAACCACCAAAATAGGTAAATAGATATCAGGTAGTCCCGATTAACAGCAGGGATTCCATTCCCAGACGAATGCCAATAACCGAAAATCGCCAATAATGGAAAATCGCTGATAATTATAGTAATAAATGGCATTTACGACATCATTAAGTGCCAATAAACCACTTACTGGCGCCGTTACTCGCTTATCGGCACTGATAAACTGCTTACCGACGCCGATAAACCACTTACCGACAGCAAAAATCGCTTACTGTCGCCAAAAATCTGGTTAACGACGTTGTTAGCTAAGTGCCATGAAACTGGAACCATTAACCAACATCACCGATAAGCAAGGACTGCCTGTACCTAACTTTTCCTTACAGACTGAGAAAGTACAATATTTTGTATTTTCTGTGATATATAATTCATTACTATTTTTGTAAAATATAAGGGATTTTGACAAAGGAAAAATCTATTTCTGGAGAGGGGACCGTGTCAGCCGGTGAAAAAGTCCATTCAGCACTTATTTCTAGGTAATTCCGTTGCTAGATACCAGAGAAAGCTAAATGAAATGCTGGAGTTACTACCCCCAGAGCGAGCTCCATTAGATGGAGTCATGTATGGAAAAGGGTGAACTATAAAAACACGGAACCTTATCCTATAGAGATCCCAAAGTCAAAAGTCCCACAGAGAGGTGCCGTTACAAACCCATGCACCACTCGCGGACAGTACACAAATCACTGCTAGCCGCATTCCATGAAAGCAACACCCCACCAGAATGATGTTTACTATGGGGGGGACACGACACATGACAGAGGTGGGTCACCGGGTGACACGGTCCCCTCTCCAGAAATAGATTTTCCTTTGTCAAAATCCCTTTTCTGGATCGGGTCCCGTGTCAGCCGGTGAAAAATTAACAGAGAAATAAATATCATTCTTAAACTGCAAGAGAAAACAAAATGTAAGGGGAACAGAAGACCAAAGGTCCACCAAAAAATTTTAATTGCTAGCAATAATAACAAATAATGTACAAATGAAACTGATGGGAGCTTAAAATTAACATGACAATATAAAAAATATACTTAAGCAAAATAACTATACAAAATTGAAAACATTATAACATAAATGTGTCAATTAGACAAATATACAGATAACACGGTCAGGTGAGAAAGTCAAGGCACGCCTGACTGAAATGACTGTAAGGGGATAACTGAGGCAGTGGAGGAAGAATTGACTAGGAATCAGAAAGGGTACCAGAGGGAGGGACAATGTAACCTGCCGCGACTGCTTAGAATTTAAGAGCTTCTAAGGATTTCAAATAGTGACGTTTGAAAACCAAGGGTGACTTCCAACCAGTGTATTTGGTAAGATCCGTGAAATTCATGTAATGGAAGTAGTTAATGGAGGTGGCCACAGCTCTAATATCATGAACTCTTGGGACTGAGTCAGGATTAGCCTGCTTGATAAAGTAAAGGATTTGTTGTCTAATAGCAGACATAGAGATATTACCCCCTTCCCTGATAAAGAGAGGCCCAGATGAGATGTGAGAGGACCTGTCTAAATAAGCCCTCAATGTATGAATTGGACACAGGGACAGGTCTTGAGGAAGGGGAGAATTTTCCAAGGCGACCACCTATTCTGCGGATCTTCATTTTTGGCTAGGAATAAAACCTCCCCTGATGGAAGGAAGTCGACATGGTTGGGTTTCCTACAGAGTGCAGACAGCTCTGAAATTCTAGCACCCGAAGCTAGGCTAACTAAGAACAACGTTTTCCTCAATAAGGAAAGGTAGGGACAAGACTGATTATCGATATCTGAGGCTAACTTCAACACGTCATTCAAAAACCAGGAAACCGTATGTGGACGGATTACTGGTCTCAGTCGTGCACAGGCCTTAGGGATGGAAGAAAAGTAAGGATCTGTGAGGTCAATTTTGAAACCATACAAAAATACTTTTAAGTAAAGCCTACTTGACTGTAGTAACAGTACTAGAGGCTAAACCCTTCTCAAACAGTGATCTAAAAAGGAGATTGCCAAATTTATGGTCATTACTGTAGCCTCAGATTCTTTCAAAAGAGTGCTAGCTTCTTAATTGCTGAGTCGTACTGCCAAGAGTGGAGACCCGCTTATCTGATTCCAAGAACATGGTATTGACAGGATCAACGTTAGCATCCCTTTGAGCCGCAAATTTCATAAAGTCCACAAAGCCAGGGCATTTTGAATTTTTGAGGAAGCTGACACAGTCTGAGTTTGTACTACTTGTGTTAGTTTCGGACTGGGGATTTGGATGTGGCGAAGTTTCAGTTCCAGCAGAAGTGGAAACCAGCTGCTCTTTGGCCAGTAGGGAGCCACTAGAGCTACTTGACCCTTGAATGTCCTGAGTTTGTGAAGGACCTTTAACAACAAGTTTACTGGAGGGAACAGATAAATCTTCTTCCACCTGTTCCAATCCAATGACATTGCGTCCGTGAAAAGAGCTTGAGGGTCCAGGTTGGGAGCTACGTAATGAGGAAGCTTGTTGTTGAGCTTGGTTGCGAACAAATCTACCTCCAGGCCCGGAACTTGGTTGCAGATCCAATTGAACGAGGCCCTGTCTAGGGACCACTCCGACTCGAGGGGAGTTGTCCTTGATAGAGAATCCGCCACGACGTTCCGGACCCCTGCAAGATGAGTGGCAGACAGGTGCCACTTGTTCTTGCACGCCAAGGAGAAAAGTGCAATCATTACCTGGTTGATCCAGCTGGATTTTGAACCTCCCCTGTTTATGCAGTGGACTATCGTGGCGCTGTCCAGAACCAGCCTTATATGAATCTTCTTGGGGGGGAAGAAGCTTCTTCAAAGTAAGGAAGACCGCCATGGCCTCCAGGAACGTTTATATGGAACTGGCGGAACATGGGGACTAAGTCCCCTGCACTTCTTGGTGTTGAGAATATCCTCCCCACCTGCTTAGGGAGGCGTCTGTGTGGATAACCAACGCCGGAGGAGGAAATTGCAGGGGGACTGACTTGGACAGGCTCTTGACAGTCGACCAAGGCCGGAGTCTCTTTTTCAAGATGGGAGGAATCAGAGACACCTTGTCTCTGAGGCTGATATTTGCTCGACTCCGCCACACTCTGTTGATATCTTTCAGTTTTACCTTCAGCAACAGATCTGTCACTGAAGCGAACTGAAGGGAGCCCAAAACTCTTTCTTGGGGCCGTCGAGAGGCTCGTTTGGACTTGAGAAACTGTCTGGTTGCTCTGGCTATCTCTTTCCTCTTGGGAGGAGGAAGAAAGAGCTTGTGAGAATTCAGATCCCACTGGATTCCTAGCCATTGAAAACAACTGCTCGGAACCAGGCAGGACTCCTCCTGTTTACGAAAGCCCAAAGATTCTAGAAAGTCGACCACCACGGATGTAACCCTCCGGCATTCCTCGACGCTGGATGCCCAGATGATCCAGTCGTCTAGATACGCGGCCAGCGTAATCCCTTGAGACCGGAGTTGTTGTACGACCGTGTCTGTCAACTTGGTAAAAATCCTTGGGGCTATGTTGAGGCCGAAAGGCATCACCTTGAAGGAATATGCCTGCCTTCGAACCTGAACCCCAGAAAGGGGAGAACCTTTCGCAACCGGGACGTGATAATAGGCGTCGGAAAGATCTAGAGAGGTGGTTACGGCTCCACGGGGCAGTAGGGTCCGAACTTGGGAGACTGTAAGCATCCAAAACTTGTCGCAACGAATGTAGGAATTCAGACGGGACAAGTCCAGAATTACTCTCCGCTTGTCGGAACCCTTCTTGGGAACACTGAAGAGCCTGCCTTGGAACTTCAGAGTCCTCACTTTCCTTATAGCCTGTTTCTGTAGAAGATCTTCCACAAAGTCCTCGAGATCCTTGGTCGTAGCCTGATAAAACTTGACTGGTGGAGGGGACCGTCGATCCAACTCCAACCTAGGCCCTTGAAACCATACTCTGAGCCCAGGGACAGAAGGTCCCCCGGGCCCGAAAATGGTACAGCCTCCCACCCACAGGATGTATGTCATCGGTCCTGTGTTTGCTTCCCCCCTCTGGTGCCTCTACCTCCTCTGTTCCTGGGAGAGGAGCGGGGGGGCTCCTCTTCCCCTAACATAGCCATGGGGCTTGTTGCCTCTGGTTGACTGCCTAGAGCGAAATTTCCCCTGACTTTCATATGTAGGATTGAAAGCTGGGGGGGAGACGTAGGAGGGGGCAGCCAGAGACTGATGCACCGGGTTCACCAGGACATACTGAGGCGGAGGTTGGGAGGAAGTGGTTGAAGGCTGATCTTGTAAGGGAACCTGGACGAAGGACTGAGCCAGGAGGCGTTTGAAATGTTTAAATTTCTTGCTGGACTTTGGGAAGGCCCGGCAAGATCAGACTGCTTCCGTTTATAGGGCAGACCCCAACGAACGGAGACTCTGATTGACCGTAGCCGCCTCAGATAAGACTGCGTCAACTTCTTCTTGTGGGAAAAGATTAGCTCCCCAGATAGAACTCTTCAGAAGCTTATTTGGTTCATGCCGAACTGTGGCTGCTGAAAAGATATGCTTCCGGCAGGCCAGTCGGGCAGTCATAAAGTCAAACAGGTCTTGTTGAAAACTTCGCCAAGAGAGATTTCGTCAAGACCTGGAACAAAAATCTTCCCTATAGACCAAAGAAGTTGCTTCTGCTAAAGTCAATGAGTTCAAAGACCTGGCGAGCCTATCCTTAGTATCAGCCTCTGCTTTCAGGAGCGACTCCGGGATCTTAGGGAGCTGCTCACTGAACAGATCAGAAGCGCAGTCTGGGTCAAGCCGAGTCACCGTAAACGTATTAGGGGCTCCCTTCCAGAATTCGGTGCCCCCGGGAAAGACGAGAGATGTCGGGTCCGTCTCCCGGAGATGAGGGAGGGGTTTACCTTCAAAGCAAGCCTGACTAGTCAGAGAGGCCACTTTCAAAGTACAAGGAGGAAGGAGAACATCACTTAGAGTGAACATAGTGAACACTCCCTTGGCTGGTGTAAGCTTAGTGTTCTCCGCTTGCCACTCCGTAAGAGTCCTCATCAAAGACGACTGGGCTTGGTCCCTAGGATAGATAACGGTCTCCTTAGGGACTTTATCAGACCTGTTCCAAACCTCCCCCTTCAGCCTGGCGAAACCTGTGTAGGGGGATGTCAGGTCCGGAGGATAGAATTCCAACTCTTCCACTCTCCTTGTGCCCAAACCCTCTATGGTGAGAGTACCTTCGTACTCGGGAGCATAAAGGGCCAGACGCCAAGGATTCCCCAGATAGAAGGGAGGGAGAGTGGAAGGGTCAGGAACAGAATGAGACCTAGAACGAGATCCGCCGTCGGCCAGTCCTTGGATGAATTCCTGTTGTGATTCCACCTTCTCCGAAAGAGACTGAAAAGAATTAGCAAGACCAGACAGCTTGCTGTCTACCCTCGCGTCGATTCTCTCAAATCTCGCGTCGATTCTCTCAAGGAAATGCTCGAAGAAAGGGACCGTATCCAAAGCAGGAGGAGGGGGAACCACTTGATGCGACTGAGACTCTGCTTGTGACCCGGAGGGGGAGGCTGTACTCGTCGACGGAACGGGCTCACCGCCCGATGCCGCCGCGGAGGGCCTCAGATCGACCTGCTGGAGTAGGTAAGGTTTTCTTCCTGACAGACTTCACCTTCGGGACAATAGATCCAGACATGCCCGTAAGGTATGAGGATTTAGAGAAACCTTTAAAGAGGAAACGGTGGAAGAAGGAGAGCTAAAGAGTGAAGAACCTGCCTCACTTACCCCCTTACCTGCTTGATGCTCCGGGACAATGTTCGGAGATTCAAGGCCAAGGTCAAGATCCGCCGCGTCTTCTAAAACGCCACCGCTCAGGGCCGAACCGTCTGGAGAGGGCTGGGTCAACTCCCAAATCCCGGCAATCAACGGAGCAGCAACATCGTCGGTGACTGAAGCTGTGATCCAAGCGCCAGGAAAAAGGACATTGCAAATGTCCTTCGAGAGTATATATGGATTGCCAGCTCCTACGTTGCGTCCGAAGCCGCTAACCCAGACTTTAAGGGCCTGGAGCGAAGCATCACGAGACTTGCGGTCAGCCTGCCGGAAGAAAAACATTATTGCGGTTTACCGAAGGCAGGGGAAATCGGTAATACGTATAAAATAGTTTGGCTAAAAAGGAAAGATGCATGACAACCTACCGAATCATCGATAGCTTGCTCGTAAAGAGCGTAGCAAACATCACATCCGTCAGGGTGCCAAACAATGAGATCCCCTACGTGGACCGCACATCCGAGTGGGACCGACAAACTTATGTGGCCGCTGGCCTGGTGGAGGGCTGCGGAGCACCCTGTTCTTGGCAGCGTACCACCTGTAAAAGTATGAGATTATGAGTACACCGTGTAATGTGCCGGAGTAGTGTGCCGGAGCAACACATTAGTATATAAAATAAAACCGTGAGACCAGCCGGAATGATCCGGAAGGTAACGGGATTAAAATAAAATCTCATACAAAATAAACATAATAAAAACAATAAATATACCGGAACAAGCCGGAGTAACATGCCTTAAAAGTAAGTGATGGATACAAAATAAAATGGGAAGGTTAAAACTGTCCGGAGTAAGCGCATTCCCGGCAACTAAGAATGAAATTCTGAAACTAGCGATAACGGAAGACCGGTAAACACTAGAACCGCCGGAGCGGGAAGCAAGGAATGCGCCTCGATAACAGACAGTGGTTAGCTAAAGGAAGGGAACGTCAAAGGTCCGGACACGAAGACAGTCAGGTGGAAAACACTAACTGGCCACGAGAATAGGACTAAACCGGAGTGTCGCCAAATTAAACGACACGCCGGAGATGACGTACGGAGGGGAGGGATGAAAAGACCAGGAGGAAGAACCGTAAAGAAGCGACCAGAGAGTGGGAATGCACAATCCGGGCGCTCCGGGTCCTCACGTCCACTCGCTGACTGAGACAGCTACCCAGCAAGCGCGAGAGAAGCAGGAGAGGGAGAGGAACAACCTCCATGGTCAGAAAAGGGGGGGGGAGGCAAAGAAGGCCAAAGATGGTGGACGGGGAGGGGAAGCTCTCCCGGCCACCAGCAGTCCCAGGAGGGGGTATAGGCTGGTAAAGTCAGAGACCGTACCAAGGACAGGCCAAACAATGCAGAGGAAGGGGACACAGGCTATAGGCTAAAAGGAAAGGAATGCTCCCAAGCCTTGATAAGTTAACAAGATTGAAAACGAATCAAGGGGAGAGAGAGCACTCGGGAGGGGGAAGGGGTAAGGGTGTGTCGACATAACCAATAACTGGAAACTAACCTTAAGAAATGACCAAACTAGGGTAGGCTACGTGATGTCCCTCGCTATCCCAGCTTAACCAAGAGGCTTATTAGCCTAGCGAAAAGCTTGAAACAGGAGAGGAAGCTACACGAGATCCTCGCTATTTCAGCTTAAACAAGAGGCTTATTAGCCTAAATAAAAGCGAAACAGGGGAAGGTTAAGGAAATGATAAGAGGCGAATAGGCCCGAGGGGGTAGCCCGAAGCCTAAACAAAAGCCTTCACTCTCGAAGCAAAGGGATACAAAAGTCAATCAATCAAAATCACTAATTAGACTTCACGAATAGGAAAAATATCCTAAACATGAAGAGGAACAGTGAGAAAGATCGAAAAACAAGGCGACCCAAGTTCACGAACCACGCATGGAGGTCACGTGAGGCCGCGAGAGGAGATCGAGACGGGCGTTATAAATCCCCTTAATTACTAGACTAAAGGGAAATAAGGAGCCTCAATCGCCTCAAATAAAAAACGTAACACTGGTACTCAACTTTGATGAAGAAAGACCTTGCGAGGATGCCATAATGATGCAAATAAGCACAAGATAAAAAGCACAACGAAAACACGTGTGACCGTAGGTGCTTGCTGAAATGGAATGCGGCTAGCGGTGATTTGTGTACTGTCCACGAGTGGTGCATGGGTTTGTAACGGCACCTCTCTGTGGGACTTTTGACTTTGGGATCTCTATAGGATAAGGTTCTGTGTTTTTATAGTTCACCCTTTTCCATACACGACTCCATCTAATGGAGCTCGCTCTGGGGGTAGTAACTCCAGCATTTCATTTAGCTTTCTCTGGTATCTAGCAACGGAATTACCTAGAAATAAGTGCTGAATGGACTTTTTCACCGGCTGACACGGGACCCGATCCAGAAATGACACATATCTTCACCTAAAATTAAAACAAACTTAATCGTGTGAGCAGCCAAGGAGAACTTATGCATGGGGGAAATTTCACAAGTTACTTGCATGTAAAAAATTTGCCAAAAGAGGTAAATTAAGATGTTTATTTTTTTTCTTTACACAGAGAAATTACAGTAACATGCATTTCAAATTACGGTACTGTATATTTCCGTGTGTAAGACGACCTGATATATGACAAGGTCAGAAATTATGGCAAATTTTCATGAAATCATCTCATATCTGTAGTATAAGATGACTGCTAAATTACAAAACCATCTATATACAGGCAGTCCCCGGTTTACGATGGTTCCGGCTTACGGTGTTCCGAGGTTACGACGCTTTTCAAATATATTCATCAGAAATTATTTCCCGGCTTACGACGCATGTTCCGGGGTTACGACGCGTCGTACGCCAATCCGACGGAAGAAATTTGGCCCCAAAATGGCAGAATAATCATAATTTGAAGGTTTTTTTGATGTAAAACTCAATAATAATGCAGTTTACGTCGTTTTCAATGCACCCAGAGCATTAAAAGTAAGGTTTTCTTATGATTTTTGACGATTTTCGACGATTTTCGGGTTACGACGAGGCGCAAGAACGGAACCCCTGTCGTAAACCGGGGACCGCCTGTATAGGTTTTTGTAACAACAGGTATCTTATAAAATACAGCATTGGTTATGAAAAGGTAATGTTATTACAAATGCTGTTTTATTTACTGTATCCTTAGAAATTCAAAATACACAAAACAACAAAGCCAATTCTATCATGTTTTTCCTACACATGTCGCCTAAAAGGGAAACCATTGTTTTGTTTACATTTCATCGCCAATCACAAACAACCCCTAACAATGTTACAATAATTACGACAATTATCGTACCTAATTATCATTCGTATGACTGAACTGTTCTAAAATTGTTCCAAAATTGTGTTATTTCCACCAAAATTACGAAGAATTTTTAATGAAAAATTAATATTATGCTACCATAAATGTTATTACTACCGTGATTACACTACCATCAAAATTTCTGAAAGGTTACCAAAAGATAAAGGTTGCTCTGAGCGCAACCATAACTCAATGTTTACATTTTCTTAGCTCGGCTCGCACAGATAACAGGAAGATATGCCAAAAATATATAGGGTAAATGTAGTTTTATTACCTTTATTACCAGTTTATTTCATAATGTGAATCTTTTCACGTATGTCGGTCCTTATCGTACTGAGACCGAGGCTAGTCTACCGATAAACATCACTTAGAATTCAAGGTTTGATTTTTAGAATGGTAGTATAAGACGACCCCCAACTTTTAGGGGTAAATTTTAGAATTTAAAGGCCGTCTTATGCACGGAAATACAGTGAACCCCCCATATTCGCGGGGATCGTCCCACACACCCCCGCGAATAGGTCAAATCATGAATGCTTAAAACCCTCTAAAAACACTTAGAACTGCCCATTTTGATAGCTTAAACCAAGAAAAACCCTGTAAAAATGCTTATACCTGAGTATTTTAATAGTTTTATCACAAAAAGTACATTTATTCATGAAAATTATATGAAAATACAGTAATTAGTGAATATTTCTCAGTGAAAAATACTGCGAATGGGCGAATTTTCCGCGAAGGATGGCTAGATATGTTCCACAGAGAAACCCGCAAATGCGTGAGTCCGCGAACCATGAGAACACGAATACGGGGGGTTTACTGTATACGGCATATCTATTTCATTACCATTAACACGTTAGATATGACACAATCCCCCCCACCCATAAAGAAGTAAATAAAACTCATCTGAACAGCCAGGGAGAACATACTATGCAGACGATAAAATGTCATAAGATGCAAGCATTCAAAACTTGCAAATAAAAGAAATGTGCAAGTGATTGGTAATATTTTTAAAGAATGCAAAAGCATGACAAATTGTGTTCATAATCATATACATTTTTTGCCATAAAAACATATACAGTCATACTCTGAACTTACGCGAGGTTAGGTTTGGCAAGGTCTCTTAAAAGGCTAATAAATGCTTATTTCTAAAGTTTAAACACTAAATATGACCCTAATCATGCTCCCAAATTATTAAGTTAACCTTTAAATGAAATTAAAGTTACTGTAATTTCATTTAAAAGTTAGCTTAATACATTACCCTTAAAAAAGAGAAATAAATGGTTGACATAGAAACTGAGATTTGGAAGAGAATTTCTCTCTCTCTCCCTCCCCTTCCAACCGATCTATTTTTAGAATCATCTCAACCTCTTTTTAACAGCTTCTTTATTCTGCGTCTGTTTCTCTTTGTTCTGGAATGCTTTTTCATGAACAGTGTTTTACATTTTCACTAATACAACTCTTAGTTATTATGTCTCTATGTTTTAGAACGTATTTGCAACACTAGTGCATTTACACTTCGTAGACAATACAGGTCAAATTAGATCAATTTAAACTATCTACTGTAATTAATAAGTTGTAAAAGTGTGTGTGCGCTAACTATGAGAGAGAGAGAGAGAGAGAGAGAGAGAGAGAGAGAGAGAGAGAGAGAGAGATAAGGGTTGTCCTTACTTAGGAGAGTGAAATTATTTATCAATTATTAAGGAGACTGAGAGAATAACACATAGAGAGAGAGAGAGATATTGTCCTTATTCTTACGTTAGATATTAAAAGATGGAAATTCAGTATTAAACTAACTATTAAATGAAATTAAAGTTACTGTATTTTCACTATTAAATGAAATTAAAAAAGTTAGCTTAATACATTACCCTTAAATAAAGAAATAAATGGTGTGACTCTCTCCCCATTCCGCCGATCTATTTTTAGAAGTCTACTCAACCTCATTTGTAAAAAATTCTTTATTCTGTCACTTTCTCTTTGTTCTGAAATGCTCTATGTTTTAGAACAGCACATTTACAGTTTGTAAACGGTACAGGTAAAATTAGATCAATTCAAAATTATCTACTGTACAGTTAAAGACATACAAAGAAACAGTCGAGCTTGTTAACTTTAAGAGAGAGAGTTGAGTTAAGAGAGAGAGAGAGAGAGAAACAGTTGTCCTTACTTAAGAGTGAAATTTTTATGAATTATTACAGAGAGAGAGAGAGAGAGAGAGAGAGAGAGAGAAACAGTTGTCCTTACTTAAGAGTGAAATTTTTATGACAGAGAGAGAGAGAGAGTTGAGAGACTTTTTTTAGATTATTACAGAGAGAGAGAGAGAGAGAGAGAGAGAGAGAGAGAGAGAGAGAGAGAATTAAAAGAAAAATTTGACTACTAATTGGCAACACTCCCCTCCTTGTCATGTTAAATGACATGTCTGACAGCTTTTGCCTTCACCTCCTTCTTACAAAAGGTAAGGGAAGAATTTGTTTGTTCAAAATAATACGAATTTTGTAATTACAGTTTTATTATTATTATTATTATTACTATTTTTATGATTATTATTTGAAAATTAGTACTTATTATTAGGTAAAAAGTTTATCATACAAATAAACATACCTGTTTACATGTACCATAAAAATTCATCTCACTAAAAGAGAGAGAGAGAGAGAGAGAGAGAGAGAGAAATTATTACTTTTAACAATATTTAATGTTATTTAATTTACACATAAAAGCTTGAAAACTTATAAATTACATAAAAAAAATTAAACAAACACTTTTGCTGGGTTTCTCAGTGTTCGCGTGTCTGTGAAAACTCGTGTATGACCATTAGTTAGGTTCCAATGAAAAATTCGTGTGTCTGTGAATTCGTGCAACTCGAATCGCACAAGTTCGAGGTATTACTGTATGACCCTAATCATGCTCCCAAATTATTAAGTTAACTTTTAAATGAAATTAAAGTTACTGTAATTTCATTTAAAAGTTAGCTTAATACATTACCCTTAAAAAAGAGAAATAAATGGTTGACATAAAAACTGAGGTTTGGAAGAGAATTTTCTCTCTCTCTCTCTCCCCTTCCAACCGATCTATTTTTAGAATCGTCTCAACCTCTTTTTAAGAACTTCTTTATTCTGCATCTCTTTCTCTTTGTTCTGAAATGCTTTTTCATGAAGAAACTCTTAGTTATTATATCTCTATGTTTTAGAACGTATTTGTAACACTAGTGCATTTACACTTCGTAGACGATACAGGTCAAATTAGATCAATTTAAACTATCTAATGTACAGGTAAAGACGTACAGAGAATTAATAAGTTGTAAAAATGTGTGAGCGCTAACTATGAGAGAGAGAGAGAGAGAGAGAGAGAGAGAGAGAGAGAGAGAGAGAGAGAGAGAGTTGTCCTTACTTAAGAGAGTGTAATTATTTATCAATTATTACGGAGAACGAGAGAATAACACGAGAGAGAGAGAGAGAGAGAGAGAGAGAGAGAGAGAGAGAGAGAGAGAGAGAGAGAGAGAGAGAGAGAGATAAAGTTATTCTTACGTTAGATATCAAAAGATGGAAATTCAGTATTAAACTAACTATTAAATGAAATTAAAGTTACTGTATTTTCATTTAAAAGTTAGCTTAATACATTACCCTTAAAAAAATAAATAAATGGTGTGACTCTCTCCCCAATTCCACCAATCTATTTTTAGAAGTCTTTTCAACCTCATTTTTAAAAACTTCTTTGTTCTGTCACTTTCTCTTTGTTCTGAAATGCTCTATGTCTCTATGTTTTAGAACGGCGCATTTACAGTTTGTACACAGTACACGTAAAATTAGGTCAATTCACAATTATCTACTGTACAGTTAAAGACATACAGAAAAACAGTGCTGTAATACGTAGGTCGGCTAACTTCGAACGAGAGAGAGAGAGAGAGAGAGAGAGAGAGAGAGAGAGAGAGAGAGAGAGAGAGAGAGAGAGAGAGAGAGAGAGAGAGAGATACCAGTTGTCCTTACTTAAGAGTGAAATTTTTTATGAATTATTACGGACACACACACACACACAGAGAGAGAGAGAGAGAGAGAGAGAGAGAGAGAGAGAGAGAGAGAGAGAGAGAGAGACACAATGAGAGAGACAATTTTGGGGATGTATTCAATTATTGGTTGCACAATAATAATGCTATAGATGTTATTTAACTATTAAACGCCGACTGGACATATCGTAAGTCGACTAAAATTGTCTGTCGGGTGACGAGCGGACGTACCGTACGTCGACTACAAAAAATTTCAACCTTCGGTCAACTTTGACTCGACCGAAATTGTCGAAAAATGCAATTGTACGCTAAAACTCTTACATTCTAGTAATATTCAATCATTTACCTTCATTTTGCAACAAATTGGAAGTCTCTAGCACAACATTTCGATTTATGGTGAATTTTTGAAAAAAAAATTTTTCCTTATGTCCGAGCGGTAATTTGGCCGAAAATTTCAGAAATTCTTTCGTTATTTTGTCGTAATTTTTGCACCGTTTTATATTAACCGTTACATAAAGTTTTATATATGAAAATGTGTGCAATTTCATGAAAAAACACAACAAAAAACAACCCATGGTTGTAGCTTTTATCAGTTTGGTAATATTTTCATATAAATCACGATAAGTGCCAAAATCTCAACCTTCGGTCAACTTTGACTCGACCGAAATGGTCGAAAAATGCAATTGTAAGCTAAAACTCTTACATTCTAGTAATATTTAATCATTTACATTCATTTTGCAACAAATTGGAAGTCGCTACCACAATATTTTGATTTATGGTGAATTTTTAAAAAAAACTTCTTCCTTACGTCCGCGTGCGGTAACTCGGCTGAACATCTCTGAAATTCTTTCGTCACTTTGTTGTAATGTTTGCACCATTTTATATTAGTCGTTACATAAAGTTTTATATATGAAAATGTGTGTAATTTCATGTAGAATACAACAAAAAATAACTCATGGTTATAGCTTCTATCAGTTTTTAAATATTTTCATATAAATCATGATGTGACAAAATTTCAACCTTTGGTCAGCTTTGACTCGACCGAAATGGTCGAAAAACGCAATTGTAAGCTAAAACTCTTACATTCTAGTAATATTCAATCATTTACCTTCATTTTGCAACAAATTGGAAGTCTCTAGCACAATATTTCAATTTATGGTGAATTTTTGAAAAAAAAAAATTTTTTCTATATCTCCCACGCGGTAACTCGGCGAACATCTCAGAAATTCTTTTGTCACTTTGTCGTAATGTTTGCACCATTTTATATTAGTCGTTACATAAAGTTTTATATATGAAAATGTGTGCAATTTCATGTAGAATACAACAAAAAATAACTCATGGTTGTAGCTTCTATCAGTTTTGAAATATTTTCATATAAATCACGATGTGACAAAATTTCAACCTTTGGTCAACTTCGACTCGACCAAAATGGTTGAAAAATGCAATTGTAAGCTAAAACTCTTACATTCTAGTAATATTCAATTATTTACATTCATTTTGCAACAAATTGGAAGTCGCTACCACAATATTTTGATTTATGGTGAATTTTTTAAAAAAACTTCTTCCTTACGTCCGCGTGCGGTAACTCGGCCGAACATCTCTGAAATTCTTTCATCACTTTGTCGTAATGTTTGCACCGTTCTATATTAGTCGTTACATAAAGTTTTATATATGAAAATGTGTGTAATTTCATGTAGAATACAACAAAAAATAACTCATGGTTATAGCTTCTATCAGTTTTTAAATATTTTCATATAAATCACGATGTGACAAAATTTCAACCTTTGGTCAACTTTGACTCGAGCGAAATGGTCGAAAAATGCAATTGTAAGCTAAAACTCTTATTTCTAGTAATATTCAATCATTTACATTCATTTTGCAACAAATTGGAAGTCTCTAGTACAATATTTCGATTTATGGTGAATTTTTGAAAAAAAAAACTTTTTCCTTACGTCCGCACGCGGTAACTCGGCCGAATATCTCTGAAATTCTTTTGTCACTTTGTCGTAATGTGTGCACCATTTTATATTAGTCGTTACATAAAGTTTTATATATGAAAATGTGTGCAATTTCATGTAGAATACAACAAAAAATAACTCATGGTTGTAGCTTCTATCAGTTTTGAAATATTTTCATATAAATCACGATGTGACAAAATTTCAACCTTTGGTCAACTTCGACTCGACCAAAATGGTTGAAAAATGCAATTGTATGCTAAAACTCTTACATTCTAGTAATATTCAATCATTTACCTTCATTTTGCAACAAATTGGAAGTCTCTAGCACAATATTTCAATTTATGGTGAATTTTTGAAAAAAACTTTTTCCATACGTCCGCTCAGTAACTCAGCCGAACATCTCAGAAATTCTTTTGTCACTTTGTCGTAATGTTTGCATCATTTTATATTAGTCGTTACATAAAGTTTTATATATGAAAATGTGTGCAATTTCATGTAGAATACAACAATAAATAACTCATGGTTGTAGCTTTTATCAGTTTTGAAATATTTTCATATAAATCACGATAAATAGAAAAAATTTGACCTTCGGTCAACTTTAACTCGACCGGAATGGTCAAAAACTGCAATTGTGAGCTAAAACACTTACAGTCTAGTAATATTCAATCAATTACCTTCATTTTGCAACAAACGGGAAGTCTCTAGCACAATATTTCGATTTATGGTGAATTTTTGAAAAAAACTTTTATTTACGTCTGCTCGTTACGAATTCATGCATCATTTTGTGATAATATTTTCTTTGTGTTGCTTTGATCATTTTACAATTTGTTATATACCAAAATCATTGCAATTTAGTGTACAATACAAAGAAAAAAATAACTCATTAGCTTTAACCGTTTTGCTCACAGCGCAATTTGTATACAATTATATATGAAAATTTTTTTTCGCGCTGTCATATACTGTATTTCAATATTTATATATGATAATGATATTTTTTTCATTTCTGATGGTTGCATACTAAACTTCAGGCAATGTCAAAAAAAGAAGCCAAAAATGAACTCTTAACCCCTTCGCCACCGGGACGTACACATGTACGTCTTTTACGGTACAGTAATAAAAGACCGCGACGTACGCCTATACATCTTTCATCTCTCCTCGAAAAGCAAAGCTGTTTTCTTCAGCTTGGATGGGTTTCAGGCGTAGTATTGTGTACGAGAGAGGTGCAGAAGCTCCACCCACTATTCATTCCAGCCAATGAGTGTCCGATGATCGTCGTGACGTCATATTCATATGGGATATTATAAGGGGTATCGTCCAGCAGCACATGCCAGTGCGCCTCAAGCTGTTATGTATGAAACATTGATACGATCTTCTGAGTAAACCATTTGGATTCGAATGCTAAACTTTTTTCCCTTTTGATTGCAGTTTTTTTTTTTTTTTTTTTTTTTAGTATCATCATGTCGGATTATAGCATTTCAGATTCTGGGGCTGAATACCTGCCAGATCTGTCAGATGATTATAGTGATAGTGGTGATAGTTGCTTAGAGGATGGCAGCGACACCGAGTATTTAGAAGACATTGAACCCATTGTCGATGAAGGTTGGCGGTTCATAACAGATCCATTTTGTGACGTGCGCCCAGACCAACCCCCCGATTTCACGAAGGGTGACAATGGGATCTATGTTTGCACACCAGACTTCACCTGCCCATGAGATGCATTTTGTTTCTTTTTTTGTGATGATGTTATTGACAGACTGTGTGAATGGAAGAATGCTCGGGCAGAGGAGTATTTTCGGTCAACAGGAAAGTGGAAGGTAAATGCACTTCTGTGGAGGGCTGTCACTCGTGATGAGATGTATGTTTTTCAGAGCTTGCTGATGATAATGGGGGTGAATAAAATGCCCCGTATGTATATGTATTGGTCACGAGATGCCATGGTTGGGGGTCCAAGGATCTTTTGTAAAGAAGTGATGTCTCGAGCAAGATTTCTTTGCTTGCTGAAATTCCTGTTGAATTTTTTTATTATTATTATTATTATTATATTATTATTATTATTATTATTATTATTACCAATGCCATAAACATTCATTGATTTATATATATGCTGTTTCCGTATGAACCTAGACTAACTGTTTCCGTAAGAAAACTAGTATATACTGCTATTACTACTTGTACTATTTTACTAATACTTTACTACTTTTTCTGCTACTTTATTTCTACTACTTTACTACTATTTCTACCCCTTTATAGCTGTTTCTATTTCTGCAATTACTTTTTCCACTAAATATTCCTCTTTTTTTGATATTATATATATATATATATATATATATATATATATATATATATATATATATATATATATATTTTTTATAAATATTACTGCTGTTCGCCCTCGTAACTTTGATTGCAAATAATATCAACCTGACCGAGACAGGGAAAAGATGTTGTCTATATAGGAGCGTCTTCATTTCAAACCTTAACGTCCGTTGGAGAACGGGATAGGTAATTTAGACCTTTCACCCTAAAGGAAAATTTCCCTATCAGCCTTAAAAATAGGTGGTCCTAAGGTCCTTTTTCCTTCTTTCCTGTCTCTTTTGGCGAATGTTTTTAACAGAACACAGACGCCCAGGGCATGGCTGTAGGCCTGTTCTGACCTAGGCCGGTCAGGGAACGCGAGAGAGAAACTAGCCGCCGTCGCGAGCAGGCGTCTGGAAGGTGGCCCTGTCCCCGCCTTTGTCTATTATATTTTAGTGAATGGTGGAGCAAGAAACACTACACAACTTCATCAAATCCGTTGTAATCGCGGCAACGCGCCGTCCTTAAGGTAGAGTCTGTGTGCTGTTCAAACTTCGTCCATTCTTTTAACCTCTTTTCTGTATTTCCAACTCTTTCTTTATTTCATTCTCCGCCACCATTGAAGGTAATCGCTTGCACTAAGTCTAGATTAAGCCAAATTATTATATTGTTAGCTTCAACCCCGTTATTCAAGTAAAATACCTA
This sequence comes from Macrobrachium rosenbergii, assembly GCF_040412425.1. Classification (NCBI taxonomy): domain Eukaryota; kingdom Metazoa; phylum Arthropoda; class Malacostraca; order Decapoda; family Palaemonidae; genus Macrobrachium; species Macrobrachium rosenbergii. The sequence continues at coordinate 4,753,825 of NC_089753.1, read as the reverse complement.
GGATTTAGGGTAAGCAAAATCAGGTTAAGTCTCGATGCTTTTTATGCCTAGCGTCCGAATGTTTGGAAGAACCGTTGCGTTTAAAATCAAATTCATCTCAAATATTCTTGTTAAGGTTAATTACCCTTAACTGGCGACCTATGGCTAATTAACGACTGTCTTTGAGGTTAACTTTTGGCTTCAAGTGGCAGGTTACGTGTAATCTTGGTTTGCAGGGCCGTGAAAACTACGTAAATTGAATAATACATGATCAGCCAAGAGACACACACGTAACAATAATATATATATATATATATATATATATATATATATATATATATATATATATATATATATATATATATATATATATATATATATATATATATATATATATATATATATGTATATAGCCAATGTGGTAAAAAATATTCATTGATATATACACAATGTTTTCACATAAGAATATAAACGAAAAATATGAATAACAGAAAGTTTAGTGGGAGCAAATGATGACTGATATACTCGCGGTCGACGGGGGTCTCATGCGGTATGCAAGCATTATCGGCAGTGCAACAGGCCGGTGGCGAAGGGGTTAATCTTGAAAGCTAAGCGTGCTGTGATTTTAAAAAAATTTTTTTTTTCCGGCGGGCGCTAACTCCCGAATGCCGCCGGCATACGGCAGACACTTTCGTAAATAGAGGCTCGGCATTTAAGGGTTAATGGTATCACTACCACAAGCTTCATGTACAGCATCACTAGTTGTCATGCACCTTGCTAGTATTTACTATGTTTTGACCAATACATCCATTCTTGTGGCAACTTCAATAATCCCATAAAAATGGGCAGTCCAATATAATGTGCAATATTGGAAATATTGCAGCCCTGCCATTTCAATGTGCCCTCTTGCATCAGAACATCCCCGCAAAATATAGCATAATGATGGGTTCCTTCAATATAATACAAGGGGTCAGGGTCCATAGAACACCCTTCATCTCACCAGAAGCTGCAGGAGGGGGAGGAGTTGCATATGAGGGCTGGGGCTGGGCAGCAAGGGAAACAGGAATACCTCTCCCTCCTCTTCTCACCTAAAGTTCACACTTTGGTGGTAGAGCAAAGGGGATCTTCTCCTTGCTGCTATTAATACTTTCACTTTAAGCCACAAAATCATCACTACTACTATCACGACATCACTTTCACTTTTCAAAGACACCAATAAATACTTTGTCCATCTTTCCAGGATTTATGTTATGCTTCTGGAGCTCAGTAAGTTCCAATAAATAGAATTAACGTCCCTGCCTACGCGAGTCAGAGTAGAAGAGACTCTTTAGCCTTGGCAGGCAATTCTTTTAGGAGAAGGACACTCCAAAATAAAACCAGTGGGTAGAAAGGACCCTTTAGCCTTGGTAGACAACTCTTCTAAGAGAAGGTTACTGTGAATTCAAACCTTGTTCTCCAACCTTGGACTGTGTCACAGTCATTGTACCATAGCCTTCCATGGTCTTGAGTTTGAGTTCCCTTGCCTTTACCCTCCTTTTTCTTCACTTTCTTGTTTTTTCGAAAGGTGTGTAGGACACGCTGATGAGATATCGAAAAGTGTGTAGGACAGGCTGATAAGAAAGCAAAAATTGCTTGGTGGATTATCAAGAAAGTGTCTTCACCTTACCTAATCTATTCTTACTGAGCATTTCATTTCTAAACCCATCATGACTGTCCTCCCCCAGTTGTTGTGGCAAACCTGGCAGATTTCATTTGCCTTATGAAACTTATTTTACTTACAGAATCCATTTACACTATTTATACTGATATATTATCATCATGATATGTATTAAAAAAACAATCATTCCACCACTTATAATGTTTACATTCTCAGGATCAGCTGATTGAGCCTATTACATTAATACCTAGGAATGGCAGATGATAAAATTACTTCACACCATACTTGGTTAACTGTATATGGAAATGCATAAGTTACATCTAAATGGCTTCACATGTGAAGTTCAGATGACCTTTGTCAAAACTAGGCCAACATCTAATAATTACTAACTGCAGTCACTTCTACAAGGTCACATCTCCATACAACCACCACCATCACCATCATGGTTTGCATTTTCGGTCATAAATCCAAAGCAATGAAACCTGCAACTTGCAAAACTACATTTCTCAAGTTTAACTTACGTTTATCAATTAGTTTCAGTTCAGTGCAATCATCTCAGGATCTGGTGGACACCACTCACAAAAATCTCCTAACTTCAAGTGAACTTCACAAAAACGAGTCTAGAAAAGAAAACAATTTGTGGAAAATGATAATCAGTAACACAACATCATCATCATCCTGAAAAGCACAACTGAAGCTTTATGCAGACGTCTAGAGGGACTGTCAAACTGAAGACATCACAGAACCAGTTAACAATCTCCTTGGAGATGTTAAATACTTGAGTGCATGTATATCTATGCATTTTCCTCATCTAAAACTTTAACCAGCAAGATGCTGTCCTTGAAAAACTTGAATCTTTCTAAAGCAGGAACCCTTGGAGAATAGGCAATCATGAGCAGCATCCAAGTCCAGATGGGCCAGGAGTATGAAAACAAAATAAAGCAGCTCTCATACAAGAATCTGCTTGCAATGCATCATGAATGGAAGTCACTTAAAGAGCTGCAAAAAATTATACAGTACAAGCTGGAACTGTTGCAACTCTAAATGCCAAGTGGCAAGGAGAGAGCCGATGGGCAGACAAGAAAAGCTTAAGGGATAAGAAGAGGAGAGATCTGACTGAACTCAAGAGTAGACCTTTTTGGCTGAAGAGTGATCGTGCAAGTCTTGAAAAACTCAACCAACAGTATGAGAGAAGGCCTCATGACAATGCCTGAGGATACAATAATGAAACAGCAGATCTGCGCTGTGGCGAGGTGGAAACTACAAAAGCACCAACATAGAAGGCTGCCCTGAAGATGAGGACAAAGCAGCAGCTGACGATAATGCAGCTGACACAAAGGCAACAGAAAAGAAAATCATATTGTACATAAAAATGTATGAAGACTGAAGACATGGCAGTTAGATAAACAAGAGCCAATGGTTATACCAAACCTGAGTACAGGCTTTCAAGACCACTGAAAATGAAATGAACATAGGGATGCACATGTACACAGGAGCAGTCACATACCCAAGGAGCAACCGAATACACAGTTACTACCAAACATATAGAATGCAGCAGTCAAGAATACAGAATCAGTAGGACACACACATAGGTACCCATATACACACAAACTGCCAAAGCAGTAGGAGCCTCAATGGAGACACCACAGCATAAGGAAGCACTGACTGACATTGGTAATGAAACCTGTGGAGATGCAGCTGCAGCAACACATCATGAGGCCATGATTAACTTGTTTATACACAAGTCAACCACAGCACAAAACTGATTTTGGAAGAAACCTTTGTACAAAGTTATGCCACGAGATCATCAACTGCAGAACCAATGAAAACCAACAATGAACAAGAGATAGCAGAACAGCTACCACAGCCAGGAGGTGAGAAGGAAAAATAAAGCAGAAACAAAAGGTGCAGCACACAAGACAGGCAAACCCATCCTTGCAGTTCCTGGGAGATTATCTGGAGACAAATGTCTGTATCAGGGAGTCTTCAACAGGAAAGAAAAATATGGAGTTGAGACTGGTGTTGGGAGATGCCACTTACAATGATCACTCCTGACCTTAGCGGAAACCAAACGAATCACCAATTGCAGAGCAAACTTGTATCACTAATGGAAGGACAAGCTCTCACACACAACACACTTAATCTAAGGGAAACACTGTTGGTATCTACAAAAAAGGCTCTGTAAATAAATGTCCTTATCTAAGACCAACATAAACTACCCACAAGACTTTTCATCCCTGCCTACACAGTATGCTGATGCATGATTAGCACAAAATAACTTCCCACTGGAAAGCCTAAGTAAGGAAAATACATAAAAGCACAATCAAATTCTGAAATCACTCATAGTATGTATGAAAATTCTTTATTGTTTTGTTATTAGTATTGTTTTAATTGTTTTTTATTTTTTTTGGGGGGAGCCACTGTTCAATCTCCCTTAATAGTGAACCTTCTCATCATTTCATGTAGAAATGATGAAGGTTCACTTTGATGTATGTGGAATGTGAAAGCTGCATAATTAAAGAAAGTGGAGAAATAGCAGATTTATAGGAGGAAATAATGATGGTCATTGTAACAAGACCATGTGTTTGCATGGTAAACAAACAGTCCTGCAATTGGATGACTCTGAGTCAGTGCAGAATGGAGCAATACTACAAAAAAGTGCAGGCTTGTGTTCAGGTGGAGAGGGGGGCTTCATTGTGAATTTAATAAGAGATTAATTGGAGCCACTCTGTATATTCTGTTACTGAGTAATATTTATCACTGAGTGGTATAGGTCTGGTAAAAGATAATACATATTGTTTAAAACTATCTCCCCTTGTACTTTAGATGTGACAGAAATGATGCGTGTTGCATATAAATACTGAAACTGTGTAAAGATGTGTATGATATTGATACAATCACCCATGGTAATTAACCCAAAGGGGTTATGGAAATAGGACACTTTGTATGAATTCAAAGGAACTGTGCAAAATCCTAATTCAATAAAACTGTCTGTTATATGCACTGTTAAAACTACATACTTTTGTCAGAAATATTCTGACTGTTATGTCAGCATATTAATAGAAATTGCATGTTTACACTGGTCTCTGTTAAATGCCTTGTAAAAATTGTAAATAACTTTTTTTCTGATGACCATCAAAGTTTAAATGGAGAATGAGATTTAAATACAATTGGAGTAACACATATATTGATTTATGTATTCTTAGCATCAAGTTAGATGATTTATTAGGTACAGTTGTGCTGACACAAAGAGTTGGACTGTCTAACATACATGAATTTGTAAATAATAAAGTAGATATAAAGCTTGTAGTCACCTTGCTATCATTTCACACCCTGCTATCTTCAAACTTGTTGGAAAAGCAGTCATTGACTATAAAGGCTTTATTGACAATAATCTGTCCTGCAAGGGGGTCCCAAGACAAAAAGTCCTAAATCCACAACAGTCTACTAAACACTCTAGGATCGCTAGGATGCCAGGCAGAAAAAAAGAGCACAGCCAATTCTATTTAGCCATTTAAATATTTCCCTTAAAGTTAATCTGCTGTTTATGGTTTGCCTGAGACCTGTCATTTACTGTAGTTTCCCCTCTGGCTTTCCATACTGTCATGTCACAATAGTAGCAAGAGTGCAATAGTTCATGTAAATGTTTGGTTTAAGATTATGCCAGTAAAAGGACAAGTGACCTTCCAAATGTCCTATGCCGACCATGTGCCAAAGAAATCAAAGTTTGGCTTAGCAGGTCTAAAATTATGCCTCATCTGTTTTGATGAAAAAAATTAGGTTTCCAATGAAAATATCAAAAGTCAAATGTGCTTTTAGTATTAGGTTTAAACTCATGGCTATGCTTCAGAAAACTTTCACTTGAGTAGGTTCTTCTAAGCCCATACTTTTATCATAATGAGACATTTGTCAACAAGGAATTTCCATATTCGTTCCACCCTAGCAGCCTTAGAATGCTTGATAGGAATTAGGGAAAGGTAATATCAAATGAGCAAACTGCCCAGCTAATTCACTAAGTAAACAAATCACACACCACTTAACTAAGCAATAGCCCATTTACACCCCACAACAAATGAAACCCCAAGCAAGAATTACATTAATGAAATTACCTGAATAAACAATTGCTGAACACTGAGAAGGAAAATAACATTTCAGTGATGCCAACTCACTGATAGAAAGGTCACTATACAATGGAAATTACCCTTAAGATGAAGAAAAGTGAATCAACAGTGAAATATGAAACAAAATGACCCAGCATTTTTTCTCAGAAACACGAATTTCACTGACATCAGCAATGAGTGGCACAGCATTATTTCTCAGAAAAACAAATGCAGTTGACATCAGAAAGTCTCACTTTGCCAGACAGTGGTGCTAACACATGCATGCATGGTCAGGCTTTCTTTTTTTCAAGTGTGACTGGATCTGTTTCACACAAAGTAATGTTATTTATGACTAATGGGTTCTTAAACACAAATGAAAAAATAATGGAGACAATGAAAGGTAAAATTGGAAGGGTGAAAAAATGCAATCACTCTCAATGAAATTTGTTAAAAGAAAAACCTACCTTTTTTATTAATGTATTTTGTAGCTGTTAAATCTGCTATGGAGTCAACATACTTTTTCATGAGCAGTTCAATCTCCCGCCTTGCTGCTTCCATTTCACTTGAAGAAAAAGTCTTATCTGCAATAAAATATAAAACAATAAAAAACTAATACAATAAAAAGAAACTAAGCATAAAAGTATCTTATTACACAAAAATGTTTTTTGTACAGATCCATTATTCATATACTGCCTTAATACAGTGTATGTGAGAATATCTAGTCACACTAACTCATATTGGACATGACTAGAGAGGTCTTCAATGTACATGCCGTCCTGCATACAATGCAGGTATTGCATTCACTAATTTAGCTTTATCATAATTCAATATTGAATAGCCATTGCAGAGGGAGGACAAAGGAGCCATAATTTCAGGTGTAGCCATATAATTGAAGGATTAGTGGAGGACTGAAGATGGCTACATTCTTTAAGAGCTGATGATAATATAGCATTAGGTGACTGTAGTTTGAACAGTTTGCCTATGAACATTTACACAATTTTTTTTTTACTTCAGAATTATTGTTCATTCAAAACATTATCAAAGTTATCATCAGCATGTACCTATGCCCAAAACTTTATTTTTGATACATCTCATAATTCCAAAAAGTTTTCTCATTCATTTGTTTCACTTTGTAAAACAAATGGCAGTTTTTCTTTTTTCAGTTCTAACATATAAGAATTTTCATTTTACAGGATACCATAAATAAGCACAATGGGAAGGTGTGAAATGAGAATGTTTTATGGAAGGGTTTTACCAATTGTCAAACTACTCAATTATGTTAATAGCAATGAATAACTCTTTATTACTATTTTTTGTTGCTTCAATGCTTCTGCATACAAAAAGTACACTTGCACACACACAAGACTGCCATGATTGCCATGATGCATGGATAATTTTTTTTAGGAAATCACTCTCAGTAATTTTTCCACTGGGTCAAAGACTAGATAAATTCTTTCAAGACTTTTTCTTAGTTCATCAAACCCTTTCATGCTGAACATTCCCTGTACTGAGTTTTCCCTAGGGTGAAGTTTCCTCACGTTGAACTGATAGCAGTGAATTTTCTTAGAGCATGAGGAACGGGTGGTGGAGCACAGAACCAAGGACTTTCAGAGGCAGAAGCTGCAGCCACAAAACAAGAATTTCCCTGATGGGCTCAAAACACTTGAGTGAAGAGCCAATGATCAACCCTAACTGCTCTTGCATGGCTATCTACATAAAAAAAAAATCACTGTTGAGGGCACAGTCTGAAGATTTCTCCAACAATTTAATGATGTCAACTAATGGCTGGGGGGCAGACCCTGGTGGAGGCAGAGGCAGAAAAATCAGAAGCCTGAGTGAACCAATAATAGGAAGGAAAGCATATTAGGACGGCACAGATGGCATATCGTGCATGCCAACATGGGGACCATTACAAGCAGAAATGGCAGTGACACAGCAGAACAAGGACTGAATTCACCACAGGCATCACCCCAAACAAAGATTTCCACTGTCAGCAGAAAGAACCCCTAATCCTGTTACTGATTTTTCATGCAATAACGTGTTGTTTTCAGCCATGAACTTGCAGCTCAAGGTCATAAATACTTACAGGCATAAGAAGAATGGCCTGCAGATCCAGAAAGGTCTGCCTGTGTTTGCCCTCCACTGATCATCATCCTTTTACCTTTGAATCCAACAGATGAGGTCTCCAGCCCTTGTTTGAAGGATCTGAGAACATAGTGAGCTCCCTTCAGCATGTTCTGTTGATCTTGCCATCAACAAAGATTACAAGAACTGTGCTCAACAGAAAGGCTCTGAGCACATGGGAGCACTGACATAGCCTCCCATCATGAAACCAGAATTAGTTGGAGGGAGTACAGCGGTAGTGTTTTGAGGAACCAGTTTCTCCAGCAATACCAGATGACCTATATCAGCACCTGCCAAGACGTGGATGTGGGTTGAGGGTGATAAAGAGACTCGAATAGTCTCTTGGTGGGGATGACTTCTGTCCCCCAAAAGGATGACCAACTAATTGTTGACGTGTAAATCTGCATAACTAGGTACACTGCTAGTGTGGGAACTAGGTCTGACCTCTCCAAATTTATTTGCAGACCCATATGAAAGGCACAAGTTCAGAAGCCACAACTACACAATACAGACCTGACAAATGAATAATAAAAAACTTGCTGGAAATCGGGTGAATGGAAACGTGGGAGTTCACATCCTTTAGGTCTACTTGAGCAAACAAGTTCATTTGTAATCTAATCTCCAGACAGATCCAACATCTCCATCCACAAGGGTCTGATGACATTTGTTGAGAAGACTAAGATCAACAATCAGCCTACAACCTCCCAAAGACTTCAGGGCAAACCCACTAGGAAGATCTTGATGGCACCCTTCCTTAACATGAAGACTATTCTGTCATTGATGACCTGTACCTCCAACATTTTGGAAGATTAGGATTTGAAGGTGATCAATCAAGACAGAGACAGAAGCATTCATGTCAAGAAACTGAAGATGGTAGTCATCATGAAGAACCTCCAAACCTTTCAAAGGCCCTGATTTGTATAAGAGATCAGAGGGGACAACAGAACCTCGCCTCACTGGTTGAGAGGCAGAGCAACTCTGCTTAAAGCACAGAGACTTGGAACTGCATGGTTTGGAGGCAGAGCAGAGAATGCAGATAACATCTCTGGGAGGAGTACTAAGCTTAGAATCAATGTGGCTGGAAAGATCTCTAGCGCTGACAAGAAGATGATAAACTAACTTGAGACAAGAAGCAGACTGGGTTGAGGATAACAAGGCTGATGTCTCCAACTTAATGATAATGGCCTTGGTGGTGGTGGAGATGAGCTTTTCACCCAATTCATGAACAAAGTCCTCACGGGAAAGATCAAGAACCATAGGATAAGACAAATGTGGAGAGCAAAGTTTTTCTAAGACAGCAAGCCAGAGAAGTCTTGGGAGGGCCCCCACCCTTCTCTCTCTCCCTCTCTCATTTTTATCCATACATATGACAGCCTACAGCACCTGTAGAAAATATACTAAAATATGTCACCAAGTGTGAAAGATGACATGATCAGGAGCTATCAAGACACACTAGTACCAGTTCAGCAAAACCAAACTATTGCTCCATTATTGTATTTTTGGGCATATAAGGAGCAATTTTTTTCTAAAAGATTTTCGGAAAATTACCCTCTGCCTTATATGATCAAACTCAGACTCTGGGTAGGCTTGGGCTACTGGCAAGTGGCAGGTTCAGTGCTGTAAACAAACTCCAAACACCCTAAACAAGGGTTTTCCATTTTTTTTTTTTTTTAGAATGATAAGCAACTAAATACTATAAATTCAATATAGTTATACAGGAATAATCCCTTTAATAAATTACCAATACAATAATCCCTTGATTATTTGGATATTCAATATCTGGAACTCAACATTATCTGACAGACCCAGACCAGGCACAAAGATATGTAGAAAATAAGATGTAATATATATCTTAACAGTTTCTTATATAATTTGTTTTCTTATTTAAAAAGATCTCTTAACCTTTGTTTAATTTTTTATTGGTAATGTAAAGCAGTTATTGTGTGTCAACAAATTAGAGATTTAACTTTCCTGCTATTTTCGTCGTTTAATGACTGTTGAACAATTCAAGAACTTCAAGTAAATAAACAGAAGTTTCTTCGAGATTTATTTACAGTATATTTCCATTTGGCAGTCGTTTCCCACCAACCATCAACTTACCACTTTCCTTACCACGGCTTGTGTTTAACTCTGGGAAAAATTAAGAAACTTTTACAGGGAACCTTGTTATGGATCTTATTCTCTGCTAACACGGAAAAATAAGATATCACGTCTACATTTCCGAGCCCCAGAGCAGCAGCGGGCGGCATGTTTCTCTGCCCTTTTTTACTAGCTATGGCTGTCAGTTATTCCTAGCATTCTACAATACTGCATCAGCTCTGGTCAGTGTGAAGATCTAATATCAACGCGGAACTCTTCAGGCACTTTAAGATGTCTGGTTACTTTGAGGTTGGTCTCATTTTTTGTTGGCACACATCAATTGAGTTACTGAAGTAATTTTTCTTGATGTCCAAATCACTAGTCCCATAAATTAAATCTCGTAACCTGCATATTTTTTACTGCTATTATTGAATCTGAGAGATCTTTTATCTTGTTTTAATAGTTCATAGTACCTAATTTCAAGACAGAGAGATTGGTTTACCAGAAATGTAGTTTCTAGGAATTGTGTGGTCTAAATTTATATTTGTATGATAGTATCTATAATACAGATCTCGTTATATTTATGGTAGTCATTTTTTGTACAGTATAGGTCGTGAGAGATTCAAGACGAGAGGACATGGTATTCAGTGCCATGGGCACCGCATCTCGGTGGCATCATTAATTTTATAATTAGTGACATTACTAAGACACTATATTGTGATTAAAACAGCAAAGGTGTTTAAATTTTTGCTAATCTATTCATTGTCTCCTGGAGGTTTAATTATATATATTACTCCTGTTTTGAATATGGCACTGAGTTGCAGTTGTTAAATTTTTAAAATCATATATTAGTTTTGTGGTGTGTTTGAATTCAAATATATTCAGTATGGCCGAACTTAGGAAACTTGTGAATGTCCACAAATATATTAGGAAATGCATTACTGAGCAACATAACCACAGAGGGTTATTTCCTACTTTAGATTCGGGTGAGCGTGAGAAATCTAGATTGCAGTTTGAGGAGTGGGTTGCTGAATTAAAGGTGTTGAATACACAGATTCTTACTCTTAAATTTGAGGAATGGGATACAGATGAAGAGGAGAAAAAATCTGAAGAAGAATTTAAATCATGCCAGGAGCACAGTGATAAACTCTTTCAATGCTCAGCTTCTCTTAAGCCATTTGAACCTGACTCGGCTCCTCCTCGTTCTGTGGCAGATGAAGCTCGTAGTTTGCTAAAAAAAATCCAACTGTACCCTTACTTAAGTATAACAGCTCACCTGAAGAAGATCTTTCTAGATTTTCTGAAGAGTTTGAAGATACTATGAGCAAATTCAAATATCCGGAATATGACAAACTTTTGCTATTAAAACAACAATTATATGGTAGGGCTTTGATTCTTGTAATTACTTAGAAGCTGATAAAAAGGGCTATAACTTTGCTAAGGAGTTGTTGCTGAAACCTTTTGCCTCAGAGGATACCCAGAAGTTTAATGTATGGAAGCAGTTGACTGAAGTTAGATTAGATTACGCTTCAGATCCTTATGAATACATTTCAAAAGTATATTGGTTAATTGAAAGGGTAAACAAGCTTAGCATTACTGTAGACAATATACTTCAGTTGTTTTATCTGGGAAGGTATGAACAACCAGCTCAAACTTCAACTGATACAAATAATTAACTAAGCCTTCATTGAAGGAAATTACTGAGAATTACTTTGAGGCTTGTGATCGTTTCCTTAGCAAACGAAAATCTAAATTCAAGAATAAGTTTGCTTCCCCTAAGGGTTCAGATGCCAGTGATAATGTAGCTAGTTCTGCTGTTGAGGTGAAATATGACAGAAGTAAAGGATTCAAGCCATGTAGTATATGCACTAAGGAGCAGGGTAAGGACGCTACTCATCCCATGAATAAGTGCCCTAAATATGAAAGTTCTATTTCTTAGTAGGTCAAATTAGGAAATATGGGGGCTGTGTCAAATGCTCAAACTTAAATCACGAGAGTGGATCTTGCAGATACTATTTTACTTCTCATTGCCAGCACTGCTCAGAATGGCACATGGGATTTTTGTGTGTTAAGGTCTCTAGTTCTGATGACTGTAACAATAATGCTGACGCTAAACCTGGCCCTTCAACTGGTAAAGTAAAGCCTAAACCTGTTCCCTCTAATGCTAAGTCACTTACTGATGATAAACCAAGAGTTTCTAGTAGTATGTTAACCATAACAGACGCTTTCCAGGGATATTCTGATATTGATTCAATTTTTCCTACATTTAACAGTACATTTGAAGGGGGGGGGGTTAAAGGTTAGGTGTTTGAAGGATAGTGGCTGTCAGTGTCACTTCATTTCTACCGCTATTGCTGATAAAGTTGGAATGAAAACGGTTAGAGACAATATTTCCTTGACTATTAATGGTATAAACACATCTCAACAATCTACCACTAGATTAGTAAAGGCTAAACTCAAATTTGGCAGCAATTTCAAAATAATTGAAGAACCCTGTTTACCCACACATTAACATACATTTAAAGCCTCCTCTTTTGGGTCTAACACACCTTGAGATTCTGACTGCAACTTCTAGGTCAGGTAGGAAACTAAATAAAAAAACAGTTGAGGTGAAGGCCGTACTTCAATAAGGGTCTGTTGCAGATAAACACTTAGGTTTACTTTAAATGGAATATATTTACAATTAAACATGTCAATCAGAAGACTGGGAAATGATAGGCAGATATGATACAACAGGGGGCTGCCACATGTTTAGTTATGCTATCAATGTTTCAATTATTGAAGAGTCTATGATTAATCCCCTTGAAAGGGATACTGAAGAATTGATTGCAGTGGCCTTTTCACTGCAAGAAGCACAAGACAAGTAGATGTTTCCACAGCTGTCGATATACCATCTGCAATTTAGGTAATGCCAGCGGTTACACAAGGATAATTATAACTATTTCGGGCGAATTGAGGGTTGCACAGAGGGTGCCAAGATAACTCGATTCTGTTAGGATATGCTTGCATTAATATTCACACTGAGTTAAGTGAGTCAGGTCTTTGTGATAACTCGCACTTCAAAAAAGAAAATGAGAGTGCAGTGAAAGATTAAAGATAAGTGAGTGTTGAAAGAGTCTTGAATCGGGACGTTACCCTATAACGGAGCGATGGAGGGGCTTCATCAATTTCACCAAGAAAGGAGGAATGAGTTTAATGGGAATGCATAGGTAATGTGACTGTGTGGTCGAAAGTTGACCAAGTGTAGGGGTCAGCTCAATAAGGAGCATGCAAGGGATGTGTCGGTCCTCTGCCTCAGAAACCTGCCGGTAGCAGACCGACACATCCCTTGCATGCTCCTTATATGACCTCAGGGGCTTATTTTCTTGCACCTTCCAGAGGTCACTTGGATCACAAGATGGCAGTTCAGTCACCTCATTTTCTATGTTGGAATCTTCCAAATCCTGGTTACTTCTGGCAACCCATGTTTGCCAGTTTTTATAGAGGGCTCAACCTTTCTGGCAGAATTTCAGTAGGCTCCATCTCCATTCACCCTTTATCTGAAAAGTAATTCAAGCAGTCACAGGTCTTTAGGAAAGACAAACACATGCACCAAAAAGGGGAGCATGGAGAGAAATTTACATAGGGGCTGAGTTTCTCACGCCCTTCGTCAGTTAGTATCAGTACGAAAATTACTTTATTTGGATTGCAAGGCAGTTTGGAGGTTTGGGTTTGCTTAGGAAGTGGTTTCCCACTTAATAATATATATACAATATTTGACGGCGTATAAGACGCACTTTTTTAATAAAAAAATGGCCTAAAAAATCCCCCTGCATCCTATGTACATAATGTAGGCTCAAAATTTAAGAATTTTGGCCGAAATTATAAATGAAACGTCACGTAGATGTTGTAGCCTAGCCTAACATTCGGTGTTATCCTAATAACCTATTAAAAACCAAAGTTTATTATAATTATTTATCATTATCACACTTACCATCACTGCAATTACTACTGCTAGTATTATAATCAATATCTACGTTGTTATTATCGATATTCTCATTAAAATGTGTTAATATCATTATCGTCATCTACAGCGCATCGCCGCATTCCACATTTACAGACTTACAGTACGTGTGCTGCCACCTATTGGTGATTATCTCGAGAGCTTTACGGATAACAAGGCTGAAACGTAGTAAATTCCAGAGCTTGATTGCATACTTTTATAATATATAATGGATATATATAACATATATTACTGTAGGTAACATCTTTATTAATGTTTTTGTTGATTCTGCTGGTAAGAAACAATGTTTACAAATGAATGTGTTGCAATCTATTGGTAAACCTATGAGGTAGCTTTCAGCAGCAGACGAAACATTCGATCGTAGTAAATGGCTGATTGTATAATACATATTTTGATAAATATAAATTTGGTAAATAACTTCTTTATTAATGTTTTTGTTGATTCTGTTGGTAGGAAACAATATGCACATGATAACCTAATACTACAGTTTTTACTTACCAAAATCATATGAGCATAGGCAAGGAAACCTTATTTTTTTTCCCTCAATGTCCTGCTGAAATTGGGGTGGCCCTATGCAGACATGCGTCTTATAAGCCATTAAATACGGTACATATACATACATATATGCATACACACACACACAGACATATATATATATATATATATATATATATATATATATATATATATATATATATATATATATATATATATATATATATATATATATATATATATATATATATACACAGGCACTGACGGTTCCGGCTACGACGTTCGAGGTTACGACGCTTTTCAAATATATTCATCAGAAATTATTAAACGCATGTTCCAGGGTTACGGTATGCCGATCCGACGGAAGAAATTTGCCCCAAACGGCAGAATAATCATAATTTGAAGGTTTTTTTGATGTAAAACTCATAATAATGCAGTTTACGTCGTTTTCAATGCACCCAGAGCATTAAAAGTAAGGTTTTCTATGATTTTTGACGATTTTCGACGACACACACACGGAACGAAGAACGAACCCCGTCAGAAACTGGGACATATGTATATATATATATATATATATATATATATATATATATATATATATATATATATATATATATATATATATATATATATATATATATATATGGGATCACATGGCAACCCCATCTCAGGGTCCATTTTGCAAATGTGTACATGGCCACCATCAAAGAAAGGACCTTCTGAGAGCATCAAAAACCTAAAATTTATGGGCAGTACATTGACAATATATTCATCACGATCATGATCATGATCATGATCAAAAGATACTGATGATGCCAGAAAACTATCAGATGCTCTGAAAAGAAACTAGGTGCTCAACTTCACCACAGAGAACAGCCAGCAGAAGACTTTACTGTTTCTTGATGTCCTGGTGAAACAACAAGGACAGTTTAAAATGACCATGTATACAAGAGCAACGAACGCTGGCCGTTGCTTGAATACATGAAGAGAATGCCCGGATGCATATAAAAAGTCTGTCGTGTGTGCGTATGTCAATAGAGACTTCACATACAGCACATCGTGGAGACACATACACAACAAACTGGACAGAATTCGCCAACTGTTGACAAACAACAGCTATGCAGATCAAATCATAGAAACTGCAATAAGAAAGAAAACGGATGAATTTTACCACCACAACAAGACAATGAAAAAGGAGGAGAGTCTGATTATATACCATCGTCTACATTATGGGTCTGCATACAAGGAGGAATGCAGCGCACTATTTAGGATAGTAAACAGAGGTGTAACCCCAAAAGCCCCTTACCACAAAATAAGCTTCAGAATATATAGTAAGCCGAACCTTGTAGCAGCCCTAACAATGAAGAACAGCACTGCTCCAGGGGGGACTGAAGGAGTTGTGCACGAATGTAGTTTACAAATTCATTTGTCCAGAGGGGATGTGTAAATCTCACAAACAAAACTACATCGGGCAAACTACAACGACCCTTCGGAGACGTATGCTGGTTCATAGAAATCAAGGGGCCATTCACCAACATTATATTGATGATCATGACAAGAAGCCATCTCAACAAGAGCTGATAGGAGGCTACCAGGTCGTACACAGAGAGGATAACTATGATCGCCTCTTAATAGCCGAAGCCATAAGCATCGCTATCCAGAAGCCAAACCTGAATATTCAACAAGAGTTGGATCATATACCCTCCTCCAGACAGCACACCCCCAACCACCGGACACATCGCTCCCCTTAGGGGACATAAGAGCACCCAGCGAAGACCAAGTAACATGCTTGCTTAAGTCGCTCAGGCCCCGTCCAACATGGACACACACATACACACAAATTTAATATTTTACACATTTATGGATAAAGACATTTGTTTATTTGTACCTTTACATACGTTATAAAAATTTTTATTTATTTTTGTACCTTATTTTCTGTATTTGCAAACTAACATTCAAGACTTTACTAAATTTTAAACACAAATTTTAGGAAACACTAGCACGTGGTATCATATTTTGAATGTTTATTTAACCATATGTTTAAACTTTCACTTTTGTAGTCATACAACATTTTCTCTGTACCCAAAACAATGCCTTGATATGGTTAAGCTGTTAATCCCTTAACCAACCAGTTCCCAGAACTCAAGGTCATTCTCCCCACACGATGATACATAAGGTCAAAAGGCCGCATTGTAAGTCAGTAGTTGCTTGATAATGCCATAAAGGCGAAACAGCTATCACGACAAAAATCATTAAATGGAAGAAGTCTGCGTATTTTTCACCAGAAATTGATGAACAAGACTCAGAAAAAACTCAGACAGTATGAAGATACCTTCAAGAAACTTACTGATGCCATTAAGGCAATTGCTTTTAACAAAAATTGTATAGGAGAAAAACTATCCTCTAAAAGTGTATGTATGTGTGTGTATGTACAGGCCAGTCCCCAGTTATCAGCGGGGTTCCATTTCTGAGGGTGTGATGATAACCAAAAATCGCCACTAACCGAAAATTGGCGATTTTCGGAGGTTATTGGCGCCGAAAAGTGGCAATTTTCGGAGGTTATCAGCGCCAAAAAGCGCAGATTTTTGGTTATCAGCGCCTCTGTTAGGTATGTATCACCGCCAATACCCAATTATCGGTGCCGATAAGCAGAAATCGGCGATTTTCGGCACTGAAAATTGCTGATTTTCGTCGCTAGACAAGCGCAATAAAACCGGATCGCTGTTAACCGAGCCCGCCGTTAACCGGGGACTGCCTGTATGTATGTATGTATGTGTGTGTATGTATGTATATATATATATATATATATATATATATATATATATATATATATATATATATATATATATATATATATAGTTATATAGTTATCAGCGGGGGTTCCAGTTCCCGTTATCAGCGGGGGTTCCATGATGATAACCGAAAATCGCCAATTACCAAAAATCAGCCATAATAACGCCAATCCCTGTGGTTAGCGGTGCTGGTATCCGGTTATCGGTGCCAAAAAATCCAGTTACCGCATCACTAGACAAACGCTGTAAAACCGGATCGCCAGTAACCGAGGCTGCCAATAACAGGAGACTGTCTGTATTAATAAAAGGAGCCCATAAAAACACCAAAAGGTAGAAGGTTACTGCTGTATTTCAGAGACCAACTGTCTCCCTCTGCAGGCAAGAATATGAATGAACTAAGATATGCAGTACAGACAGGCAGTATTTATACCAAGAGTTCCAGGGGTCACCCGTTACGTCACTCAAGTTGATAGCTTCTTAATGCTCTTAATCACTGATTGGAGGAATATTTCATCTATAACATCTGAGTCCCAGGCTCCTTTTGAGAGGTTCATCATATTTCTTTGTTTAATCAGGGCTGATTCTACCATCTGGCTTTTGAACTGACAATTGCTGCTATAAATTATACATGTCAAATTCCAGTTTATCCTGTGGTTGTGGTTATTTGTGGTTAAAAATAGCTGAGCTCTGTTGGCCATACCGTACTGACCTGTTATGTTGTATTAATCTCATGATTTGTCACAGTCGAGGCAAGGGATTTCGTACACTGTGTCTCTGGGGACTGGTTTCTGTTGGTCGTTAATCAGGAATTTGGCTAAGGTATTTGAGTAGGTAAAAGTAAAAGGGTTAGGATTTCCAAGTGTTTGTGTCAACATCTTAATCCTGTCCAGGAGTGGGATTTTAATTTTATTGTTGGGCGTCTCGCTAGTCTTGTTTTGACAGGGATGGTAGAAGATTAAGTTAGCTTTATGGATCACTTTCTCAATTATTTTGTCAGGGTACTTAAGATGACAGCTGCATGCGGAATAGTTCAATTTCCTTTTCCATGAAGTCCGGGGAGCAAATTAAAAGGCTCTTAAGAATAAATTGCTGGCTACGCTAATCTTGATAGAAATGTCATGATAACTAAAACAGTGAATGTATGAAAGTGAAAATGTTGGTTTTCAGTATACAGTAAATTTGTATTCTGTTGTGTCTCTAAATGTTAAAATATCAAGAAAAGGATTTTTATTGTCTGTTTCCCATTCAACTTTGAATTTGACGCTGGGCACTAGTGCATTTAATTTTGAAAGAAATTCGTTGAAACTGGCCCACCTATCATCCCAAAATATTAGGATAACATCTACATATCTCATCCATAGCATTTTACAGTATTATAGATAAAATCTTCCTCCAACCAGCGATTAACAACATTAAGAAGCTATCAACTGGAGTAATGTAACGGGTAACCTCTGGAACTCTTGGTATAAATACCACCTGTCTGTATATCTTACTTCTTTCATATTCTTTCCTGCAAAGGGAGACTGTTGGTCCCTAACATACAGCATTAACTTTCTACCTTTTGACATTTTTATGGGCTACTTTTATTAGACGGAATTCTGCTTTAACGGAAAATATTTGTCATTACAGTGAACGCCTCTAGGGCTGGCCAAAGGATTAGACTTATTTTACGTAGCTAAGAACCAATTGGTTACCTAGCAACAGGACCTACAGCTTATTGTGCAATCCAAACCACATTATACCGAGAAATGAATTTCTATCACCAGAAATAAATTCCTCTAATTCTTCATTGGCCAGCCAGAGACTCGAACCCGGGCCTAACAAAGTGCTGGCCAAGAACTCTATCAACTCATCCAATGAGGAACTGAAACTGAGAAAACAATGTTCAAGCTGATAATGACTATAAATTATTGTGCATCGGCAACATGGATGAAACTCGACCGTAAAATAAATTGGAGAGAAAGTATTTTAATCAAATCACATTACTGCTGTTTTCACACCAATAAAAGACGAATACATAAAGCTCGTATTATGATGAAATCATGTGAAAATAGTGAATGGAATCTTGATTTTTTACACAAAACAAACATGCCCCCAAATGGCCAGCTGCAAATGTCCTCTATTAATGAAAAAAAAAATAGCTAAATTAATTTCACAAGATTCCAATAAATGGAAAGACATGTACTGTACTCATTGATTCAGGTAGTACTGTAAATATAATTGATAAAATAACTTTAACCAGATATTTAGGCATTGCAGAAACTCAGATTCAGGGTCAAAGTAGAGTAATAAAAGGAACAGCAGGGAAACATATTAAAAGTCTGGGGAATGTGAACTTAAAAAAGTTTGTCACATAAATTTATTGAAAGTTTTCTAGTTTTAGAGGACAGATTTTTTCCCAAACAAATATTGTTCTCATTTAATTTAATGAGGAGCTGTGGAATAATATTAGATA
The DNA here is from genome assembly GCF_040412425.1 of Macrobrachium rosenbergii. Classification (NCBI taxonomy): domain Eukaryota; kingdom Metazoa; phylum Arthropoda; class Malacostraca; order Decapoda; family Palaemonidae; genus Macrobrachium; species Macrobrachium rosenbergii. The sequence continues at coordinate 4,734,141 of NC_089753.1, read as the reverse complement.
GTAGTGAAGGAAAGATTAGCCTGAAACAAGATAATCAGAAGAGTGTATGTTTTACACTTCACAAAGAAAAGTTTCACCCAAATCTGATCAATTTGTCTGAGACAGTTTCGACAAGCGAGACAGACGTACAGGAAAATCAGATAAGTAACAAGGACAAGCAAGACCTAATAAAAACAGATAAGAAAGAGGAATTCCCACAATTTCATAATACAGAAGTGTTGAGATGTGCACATACAGATGATATATACTCAGATATAAATAATTACTCAGATATAAATAACTGTGATGACCAAAACACAGAATCTAACGAAAATCAAGGCGCCTATACTTGTAACTACAGCAATGTATTGATGAGTTGTGAAAGCGAAGGGAAAATACTAAATGAAGTATTGCTCTTGGATATAATAAATAAATCAGATATAAATAGTATAATAGAAGTAACAGAAGAAACCACTGGAGATGCAGAACTTTGCTATTTTTCAGACATAGAAGAAGAAGAAGAAATATGTTGTGTTAGCACAGCTGATGATAATAAAGTACAATTTATACTCAACAGAGCAGTAACTTTGTATCCAAAATATTTAATAAAAATATATTTGAGGTCAAAAGAGGATGTAAAGGATAAGGATGTTCAATTATTGCATGAAGAATTGCCAGATTTTGTCAGAATGGATAATTCTCTCATCCACATGAATAGTGATAAATGCGAAGTTTATGTCCAAAACTATTCAGATAACAGACTAACACTATACGCAGGCATTGTCTTTTGCATAGGAATTCCTATTAACAATCCTTTACTAACAGTAGAAGAAAAAGCATTTTTCTCTATAAACGACCAAAACTCTCAAAAAACTTCAGAAGTAAATAAAACAGATTTTCCAGAAAATAGACACAAGTTAACCCTTTAACGCCGACTGGACGTATTTTACGTCGACAAAAGTTGTCTGTCGGGTGCCAAGTGGACGTAAAATACATCGACAACAAAAAGTTTTTTTAAATATTTGTGGAAAAATACTTATAGGCCTCGTTTGCGAAACATTTTAAATCACGCGCCTTGAGGATGCTGGGAGTTCACGGATCACGCTGTTGTTTTGTTTACAAGCGTACCCAGCAGCGCATGCGTGATTTTCTTTCTTATCCAAAATGAAAGCATCAGCCAACTCTGCTGAAAATCTCAGAAATTCTTTAGTCACTTTGTCGTAATTTTTATACAGTTTTCTATTAGCCGTTACATAAAGTTTTATATATGAAAATGTGTGCAAGTTCATGTAGAATACAACAAAAAATATCTCATGGTTGTAGCTTTTATCAATTTTGACATTTTCATATAAATCACATTAAGTGCCAAAATTTCAACCTTCGGTCAACTTTGACTCGACCGCAATGGTCGAAAAATGCAATTGTAAGCTAAAACACTCTTACATTCTAGTAATATTCAATCATTTACCTTCATTTACCAACACACGAGAAGTCTCTAGCACAATTTCGATTTATGGTGAATTTTTGAAAAAAACTTTTTCCTTACTTCTGCGCTAACTCTGCTGAAAATCTCAGAAATTCTTTAGTCACTTTGTCATAATTTTTTCACTGTTTTCTATTAGTCGTTACATAAATAAAGTTTTATATAATCGTCACCCTCATAAACTAACTGCCTAAGTCATTTTTTTGCCCAAGTCACAATCATGACTTAGGCATAGTGATAATAATGCCTAAGTCACTGAGTGACTTAGGCAGAAAGCTTTTTGGGAAATTTATTCCACTTACTTTCTACATCTGACTTAGGCAAGTATACCAGTAGGTGCGCCACATATTGAAGATTTGATTTAGGCAAAAATCCAAAAATCAATGAAAAATGCCTTAGGTAGTTAGTTTATGAGGGTGATGATATGAAAATGTGTGCAATTTCATGTAGAACACAACAAAAAATAACTCATGGTTGTACCTTTTATCAATTTTGACATATTTTCATATAAATCACGATAAGTGCCAAAATTTCAACCTTCGGTCAACTTTGACTCGACCGAAATGGTCGAAAAATGCAATTGTAAGCTAAAACTCTTACATTTTAGTAATATTCAATCATTTGCCTTCATTTTGCAACAAACGAGAAGTCTCTAGCACAATATTTTGATTTATGGTGAATTTTTGAAAAAAAAATTTCCTTATGTCCGCTCTAACTCTGCTGAAAATCTTCTAAGAGCCTGACGCCATCTCTTCCGAACACGTGTGTGTTCGTCGTCCATCGGAGTGGACAAGACAACAAGAGCATCTCGTTTTCTTTCTCTAAAGGAACGCAATTTCAACCATACAATATTTCCGTCTGTTTCTCCCTAACCATTGTTGTCTTGATGTATGTACAATCACCACTACTTGCATTGCCATGCAAGCATTCTAATCATGTACTCATAATGTTCCAATGAATCTTCTGTATCAAACTGTGTGTATGTTTCTGTTTGTGAAGACGCCAAGCGTCTCGCCACTCCAATGGACGACGAACACACGAACACACACGTGTTTGGAAGAGACGGCGTCAGGCTCTTAAAATTTCAGAAATTCTTTAGTCACTTTGTCGTAATTTTTGCAGTTTTCTATTAGCTGTTACATAAAGTTTTATATAAGAAAATGTGCGCAATTTCATGTAGAATACAACAAAAAATAACTCATGGTTGTAGCTTTTATCAATTTTGACATATTTTCATATAAATCACGATAAATGCCAAAATTTCAACCTTCGGTCAACTTTGACTAGACCGAAATGGTTGAAAAATGCAATTGTAAGCTAAAACTATTACATTCTAGTAATATTCAATCGTTTACCTTCATTTTGCAACAAATGAGAAGTCTCTAGCACAATATTTCTATTTATGGTGAATTTTTGAAAAAAACTTTTTCCTTTCGTCGGAGCGTGCTAACTCTGCTGAAAATCTCAGAAATTCTTTAGTCACTTTGTCATAATTTTTGCACTGTTTTATATTAGCCTTTACATAAAGTTTTATATATGAAAATGTGTGCAATTTCATGTACAATACAACGAAAAATAACTCATGGTTGTAGCTTTTATCAGTTTTGAAATATTTTCATATAAATCATGAAGTGCCAAAATTTCAACCTTCTATCAACTTTGACTTGACCAAAATGGTAAAAAAATGCAATTGTAAGCTAAAATTCTTACATTTTAGTAATATTCAATCATTTACCTTCATTTTGCAACAAACAGGAAGTCTCTAGCACAATATTTCAATTTATGGTGAATTTTTTAAAAAAAACTTGTTTTTACATCCGCTCGTTACGAATTCATGCATCATTTTGTGATAATATTTTCTCTGTGTTGCTTTGATCGTTTTACAATTTGTTATATACCAAAATCATCACAACTTAGTGTACAATACAACAACAAAAAACAACTCATTAGCTTTAATTGTTTTGCTCACAGCACGATTTGTATACAATTATATATGAAATTTTTTTTCACGCTGTCATATATTCCAATATTTATATATGATAATGATATTTTTTTCATTTCTGATGGTTGCATACTAAACTTCAGGCAATCAGAAAAAAAGGAGCCAAAAATGAACTCTTAATCTTGAAAACTAAGCACACTGTGATTTTTTGAAAAAAACTTTCTTTCCGCTTTGGTGCTAACTCTCAAACCGCGCCGGCATACGGCAGGCACTTTTGTAAATAGAGGCTCAGCGTTTAAGGGTTAATTCAGGTGTTAGAGAAATACAGAAATGTAATAGCTATAGAAGGAGATAAACTAGGAAGAACAAATGTTCTACAAAATAGAATTTTGTTAGATGATGGTGCCAAGCCATTTTTTATTCCTAATTACAGAATACCAATAAGCCAGAGACCCATAGTTGAAAATTTGATATTGGAAATGAAAAGAGATGGAGCAGTAATTCCTTCTAAATCTCCATACAATTCCCCATTGTTACTTGTTCCACAAAAGGATGGTAGTTGGAGACTTGTAATAGATTACAGGAAGTTAAATTCCAACACAGTTCCAGATACAATGTCGATGCCGGTAATTCAAGATATGTTAGCTCAATTTGGAGGGGCCAAATTATTTTCATACTTAGATTTGCTTAGTGGATATTGGCAAGTACCTCTAGATGAAGAATCGAAACAATTCACAGCCTTCAGCACACATAAAGAACATTTAGTTTGAAGTAATGCCATTTGGACTCACATCAGCCCCATTAACATTTGTCAGATTAATGTTACAAATTCTATGAGATATAGAAAATGGTGCAGTATACAGTACTTGGATGAAGTAATCATTCTTAGCAAAGACCTAAAACGTCACCTCAGAACATTAGAAATGGTCCTAGAGAGATCAAGAATTGCAGGACTAAAAATAAAATTAAAGAAATGTCAATTCGTGATGAAATCCTTAGAATACTTGGGTCATGTAATTCATGGACTATGCATGCAGGCAGGTAAAATAAAGGCAATAATTGATTACCCATCTCCCACTAATTTGAAAGTATTAAGAAGGTTCCTAGGTATGGTAGGTTATTATAGACCTTTTATAAAGGGTTTTGCTACTATAGCCAAACCTTTGACAGAACTAACAAAGAAGGATATTAACCCTTAAACGCCTACTGGACGTATCATATGTCGACTAAAATTGTCTGTTGGGTGCCAAGTGGACGTACCGTACGTCGACTACAAAAATTTCAACCTTCGGTCAACTTTGACTCGACAAAATGGTCGAAAAACGCAATTGTTGCTAAAACTCTTACATTCTAGTAATATTCAATCATGTTCCTTCATTTTGCAACAAATTGGAAGTCTCTAGCACAATATTTCGATTTATGGTGAATTTTAAAAAAAAAACTTTTCCTACGCCCGCTCAGTAACTCGGCCGAAAATTTCAGAAATTCTTTCGTCATTTTGTCGTAATTTTTGCACTGTTCTATATTAGCTGTTACATAAAGTTTTATATATGAAAATGTGCACAATTTCATGTACAATACAACAGAAAATAACTCATGGTTGTAGCTTTTATTAGTTTTGAAATATTTTCATATAAATCACAATAACTGCCAAAATTTCAACCTTGGTCAACTTTGACTCGACCGAAATGGTAAAAACGCAATTGTAAGCTAAAAATCTTACATTCTAGTAATATTCAATCATTTACCTTCATTTTGCAACCAATTGGAAGTCTCTAGCACAATATTTCGATTTATGGTGAATTTTTGAAAAAACTTTTTCCTTACGTCCGCGCCAGAAATTCTTTCGTCACGTTGTCGTAATGTTTGCACTGTTTTATATTAGTCGTTACATAAAGTTTTATATATGGAAATGTGTGCAATTTCATGTAGAATACAACAGAAAATAACTCATGGTTGTAGCTTTTATCAGTTTTGAAATAGTTTCATATAAATCACGATAACTGCCAAAATTTCAACCTTCGGTCAACTTTAACTCGACCGAAATGGTCAAAAAACCCAATTAGAAGCTAAAACTCTTACATTCTAGTAATATTCAATCATGTACCTTCATTTTGCAACAAACTGGAAGTCTCTAGCACAATATTTCGATTTATATTTCGAAGAAGAAGAAGAAGAAGAAGAAGAAGAAGAAGAAGAAAAAAAAAAGAAGAAGAAGAAGAAAAAAAAAAAAAAAAAAAAATTCTTACATCTGAGCGCGGTAACTCGGCCAAACATCTCAGAAATTCTTTCGTCATGTTGTCGTAATGTTTGCATCGTTTTACATTAGTCGTTACATAAACTTTTATATATGAAAATGTGCGCAATTTCATGTAGAATACAACAGAAAATAGCTCATGGTTGTAGCTTTTATCAGTTTTGAAATATTTTCACATAAATCACGATAACTGCCAAAATTTCAACCTTCGGTCAACTTTAACTCGACCGAAATGGTAAAAATGCAATTGTAAGCTAAAACTCTTACATTCTAGTAATATTCAATCGTTTACCTTCATTTTGCAATAAATTGGAAGTCTCTAGCACAATATTTCGATTTATGGTGAATTTTTGAAAAAAACATTTTCCTTACGTCTGCGCGGTAACTCGGCCGAACATCTCAGAAATTCTTTCGTCTCGTTGTCGTAATATTTGCACCGTTTTATATTAGTCGTTACATAAAGTTTTATATATGAAAATGTGCGCAATTTCATGTACAATACAACAGAAAATAACTCATGGTTGCAGCTTTTATCAGTTTTGAAATATTTTCATATAAATCACGATAAATAGAAAAAATTAGACTTTCGGTCAACTTTAACTCGACCGAAATGGTCGAAAACTGCAATTGTAAGCTAAAACACTTACAGTCTAGTAATATTCAATCAATTAGCTTCATTTTTCAACAAACGGGAAGTCTCTAGCACAATATTTCGATTTATGGTGAATTTTTAAAAAAAACATTTTTTTACGTCCGTGTGTTACCGAATTCATGCATCATTTTGTGATAATATTTTCTCTGTGTTGCTTTGATCATTTTACAATTTGTTATATACCACAATCATCGCAATTTAGTGTACAATACAACTAAAAAAAATTAACTCATTAGCTTTAACCGTTGTGCTTACAGCACGATTTGTATACAATTATATAAGTTTTTTTTTTTTGCTGTCATATTCCAATATTTATATAAGATATTTTTTTCATTTCAGATGGTTGCACACTAAACTTCAGGCAATGACAAAAAAAAGGAGCCAAAAATGAACTCTTAATCTTAAAAACTAAGCGTGCTGTGATTTTTTTAAAAAAACTTTTTTTCCGCTTCGGCGCTAACTCACCGAACGCCGCCGGCATACGGGAGACGTTTTTGTAAATAGAGGCTTGGTGTTTAAGGGTTAATTATGAATGGAAGGATGAACAAGAAACAGCCTTTCAAACACTAAAGAGCAAAATGACCAGGAACCCTGTTTTAGTCTAACCAGATTTTCCAAAGACTTTTACTTACCTTGTGATGCCTCAAGTACAGGGCTAGGAGCTGTATTGTTACAAAAGGCAAAAACTACAACGAGGGCAGTATATTATGCTAGCAGAGTTTTAAATCCAGCAGATAGAAACTATAGTACCACAGAAAGAGTGTGTTTAGCTTTATATTGGGGTTTAAAGAAAATTAGACATACTTTTAGGACATAAGGTTAATGTGCTTAATGACCACAAACCCATTTGTGACTTATTTAAAAAGAGAGCCTTTACCAAAAACATGATGTTCAATAGATGGTTCATTAGTCTATTAGAATTTGCCCAAGAATTCAGATGTATTCCAGGGAAACTTAACACCTTGGCAGATGCATTATCCAGATCTCAAAAAGAAACAGAAAAATGTATTACCAATAATACCTTTTGTTTTAGTTGTCAAATAGTAGATTTAGATCTAGAAAGAGTAAAAATACAACAAGAAAATGATACAGAAATCAGACAAATAGTAGGACAGTTAATACTAGATGAATCCTTAAAACCTGATTTTCAATTAATAAATGGATTGTTGTATAAAAGGCCAACAGAGAAGAATGGTTGTTCCCGACTATACATCCCAAAAACACTAATCAGAGAAGTTTTAGAACTAACACACTCATATAAGTTAGCAGGACATCCAGGAATTAAAAAGACAAGCAGAATCATAACCAGAAATTATTTTTGGCCACATTGTAATGAAGATGTCAAAAACTTTGTACAAAATAGTATAGTTTGTAATCAACACAAAGGTTAACGTAAATCTCAAAGCCCCGCTTGAAAAATATCCATCAGAATTAAATCCATTTCAAGTAGTAACTATGGACTTTTTAGGTCAATTTCCAAGGACTATTAGGGGAATTAAACAAATATTAGTCTTCTTAGACTATCTAACTAGATATGTGGAAATCATACCAGTAAGAAACAGAGATGCAGCCACAGTAGCAGAAGCTCTTAAATCTAGAACTATCACAAGGCATTCAGGTCCACAAGTTCTTCTTTCTGATAATGCTGCTGAATTTACTAGTGACCTTTTAAAGAAATTATGTGAATTTTATGAACTAAATAAGTGTCAAATAACCGCTTATAAACCAAATTCTAATGGAGCAACAGAACAAACAAATCGTAAAATAAAGGATAGCCTGAAAACTTTTGTGAGACCACGGACAGAAGATTGGGACTTAGCAATAGAAGGCATACAGTTCACATTAAATAATACTGTAAATGAGAAAATAGGAGAATCCCCACATTATTTGCTATATGGTTATCAGAAAAGAATGCCTATGCCTAACACATTATTAGACGATGCAACACCACCCAGACACACTTAAAACTATGATGACTATGTTGCATGGAAGACCAGACATACTTACGAGACAATCATGAAAGCAAGGGCAAAATTAAAAGAGGTCCATAACACTCATGCCAAATATTATAATAAAAATACCAATAACCAGACATTACAGTGGGTACTCAAATTTATGTACAAAATCATGTTCTAGAAGGGCCAAATGTAAAGGTTTCTCCCAAGTTCACTGGACCATATAGAGTTGTAGAAGTGTTAAAATTAAACAAATAAGGGATTTTGACAACGGAAAAATCTATTTCTGGGGGAAGACCTGTGTCACCCAGTGAAATGGTTCCAATAGCACACATTTCTAGGTATAAATATTGCTAAATATACCAGAGAAAAAAGCTATCCATAATGCCAGGGTTACTACCCCTGGATCGATCACCACAATGGTGTCGGTATGCACTAAGGGGTGAGTGGAAGCTACTATCACAGATGCTTTGCCCAACAGATCTCTCCATTCTCAAAGCCCCCAACATGGGTGAGCCGTTCTACCTACTACTACCTTCCGTTTGCTGCCACCTACCACTCGCGCCCTCCATCTTCATCCCAAAATTAGCACCCTCCAAGCTTGGTATGCTATCCGGGTGGGAAAGGAAGTATAGGGATGGGTCACTGGGTGACACAGGTCTTTCCCCAGAAATAGATTTTTTTGTTGTCAAAATCCCTTTTCTGGGCTCGACCTGTGTCACCCAGTGAAATAGTAACAGAGAATCAGCCATACAATAGCTTGGTGGTACCATCTAAAAGATTACCTTAATGGAGCTAAATAAAACTAAGAGAACAATACTGAGTTTTAATAACCCCAAATTATAAATTTCAAAATATAATTAAAAACTATAAGGCACATAGGATATCAATGTTACAGGCAGGAGTCAGGCTGTGAAGCAGACCTGACCTAAAAGGCTAGAAAGCAGGGCAAGCAAGCGAGGCAGGTAGGCGAGAGAATATACCAATAGGTAATTTATATATACTAGTCTTGAGCTGGACCAGGAGGAACAATACTTCCTGCAGCTACAGTGGAATATTTAAGAGCCTCTAGGGACTTAAGATAGTGGCGTTTAAATACTGTTGGTGATTTCCAGCCCGTATACTTTTAAAGGTCATCAAAATTCATATTGTGAAATAATTAGCTGAGGTGGCTACCGCCCGAATATCATGTACTCGAGGTACTGAATCTGGGTTAGCCTGTTTAATAAAATAAAGAATTTGTTGCCTGATGGCCTTTAAGGAAATGGTACCTCCATTTTCCCTAACAAAAAGAGGGCCTGAAGTTCTTTTAGAAGTTCTATTTAAATAAGCTTTTAAAGTGTTAACTGGACATAAAGATAGATCCTGTGGAAGGGGAATAAACTTCAAAGGAGACCATCTATTTGTGGATCCTCATTCTTTGCTAGAAATCTGGGATCCGGAGACAACAGAACTTCTCCTGACGGGAGGAAATCAACATGATTCGGTTCTCTAGAAAGAGCAGATAGTTCAGAAATTCTAGCCCCTGAGGCTAGACTTACTAAAAATAACGTCTTCCTTAACAGACTTAGGTATGTACATAATTCGTTATCAGTGTCTGATGCCAATTTAAGCACGTCATTTAAGAACCAGGAAACCGTGTGTGGACGGATTGCTGGTCTAAGACGAGCACATGCTTTAGGAATTGATGAAAAATATGAGTCTGTAAGGTTAATATTAAAGCCATGTAAAAATATTTTTCTTAAAGCAGATTTTGTTATAGTAATAGTACTAGTGGCCAGTCCTTTCTCAAATAATGATCTGAAGAAAGATTGCTAGATTCGTGGTCATTTTCTGAGCTTCAGATTCCCTTAGAAATAATGCTAACTTTTTAACTGCTGAGTCATATTGTCTAAGTGTAGATTCCCTCTTATCTGATTCTATGAACAGTGTAATGAGAGGGTCAATGTTAGTGTCTTTCTGAGCTGCAAACTTCATGAAGTCCATAAAGCTAGGGCACTCAGAATTATTGGGGGAGCTGACACAGTCCGAGTTTGCACTACTTGTGTCAATCTTGGATTGGGGATCTGTTTGTGCCGGAGCTTCAACTCCAGTAGAAGAGGAAACCAATTGCTCTTGCCAATTGGGTGCCACAAGTGCTACTTGACCTTTGAATGATCTGAGTTTGTGTAAAACTTTCATCAATAGATTTATTGGTGGAAACAGATAGATCCTTTGCCATCTGTTCCAGTCGATTGACATCGCATCTGTGGAATGAGCTAGAGGGTCAAGATTGGGAGCAACGTAACACGGAAGCTTGTGGTTGCTCTCTGTGGCAAACAGGTCTATCTGGAGACCCGGTACCTGAAGACAAATCCACTCGAACGATGTCTTGTCCAAGGACCATTCCGACTCCAGCAGAGTTGTCCTGGATAGTGAATCTGCAATGACATTTCGAACACCTGCCAGGTGGGTAGCTGACAGGTGCCAAAGATGTTTCCTTGCCAAGAGAAAATTGCAATCATTACATGATTGATATGGCTCGACTTGGAGCCCCCTCTGTTTAGGCAACTGTCCAGCACCAGTCTGATGTGAATCTGTCTGGCTGGACGTAGTTTCTTTAATGTTAGAAATACTGCCATTGCCTCTAGAATGTTGATATGAAACTGGCGGAATACTGTCGACCAAGTTCCTTGAATTTTCTTGTGTTGGGAGTATCCTCCCCATCCGCTTAGGGAAGCGTCCATATGGATCACTAGCAATGGAGGGGGAAATTGAAGAGGCACTGACCTTGCCAAACTCTTGACTGTCGACCATGGTCGAAGCCTCTTCCTCAATATCGGCGGAATTAGAGACACCTTGTCTCTGTTTCTGCTGTTGGCTCGTTTCCGCCATACCCTGTTTATATACTTCAGTCTGGCTTTTAGTAACAAATCTGTTACTGAAGCGAACTGAAGAGAGCCTAGAACTCTTTCCTGGGTACGACGAGAGGCTCTTTTGTTCTTGAGGAACTGCCTAGTAGCTTTGGCTATTTCCCTCCTCTTGGCTGGCGGAAGTGACAGTTTGTGTGTGTTTAGGTCCCATTGGATTCCTAACCACTGAAATTGAGCAGCCGGAACTAGACGGGATTTCTTCCTGTTTATTAGGAATCCCAAGAATTCCAGGAAGTTGATTACTGTGATTGTTGTTTTTCGACATTCCTTGCCGTTGGATGCCCATATTATCCAATCGTCCAGGTATGCGGCCAGCATAATCCCTTGAGCCCGTAGTTCTTGAACTACTGTCTCTGCCAGTTTGGTAAATATTCTGGGCGCTATGTTGAGCCCGAATGGCATGACTCTGAACGAGTATGCTTGTTTTCCTAGTCTGAACCCTAGGTAAGGGGAGAAATTTCTCGCAATCGGGACGTGATAATATGCGTCTGAAAGATCTATAGAGGTGGTGACGGCCCCATGGGGAAGTAGGGTCCGTACCTGCGAGATTGTAAGCATGCGAAACTTGTCGCATTGAATGTATAAGTTGAGACGAGACAAGTCTAGAATTACTCTTTGCTTGTCTGAGTCTTTCTTTGGGACACTGAACAGACGGCCTTGAAATTTCAAGTGTCTGACTTTCTTTATTGCCTTCTTTTGCAGAAGGTCTTTTGCAAAGTCCAGTAAGTCTTTGGATGGAGGTTGATGGAATCTGACTGGCGGAGGAGGCCCTCTGCTCCAGCTCCATCCCAGACCTTTTGAAATTATACTGTGGGCCCATGGACTGAAGGTCCAATAGTCCCAGAAGAGATACAATCTCCCGCCTACCTGGGGAGTCTCATTGATTGGAAGAGGTCTGGACGCTGCTCTACCTCGGTAGACAGCTCTGGCTCTACTACCCCTCGCATGCCTATTGTATCCGCGAAACGACCCCTGGTTTTCAAACGAGGCGTTGAAAGCTGGGGACGTCACGAAGGCTGGCGGGGCCGAAGCTTGCTGAGCTGGCTGTACTAGAACATATTGCTGCTGAGGCAGTGCCTTGGATGTGGAAAGCTGTCCGATCTGCGAGACCGGTACCGCCTGAAGCACAGTCTGAGCCTGAGGCTTTTGATAGTCCTGGAATCTCCTGAACCTCTTCCTTCCCTTAGGTTGAGGTCCGGAGGTCTCAGAGGACTTCCTTTAGAAAGGAAGACCCCAGCGAGAGCAAAGGCTCTGATTCGCTCTGGTTGCCTCTGCCAAGACGTTATTGACCTCATCCTCTGGGAAGAGGTTAGGTCCCCAGATAGAGCTCTTCATGAGTCTATAAGGCTCATGCCTGATGGTGGTGTCGGCGAAGATGTGCTTCTGGCAGTTCTGCCTCGCAACCACAAAGTCATAAAGACCCGATTGGAAGGATGCCAGTAATGACTTTGTGAGAACCTGAAACAGTGGTTCGTCAGTATGTACTAGTGCAGTCACCTCTGAGATGGTGACGGAATGAATGGAGCGACTCAGCCTGCATCTTGCCTCATACTCCGCCTTCAGCAGAGCCTCCGGGATCTTGGGAAGTTGCTCGCTGAACAGGGTGGAGGCACACTCGGGATCGAGTTTCCCCACCGTGAACGTCGCCGGAGCTCCCAACCAACATTCCGAATCTCCGGGGAAGAGGAGGGAAGTGGGATCTGTCTCCCGGAGTTGAGGTGTGGGCTTGCCATCCATCCCAGCCTGAAGGGTCAGCTCTGCAATCTTAGTAGTGCAGGGGGTCGGAATAGAGTCACCTACAGAGAACATGGTAAAACTTCCTCTAAAGGGAGTAAGTTTGGTGTTCTCGCACTCCCAGTCAGTGAGAGCGCGCATCAGGGTGGATTGAGCTTGGTCCCTAGGAAAGATGACCGTTTCCTTATGGACCTTATCGGATCTAATCCAGGCCTCCTCAGTTAACCTGGCATAGCCTGGATAGGGAGGCACTATGTTGGCTGGAAAGAACTCTAGTTCTTGCAGACGACGCGTGCCCAATCCCTCTATGGTCAGTGTGTCATTATGCAGCGAAGCATGCAGGGCCAGCCGCCACGGGTTCCTCTTATCAAAGGGAGGCAGTCTGGAGGCATCCGGGACAACATATGACTGTTGTACTGCTTTGGATTGGATGAATCTGGCAAGCAAACTTTCCTGGGTCTCCATCCTCTGTGCCAATGACAACACTGACTGTCCTGAGGTCTCTAAGCTTGTGACAAGCTGAGACGAGAGATCTTGTAGCCGAGCTTCAACCTTTGAATCGATCCTCTGCATCAGCAGGTCGACGAAAGCCTCAAGTCGAAGCTAGGCTGTGGGGGCTTAGCCTTCGAAACTCTGGTCCTCGACCCCTTAGACGGGGGAGTAGCCTTACTTGAGGACGTCACTGGTTTGGGAGCCAGTGACAACCTAGAGGGAGCTGGCGGATTAGACCTTTGAGGTCTGGAAGGCTTAGGTAAGTCCTTCCTTTTCAGAGATTTCACCTTGGGGATAACAGACTGGGATCTGTCCCCAAGGTTAGCTGACTTGGAGAATCCTTGAAAAGAAGAGGACGAAGAAGGTGAACTGGATAAAATAGACCTACTCCTACTACCTTCACCTGCCTCACTTACCACCCTACCTTTTACCTGGTGGTCATCCACGCTCATCGGTTCAACGTGAATGCTGATGGCCGCTACTTCTTCCGCCACCTCTTCGCACAGATCTTCGTCTTGGGGGGTCTGCGTCTCTTCCCTGATCCTCGTAATGAGTGGGGCGGCCACGTCCTTCGGTACTGTGGCGGAGATCCGAGCATTCGGATAAAGGAGATTGCAAATCTCCTCCGACAGTACATAGGGGCGGCCAGACGCTACATTTCCCCCAAATCCGCTGACCCAGGTCTTCAGGGTCGACAGCGAAGAGGCTCGGATTGCTTGGTTAGACTGGAAGAGAAGGTAAGACTTGCTAAAATATTCTCCAAATTTTTCGCATATATCCACATTGAGCCATTAAAATCAAAAGGGACTAAAGGTTAGCAGTCTCTTGTCACTTACCGACACATCTGTTACCAGCTCATAAAGAGCGTAACAAATCTCACAGCCGTCCCGGAGCCAAACAACCAGGTCTCCAACTTGCACCGCGCAGCTGGAGTGCGAGCGGCACACCTCGTGTCCGCAGGGTTGTTGGAGGACGGTCGTGCAACCTGGCTCCTGACAACGTACCATCTGTAAGTGGAATGATGGTACATGAGTATCATCAAGGCAGGACCCGCCGGAACTGAGTCCGGCAGCAAAAGTCTATTTTAACATAGATTTATGCTATGGGATGGTTAACTAACTAATATTTGTGTTCCAAGCAAGTACTCCATGTTACTCCGCCGTGACTTGTCACTGAAATCTCGTTGTGTCACACAATTATGGAATCGGTGTAATATGAGCGAAATAGAGTGTTCGCATACAGCTCAACTCTCAAATCACCCAAGGCAGTAACCAAATAATGGAAACCGTAAAATATGCCGGAAACCATACCCACCGGAGTGGTTAATTGAACAATAACATACGAGAAACCCAACTAGTCCGGCGGAGACTCGTTGTGTCACACGATTATGGAATCGGCGTAATATGAGCGAAATAGTGTGTTCGCATATAGCTCATCTCTCAAATCACCCAAGGCAGTAACCAAATAATGGAAACCGTAAAATATGCCGGAAACAATACCCACCGGAGTGGTTAATTGGACAATAACATACGAGAAACCCGACTAGTCCGGCGGAGACTTCGCCGCCTCAAGTAGGCGTTGTACATAAAGTACCTTTAAAACAACTAATTCTATCGTATCGTAACTCCTATTTGCTTTCACGGGACAGTGTTTGACGCTCCAGCTACTAACTACTATAAGTAATTAGTAGCGAGCTAACGAGACATCGCCCGAACTAGTCTGGCCCGGAAAGGGAAAGGGAGATGAGTGGCGGAAACCTGGCGGAACGGCAACCGGACAGGTGGATGCACCCTCCGAGAAGCCGAATGCAACCTCCTATGCGGAGGTGCCGAGCGCAATCGATCGGCTTTCCTCTTACGAGGATGACGCCCAGGCACCGTCGCCAGATTCTAATCGTTCAGGTAAAGAAGGACTAGGCTATATACACGAAAAAGCAGGAGGTTAAACCTCTTGTTCCTAGCCTACCCTCCAAAACCAAAACTTTGGCCTGGTCAGGAAGGCTAGGATTGAGCGCTACAGGTGTGGGGAGAGAAGAACCTACGTACTAACCTAGCCTCACCCTCCAAAACAGAACCAGCCTGGTCAGGTGGCTAAGTATGAATTGAGGAGCCCTCTCACTATCCCAACCTCACCCTCCAAAACCTAACGGCCTGGTCAGGTGGGCTAAGTGTGAATGAGGAACTCTCTCACTAGCCTAACCTCACCCTCCAAAACCTAACGGCATGGTCAGGTGGGCTAAGTGTGAATGAGGAACTCTCTCACTAGCCTAACTTCACCTTCCAAAATCGTGAAACGGCCTGGTCAGGTGAGCTAGGTAGCCTGAGCATCGTGTACAGGCGCAAGTCATGCCTAGCCTAACCCTCCAAAACCGTATCACGGTCTGGTCAAGTAGGCTAGGCTAGTAACTATCTTTTAAAACCATCCTTGTTACCAGAACAAATTAAAATATAGTATAATGTTAACCACATGTGATGTGGGTTAGCCTAAAGATTATATATAAACATAAATGATTCGGTGGCAGAGAAGGAACCCGAAAATCATTCGTAGGTAACTTTAGGTACCAAGGTGGCCTACCTCTGATGCCGAATCACTCACATAAACTAATCCATTATACACATAAGCTATAATCATGATAAAAATAATAACACCATCGAGAAGGCACCAACTCGCTGGTGGAGGAAAGGAAACTAATAAAAAGACTCAAATTCTATGATCAGAAATAATTGAGCCTGGCTCAAGCCATGATACAAAGGTTCCATTGCCTCTACACCAGCGATGTGGTAAATTCTCCAAAATATGCTCCAAAACTGAAACGGAGTAATTGGATGGTATCTAGCAGAATTCGTTCTGCTAATAACGGAGACTGAAGGTCGAAAACGCAACAGAGGCAAGCATAGCCTGTGTTCGGCTGTGATAAACATATATAGCATACAGTTCATAAATACTTTGCCTCTCGCATTTAAAAACCAATCAGATATAGTACTCAACTTAGATGGTGTGACATCCTCACGGGATGACATGATTAAAGCCGTAATTCGATTGAAAACGCCAAAAGAAAAAAGGACACGGTGTTCACGTGTTGTGCTAAGTTTTAGAATGGAGATGGCGGGCGCGAGTGATAGGTGGCAGTAAACGGAAGGTAGTAGTAGGTAGAACGACTCACCCATGTTGGGGGCTTTGAGAATGGAGAGATCTGTTGGGCAAAGCATCTGTGATAGTGGCTACCACTCACCCTTTAGTGCATACCGACACCATTGTGGTGATCGATCCAGGGGTAGTAACCCTGGCATCATGGATAGCTTTTTTCTCTGGTATATTTAGCAATATTTATACCTAGAAATGTGTGCTATTGGAACCATTTCACTGGGTGACACAGGTCGAGCCCAGAAATAGAGTTATTAACCCTTAAACGCCGAGCCTCTATTTACAAAAACGTCTCCCGTATGCCGGCGGCGTTCGGGAGTTAGCGCCGAAGCAGAAAAAAAGTTTTTTTCAAAAAATCACAGCACCCTTAGTTTTTAAGATTAAGAGTTCATTTTTGGCTCATTTTTTTGACATTGCCTGAAGTTTAGTATGCAACCATAAGAAATTAAAAAAAATATCATTATCATATATAAATATTGAAATATATGACAGCAAAAAAAAAAAAACATATAATTGTATACAAATCGCTGTAAGCACAACGGTTAAAGCTAATGACTTAATTTTTTTAGTTGTATTGTACACTAAATTGCGATGATTTTGGTATATAACAAATTGTAAAACGATCAAAGCAACACAGAGAAAATATTATCACAAAATGATGCATGAATTTGAAACACGGACGTAAAAAAATGTTTTTTAAAAAATTCACCATAAATCGAAATATTGTGCTAGAGACTTCCCGTTTGTTGAAAAATGAAGCTAATTGATTGAATATTACTTGACTGTAAGTGTTTTAGCTTACAATTGCAGTTTTCGACTATTTCGGTCGAGTTAAAGTTGACCGAAAGTCTAATTTTTTCTATTTATCATAATTTATATGAAAATATTTCAAAACTGATAAAAGATACAACCATGAGTTATTTTCTGTTGTATTGTACATGAAATTGCGCACATTTTCATATATAAAAGTTTATGTAACGACTAATATAAAATGGTGCAAACATTACGACAATGTGACGAAAGAATTTCCGAGATGTTCGGCCGAGTTACCACGCGGACGTAAGGAAAATTTTTTCAAAAATTCACCATAAATCGAAATACTGTGCTAGAGACTTCCAATTTATTGCAAAATGAAGGTAAATGATTGAATTACTTGAATGTAAGAGTTTTAGCTTACAATTGCGTTTTTCGACCATTTCAGTCGAGTTAAAGTTGACCGAGGGTTGAAATTTTGGCAGTTATCGTGATTTATGTGAAAATATTTCAAAACCATGAGCTATTTTCTGTTGTATTCTACATGAAATTGCGCACATTTTCATATATAAAAGTTTATGTAACGACTAATGTAAAACGATGCAAACATTACGACAACGTGACAAAAGAATTTCTGAGAAGTTCGGCAGAGTTACCACGCGCAGACATAAGGAAAAAGTTTTTTTTCAGAAATTCACCATAAATCGAAATATTGTGCAAGAGACTTCCAGTTTATTGCAAAATGAAGGTACATGATTGAATATTACTAGAATGTAAGAGTTTTAGCTTATAATTGCATTTTTTTACCATTTCGGTCGATTTAAAGTTGAGCGAAGGTTGAAATTTTGGCAGTTATCGTGATTTATATGAAAATATTTCAAAACTGATAAAAGCTATAACCATGAGTTATTTTCTGTTGTATTCTACATGAAATTGCGCACATTTCCATATATAAAACTTTATGTAACGACTAATATAAAACATTACGACAACATGACGAAAGAATTTCTGGCGCGGACGTAAGGAAAAAGTTTTTTTAAAAAATTCACCATAAATCGAAATATTGTGCTAGAGACTTCCAATTTGTTGCAAAATGAAGGTAAATGATTGAATATTACTAGAATGTAAGAGTTTTAGCTTACAATTGCGTTTTTTGACCATTTCGGTCGAGTCAAAGTTGACCGAAGGTTGAAATTTTGGGAGTTATCATGGTTTATATGAAAATATTTCCAAACTGATAAAAGCTACACCCATGGGTTGTATTGTGCTGTATTTTACATGAAATTGCGCACACTTTCATATATAAAACTTTATGTAACGGCTAATATAAAACAGTGCAAAAATTACGACAAAATGACGAAAGAATTTATGAAATTTTCGGCCGAGTTTACCGCGTGGGCGTAAGGAAAAAGTTTTTTCAAAAATTCACCATAAATCGAAATATTGTGCTAGAGACTTCCAATTTGTTGCAAAATGAAGGTACATGATTGAATATTACTAGAATGTAAGAGTTTTAGCTTACAATTGCATTTTTCGACCATTTCGGTCGAGTCAAAGTTGACCGAAGGTTGAAATGTTTTGTAGTCGACGCACGGTACATCCACTTGGCACCCAACAGACAATTTTAGTCGACGTATGATACGTCCAGTAGGCGTTTAAGGGTTAATGAAAGTGATAGAAAAAGTAGTTCACTGGAATCATATAAAAGTAGTAAAAACAAATCCATGGTCCACTGAAGTTACAGATAACATAAGACATGAAAATGCTGTAGATAATGTTGTAAACTAAAGATATAATCTATAATCTATGAAACAGAGTTAAATATGTGTATTTATATGTATATGTATTGGTATTGGTCTGAAAATATCACAAATATAATGTGTGTAGTGAAACCAATATATAATGAAAATATCATAATATAATGTATGTAGTGAAACCTATATACCAAAGCAAATGTAGAACATGAAAAAGAAAGAATAGACGTGCTGGAAAAATGGGCAGCAGCAAGAGGGACAGTGATAAATAAAGTGATAACATCATAAAATCAAAATGCAGAACAAATAGAAAAACTTTAAAATTTTTAAAATCAAGTCAATCAGAACGAAACAAAAGAACTGAATAAGTTAGAAAACATACAATTTTTAAATACATTTGCTCTAGAAAGTAGAAAGTGAAGTGATATTACAGGAACATAACACATTTTGCTTGCTTATAAAGGTATTTTGAGCCCAACACTAATCACTCCTAAAGAATTAGAAGAAATTATTAGGTTTTGCATTATGGAAAAACACTTTCAGCCACTTGTGCAAGATGTATTCATGTACTATAATTTAATAAGTGCCAAAGTGCTTATGATAAAATTATTTTAATTGTACCTTTCAATACTAGGATCACAAACACATTAATCACTCTGTACCCATTTCCTATGTCTGTTAATGATCAAGTAATCATTCAAAAGGGAACAATCAGGCATTTTGCATTAGATGAACACGCTCTACTATTGTCATTCTTCACTGCAAAATGAAGAACATGCTCTACTATTGTCATTCTTCACTGACAAACAATTTAATGAATGTATTCTGTTAAAAGAACAAGAATATATATGTAATTTTGATAACCTGTATAAAAATACTAATACTTATCCCTGTACAGTAAACCCCCCGTATTGAGGGAATACATACCACACACCCCCGCGAATAACTAAAACCTGTGAATACTTAGAACCCTTCTAAAAACACATAGAACTGCCTATTTTGATAGTTCAAACACACACAAAACAAACTAAAATTGCTTATACAGGTATTATCCTACTTAAGATGGAGTTATGTTCCAAAAAAAAAAAACCATCGTTTGTTGGAAAAAACGTAAGAAATGCCAAAACATATCTCGAATATATCCTAGCCTACACTAGGGTATTCGGTACCATGTATACAGTACAGATATGGTAGCCTAGCCTACACTATAAAACATACTCTTTACATACACGGTAGTGTAATTACAGGCAGTCCCCGGTTTACGACAGGGGTTCCGTTTTTATGCCGCGTCGTAAACCAAAAATCATCGAAAATCGTCAAAAATCATAAGAAAACCTTACTTTTAATGCTTTGGGTGCATTGAAAACGATGTAAACTGCATTTTTATTGAGTTTTTCATAAAAAAAAAACTCCAAATTATGATTATTCTGCCGTTTTGGAGCCATATTTCTTCCGTCGGATCGGCGTACGACGCGTCGTAACCCCAGAACATGCGTCGTAAACTGGGAAATAATTTCTGATGAATATACTTGAAAAGTGTCGTAACCTCGGAACGTTGTAAGCTGGACCCGTCGTAAACCGGGGACTGCCTGTATTAATTTCAGCTAATTCTGGAGGTTCATGCAAAGTGACTTATGATAATTCAATACAAAGAGAAATTGAACAACAAACAAGAATTAACTTAGCCTAAACTATGGTATATTGTATACATTCACAGTAGCATAGCTGACATTATACTGTACTCTATATTCGCATATCGTATTGTACAAACGTCAATATAATGAATATGCATCTTTTCCATGGATCTTTTAAAATGTTCTTAATTCACTGTTTCTAATAATAATGTACATGTTCTTATAGTGCTTTTGTATTAAAAATTGTGATCATAGCGATCATCAATGTTTTGGTTTGGAAATGTTTATGTGGTGTTTATTTCATCGCATTTAACTCAGTTCAGAGCACTTTTCTTAATTCTAGTTAGCGTCAACGAATCTCTAGAATCTAGATACTTTACTTATAAGGGCAAGCTTATTTTTTCGTTATATGAAGTGTTTAGTCAAAATATAACTAAAATACGTCTCGTGAAATTAATTTAGCTATTATTTTTGTTATTAGATGACTATTGACGATGGCCATTTAGGGGCATTTGTTTTGTGTAAAAAAAATCCAAGATTCCGTTCGCCATTTTCACTTGATTTCATCATAATACAAGCTTTACATATTCATTGTTTAATGGCATAAAATAACAGTAATGTGTTCTTTCATGCCCAATAGTTTTGATTAAAATACTTTCTCTCCCATTTTAATTACAGTAGAGTTTCATCCATGTTGCCGATGCATGATAACTTACAGTAAAGTCATTAGCAGCTTGAACATTGTTTTCTCAACTTCAGCTACAACTTGCATCTTAAATTTAGCAGCATATTTCCTTGATGATCTGTTATCCATACTGAATAAGGGTATAATTTAAAAATATATCAGTCCTATTCTACTTTAACGTCATTTAAGCTATAATAGATGACGATTGACGATGGCCGTTTAGGGGCATTTGTTTTGTGTAAAAAAAAACTCAAGATTCCGTTTGCTATTTTCACTTGATTTCATCACAATATGAGCTTTACGTATTTATTGTTTCACGGCGTAAAATAACAGTAATGTGTTCTTTCATGCCCAGTAGTTTTGATTAACCCTTTAACGCCAAAGCCCTATTTACAAAAACGTCTCCCGTATGCCGGCGGCGTTCGGTGAGTTAGCGCCGAAGCAGAAAAAGTTTTTTTTTCAAAAAATCACAGCACCCTTAGTTTTTAAGATTAAGAGTTCATTTTTGGCTCATTTTTTTTTGTCATTGCCTGAAGGTTAGTATGCAACCATCAGAAATTAGAAAAAATATCATTATCATATATAAATATTGGAATATATGACAGCAAAAATAAAAACTCGTATATAATTGTATACAAATCGCGCTGTAAGCAAAACGGTTAAAGCTAATGAGTTAATTTTTTTTAGTTGTATTGTACACTAAATTGCAATGATTTTGGTATATAACAAATTTTAAAATGATCAAAGCAACACAGAGAAAATATTATCACAAAATGATGCATGAATTCGTAACACACGGACGTAAAAAAATTTTTTTTTCAAAAGTTCACCATAAATCGAAATATTGTGCTAGAGACTTCCCGTTTGTTGAAAAATGAAGCTAATTGATTGAATATTACTAGACTGTAAGTGTTTTAGCTTAAATTGCAGTTTTCAACC
This sequence comes from Macrobrachium rosenbergii, assembly GCF_040412425.1. Taxonomy (NCBI): domain Eukaryota; kingdom Metazoa; phylum Arthropoda; class Malacostraca; order Decapoda; family Palaemonidae; genus Macrobrachium; species Macrobrachium rosenbergii. Next base: position 4,711,826 of record NC_089753.1, on the reverse strand, counting down.
ATTTCGGTCGAGTTAACGTTGACCAAAAGTCAAATTTTTTCTATTTATCGTGATTTATATGGAAATATTTCAAAACTGATAAAAGCTACAACCATGAGTTATTTTTTGTTGTATTGTACATGAAATTGCGCACATTTTCATATATAAAACTTTATGTAACGACTAATATAAAGCGGTGCAAATATTACGACAACAAGACGAAAAGAATTTCTGAGATGTCCGGCCGAGTTAGTTACAAGCAGACGTAAGGAAAATGTTTTTTCAAAAATTCACTATAAATCAAAATATTGTGCTAGAGACTTCCAGTTTATTGCAAAATGAAGTTAAACGATTGAATATTACTAGAATGTAAGAGTTTTAGCTTACAATTGCGTTTTTTACCATTTCGGTCGAGTTAAAGTTGACCGGAGGTTGAAATTTTGGCAGTTATCGTGATTTATGTGAAAATATTTCAAAACTGATAAAAGCTACAACCATGAGCTATTTTCTGTTGTATTCTACATGAAATTGCACACATTTTCATATATAAAAGTTTATGTAACGGCTAATGTAAAACGATGCAAACATTACGACAACATGACGAAAGAATTTCCGAGATGTTCGGCCGAAGTTATCACAAGAGACGTAAGAAAAAAAAATTTTTTTTTCAGAAATTCACCATAAATCGAAATATTGTGCTAGAGACTTCCAGTTTGTTGCAAAATGAAGGTACATGATTGAATATTACTAGAATGTAAGAGTTTTAGCTTATAATTGCGTTTTCTGACCATTTCGGTCGAGTTAAAGTTGACAGAAGGTTGAAATTTTGGCAGTTATCGTGATTTATATGAAAATATTTCAAAACTGATAAAAGCTACAACCATGAGTTATTTTCTGTTGTATTCTACATGAAATTGCGCAAATTTCCATATATAAAACTTTATGTAACGACTAATATAAAACAGTGCAAACATTACGACAACGTGATTTAAAGAATTTCTGGTGCGGACGTAAGGAAAAAAGTTTTTTCAAAAATTCACCATAAATCAAAATATTGTGCTAGAGACTTCCAATTTGTTGCAAAATGAAGGTAAATGATTGAATATTACTAAATCGTAAGAATTTTAGCTTAAAATTGCGTTTTTTTACCATTTCGGTCGAGTCAAAGTTGACCGAAGGTTGAAATTTTGGGAGTTATCGTGGTTTATATGAAAATATTTCCAAACTGATAAAAGCTACAACCATGGGTTGTATTTTACTGTATTGTACATTAAATTGCGCACATTTTCATATATAAAACTTTATGTAACGGCTAATATAGAACAGTGCAAAAATTATGACAAAATGACGAAAGAATTTATGAAATTTTCGGCTGAGTTACCGCCGTGCGTAAGAAAAAGTTTTTTCAAAAATTCACCATAAATCGAAATATTGTGCTAGAGACTTCCAATTTGTTGCAAAATGAAGGTACATGATTGAATATTACTAGAATGTAAGAGTTTTAGCTTACAATTGTGTTTTTCGACCATTTCGGTCGAAGTCAAAGTTGACCGAAGGTTGAAATTTTTGTAGTAGACGTGACGCACGCGTCCACTCGCACCCAACAGACAATTTTAGTCGACGTATGATACGTCCAATAGGCGTTTAAGGGTTAAAATACTTTCTCTCCCTTTTAATTACGATCGAGTTTTATCCATGTTGCCGATGCACAATAATTTACAGTATAGTCATTAGCAGCTAGAACATTGCTTTCTCAGTTTCAGCTAAAACTTGCAGCTTAAATTTAGCAGTATATTTCCTTGATGATCTTTTATCCATACCAAATAAGGGTAGAATGTAAAAATATATCAGTCCCATTCTATTTAACGTCATTTGTGCTATTACTTATGGTAATTGTTTATTACCGTATGATGGTTGAAATACCAGGTAAACGGCTGTTGTTATCCAATTCGGTTATAAGCAAAACAACAGTTTCTTGGTCGGTTGTTTATGGCTGCATGCATTTACGCAAGAGCATAATGTTACTAACAATACTTTTATCATTTTCTTTTATTTTTTTAACTAGAAGATGGGATAAAGAGACGGAGGAAAAGTTGTCTATTGTAATTTGGTCTCTCTCACTGCCTGATTACACTGCTGCCTGCGCCCGCGCGAAACTTAAAAATATTCTATAAATAATATTATTGTATTGATATTAATTGCTTACCCCACTGCAAAATCAAATTATCATAAGGTGAATTATCGTAACTTGAGCATCACCTGAGTATTTTAATAGTTTTATCACAAAAAGTGCATTTAGTCATGAAAAAAGAGATGAAAATCCAGTGTTTAGTGAATATTTTTCAGTGAAAAATACCGCGAATGGGCAAATTTTCTGCAAATAATGGGTCGATACGTTCTAGAGAAATCCTTGAATACGTGAGTCCGCGAATCGTGAGAGCACGAATATGGGGTTTACTGTACTCACGAAATTGTGTTAAACCAAAACTAAGAAAAAGATGTATGTACCACAAATTATGATAAAACATTTGAAGCATTTGTAATTGATCAAGAAATCTTTGTATTTTCACTAAATCCTGTTGTAGCTAAAATTAAATATCACAACATTAGCACAGAAATAAGGTTGAAGAATGTTAAATCTTTTACAACATCATGTCAGTTAGTGATAGCAAACCAATTACATTATGAACCTAATCTTTTCACAACATATAACTTCAACAAACATGTGCCATATAAGAATTACTCATATAAAATAAATGAATTTAAGTTGTCTCAGTTTGAATTAAGGAAGCTTGAAAATTTGAATATTTCTACTATAAAGAAACTGTCTCCCCAATTTTATCATTAGTAAATCTAATGGTAATAGTGATTACTGTTATTTTGTTCATCATAATAGTGAGAAATCTTATCAGAAAAATACAAGGGATATTGACAAAATTCAATAATACCAATTATCAAAAATTGATGTTTGTTGTTCTCCATATGTTCATTTAAAACAAAGCATAGAATAAAATAATGAAAATTAACCAGTACTATACTACATTTTATTATTTAAAAATAGGACCAGTGATGTAAGAGAGAGAGAGAGAACCAATGATATAGAAAGAGGGAGAGAGAGAAGAGAGAGAGAGAGAGAGAGAGAGAGAGAGAGAGAGAGAGAGAGAGAGAGAGAGAGAGAGAGAGAGAGAGAGAGAGAGAGAGAAATAGTGGAACAGGATGTGTTATGCTCGTGTAGCCAAAACATGGGCGCGAGTTTAATCTACTGAAATCATTAAAGGAATTTTTAAACAGCTCACCTATGTGCTTACATGTCCTCTCGCGCCAGAAACCAAGACTTTCGGTGACGTCATAAGTACCCTCCTTCATAGGAGGGATTGATTCAACTAATCCACCCAAAAGGATGTCGTTAGGTAAGTCCCAACCAATTTTGACTTCTAATAAGGGCGGGGCAGAAGCTATTGCCCGCCTAGTGTGGGATGGGCATTTCGTTTGAAAAACCTTCAACAGGGAAGGAAGAGAAGCAGAGAATAGAGAAGAACAGAGAGAAGCAGAAAGAAGATTGAAGAGCCTTAGTGGAGTGAGGTTGTAGCATCACCAGTTGTGGGTTGAGAAGAAGCAAGGATCACACTTCGATTTGTATTCATACTACTTAACTTGTATATATATATCTCACTTGTATATGTACAGTGCTATTTTTAATTAGTGTTAATGAAGTAAGAAAGCTGCACTGTCTCTTCATAAAGCCTCCTGGGACTCAAACACTACTATAACAACAAAGCCAGAAACAATAAAGCATCTATAAAAGAAAATAATAAGCTTCTTTACATGGGCAACGAATAAAATAAATCATAAGTTCATGGTGGTAAAGAAGAATTACAAAAAGAACAAAACATAGCATAACACATGTAGTACTGTCAAATTATCATATTACAAAATGTGAACAGCACAATCATGTGCCACTTGCATCCTGGTTTTGTTTACATTCTCAAAATCATCAGCTGATTGCATTTTACAGATATCATCGCTGTCTTTAGTTGCTGAATGAAACTCAATTCAGAGACGTTTCTTTCGTAAATTATCAAATCTGGATTTAAAAATTGCAACTACTTTTTATTTATAAATGCAGTAAATTAAACAAAGTACATGAGTGATTTTGTCAGTTCAGGCATTCCTTGTGCCTCCAAATCATTTTGGAGTCTGCTTATTATATGTTTCTTTAGCCACAGCTATAATACCTGCTGCTTCAACTTAGTGGCACATTTTCTTAACACCTTCTCCATTGTGTGATGGATGAATAAAAATGTATTGATTTTTATTTAAGGAATTACATTAAAATAAACAAGTTTTTAACAAGACAATGGTAACGCAACTCTTAGTAAACGTGTGTTAGTTACACTAACATTGGCAAACAGCTGTTTATTAATATAAACTGCAGGATAGCAAAAGCTTTAGCATAATTTTTAAGAGTTGAAAGCAATGTAAATTAACAAAGAAACAGTAACAATAACGCAAGGGAAGCTGGTAAGCGAGTGGTGTACCCACTAAGAACGCCTGATTTGAAAAAACAGTCCAGTGCTCGATCCGGAGGTGAAAACCCTCAAATTGATATTTCCATTTCGCACCTATATATCCATAAGTATGATATACCATGGTCTGTTATCTTGGTGCACTACAGTATATTAAAAAGAATGTGATACAATGATAAGTGACAGGCACTGTGTACACTTCATACATGAGTTAGTGGGAAGAACAACAAAGCTGACTTAATGAAGGGAAAAGAGGCAAAATATCATTAACGGGATTGTTATGAAACAAACAATCAAACTATGAGTCAAATAACTGTTTCTTGTATACCTACCTTCATCAGGTCCCACAAGTTTCACCTTTAGTTTCTTGTCTGGAAATCTGTAGCCATCCATCATCTTGACATTTAAAACACTGCCACAAACGAAGTAATGAAGTTCCTCTGTCAAACAAACATAAAGTAAACTTGATAAAGAGAATTCATGTAACATATCCATCCCCTTGCTAGTCATAATTTAATTTCAAGATAAAAATTGTATCCAGGGTATCACTTTATTTTACATACCACCAAACTGCCGCTCCCTTACCATTGTTGTAAAGGTCTGTGACTTCTATAATACTTCCACATCTTCATAACATTTGAATTATGGCAATAATCCTATGAATTTCATTAAGGGTAAATCTTCCTGTATCATCATTTTTTGCGTAAACATAAATCATTCATTCCACGTCTCAGGACATTCCTTTTAGTGTCTCACATCTACATTTAGCTACTAATTGGACAATAATGCAGTGACTATAGTATACAAACATCAAATTAAATGTAAAAATTTTTAAAAATGCAAATAATCATAAAAAATCTTTCAGTTTAAGTAATAAAACATATGCCCATCATAGGTGCAACGTGTTCCCATGAGGTAGTCTTTAAATTTCTCAATGTGCTACTTTTGACGTAGTACTGTACAGTGCAGAACAATCAGTTGTAGTATTTTATCTTATATATGCACAATTGAAGTACAGGTAGTTGCTTTATGTAGTTATATACATATGAAAAACCATTCCGGGACAAACTGAAGAGTGATAGTAGTTTAAAGCCTCAAAACACTCTAAGGAGTCAGTTTTTCTAAAAAATTTTATGGGTCTGGGTTGTAAACTCTTCCTTAGCCACCAGTCTCAACCAATCTGACTCATGATAAGTATAAATTACATGAAATATTCTATAAGGCTGCTAAACAGTTAAACCAAGTGCTCAATCCACTATTTCTGACTGTTCATTATAACCCTTCAATTTTATGATGCCTTATTTTATACAGAACTATAATCCCTTCTCACTATCACCCTGAAAAGAATGCACTTGCTCCATTTGAATGTGTTTCTAACTGACACCCTACAACTACCTTCATCCCACAGTACAACTCTGTAGTTTCAACATCTATGCAGGGCTCTCCCTGATCATCACTGTGTGCTCTCAGCCCTTGTAACATCTTTCTCTTATGCTCAGTTTTTCTTACTTCTATTTATTCTTATCCTGCATCTGTAGCACTCTTATTAGTATACTCACATGCATAGGTGCTGATATATACCACATTTCCCAGTGTTGACATTGCACCATAATTTTGACATGCAAAATTTTGAAAAAAAAAAAAAAATAAACATAAAAATACAGTTGCAATACAAAAGCTGATGGCTTTGTTTTGAATGGTACAATGCCCTAATTCCACTGCATTAACACTGGTACAACGTACTGAGTAGCTTTTTCATTCCATGTATTACAAAAATATGTTTAGTTTGTTTAAGTCCACTGATTTTAATATCAAGTGAGATTTTCTGAAGTTGACAGACCAGTGAACTGAAAAACTTAAACAGGTTACAAAGTATTGTATATTGTATGAAATGGTCAGCCATGCTGCATCTTTAATTTCCTTGGAAAACAGCATTTCAGTGCATGCAAAACAATGGAGCTAATGATGGAGCAATGTTTTTTAATCTTAAAGGAAAAACAAAACAACAAACAGGAGATATTAGAATTATGGAATAACATTTTATTGCAGTTAAAATAAAATTGCTTGAAACACGGAATGACTGTGACATCCCATAAAATGAGGTGGCCATATAATGGCACATTTTAATGTAATTATTATTACAGTATTTCAATTTAAATATTGAATATTAACATTTTTTTATGAGTAATTTTTCTCACTCGGTTAGTACTAATGGGGGCTCTCACTGTAGGCCTGATGTGGTGAGAGGGATCATCCTGATGTAAAAGTTTGGTTGCACTGCCAAGAAGTGTGTTTGGTGAAGAATATGGGAACTGAACAGATGCAGTGGGTGCTTCATGTGAGTGTGATAAGTTGTTGGTACAAGTGCATCTGCCTCTGGCACTCAGATAAGGGCTGCAGTGCTTGGAGGAGTGTAGACTGTCATCCATTGTTTGTGGAAAAACTGTAGTGTTGTGCAAAACTGTTGGTGGAACTTGGTGTACAGTATGGTATAGCAGTGCTTGTAAACAAGCTTGAATTGTCTTTGTCAGCCAGCGGGGTTCGGGAGTTAGCGCCGAAGCGGAAAAAAAGTTTTTTAAAAAAATCAAAGCACGCTTAGTTTTTAAGATTAAGAGTTCATTTTTTACTCAATTTTTTCTCATTGCCTGAAGTTTAGTATGCAACCATCAGAAATGAAAAAAATATCATTATCATATATAAATATTGCAATATATGTGTGAAAAAAAATTCATATATAATTGTATACAAATCGCGCTGTGAGCAAAACGGTTAAAGCTAATGAGTTATTTTTTTTTTTGTTGCATTGTACACTAAATTGCGATGATTTTGGTATAAAACAAATTGTAAAACGATCAAAGCAACACAGAGAAAATATTATCACAAAATGATGCATGAATTTGTAACGCTCGGACGTAAAAAAAGTTTTTTTTTCAAAATTCACCATAAATCGAAATATTGTGCTAGAGACTTCCCATTTGTTGCAAAATGAAGGTAAATGATTGAATATTACTAGAATGTAAGAGTTTTAGCTTACAATTGCAGTTTTCGGCCATTTCAGTCGAGTTAAAGTTGACCAAAGGTCGAATTTTTTCTATTTATCGTAATTTATATGAAAATATTTCAAAACTGACAAAAGCTACAACCATGAGTTATTTTTTGTTGTATTCGACATGAAATTGCACACATTTTCATGTATAAAACTTTATGTAACGGCTAATAGAAAACGGTGCAAAAATTACGACAAAGTGACTAAAGAAATTCTGAGATTTTCAGCAGAGTTAGTGTGTGCGGAGGTAAGGAAAAAGTTTTTTTCAAAAATTCACCATAAATAGAAATATTGTGCTGGAGACTTCTCGTTTGTTGCAAAATGAAGGTAAATGATTGATTGTTACTAGAATGTAAGAGTTTTAGCTTACAATTGCATTTTTCGACCATTTCAGTCGAGTCAAAGTTGACCGAAGGTTGAAATTTTGGCACTTATCACGATTTATATGAAAATATTTCAAAAGTGATAAAAGTTACAACCATGAGTTATTTTTTGTTGTATTCTACATGAAATTGCACACATTTTCATATATAAAACTTTATGTAACGGCTAATAGAAAACGGAGCAAAAATTACGACAAAGTGACTAAAGAATTTCTTAGATTGTAAGAGCCCGACACGTCAGGCTCTTACAAGATTTTCAGCAGAGTTAGCGCGGACGTAAGGAAAAATTTTTAAAAATTCACCATAAATCGAAATATTGTGCTAGAGACTTCTCGTTTGTTGCAAAATGAAGGTAAATGATTGAATATTACTAGAATGTAAGAGTTTTAGCTTACAATTGCATTTTTCGACCATTTTGGTCAGAGTCAAAGTTGACTGAAGGTTGAAATTTTGGCACTTATCGTGATTTATATGAAAATGTCAAAATTGATAAAAGTTACAACTATGAGTTATTTTTAGTTGTATTCTAAATGAAATTGCACACATTTTCATATATAAAACTTTATGTAACGGCTAATAGAAAACAGTGCAAAACTTACAACAAAGTGACTAAAGAATTTCTGAGATTTTCAGCAGAGTTAGCTGATGCTTTCTTTTGGGATAAGAAAGAAATTCGCGCATGCGCAGCTGGGTCATGCTTGTAAACAAAACAACAGCGTGATCCGTGAACTCCCAGCATCCCTCAAGGCGCGATTTAAAATTTTTCGCAAACGAGGCCTATAAGTATTTTTCCGCGAATATTTAAAAAAACTTTTTGTAGTCGACGTATTTTACGTCCATTCGGCACCTGACAAACAACTTTTGTCGACGTAAAATACGTCCAGTCGGCGTTAAAGGGTTAGGCTACCAGTTTGACTCCTCCCAGGTTTAGGGGAGTATGCCATTGACCTTTGCCTAGGAGAATCGGTGGGAAGGGCAGCCACCTTCTCCACCAACACTTCACTTGCACTAGGTGCTCCACTGACACTAAACTAGCACTAGGTGATATTGGGCGCTCAGAATAACTCTGTTGTCCATTATGACTTTCACAGAAGAATTTAATTGAGCAATGGATTAAACTATCAATTTGAACCTCTTATCAATCTTTAACTCGAGACTGGCAATGGGGGGTGCACCGACTTTTGAGCGCAAGACAAATGAGCGCCGACAGTTGAGCACCGACAATTGAGCGCAAGACAAATGCACGCACTAACATTTGAGCGCCATAATTTCAAAGTTCAATCCTCTTATTTTTTTGTACTGACATTATAGACGTCTAGTACTCACTGTTACAAGCGTTTGGATATAAAGGAAGAAGAAACAATCTTAATCTTTATTTGCTATGGCATGTAAATAAATAGATAAATGAATACACACACACACACATATATATATATATATATATATATATATATATATATATATATATATATATATATATATATATATATATACACAAAAGAAAATACATATAAAAAGAAAAGTCGACAGCTCAAATTTTTATTGACATGTACGAGTACCTAAGATATTTAAAAACAAGTTCCACAAATAGAAAATTAATAAAAACAATTTGTAAATAGAATATAACTACTTTTGTAGGGTAAGATTATGATATGGAACGCAGATAATCTAATGGCTCTCTTGAAGAATACTCACTAACAATTTTAATTATAGCATTGTTTACTCGTTCATATTTTTTGTGTTTTACAGGTTCATGCCGCCCACAGTTTATTCTGATCAATTTGGTTGCGGTGTGATTTTGTTCTATTCTTAAAATTTCTATGAATTTGTATATTGTAGGGTGCATATGCCCTATTGACTGCTGCATTGCCCGATGCCACCCCTCTAACGAATTATTTGTACGTGGATGTTCATTGACGACACGTTCGTAAACACTTCAAACACGAGGGGGAAACATAGCATCTCTCCTTCTTCCTCTCCTACAAGGTCTTCCTATCCAAGTATCTTCGAAGTAAAATACCAAATTGTCTAAGTTGTTGGGGATTATATCTTGTAATGATTCAAAAACATTTGTAATATCATTGTGGGGAACGAACGCCAAGGCCACAAGCATTTTTGTACATTTTCGTATTTCTTCACTGTTACTGTATAAATTGGTCAATCCTAAGTCTTGTATTTTTCTCCATATGGCCTGAGATAAATGGAAAAAACACCCTAACACCTCAGCGTTTCTGAAGACAGAAAGAAAAGCTTTAAGAAATGCTTTTTCATAGTCGCACGATATGGAAGCTGGAACAATGTCAGTATCCATGAAATGTAGTTGTGTCAGAGCATGGTTATATGCTTCCTCTGACTTCCTCTGAAGGAGAATATAAACCACTGGAAGCATGATTCCTTTATAAATGATGTGAATCACATATAGCTGATAGAATAGTTGAGGAACTATTTTGAACGTTCCATCTCCCATCCAGTGCTTATTTTCTTTCATCAATTTCAAATTTTGAGTAGTAAATATAGAATATCTATCGGGGTCATCACTACCGGAGTCATATGCAAGAAAATTTTCTCCATCATATGTGCAAACAAGTTCTTGAGGTATATCTATTTCTCCTACGTCACTTGGAGCCGAGAGAGGTAATCCTTTGGCTTTCCGTTGTCTTTCTACTGTTCGCTGAAGGGATTGGACCTTTGGAAGAATAGCAACTACTTCCGGACGCAAATTAAGTTGTGCCTCTTGAATGAGTCGCCTTGGTGGATCATTCGATGTTGCAGCTCTTTCACGACGTTGCATCATTGATAATCTAGACTCAGACTTTGCAGGATCTGGCACATGATCGTGCTCACTGGCAGATCAGATGTGCATTCATCTCCAATAACATATATCCTTCCTTTGCACTTCCGGTCTACACAACGCCATGACTCTTTCCCACTCTTAAGCACTCTGTCATGTCTGTAACAGTAGTCTTCGTACAATATATTATCTTTTCCTTTGGATGATGTTACCTTCTCCATAGCGAGGGTACTTTGAACTAAAATAAATCAATGGTATTTCTCTTTTAAAGATATACTAATAACCAAATGATACGCACACAAAATGAAAGTTAATGATAGTAACCAAACAAGTTAACAATGTAAACAAAAGATTTTAATGAATTTTAACGATAATAAACAACCGATAACATGCCATTTTTTGAAAACCATTTTTTAAGTATGCGTGTATGTGTGCGGGTGTTTGTTTTTTTTTTTTTCGTGCGCTCAAATGTCGGCGCTCAAATGTTAGTGCGTGCATTTGTCTTGCGCTCAATTGTCGGCGCTCATTTGTCTTGTGCGCAAAGTCGGACCACCCAATGGGGTTGGGTTTAAAAGCGAGAGAGCCAGGTAAAAGAGAGGGTTGGACAGACGGAGAACTGGGAACGGGATTCACAGAAATCACAGAAGCGTAAACATCAACATTAACATTATCATTAGAAATAGGAGATTCCTGGTAGCTAGACTTACTAATCTGTCTAGCAGTCACCTCCCTCTCTTATCCCTAGCCCGTTTATTTAAATGTGATCTCAAAGTCTTCCACTGCTTACTGTTCCAGTCAGAACATTCGTTACCTCTTAAAGCCACTGAACAAACCTATCCCCTACAGTCTATGTAGATTGTATACAAACCATAAGATTCTTTAGTCAGACGAGTATTGCAGCCTTTGCTACAGTACATAGAGCAAGTCGAACTTGAGTCTGACATTCCGGAAACAGGTCAACTAAAGTCATAATCAGGAAATAAAGCCTTAAATTCAATTAATAATGTTCTTAAAATAAAGTTCAAACAGAACCTAACTCTATCTAATTATGCCATAAGGCTACCAAAGCAAGACTACTTCAACAAATGATGAAATGACAACTGGAAAATAACAAATTCCAAAACCAAAGCTGCTGCTAATAACTGGTGTACAGCCATCAGCTGGTAGAAACAAATTGAAGCTCTTTTGCTAGTTGTTCCTCTCTTTACCCAAAAATAGTGAATACTCTTTACCCAAAAATAGTGAATCTCGAGTTAATAATGGAATGCAATAGGGCTAGGTCGCACCCTGTAAGCAAACGTGCTGCAGTATCCCCTGGCAGCGGTGAGAAATATACAAAGGGTACTGCAGAAGTCATGACTGAGGCTAAAGAAGTTAGTGAGGAGAAAGGACTGGAAAAAGAAAGGAGAGAAGAGAATTGGAAATTGGAATGTTGGTAGCTTCATAGGAAAGGGAATTGAGTTGGTTGATGTCATGCAGAGAAGAAAAATTGTGATTCTATGTCTACAAGAGACGAAATGGAAGGGGAAAAGCACAAGAAAGCTTGGAGAAGGATATAACGTTTACTAACACGGGAAGATACAAGAAGAAATGGGGTAGGAATTATTCACCATCCAGATCTGCAGGAGAATGTCACAGAGGTCCAGCATATCAGTGATAGGCTCATGGGCTTAAATTTTGTGCAAGATAAGAGAGCATGGCATATCATCTTGGCGAATACGGGGGGTTTACTGTATCGATGCTTTTTATTGACAAATAGTCTTCAGATTGGTTTTTTGTTGCGGCTTCTATAAGACACGTCCTTTCTTTTATTTGTCTGAATGACATTTCTGCTGTTGGATGCCTTTTTAATAAGTAGTTTTCCAGCTTTAAGGCTGAAATTTGTTGTTCTGTTTTCATGGTTAGAAACTTTGACCAACTTCCACTCATAAAGAGGGAGTCGAAGCAAGTCAAGGTTGGGTCATATCGATATTTAGTCTTTTTGGGTGTTTTATACGGTATTAAAGTTTGAACATAACCCTGATTTTGATTATTTGGATTATCCAGAGAATTGTCCATTTCCCTGTACCATCAAAGGGCCCAGGGGTTACTTGAATCCTTATAATGACTTGTCACAACGATTAGAGAAAAAAATGTAAACCTGAAAACCTTAAAAAGATATCACCAGCCTTTCATGGAGTTTATTCTTCCACCAATGGAACAAGTGAGAACCGACTCCCAAATGTCCCACCCCTACCCTACCCCACAGGGGATGGCACAACATGATCGTAGTGGCCCAAGAGTAAGCCAATCCCACTTACAAGGACTAAGAGTATTACAAGAATACAATCATCCCCACCCTAATCATGTTATGGGCAAACTGGATAGAATGCAGAGTTCTGCCTTTGAACTATCAATCTGATATCTCTCAGGTCCAAACATTATTGGTTAGTTGATGGTCCTACCACAGTTCCCACTGTTTAGTTTAGGATAAAAACCCAATCCCAGCTATATCTTTTCCTATTTAACAGGTCCAATAAATTTTACAAAAAAAAGGGAAAATTCCACAAAATTAGTCCAAAGAAATATATAATAATACAGTAGAACCTTGGTTCTCGACGCTAATTCGTTCCAGAAGAAGTGTCGAGATTTGATTTTGTCGAATTCTGAGTTAATTTCTCCCATAAGAAATAACTGAAAATGGATTAATCCATTCCTGACCACAAGTCATTACCCCAACCTTGCCTTTTTATACAAAACTTTACACAAATTACAATTAAATAGGTTCAGAGTTGAATAACTTACCGTATCAGAAGCACTTTTTACATTTTTAAATGCATACTGTATCAAAAAAGTTGGTCTATGACCAATGCGGCCGTATTACCGATGATATACCGAGAGCCATAGGCTAGGCTAAGTAGCCTTATAGGCACTACCAGAATGTACTGTAACAGGTACACATGAAAACTGTTGTTAATAATGATAACATTGAAAAACAAGCCATATTATCACATGAAATTAATAATACAGTATTTATAAACCAAATTACTGTATGTCTGATATCATAAAATTAAGAAAAATTTCCGAAATTACGTCGGAACTCGGCAGCTTGTGGCAGATATAAACAAACCAGAGCGCTGTCGAGTTCCGACGTAATTTTGGAAATTTTTCTTAATTTTATGATAACAGACATACAGTAATTCGGTTTATAAATACTGTATTATTAATTTCATGTGATAATATAGCTTGTTTTTCAACAGCAGCAGCAGCATGTGTGGGCTTTAAATGCTTTTAAATAAGCATGGGAAGAACGCCACCAACAACGCCAACCAGCGGCAGCCGCTCAAACTCTTTTTTCTACAAACATCATATGATTCATCGGGTCGGATTCCGGTTTGTTGTTTGAACTCCGACGCAAAATTTACTCAACATTTCGTGTTGAAGTCCGATTATTTCGAGTTCCAGTACAGTCGAGGACCGGGGTTCTACTGTATATGAGACTCTTGGACTCACACCCAGGAACAAATTCCCGGGGTTCAAGAACCCCCTCACCATGTCAAGGTGGTCCCACATTGTGGGGGATATGCATTGAAAAAAAAAAAAAAATTATAAATGCAATCAACAGTGATAAAATATTCTTGTGTACTGTTATGTGTGTTAATCATAATTAGAATCAAATACACTTGTAATAAAAATGGTATAGCAAATCAAGCAAAAAAAATAATAATATTAAAATGCATACCCATTTTAATTTTCTGTACAACACTAAAAATAGTCATTTCATATATACCTTCATTTCTTTTAGCAACTAAATTATTTTCCTAATTCTTTCAGAAGCTGGCTTAATCAGCTGATTCTGAGAGTGTAAAGATTACAATATTGGGACAATCAGTTTTTTCATATATACCGTATTATGATGATAATAGATCAATATAACAACACAGTATAAATGGATTCTGTAAGTGAAATAACATCTTGTTGATATTTTGCTGTGTTTACATTAATATTTGAAAATTAGTAAATTATTGTAACATGTAAGTATGTAAGCATGCACTTATTCATATGAGTTATGAACTCCTTGGAGTTTTAGCTTCGTATTTATGATACAGTAATTCATATTTCATTAGTACTGAGAGAGAGAGAGAGAGAGAGAGAGAGAGAGAGAGAGAGAGAGAGAGAGAGAGAGAGAGAGAGAGAGAGAGAGAGAGAGAGAGAACTGAGGTATGCTTACATTGGTAAAATGAATCAGGGAAGTGCCATTTTGTGATGTTGAGGGATTTTACTTTTTAAGAAAAAATACATTTATACATTTTATTGATATTTTTTACACTTATATTATTTGAAAATTAATGATTTTTCCATCATAAAAAATGTATTTAGTTACAAAAATAACATAAAAATACAGTAATTAGCAAATATTGCTCTACTAAAAAAAAAACCTGCGAATTAGTTAATTTTCTGTGATTTATTTGGATTTATGTTCCACAGAAAAATCTGCGACTAACTGAAGCTGTGAATAATAAAATGTGATATAGTGGGGGTCCACTGTAATCAATTTCCTAGTTTTCTCTTTCGACTGTTCATCCATCTCACATAGGCTCTACTTCCATGATAATACACTTGCCATAATCAGTGTCAACTTCTCACTCGTTTAACAGGAGCCGCAAATGAAAGTGAAAAGGGAACAACATGAGCTATGCACCGCTTAAATACTAAAGGAGAATCAACCAAATCACGGCTGAAACCCCTAAGGTCTAAAGTCTAAATGGAGGAACTGAGACGGAAGAAAACGGCAATCTACAGACGATGACGGTGAGGTGAAAGAACGCTACCTAAGATGACATACCACATAACGGTTGGGAGAGAGACAGTTGGGTGGGGAAGGTAGAGGGTTCTTGCAAGGACAGTTGGAGCCATTTGCACAACATTTAAGAGGTGACTATCACCAGACTAACTCACTCTAGATGAGTAGGCGGCGGAATAGAAGAACTGCTATTACAAAGAGGAATAATTGTCACGGCTGATGAATATAAGGCGATAGAGGGGAAAACTGAGTAAGGGGGGAGGGTTATCATTCGCTCGGAGGACAATACCGGGTAAACAAATGATAACAGAACTGATGCACAGCTCAGAACTACTGAGGCAAATGTATTATGGTTGTATCACTAAATAACTCTACCAGTTCACACACACTTTCACTTGCCCCAAAACGGATGACACGCAAGCGCCAAACAACTCATCTGGACGCCGAACCTGAACCAGACAGACGGCTGAGAGAGGTGGTAAAGGGAACAGACCTTGGTCCCAAGACACATCATGGTTCCCTGTCCACAGAGAAGACCAATGGACGCAGGGCAGTTCAGAGGGTGGGCTACAGACAGACGCCAAGGCTCCGACTCCTCTCTCGCAGGGGAAACTTAAAAAAGGTCGATCACTATGGGGGGAACCTTTGCCCTAATCTATACAGTCAAATTTCTAACCATAATAAAAGAATATTTCTCAATTACCTATAATTTTTCTCCTGAACCACATAGGGAGCAAAAGAAGGTGAAGTAGAAGGACTGAGAGAGGAATTAACCTAGGCTACCAGGTAGGCTAATGGAGGAGGAGAAGCAACCCCAGA
This sequence comes from Macrobrachium rosenbergii, assembly GCF_040412425.1. Classification (NCBI taxonomy): domain Eukaryota; kingdom Metazoa; phylum Arthropoda; class Malacostraca; order Decapoda; family Palaemonidae; genus Macrobrachium; species Macrobrachium rosenbergii. The sequence continues at coordinate 4,695,499 of NC_089753.1, read as the reverse complement.
AGACAAAAGGACAAGACTGAGTAGGTTTATGGTGTACCCTAACAAACTGTCTAAGCAATCTATCGGCCTACAGCATCTTCCAATACTTCCCAAAATTTTAATCCTCTCATCAGATCACTCATTATCTTCACATCAAGAACACCACACTCGTGCCTCAACAGCTAGGCTAACACAGTGGCCATCATGCACAACTGAAACATTCAGGTTCTACAAACTCTCCTAAATGTACAGACTAATGCTTTCATTTCTGCTTGTTGTAGATGACATAATGCAAAAATTAAAAATAATACCATACTGGAGAAAATCAGCCACAATTCATCAAAATTATTACTGACGCCGATTCACACCTTCTGTATGAGGACATAGCATGAATTATGACAAGAATGTAAACATTCCAGCCCCACCTGGTGGGAAACAGGTGATTACAAAGACAGTCCTAGCAGGTTAGCCAAGCGTCATCTTTTATTTTGTATGCCGATCCCACCTAATGGCACAAAGATATAAGCTAACTTTAACAGTAAGTTAAGATTCAATCCAAATAATTCAGAATTCTTTCACTGCCAACTTAAACACAAAAATGGTTAATAAATCTTTCCCCATCAATTTTATAATGATAGAAAATTTAATCAGATAATAAATAATCAATTAAACCCCTAATGCAACAAACAAAACACCAACCTTCACTAGATATGACGCTTAAATCAAAGTTCTTGAAGCTACGATTTGCTCTCAAGCTTAGGAACAAAGCATCAATAACTTTCCTAGGAATGAGACTTGAAATGTTGGAGACAACCACCCTATTTGAGTTCTCTTTAATTTTCACTGAACTGTCATCTTTAATTTTGTTAAGGAGATCTTGAACTAAAGATACTTCTCGTAAATCTTGCGAAGTGACTGGATCTCCCTTATCTGAAAGAATTCAATAAAATAAAATATAAATTATATTAAAATCTAGACAAAATCTACACATCACATAAATTAAATTCCATTTACGTATAATAAAAACCAAAAATACCAAATATGAATCTTATTCAAGAATGCACTCAATGCACTAAAAGAGAAGTAAAGTACAGTGCAAGTGCCCTACATACAGAGATGTACTGTATTTGTAAAAGGCACACACACACACATGAAATTTACCCTTACTGACACAGAAAATACCTCCTGTAGGAAATATTCTCTTTAGAGTTCTTTGGATTAACATATCACATGCAACTGACCAAGCAAGACCAGACAGCCTGTCACATGAACCTAAGACACCAATAACAACAATCATACAAGCTTACACAGTCATATCATATGGTATTTTCTACTGAAGCAAAACTCAGAGGTATGCTTTGGAAGCTGGATTACTAGTAAGGCATATAAACCTAAAATAACTATCAGCATAAATTACAACCTCGAAAATTTGTCTATACAGTATAAATGTTAGCATTCACTTCTGAGATAACAATTTTAAGCATATTAAAGATATTTTACAGAAGTACTAATGAAGTAAAATATGCAGTACAGAAGTCGGGTATGTCCACTGTGTAATGCAGACACCAGATATTACTGACTTGAGTTAGACCAATGCAACATATAGAGGATTATGACAGTACTATGTACACTTTACACAAAATTTAATAAATATACACTTCTGCTTTTTCTACATATTTTACACATTATCTACAGTATATCTCACACCTGATTTCCTTAAACCTAACACTGTGTGTATTCAGCATGCTATCTTCCCCACTGGAGTATGGCTAAAAATACCATTTGCAATGGTAGTTGTGAAGGTCATTTCAAGCTCTCAGTTGCCTTGTGCACTGTCACTGCCTAGTTTTGGTTGGGACTGTAATCAGAAGTTTTAATAAACTGTAAAATATTCTATAATTTAGCATACTTTGTTTTTTAATACTGTCTGTAGACAGATACTGTAAAATATGCAATATTTTGGCAAGAGTTCTTGGTAATCCACATCCAAATTGGTAGTTCTACAAATGCGTACACAAAACCACCACTGTGCCCATCAGAGGGTAGAGTTCTTGGTCCACTGTTAGTTTTAGTAAATACGAGTGATATGGTTGTTGGCCTGCAAAAAGGACATTTTCATAATAAAACAAAGTTTCATATATACTCACAAGTAATTACATAGCTAATGTTTCTAACTCGCCTGGAATTTTTTTTTATAATTCGCAGTAGCACCTCTGTTTTTGTCTAGGTGGCAGCTCCCAGCCACTATCGAGAAACATTGGAAGCAACCTGGCAGGTAAGCTTAATTTGTCTGTGCCCTTACGTCCCTAAGAGGGTAGGAGGGCAAGCTTTGATTCTGTAATTGCTTGGTAAGTATATTATTATGAAAATGTCATTTTCATGTAACTTACCAAGTAATTACATAGCTGAATCCCACACTGAATGGGAGTGAGATACATGGACATAATCTCCTCCAAAACATTAAAGCATGGTAATGACTTTGGAATAGAAAAATCTGCCAGCATTGAATGAAATGCTTGTTGTTTCCTTACCTATAGTCTCCCTAGCGTACTTGGTCAAAGGAGGGTCTCGGGTGAGTGAAAGAGCGATGCCAAATGTACTTTCCTCATTGTGCAAATAAGGCTATTGAAGATTCCCTTTTGATTCTTTAAAAAAAGGCTTTATTTAAAAAACACATCTCATAACTGATGGCAGTTTTATGATAATAGTATTGTTAGAAATAGAATAAGAAAATATTAATTCTGACAATGTGACAGTGCTTTCCTCATGTTCTGCCACATCTTTCTTTACCCAAAGGCAATGGTGAGGAAGAAACAATTAGTTTTGGGTCAGTAGCCTTGGATTATCCCATACCATTAAAGGACCTCTTGGTCAACACAATTAACAATGGGTATCTCCCCAAAACAAAGCATAGAATAAAATAATGAAAATTAACCAGTACTATACTACATTTAAAAATAGGAGAGAGAGAGAGAGAGAGAGAGAGAGAGAGAGAGAGAGAGAGAGAGAGAGAGAGAGAGAGAGAGAGAGAGAGAGAGAGAGAGCATTTCCATTCCAATGCACAGAGATTATTCTTTAAATTACATTTGTGCAATCACTAAACAGCCTCAACAATATGTACAGTAAAATGTTAAAAAACCAAAGAAACAGAAGAAAAACTTGACTTATTAAAAGAAGACAAACAAGCCTAATAATTACTGTAAGTGATGTGAAAAAACACAGTCCAAAATTATGAATTTACATTAAGAGGAGGGAGAGAGTTACCTGGTGACAGTTAATACTTAAATTTCCTGTAATTTATGCTCACATATCTTCATTTATGATGATAACGTTCTAAAAGAAGTGTTAGCTCTAAACTCGGTTATTTACAAGAGAAACAAAACCAGGAAATACCAAAGAGGATTATAACAGGTAAAGTCTTAAGAAGGAAAGGGTATCCACAATCCACAAGTTACCTTCGAGAAACGGAGATATGTCAACGCTGTAAAGCGACTGGGGCCCTTCCCTTTTGACTGACGATGGTAGCTCCACTATAGTAACAGAGCTACTGCGGGTGAATATTGCCTCCGGTTGGTGCTCATCTTAACCCGCAGTGGTGTGGCTGTTGAGTTGTGGATCGCCTCTACTTAAGTGGGAGCTTTGCAGCAGAGGATATGCCTGATGGCTAGTAAAGTATACAAAAGGGGACCTTGCCCTTGGCGCAGAACCAAAATTAAAACCACCAAACAATGCTGTCACTTACTCTGAAACCACTTGTAAAAAACACCACAACCTAACCACTAAGACTGGTGGATACTCCAGGTACAGTGTACCCCCACGCTCCCAAAACTTGAAAACCCTACACCTAGGCAAAAAGATAGTAGGAGATAAAGAGTGCTTCCTATACTTCCTTGCCCAATACCATGCCAGCCACCGATAATGGCCTCAAGGTACTGCAATCATCGAACAGTTTCCACTTCCTTCAAATAGTGAGAGGCGAAAATAGACCTGCACTTCCAGTGGGTCAACTAAATAATGGAAGTCAAGGACCTATGTCTGAAAGCCAAAGAGGTCGACATCGCTCTGGGAATGTGCCTCACTAATCAACTCTCTCAGGAAGAATGACAGGGCATTCTTTGACAGAGGACAAGAAGGGTTCTTACCTGAACACCAGAGGTTACTAGATGGACCCCTGATCTTTTCCATCCTATTTAGATAGTATATCTAAGAACTCAGACTGGACATAAATCTCTCTCATCTTCCTCCTGGCTGAGAATATCCATTAAGTTCTTGATGGTAAATGAAAGAGGCCAGGGCTTGCACAGGTCCTGGTTTTTGGCCAAAAAGCCTAGGGTGAGGGAGCAAACTGCATCTCCTTGGGAAAAACCTACCCTTTTATCAATGGCTTGATTTCACTAATGAGTATTACTGTAGCTAAAGCAAAGAGGAAGACTGTCTTGCGTGTAAGATTCCTAAGAGAGTCAGAACGAAGGGGTTCTAAAGCTGGGTCCATCAACCATTTCAGGACCACATCCAGATTCCAGGAGACCAAAGTGTCCTTTCTCTGTTTCGTCATATCGAAGGATTTTAACAGGTCATTAATATCAGAATTCAATGAGAGATCCAAGCCTCTATGCTTAAATACTGAGCTAAGCATAGCACAACAGCCTTTAATGGTGGAGGAAGACAACTTTCTGGTGTTCCTCAAGTAAAGAAGGAAATCTGCAATCTGTGTCACAGAGGTCTCAGAAGATGAGACAATGTGGTTGTGGCACCACTGGCAAAAGACTGACCACTTAGCCTGGTAGATGAGGCTACAAGATTTTCGCTTGCATTGTGTAATAGCCTCTGCAGATCCCCTTGAAAAACCCTTGCTCTGACAAGCTTCCAGGCAGTCTGAAGCCTGTCAGGGCAAGAGCAGACAACCCGTGGTGGTGTCTTCTGAAGTGGGGTTGTCTGAGTAAAGACAGTTTTTGGGGAACGAGTCTTGGATAATCTACTAATAGCCAAAGAAGGTCTGAGAACCTCCCTCAGGAGCCAAAACGGGGCTATGAGGGTCACACAGTCATCCCCAAACAGAGGATTTCTTGCAATGGGGTCAACTGGGACTTCTGAAGATTGATAAGAAGGCCCAGCTCCTGGGTAAGAAGAAGAATCTTGTGTAAGTCCTTCATGCACTTGTCCTTCGACAGGGATCAAAGCAGTCAGTCGTCTAGGTAAAGACTGACACTGATCCTTACTAAGTGGAGCCAATTTGAGAGAGGAGCGAGTGAATACTTGAGGGGGCGTAGAAAGGCCAAAGCAAAGGACCTGAAACTGGTACACCTTGTCCTGGAAGATGAACCTTAGATATTTCCTGGAAATTGGATGGATAAGAATGTGAAAGCATGTCCTGCATGTCTAAGATTATCTTCCAGTTGCCCTGGTGGATAGATGAAAAGACTGACTGGCTTGTCTCCTTCCTGATTGAGGGTGCTTACATCAAGGACTTTCCCAATCCCCTGATGCTTTTAGTACCACAAAGAGTCAGTTGTAAAACACCTCTGTGCTGGTGTTCTTGACTAGCTTTATGGCCCTTTTCTGGATGAGAGAGGAAACTTCCTCCATAGGGCTGAATGTCTCTTGGAGCCTACCAAGTATGCTGTCAATGTGATGGGAGAAGTGACTAATAAGGGGCTCTCCAGGAATGGGATGATATAGCCCTCCTTCAGAACTTTGATGATCCAAGGCTCCACTCCTCTTATCAGCCACTTCTCCCAAAACTCTAGAAGTCTGGCTCCTACAGGTACATGAAGAACTTTCTTCTCACTTTTTAGGTACCATACTGGCTTGAAAGAGCTCTTCTTAATAGACTTAAGACATGAACTGGACATTTGTACAGGTCCTGAATGGTGCTCTAGATCTCCCTCCGCAAAAGGGCTATTGCTGGAGGGGTGAGGTAGTCCTAGTTTGAAAAGCAGTCGAATCCTTGGAATGCCTAGATGACTCGGCCAACAAATCTCATGTAGATTTCTTCTGTAAATCTGATGCAATTCCCTTCACTGTGTCCTGAGGGAAGAGATGATGCTGGTCTAAGGGCAAACACAACAAGGCTGACTTCTGAGTCTGGGTAACTCCCTTGGAAGTAAAGGAGCACCAGAGCTCTCTTTTCTTCAGTACTTTGAAGGTGAACAGAGCGGAAAGCTTTAGAGAGCCATCTCTAATGGTCTTGTCAGCACAGGACAGAACCCCAAGCCAGTCCAAGGCAATACCTCCAGCTAGACCCTGGTGGTCGTTGATTTTATTGGATAGTGCGCCCACTGTCTGATCCAGGAAAATAAGAACTTTGAAGACCTTAAAAATGTCTTTGACTAGATGATCTAGTTCTGCAGACGAAAACATGATCTCTGCCGACGAGAACGCAGAAAGGTGAGAAGAGTCGATTAGACCAGAGAAGCCCCCTTGGGAGGAGGTAGCGACTCCCAAAGAGGGAGCTTCGCCAGTCATGTAAGACAAGTACCTCCTGTGGATTAAACTGGCCGAAAGCCAGTCTCCCATCTCCTTGAAGGACTTCTTAGAGGAGGAAGAAAGTACCACCTCAGGAAGTCATCCTCTCATCCTGTTGACTTCTCATTAAAAGGGTCGAAGCAGGGCAGGACGAGGCAGCTGGGGTGAAGAATGTGGGAAAATTCACCAAAAAGTACCGCAGTAGAGCAGCATAAGCTGACGGAAGCACAGATCATTTCTTGGCTCTAGAGGCTGTTTTCCTCTTCCTAGCTCTCTCTTATTTGTCTAACTGAGACTTAAGAATCTTCCATTGTGTATTATCCCATGATGAACATTCATTACATGTCTTCTCAATGCTACAGTCTTGGCCCCTACATTTGCTACAGATCGAATGGGGTTCATAGCAAGCTTTAGTGAGCCTAGTCTTACAGCCTTCGCTGCAATAGCAAATACATGATGACACCTGAAAAACAATCAAAAAAGCTGCTGCAAATGAGACTGACGTGTATAGCAGAAACGGCTGAAACAAACTGAGTTTACCATCTGGCAGGTTGCTTCCAGTGTTCCCTGACAGCGGGTGGGGCTGTCACCTAAACAAAAACAGAAGAAGCGCTACCACGAATTGTAAAAAAAGTTACTGCGTGAGTTAAAAATGTTAGCTTTGTAATTACTTGATAAGTTACTTATATGAAACAAGATTATTCAACAGTATGTCAATGATGAAACATTTATGGGTGTAGTAAGTCTCCACTCATGAGAAAGGAAGCTACCTCAGCCTCAATTGGTATATGAACCAGATCTGTAAATGGTGTAGTCAGTGGGGGTATGAGGCTGAACTCCAGTAAAATGAAAACACTATTGCTTAGCAGATCTTGTACAATTTTCACCCCATCCTCCCCTTCACATGGATGGGACTTTGCTGAATGAGTCTGGAGCTTGAACTATTCTGATGTAACTTTTGACTAGCACCTTACTTTTGAGAAACATCTAATAAAAGTTTCAGCAAATGCTGCGTGAAAGTTAGGTATTGTTTGTAGGGCCTCATACATTCATAAGTGATAAAATCAGTACAACATGTTTTTGGCATTTGACCTTACTTAAATAGAATACTGTTCTCCAGTGTGGATATCTGCTTCTGCCCAAGATTTATCTCTTTTAGATAGAGTGATTCATTGTGGTAGGTTTCTGTTTCCTAATATTAGCAGTAATGACTTAGACCATCGACAGTTGGTTACTTGTTTGTCACTTTTTCCTAAGTTGTATTATAACAGAGATCTTTCACATTCACAATTGATCCATGATCCCCTTTTCCTGCCGAGAGCAACCAGATTCGCTGAACAGCAGCACCAAAATGCAGTAAATGTGCCTTGCTGTTGAACTTCTCAGTTCCAGAGGTCCTTTATTCCTAACACCGTTGGACTGTGGAACAGCCTCCCAGAGATGTCGTGCAATTAGAACTTCAGAAATTCCAGCGAAGATGCAATGCAATGCTACCCTAATGCTATTCTTGCATTTCAATACATTTTTATCTATATCAGTTTATGAATTTATTTTTTCTTTTTTAATAGGCAAGATTTCTTCTTTCTTTTTTTTCTTTACCTACTCTTACTTCTTTCTAATGAACACCATATTCTTTAGAAGCTTGAATTTCAAGTCAATGGCACCTGTGGGCTTGTTCTATATGAATACATTTCATTTTCTGAGTAATAATAATAATAATAATAATAATAATAATAATATAATAATAATAATAATAATAATAATAATAATAATAATCAAACCAATAGTCACTATGATATAATCCTAAAAATGATCTGGTTCCTAGAGCTACAAAAAAAAGGTTTTAATATCGTGTTTGAGGTCCCTAGTCTTTTGCATATATATAGACAGGATTCTGACTAGACAAAGGGAGGATTCTTCCCCATCTGGTACCATGGACGACAGGCTGAGGGGATCAAACGAACGAGGAGGAGCTTAAGACTAAAAGTAATTCTTTGCCCTGAAGAGGGGCAAAAAAGAAAGGAATGTTCCTGGGGAAGTAAAACCCACATTGCAGGAGAAGACCTAGAATTCATTGACTTTTCACTGAGGTCAAGACCAGTAAAAACAGTGTTAATCATCAAATCTTTTAAGAAGGCCAAGCTTAAGGGTTCAAATTGAGGCACACTCAAATACTTCAGTGTCACATTGTGGAGGCCATATATTGGCTGTTTTTGTGTGCATTAATTAAATAATTTGAAAAATTTTAATTGTAAAATCTTTTAATTTAATGTCCTTGTTCTCACTTGTTAGTATTTAATGGGGACTCTCTCTCTATGCAGGTCTGATGTGGTGAAAGGGATTACCCCAGCATGGTTTTTAGATGCATTGTCTTGAGGGTACATTTAGTGAAGACTCTGGAAGTGCGCAGGTGTTGTGGGTGCCCAACATGAGATCAGTAGAAAGTTGTTGGTGTTGAGGCTTGCCTACTCAGTGAGAAATGGCAGTACAGCATTTTGGACTGTTGATGAAACTCACTGTGCAGTCTGGCAATTGAAAGGTCTTAAAACTTACCATTGTGGACAGGGCTGTAAATGAAGTGGAAAAGTATGTACTGGACAGGCTTGAAATGGGGGAAAAATGAGTGTGTTAGTGGACACATGAACAATGATGGATGCTAAAATGGAACAATACCCCTTTACAGAAGGAACACACAACCTTTAGTGTAACATAAATGAATAAAGAACTGAATTAGGTTATTTATACAGGAATGGGTACAGAAAATCCTGGAATAGCACCAATCTCTACAGATCAACCATTGTCTCTGGTACAGTGCATTAGTATAACACCTCCTGGAAATAATGATGGGCCTTCTGCAAGTCTTGGAAAAACTTTCGCTCAAAAGAGACAGCTGAGTGTCTTCGTACGGTCAGCTGAAGCTGGGGAAGTTTGGTGAAACCTCATGCATCCAGGCTGTATGAGAAGATCCCTCCTTAGTGGGAGGTGTCTTAGGCAGTCTATCAGCAGAGACATACAATCTGGAACCACTCCCTGTGTGGCCACCATGGAGTCATCAAAGTCATGAGTGAATTTGCAGTTAGCTGGAATTTTGCCAAAACCCTTTGAATCACAGCCAAAGGGGAAATGCACAGAGGTCAAGATAAGACCGGTCCAACAGTACTGCATCTACTGCCCAAGCTTGCAGATCCTGAACCTGAAAGCAGTATACTGGCAAGCCTTAGTTCAATCTTTCAATGCTAAAAGGATCTTTCACAAAGTCAACATCCCCAGTTGAATTGTTGAATTGTGAGTAGTTCCAATTGTCCACAGACCAAACACCTGACATGCGTAAGCTGAAACCACTCCCCAACCTTTGGTCAACAAAACTAAATACGTGATGTCTGGGCTCTTTAACTGGAAGAAGACCCCTTGTAACGGATGAAGTTGATGACTCTACCATCTCAGGGACTCTTCTAAGTTCCTGGAGATAGAAATTGCACAAACTCTGAGAGGTGCATCTGATGCACAACAGGTGTGCCCACTTTCCCAACTAGGACAGGACTCTTGTGAGAACTTGGGGAGATGAACTCAGCCAAAACAAACTGCCCAAAATCGCAACACCTAGCAAGGAAAAATGAAATGTAGGTATCTCCCTGAACTAGGATACAACAACACAGGTTCACAATTCCATACCCGAAATCTTTGGGGCCAGCTGTGTTTCAGTTTTTGGATTTTTTCAGGTTTTGGAACTGTATCTTGTTCCATAAATACACTCGCACATTTTATTTCCAATAAAAAAATATTCTGTAAAGCTACAAAATATGCAGCACCAAAAGAACCATAATTAATCCACATACTACTCATGTATGATCCAATCTTGTGTATGCAATCTTCAAAAATTTTTTCATGTACCATGCAAGCTGCATTATCAGTAGATTACAATAGGCCATGCTTACTGCGCGAGTTTCATTTCAGGAGATTACACTAGGCTAGGCTTCCTAAGTTCATCTCAACTTTAGTAGATTCCATTAATAATGCATGTTACATCTACGTTTGGTTACTGACTAAGTAAAAGACTTCGAAGTTAAAATTTGGTGCTAAATGACAATCGTTATACATTCAACCTAGCTTATTAAACTTGTGACTTGTCTAATAATTCATCAATATTTCTTAGAGTAACAGCTGCTTAGTATTTCATGCAAAACTCTGGTACAAACAATAGTAAGTGCTGACATACACTAACAAATCAAGAAAAAGCTGTTTCTTTATTTGCCAAGTGTGTCAGTAATTAATACTGTTTGTACCAGTGTTTTGCATGAAATACCATGCAGTTGTTACTTTAAGAAATATTAACCCCTAAGTTAAGGGCTAAATACATATCAAGCACACCCCCAGACCGGTCAAACTTTAAGGTTGGCCAATTTAAGAATAAAATACATCAATGGAAAGAGGAAGATATGCATATGCACATGGTGTAAGAAAAAAAATTCTAAAAATTTTTCTGTACCTTCCACAGGAAGTTGAAAGTGACTATTTACAACCCTGTGTGGGGCCTCTTTTACAAGACTCTCATAAAAAATACAGGCAGTCCCCGGTTTACGACGGGGGTTCCGTTTTTACGTCGTGTCATAAACCGAATATTGTCATAAACCGGAAAATCGTCGAAAATCGTCAAAAATCCTAAGAAAACCTTGCTATTAATGCTTTGGGTGTATTGAAAACGATGTAAACTGCATTATTATTGAGTTTTTCATAAAAAAAAACCTCCAAATTTTTATTATTCTGCAGTTTTAGAGCCATATTTCTTCCGTCAGATCAGCATACGATGCGTCATAACCCTGGAAAATGCGTCGTAAACTGGGAAATAATTTCTGATGAATATACTTGAAAAGTGTCATAACCTCAGAACGTTGTAAGCCGGACCCGTCGTAAACCAGGGACTGCCTGTATATCAATTTTACAAGTTATGCTCGTTTTTTCTAATAATTTATTTAATTTTATTTTGTAAAATTATAATTACAGCTCACACAGTATCATAACAGATAAGATAAGAACTAAAATCAATAACAAATTCTGCATATATCTGTTATAAAACATTTATGAGATTTACTGAGATGGGGAGATGCAGTAACTGTTTGCGAGGTACAGTATACACGTTTTTTCTAATATTTCTTTGTACTCTTCTTTGTAAAATTACAATTATAGCTGACATACTATCATAAAAGATAAGAACTAAAACCAACAGCAATCCATGAGTAAATTTATGAGCAAATAAATAAAAATACATCCTGGAGCTGCAGTGAGGCAATACATTCCCCTCTGAAATCTCAAGGCATACCGATCGATCTCTCTCCCATGCTGAGCTATTATAAGTGCCATAAGTCATTTATGGACCACTGAACAGCTATGAACATTTTTTCTGTTAAATTCATCAAAACAGAATGGCGCGTAATATTTATACTGTACTCATATGAGTTATCCCATCCATCACGCAAAACCTATTATGTATAAATACTCATATGATGATTCCCGTCCATCAAGGGTTAATGAATTATTAGACAAGCCACAAGTTTAATAAGCCTGGTTGAATGTGATGATGATTTGCATTTAGCACCGAACTTTAAGTTTTAAGTCTTTTACTTAGTCAATAAGCTAACTTGGGCATAACGTAATTTATCGTAACTATCATACGTTTCTTAAGATTTGCATTCAAACAGTCAATTTGTTAAAACTTACTAATTCTTACTTGTGACTTTCAAAAGCAAACTACATTTTATTCATTCTTTATACACTGGATAAGATCTTAAAAAGGAATACCAATGAATCAAAGCTGCCAGTTATAGCTGCATCTGAATAAAACGAATAACATGCAGGCTGCAAAAAGGTTTGAGACAGGCGAAAGCAATGTCCAAAATCGGCAAAATCACATCTTCACTTCTTTTAACCCTTTCCTATCTGTATAGTTATCACATCACTGAGGGTACATGAGTCCCAATGTGTCTGGGAGCTCGATAGTCGTGAAAAAATAATTATTTCGAAAATTCAGCAAAAATAAAAATTTTATGCCAACAACGTTCATTTTGCTGTCCTTTTTTTCTAAATGTTTATATTTTATGGTGGAATACTCAGAATAAGAGTCCCAGCCCTCTAAATACAAAAAATGTGAGTTATTTAACAAAAAAAAATTCTTTACTTATTTTTATATTTTAGTTCAGAACCCAAAAACTATGAAAGTCAGGCGAATTAATTATTTTTTAAGAGAAAGCCAACAAAATTCCCTAAATATCGACATATAAAACTATAAAACATTGGAAAACGAATAAGTCCAGTTGGTGAAAAAAATTGATAGAAAAGAGGGTGAGAAACAGAGCGCTCTGCCCGGCCTATGGTGAGAATTATCGCTAGAAAAAATTTTTTTTGAAGAGCCCTATCTCGGTTATTTTTCATAGAAATTACTTTGTAAATATACGAAAATGTAGAGGAAAAGTTGAAGAATAAAGGGAAAGTTAAGAAAAATGGCTTTGGTAATGGCACGGCAACAGTTTCATTTTGACGTTATAAGTTGATCGAAATGAAAAAAATTTTTTACCGTTGTCAACATTATCGTTCGTAGCTCAAAAGCTATAACAGTTAGGCGAATTAATTATTTTTTATGAAAAAGCCAACACAATTCTCTAAATATGGACATATAAAACAATGAAAAATGAATAAGTCCAGTTGGTGAAAAATTGATAGAAAAGAGGGTAAGAAACAGAGCGCTCTGCCCAGCGTATGGTGAGAATTATCGCTACAAAAATCTTTTTGAAGAGCCCTATCTTGGTTATTTTTATAGAAATTACTTTGTAAATATACGAAAATGTAGAGGAAAAGTTGAAAAATAAAGGGAGAGTTAAGAAAAATGGCTTTGGTAATGGCAACAGTATCATTTCGACATTATAAGTTGATCAACGAAAAAAAAAGTTACCGTTGTCAACATTATTGTTCGTAGCTCAAAAACTATAACAGTTAGGTGAATGAATTATTTTTTATGAGACAGCCAACAAAATTCTCTAAATATCAACATATAAAAGAATGAAAAATGAATAAGTCCAGTTGGTGAAAAATTGATAGAAAATAGGGTAAGAAACAGAGCGCGCTGCCCGGCATACGGTGAGAATTATCGCTAGAAAATTTTTTTTGAAGAGCCCTAGCTAGGATATTTTTCATAGAAATTACTTTGTAAATATACAAAAATGTAGAGGAAAGGTTGAGGAATAAAGTGAGAGTCAAGAAAAATGGCTTTGGTAACGGCAACAGTTTCATTTTGACGTCATAAGCTGATCGAAAAAAAAAAAAAAATGTTACCGTTGTCAACATTGTCGTTCATAGCTCAAAAGCTATAACAGTTAGGCGAATGAATTATTTTTTATGAGAAAGCCAACAAAATTCTCTAAATATCAATATATATAATAATGAAAAATGAGATTCAGAGCCCTGCCTAAAATCCAGACGTCTCTTACGTGATGCACTAACGCGTTTTCCGCTAGTTTTACCGTAAAAACTTTGCGAAAGTATGTTGGAAACTGTTCTCTATTGACGTCACTGTATGTAAACAACCACACGTGTTTACCCAACCTTGCACGCATGGTCTCTGACAGAAGTGTGGCCTGCCAGGCCTGCGTGGGTGGGATCAGCTGATGTCATTGTGAGAATTTTACTATGCCAGGGATTTGCGCATGCACAGTACAGGAACTAAAAAATTTATAGAAAAAGAGGGTACAAAACAGTGTGTTTCCAATGATGTAATCCTACGTTTTATAAAAAAAAATGTAAGACGAGAGAGAAGCGTGGGTAGGATCAGCTGATTTCATTGTGAGAAATTTACTATGCCAGGGATTTGCGCATGCGCAGTATAGGAACTGCTTGGCTGGCGTATTGATGCCCGAGTTACACGGTCCAAGGTATGCTTTATCCTATGGAAACCACCAACTGTCCGAAAAAAAAAAAAATTTACCCCTACCACATGTACAAAAAATTTCGGTAAATTTTACGTAAAATTACGTCAGTCAGGAAAGGCGTGGGGTAGGGTGATATTGCGTAATATTACGTCAATTGGATAGGAAAGTGTTAAAAGTGAAAGCCATCATCAAATCAGTACGTGCGTATGTACCCTATGCAAAAGATTGCATTTATCTATTGGTTTGTAAAAGTACAAAATGAGAAAATAGAGTAACAATATAAATGAGAATACTGTAGCATAAAATATAAATAAAACAGTGAATGAGTGCGTGTGCTACTGCATTAAGCTTCAATGTAAACCTCAGTTTTTGGTTCTCTCTTTCTTTTTATACCCTATCACAATACTGTACATATACTTTCATAAAATATGAATTGCTGTAACGAAAACATGAAAACATGAAACTAAACAAACTTCAGGAAGTTCGCTGACACCATCCAATGAGTGCGTGCATACATACATACGTGTTGCCATTTTTTTTCTTTCCTTGGTTTAATAAACTGTAATTTATTATAAGTTTAGTTGACTCTATATATGATTATCCCACATATAACAGTACACAAGACAACATTTCATCACTGCTGATATTTCATCTCTAATTACAGTAAAAATATTTAAAATGCAAATTTCAAATGTAGGCAAGACAAAACCAAATGGGCTGTAACAAGTTCACTGCCGCCATTGAATGAGTGTGTGAATATGTATGTACCCTATGCACACAATTGCAATCATCTTTTGGTTTGTAAAAACATAAAAAAATTAGAAAATAAAGTAAAAATACAAGTGAGAATAAACGAACTTAAAGACGTCCACCGACACCATCAAACAATTGTGTGCATATGTATGTACCCTATGCACACGATTGCATTTATCTTTGGGTTTGTAAAATTAAATGATAAAATAAAGTAAAAATATAACTGAGAATACTGTAGCATAAAATATAAAAAAGTGAAGTATGTGAGTTACTGTACTTAGGCTTCGATGTAAAAATACCTCAGTTATTGTTCTCTCTCTCTCTATATTGTATCTCAGTACTGTACATATCCTTTAATAAAATATGAATTATTGTTATTATAAAATCAATAACAGAAAACAAAACAAGCCCTCTTCACCCATCTAACACTGTATCCCCACTCCATCACTGCCAAGGAAACTGCTCCTCAGCTCCACCCACCTCCCAAAGCAACCCCTTCTCTGTGTGAGATCTACACAACTTTATTGCCCTTCTTCCCCCCATGGTGCCCTGCCATCCAACCCACCTCTCACTCTGGAAACTTCTCCAGGCCTCCCTCATGCCCCAAAACCCTTTCTCAGTCTGTTTATGAATTTAAACAGTTACCAACATTTTCCAGAGTCTGTGCAGCATTGCCGATGGAGAGCAGTTTTTTCCAAATTCCTGGAGATTTATATGTATCATATATCTTTGGGCCTTGGCCACTGGGGTCCTGTTGTGTCCAGATAATGATGACCGGATTACTGTATATGTATTTATTTGTATACATACATACACATATATATACACAGTATATAGAGTGCTACCCCACTTTTTCAAGATTCATTTTGTCACAGACTTTTGTGGAACATATCTTTCACTTTTCTGTGGGAACTTTCACCAATTTGCAGTTTTTATTTCTATGGACTGTATTTCTAAAATTATTACTAATTCACTTTTTTCATATTCTGTTCCTGACTAAATACAGATTTTTATAATAAAAATAATTTAAAGTGTACTTATAATGCAGTAAGCTCATTCCAGGTTGGGTCCCAGACTGAGCATAGCAAGAGTATGCTTCTCTCTCTCTCTCTCTCTCTCTCTCTCTCTCTCTCTCTCTCTCTATAGATAGTGTAAGATGTATTTGAAATGATATTACTGTAAAGTGATTTTGGATGATAGAGTATATTGTACAATATTTAAAATACTTGCAAATTATTTTCATTTTATTTCCCAGTAAAAGCAAACTGGGAAATAAAATGAAAATGATTAGCGAATATTTTAAATACAGTAAACCCCCTGCATTCGCGGTCTCACGATTCGCGTACTCACCTACTCGTGTATTTCTCTATGGAACATATATACGCATTATTCGCTGAAAATCTGCCCATTCACGGTATTTTTCACTGAGAAATATTCACTAATTACTGTATTTTCATCTCATTTTCATGACTAAATGTACTTTTTGTGATAAAACTATTAAAATACTCAGGTAGTGCTCAAGTTACAATAGTTCACCTTACAATAATTCGATTTTGCAGTTAGGTAAGCAATTAATACCAGTAGACAATATTTTAAAAATATTTCTAAATTTCCCGCGGGCGCAGGCAGCAGCGTACAATCAGGCAGCGAGAAAGACCAAATTATAATAGACCAACTTCTTTTCCTCCAACTCTTCATCCTATCTTCTAGTTAAAAAAGTAACAGAGAATGATAAAAGTATTGTTAGTAACGTTATACTCTTGCGTAAATGTGCACAGCCATAAACAACCAAACGAGAAACTGTTGTTTTGTTTATAACCAAATCGGATAACAACAGCCGTTTTGCTTGTATTTCAACCGGAGCCCCTCATGCAAGGTGAATTTTCGCGTAAGTTTGGCATGGTCTTTAAAAATGGTAATAAATGTTTATTTCCAGAGTTTAAGTACCAAATCTGACCCTAATCATGCTCCCAAATTATTAAGCTAACTTTTAAATGAACTAAAGTTAGTGTAATTTTATTTAAAATTTAGCTTATTACCCCTAAAACAGGAATACAGTAAATGGTTGACATAAAAATTGAGTACTGCACAGTTTCATAATAGCGCATTTACAGTAGGTGCGCACGTGATACTAATGTTACCCTAATTCATGGGATGCCGTTTTCTTTGTCACTTAGAGTAAAAGCCGTTTTCTTTCGTCACTAGGCAAAACGTCGTGTCAGTCATCAAAAGTACAATTCCATAAAATATCGAAAACATGTACATAATGTTCGTAGAAGGTAGTACAGTACAGGTAAAATTCAATCAATTTAAAATTATATACTGTACAAGTAATGACGTACAGAGAAATAATAAGTTGTAAAAGTATGTTTGAGCGCTAACTACGAGAGAGAGAGAGAGAGAGAGAGAGAGAGAGAGAGAGAGAGAGAGAGAGAGAGAGAGAGAGAGAGAGAGAGAGAGAGAGAGAGAGAGAGAGAGAGAGAGATACTGTAATAAAGTAATAACTGTACTGCTTTTGTATCGTATTTATGCGCAAATATATAAATACAAATTTTCCATTCTGATTTTACACCTAAAAACACAAAAACTTAAAAATTATACACACTTTCTACAGGGGTATCATCTTTGAAAAATGCAGTAACGAAGGGTATCATCTTGTAAAAGTACACCAACTGAACGTGCTGTAATTACATGCACATACAGATTGCACCAGCACTTTTCTCCGAGGTGAACAGAGTAATTTTCAAAGAATGACACTTATACAACTCTTAGTTACATCTCTGATATTACATTAAAGAATTCATTTTATCAAATGAGCACGGCTGAACAACCTCATCTCAAGGTCATGTAAAGTCCTTGTGACAAAGACTTTGCAAATGGACATAATACTTGTATGATATTTATGTACAGAAATATAAATATAAATTTTCCATATCAATTTTACATTTAAAAGCATGAAAACTTATAAATGTACTTCAAACATTAAACAAGCATTTTCTGCAGGGGTATCATCTTTGAAAAGTACAGTAACTTTGCAAATGGGTATCACATCTTGTAAAAGTACACTAAGTGAATGTGCTGAAATTACCTTTGTATCATATTTATGCATGTACAAAAATAAAAATAATACATTTTCGATACATATTGTACACATGAAAGCATGAAATGCATTTTTCATAGAGATTTTACACATGAAAGCATGAAATGCATTTTTCATAGAGATTTGGCACATTAAAACATCAAATGCATTTTTCATACAGATTTTACACATAGAAGCATGAAATGCATTTTTCATACAGATTTTACACATAAAAGAATGAAATGCATTTTTCATACAGATTTTACACATAAAAGCATGAAAACTTGTAAATTACTTAAAAAATTAAACACCCTCTTCTGCAGGGTTTCTCGAGAATTTCGTGTGTCTGTGAAAAAATCGCGTATGCCCATTAGTTAGGTTCCAGTGAAAAGTTCGTGTGTGTGTGAATTCGCGCAACTCGAATCGTGTAAGATCGAAGTATTACTGTACACAATTACCGTACGTTACAGTACAAATTACGTTAAGTAGAATAGGACTGATATATTTTTACATTATACCCTTATTCGGTATGGATAAAAGATTGGCAAGGAAATACACTACTAAATTTATGCTGCAAGCTGTAGCTGAAGCTGAGAAAACAATGTTCAAGCTGCTAATGAATATACTGTAAATTATCGTGCATCGGCAACATGGATGAAACTCGATTGTAATTAAAATTGGAGAGATAGTATTTTAATCAAACCTACTGGGCATGAAAGAACACATTACTGCCATTTTTACACCAATAAACAGTAAGTACGTAAAACTCGTATTATGATGAAATCAAGTGAAAATAGCAAACAGACATAACAAACGTCCCCAAACGGCCAACATCATCTATTAAGGAAAAAAATACTTAAATTAATTCCACAATGAGACGTATTTAAACCATATTTTGACTTAAAATCACTTCGTATATTATAACGAAAAATAACCTTGCCCCATATAAATAAAGTATCTAGAGATTCATTTATGCTAACTAGAAGCAAGAAAAGTGCTCTGAGCTGAGTTAAGTGAAATTAACTTACCGCGTAAATGATTTCCAAACCAAAACATTGATCACTATGATCGCAATTTTTAATACAAAAGCAATATGAGAATATATACGAGTATATTATTGGATACAGCGAATTAAGGCAAAACATTTTAAAAGATCCATGGAAAAGATGCATATTCGTTATGTTGATGTTAGTATAATACGATATGTGAATATAGAGTACAGTATAATTTAGGCTAGGCTACTGTATATGTATACGATATACCATAGTGTAGGCTATGCTAATTCTTGTTTGTTATTCAATTTCTCTTGTATTGAATTATCATAAGTAACTCTGCATGAACCTCTAGAATTAGCTGATATTAATAATTACTATACTGTGTATGTATATATAGAGTATACTTTATAGTGTAGGCTAGGCTACCAAGCATGTACACATGGTACTGAATACCCTAGTGTTGGCCAGGCTATATTCGAGATACATTTTTTCCAACAACCGATGCGTTTTTTTGGAACCTAACCCCATCATAAGTAGGATAGTACCTGTATAAGCATTTTTAGTTTTATTGTAAGGGTTTGAACTATCAAAATAGGCAATTCTATAGTTCAAAATAGGCAGTTTTAAGTGTTTTTAGAAGGGGTCTAAGTATTCGCAGCCTCTAGCTATTCGCGGGTGTGTGTGTGTGTGTGGTATGCATCCCCCACGAATACAGGGGTTTACTGTATTGTACAATATGCTCTACCATCCCAAAACACTTGACAACAATATCATTTCAAATACATCTTACATACATTACCCTTAGAGAGAGAGAGAGAGAGAGAGAGAGAGAGAGAGAGAGAGAGAGAGAGAGAGAGAGAGAGATTATAACTTTTATTATTTAATGATATTTAATTTACACATAAAAGCTTGAAAACTTATAAACTACATAAAAAATTAAACGTAAACACTTTTGCAGGGTTTCTCAGTATTTGCAAATGTTCGCGTGTCTATGAAAAACTTGTGTATGACAATTAGTTAGGTTCCTAAGAGAAGTTCGCATGTCTGTGAATTTGCGCAAGTTCAGAGTATTACTGTAATGTTAGTCCTACACTTCAGAATTTTGGTAGCTTAAGTAAGATAGTTTCTCAAAGGGGTTTTTCTAGGGGATCTAGTGATCTTGGCAAGCATGGTTGGGAGACCAATCAGTTGTACAGGAAAACTGGAGGGGTGTTTCTTGTGATATACGACTTTTGAGGGAACCCTCAGAGGCGAAGCTAGTGGTAAAAGGGTCTATGTATGGGGTTACTGTGAGTATTTTTATAGATACAGGCACCTCTATTAATCTGATGAATTATGAGTTGTTCCGATCGATGTTTTCCAATCGTTCTTTGAGACCTGCTAAAGAGACAATATGTGATGTTCAAGTAAATAGGTTATGGGTTTTGGGATACGTAGATGTGGATTTCTCTCTTATGGGTAGAACTTTTACAGAACCACTTTTGGTTATATGAGGGGCTGCTTTGGGGAATACTTTGTTACTGGGTTATCCAACGTGTTGGAGACACAAAATCTGGTTTCATACAGGGGTGTGTGGTATAACTGCTGGAGTACCTGGTGTTTTTGTGCCTGATGAGGGAATGGATGTAAGCAGAGTGGATGATGATAATGGATCAGGTGTACATGAGAATTTGCGGGTGGATTCTGAATGTTTTGTTGGGTAAGAAGTGTTATAAGGGGGTTTTGTCGTATGATGTGGTTCTAGGTCCTGGTATGGTTGCTATGGTGAAAGTTCGAGTGAAAGGAGTGCATAAATCCAGACAGGTGTGTCTGGATGAGTGTAGCAAAAAGCTGAAGGGGGTAGTGTGTATGGGCTCTGTAAACAATGTATCGAGTTCGGGGGATACTTGGGTGGAATTGCTAAACTGTAATGATTCACTTCGCAATTATCAGAAGGGAACTTATGCAATCGACTTTGTTGACTGGTCGACGAAGATGATTCAGTTGTTATTGTTCAGGACTTGTGTAGATTTTTAGAAGCATATTTACAGGCTAGGAAGCAGGTTTTTAGGGATCATTTAGCCAATGGTGATTTTAAAGAATATGTTGAGGGTGTGGAAGATGTTCTTGTTGAGTTTGCGGACATAGCCGCACTTAAAGGGGATAAGCTAGGGTTAAGAAATGTGTTAGAACACAAGGTTCATTTAGAGGATAAGACTAAGCCTATTTTTGTGCCTTCATATAGCTCTCCTTTTAAGATTAGAGAACAAGTAGAGCAAAGAGGTTAATAAGTAGGAGGAGGAAGGCATTGTTAGACCCAGTTCCTCATCTTTTAATTTTCCATTGTTAGCAGTGCCCAAGAAGGATGGTTCCATCCAGGTTTGTGTGGACTTTAGGAAGTTGAACAAGAAAAAACCATTCCTGACTGTTACCCTATGGCGTGTTTTCCAAATTTATTTGTTGAGATTGGGGGCAAGAATATTTATTCTTCAACTAATCTGATGCAAGGGTATTTGCAAGTACCGCTTAGCGAGGATAGTTGGGAGTACAAGGCTTTCTCTTTGCCGAAGGGGCATTATGAGTTCATGAGGATGCAGTTTGGTTTATCATGTAGTCCTATGACATTTGCTAGGTTAATGAATACAGTTTTGCATGTCTTGTTAAGGAAATCCATATTTATCTAATGGATGATATTTTAGTTGCACTGATTCAGTAGAGGAACAATTAGAAGTTCTCAGTCAGGTTAAAATTTTAGGAGCCTTAGGTTAGCGGTTTTGAAGATAAAATTAGCTAAGTGTAATTTTCTGAAGAAGCAGTTAGTATATTTGGGTCATGTCGTTTCTAAGAAGGGTGTTAAAGTGAATGAGGATAAAGTTAGGGTAACTGTGGATTTTGCTACTCCCAAGAATAAGAAACATATTTGGTCTTTCTTAGGCATGGCTGGATTTTTTTGTAGGTTTGTGTAAGGTTTTTCTATTCTAGAGTCTCCTTAACAGATACCCTGAGGGATGATGTGCAGTTTGCATGGGGTGATGGGCAGCAATCAGCTTTTCAGAATAAGGATGCCTTGGTGAACTCCCCAGTGTTGAAATTTCCTGATTTTGAACGTCCTTTCAAGTTGTTGACAGATGCCAGTCACTATGGTATAGGGGCCTGCCTTATGCAGAAGCTCGATGGAAGACTCCATCCAATTG
Organism: Macrobrachium rosenbergii; assembly: GCF_040412425.1. Taxonomy (NCBI): domain Eukaryota; kingdom Metazoa; phylum Arthropoda; class Malacostraca; order Decapoda; family Palaemonidae; genus Macrobrachium; species Macrobrachium rosenbergii. The sequence goes on along the minus strand of NC_089753.1, from coordinate 4,673,139 downwards.
CATTTTACAGCAGGAAGTTTAAGACACGGGTAGTAATGAACAGCTATGGTCGGTTAGCGGACAAAGAGGCCTTTGCCATAGTGTCTAGTTTGGTTCATTTCAAGATGTTATTGATGGGAAATCAAGTAGAGGTTCTTACGGATCATAAGCCATTGTTGGATCTTTCCAATAAGCCGGATCTTTCCCCTAAAAGAGCTAGGTGGTATCTGACAATCAGGGATTTTGATGCCAAGCTTAGGTGTGTAGTGGGTAAACAATGTTGTGGCGGACGGCCGTAGTAGAAGTTTTTCTGATGCAGATGGTACTCATGTATGTTATGTATCTGGAGATTGCATAGACTGGGATATTAGTTTAGTAGGAGCTAAAACAGGATGAGGATGAGATTTTGGCAGATGCAAAAGCATTTCTCAGAGGGGAATTAGTTAGGAAGGGTTATAAGTTGCCTTTTGCAAGGCTTGGCTTAAAGAGTAATTTGTTAGTTAGGAAGATTAGATACAGGCTGAGAAATAGTGAGGATAAGGGTGATATGGACACAAATAGTTGTTCCTAGGAGTTTAGTGCCTACGGTTCTGATATTGTTCACTGTAGGTCTGGCAGTCAGCATTTGGGTACTGAGAAGACAAATCAAAATATACAGGGACAATTCTTTTGAAGAATATGCTCACATCAGTGGGAAGGCTTTGTGAGGGGTTGTTCAGTTTGTAATGTGTGTAAACCATCGAGGGCCATTTCTTGTACACTGGGTTTATTTCCTATTCCCAGCAGATCTTTTTCTAGGGTCCATACGAACCTGTTATCCAATTTCTGTGAACCTAGTTATGGCCATAGGCACCTGTTAGTGGTTGCTGACGAATTAACTAGGTTCGTAGAGAATTTTCCTTTGAAGCATAAAGCAGCAGAGGAGGTGGCAGTTGAATTCTTTAATGGATATATTTGTCGTTATGGGGTTCCTGAGGTGCTGATTACAGATAATGGGAGAGAATTTGTGAACATGACGTTGAGAGTGTCTGGTGGATGTAATGGGCATTTGAAAAGTTACTATTATTCCCTATAGACCAGAAGCTAATGGGCTATGTGAACAGGCAAATAGGGAGGGTAATTGAAGCTCTCAGGATGACTGTAGGGGCAATGATGTAAATTGGGATCGATATATTTCACAAATGCAGCATAGCATCAATTCTATGGTTAGTGATACCTTTGGAATGTCTCCCAATGAAGAGCTGTTTGGTTGCCCAGTGTGGGGCATGTTTGATTTATTACCTATTCCATCGGGTGATGATACAGTAAAATCACTAGTCTCTATGGTTAAAGAGAGATATGCGTGTCTTGCTAAGAATCTTGGAATGATAACTCAGGACATGGTTGATAAGAGCAATGCAAAGCCAGATAGAGTTAAAGTTGCTGTGGGAGATAGGGTTTTTGTGAAAATAAATGTTAAGAATCAATTGAACTATAAGTTAGGTCCTAAATTTGAGGGTCCTTTTCGGGTTGTAGAAGTAAAGAAGGGAAATAGATTTGTCGTTCAAGATAAAAATATGGGAGTCTTGGTTGACATATATATCTAAATTTTAAAAGACAGGTTAATGGGAATCTTATGGGTTAATCCCTGTGATGTACTTTGTTTCTGATAATTTTTGTTTCCCTCTCTTTGTTTTGTTTTTTAATGGGTTTTCAAGGGGTGTGACTTGTAGGTTTTTTCTAACTGGAGAGGACGTTGGTCCGTAGAGTTATAAAAATCTTTAATGGTCAGAGTTTAGTTTTTTGTTTTCGGGTGTTGAAATACTTAGTTAAAATTAGGTGTAAAATACCATAGGGTTTTGTAGATATATAGGCTTCTTTTTTGTTTGTTTGTTTTTTTTTAGGTCGGGTAACTTATAGGTTCTTTCTTTCTTTCTTTTTTTTTTAGATGCTGAAGTTTCGTATGCTCATGACTATGGGGGTTGTGGCATGGACTAATTCCCTAGCGAGGTTAGGCCCGGGTGTTATTATACAGTAGAAGAAGACTATGATCTGTGGTTGTCATCTGACAAAATATCTTTGAGCATAGAGTTTTGAGGATACAGGTTGGCAAGGTTTGAGCTTGAAGCATCCCAGAACAAAGTCCAGTTGCTCAGGGATTTTTTGGGTGAGATGAATATCAGGCGGAATCTGTCTGATCCGTTACAGGGTTGGCTAACTGAACTTGATGCTATAGCAGTTAGGGTTCAGGATAGGATTAAGAAGACTTTAACATGGCTTCCAAATTTAGGTGCTTTGACTTCTAAGGTCCCTCCTAAAAGGAGTAGAGGGCTGTGCCATTGGTAATTGGAGCCGTTATGATTATGAGGATCGATTGCTATAGTACATTCACATCAGCATTGCATTTGGTGCCTAGCGCTGTCCATAACGCTCCTGATTGGCTAGTGGTCAGCCAATCACAGCGCTGGAAAATGGGCAGTGTGCAGTCTCTCTCAAAGCTCCGGAGAGTAAAGATCTCGCTCCGAAACCTGGAGAACATGTCTTTCAAAAGTTATAACTTTCATTAAACCTCAGTTTACCCAAAGAATAGTAGTGTTTCCCAATTTCATCAATAAACATGTCAAGCCAGTGGTTGAAGGATTATAATGATATATGAATTATTTGCTTCAATAAACTTAATGGTAAGATATTTGACAGTGAAATAAACAAGAAATTTTTAAAGATAAAATGTATTCTTTCATTCCTTACATGGCATGGCAGTGCATTCATCATTTATCATCTTGTGTCTCATAAAATTTCGTAGCTTAAATGTCATGGATGGCAACGCTACCTAAAAAGTATGGGTAGGGCTATCAATCAATATGAAAATAACAAGTAAGCAATTAAGAATATTGAAATGTGCGGGGATGCACGCAGACTATAGCATATATCCCAGGCAACCAGCCAGCTCTTTACAGATTCCTTAGGCCTACTTCTAAAGGAATCTCTTGCTTTCGCTTGTTGTTATTTGGGGCCACACTTGAATGACTTATATGTCAGATCTTGCGTTCAAGTTCAATAAATGAGCCTAGGATTATGTAATGACTGCGTCTATGGCTGTCCAATAAAAGAGGTAACTTCTCTACACGGGTACGACCAGCTGCACTTGACAGTAGGCCACGGTAGCACCCTATCAGGGCCGCAATACATAAAACAATTAAAATGAGTAATTACAGACTACATACATACATAGATACATAGAAAAGTATGGTATGTGTATGTAATTTTTTTTGTAGGGGAGCGAGGAGGCTCAAAATATTATAAGTGTAGCTGATTGCATACGGCCATAGACGAGTCATTACATAATGCTAGGCTCGTTTATTGAACTTGAATGCAAGATCTGACATACAAGTGTCATTCAAGTGTGGCCCCAAATAACAACAAGCAAAAGCAAGAGATTCCTCAAGAAGTAGGCCTAAGGAATGTGTAAAGAGCTGGCTGGTTGCCTGGGATATATGCTATAGTCTGCGTGCATCCCCGCACATTTTAATATTCTTAATTGCTTGCTTGTTATTTTCATATTGATTGATAGCCCTACCCATACTTTTTAGGTATCGTTGCCATCCATGACATTCAAGCTACGAAATTTTGTGAGACACAAGATGATAAATGATGAATGCACTGACATGCCATGTAAGGAATGAAAGAATACATTTTATCTTTAAAAATTTCTTGTTTATTTCACTATCAAATATCTTACCATTAAGTTTATTGAAGTAAATAATTCATATATCATTATAATCCTTCAACCATTGGCTTGACATGTTTAGTGATGAAATTGGGAAACACTACTATTCTTTGGGTAAAACTGAGGTGTAATGAAAGTTATAACTTTGAAAGACATGTTCTTCAGGTGTCGGAGCGGAGATGTTCACTGTCTGGAGCTTTGAGAGAGACTGCAGGCTGGCCATTTTCCAGCACTGTGATTGGCTGACCACTAGCCAATCAGGAGCGTCGTAAGGGACGGCGCTAGGCACCAAATGCATGCTGATGTGAATGTACTAAAGTATGTCAATTGCTGATTTGGAGAGATCTGAACAGGCATTGGCAGAATTAGCTACCCAGGGTAAAACTTTGATGACTTTACAAGATAGTAAGGATAAATTATGGGAGGGCTTTGAGACTTTAAGGACTTCTTTAAATGGATTATTGATCGCAGTTAATAGGATGGGGGGGGAGACTTAGATGTTACAATAGCTTTGTCTTCCTGTCCAACTACCTTGCTGAATACTGAGAAAGAAGATGAATACGTGTCATCGGAGATTCAAACACAGATTAAGGCAGTGGTTGTCACTTCTAAGGGATGAATTTTGGAGATATTCTACCTCTCGGGTGTTTAGAATCAACTTTAATGAATGCAGCATGTCTGTATGGTTCTCAGGTAATTTTTACTGGGAAGAATTTGTATTGATACTATAGTAACTTTAAAGTTAAGTGTATCTGATTGGGACTTGTGGACATTCCAGTTAGTAACTTGAAATCATTTCATAGTTTTGTCATATGACCTTTCCCTAGTGGTTTTAATGGTTCAGTAATGGTATGGGATAGGGAGGAGACTATGTGCCTTTTGGGGTGACCGTCGACATGACCGACTTACGTTATACACCACTTCCTTGCTTCACCCCGTCGACATGACCGACTTACGTTATACACCACTTCCTTGCAACACCTTATGGAATGACTTCTAATGAGGGCCATCTATGTTCCGCCTGTAGGTTTCTAAGCCTGCGCCTTCATGAGAGGACTCATGTCTCTTGGAAGACGTTGGGTGGGACGTCTACAAGTTGCCATCGTTGCTGGACGACATCTGTTGGTGCAAAGGATTCGTGTGCAGCGCACTCAACGTGGGCCTGTGCAGTTGCAAGCCGTCTTGGATATTTGGATCATCAAGAATTCAAGATGTGAAGAGATGCATTCTACAATGAACTGTTTATTGGAATAACAGCTGTGCATACGAGACAAACAACCTTCGTATCTAGTGCATATTGTTTGTTATGATTTTTGAGCTGCCTCTAGTGAACTTTTGTTATGGACATTTGTTGTACCTGGGCAAGGACGGCCAGTGGTAGGTGGGCTGAGCTTCTATTACCGAACAAGCTGACTAATTGCTGGCCTATGAAAATGTAGTTTCCTGTGCAAGTGGCTCCTACGTTGATGCTGGTATTTCCGTGGTGAGAGACAGTGGGTATCCAACGAGCTCATTCATGGTTTCCGGTCATGACCAAGATGCATGGGGAAAACGGATGAAAGCTTAGTGGTATCTGTGGGTTCAGAAGGTGGGGTTCCTTCTAATACTGAACCTGACGGTAACATCACACTTCAAGGGAGGGGTTATCAAGTGGATGTGTGCATACGTGTCTCTCTTATGTGTATATTATAGAGGAACCACAGAATGGGTATTCACTTCGATTTACAGCTGGTGTGATTGCTCTTTTGAGCTGCGTTTGTGAATAAGTCAGCCACTTTGAGGGACGCCTTCCTTATGGCCATAAAATGAATTCTGGTTGAGTGCTGTGAGGACGTGTATATGGGAAGTGGTGTTCCTTTTTAACATACTACAGTCAACCCTCGTTAAGACAGACTAATTGGGGGGCCAGGGTGTTCGTGTTAGACGATAGTGCAGTTTAACCGGCGATACCTATATATATAACTATAAATACCCAAAAATATACTGTATTTCATTATTTTTATAAGGAGTATGGATAATAAACCAATGTAGAAATGTTTGAATTAAAGCTCACGGTAAAAGATGAAAAATGAGGAATAAAACATGATAAAACTGATAGAGCATATGTAGATGCCTAGGCAGAGGCATAAATGCATAATTGTTAAATAAAATGAAGTGGTCTCTAAAATGAAAAGTAAGATTTTTTTTTCTTTTTTATGTTTTTTTATTTTAGTTATTTATTCATTATAGTTTATTATTATCTATATTAATATACTGTTAAATAAATGAGATGATTAAGATCATCAGTAATAAAATAGTGGGACAACTAAGACCATAAGTTCATTAACACATTTTGTTTTCAACAAAAACATTCCATAAAACGCAAAAATATGCATGATCAAAATGACTGTAATTCAACTTGTGAATTTTAACGATAAGTAAGACTATAAAATACATTTCATTATATCAATCTTAGAGAGGGTTGTTTGATATTGTTACTGATGTCCTCATTAGTTTGCAGTTGTAAATCTGAAGATGGTCTGGGAATAGGATTTGCAAGTGATGACGCATCACCACAACAGACTGTTGTGGGATTTTTCATACCACTATATTAAAGTTAAAATTATTGTTGAATTCATGTTTTCATGAAGAAATAAACACATAAAGCAAATTATTGAGTAATTTTTGCCATCAGCAGTCAAATAATCATGATCTTGGCAACGTTCAAACTTAGTACTGTCACAACATATGTCTATAAATAGAACAGAAGTAGAGGGCTGTCACTGGCTAGCAGATCTCCACGGCAACCAGCTAGCCAATCAGGTTTTAGCTGTATTCTGTCTGAGAAAGAACTTTTGCTCAGAGAAGCTGACGATGACATAAGTGCATGTGTTTTGAATACAAAACGTAGTTCTTAAAAGTGTATGTATTTTACTGGTTACATGAAGAAGAGAATGAATTCCTTATTACTTTGAATGCAAAATTGTTGGTTCAGAGATTCTTCAGCAACAAAATATATATATAATTTTTCTTTTTTTTTGCTTCAAAAGATATTTACTAAAGCTGCGTTGACATACCTTTAAAACAAAATTCTTCTCTTTAATCTCTCAAGGACAGAATTACACTGCATAGAGGGAACTGGCAATTCTCTCTCACTCTCTCTATCTGTGTGTCATTTGCCACGTAAACACAGCTAAAATTACGCTGCATAAAGGGAACTGGCAATTCTCCCTCTCTCTCATGTCATTTGCCATGTAAACCCAAGTATTGTTCAGTAACTCGGCTTTTGTCTTCGTAAAGTTTACCTTTGTCATGTCTTTTCTTTCCTAAAAAACATACAAAGCATTGTACTGTAGCTACCAGTCGGGCAGCAGATGGGAAAAATTGTTAATGCTAAGTGACTGGCTGCGATACTTCCTACCATTCCAGACAATAGCGTTTCTTAATGAGGGTACGTACTGTGCGCAAGTTACATTGGTTACAAGTTAAAAGCATTCAGTTCAGTACAATATAAATACAGAACAGTATATATAAAATAAAAATATAAATGAAAAGTTTTTAATTACCTTTGGTATATAAAAAGGAAAATGGTACATGACGAGCAGAGGAACACTAACTGTCGAGGAACAGTAACCATCTTAAATCTTGGTCAAACATTACGTATTTTAAATCAGCTGACCCTCTTCAGTGTCCGTCTTATCCGATGTCCGGGTTAATGAGGTCAGGCTTAACAAGGGTCGACTGTATATGATATTTATTTTGGTCTAGAGTAATCATGACCTTTTTAATTTGTTTGGTGACAGGTGTGTTAGTCACTAGTATTGGCTGGTCTAGAATCACTAATTCTATTGATTGTGAGTCTGGGTTTCCTCTAGTTATGACTTCCATTTTTGTGGGGTGTGAGAGACCACACTTCATGACTCTAGCTTTTGCTAAAATTCTTTCATTAATTTTACAAATAAAAGTTTAGTTTTGTATCTTGACGTTTCAATTCAGTAAGCCTGTGTTTGAGGAAAGATAGAGAGTACATCGTGCCGGCCAGAGTTACCAATAACAGCCACGGTAAGTGTTTTGTTAATGCATAGGGACCTTAGTAAGATATATATATATTTTATATATGTATACACATACAGTAATCCCTGGATAATAGTGCAGCAGATAATTGCATATTTCATAAGAATCGTTCAGATAGTGAAACAAGCATGAAATTTTGCACAAGTGCTCTTTAAAGTTCCCTCTATCAGAAAAGGGCGCTGGCCACGCAAAAAATTTAATATGGCGGCCAAATTCCAAGATGGCGGCCAGTATCGACAGATTTTGGCTAATTTTTCACTAGAATGGCATGTATTTGCTTCTAGCAATATGGTAAAGCTCTTCCATACTATTTCTTGTGAATATTATGTTTCTGTAGCTTCCCAGTACAGTTTACCTTTAAATATGGGGGCTATATGGCTGCCAAGAAAAGGTAGAAACAATAATTATAATGAGAAATAATGCCCGTTCAACAATTATCGTTTTAAGCATGGATCTTGGTTTCTGTGGTTTTAGATCCTAATGAGGCCATCTCTTTCGAATAACTCATCAATTTTGAAGGAAAATTAATAAATGTAAAAGAGTGTATGTCTGCACACAACCAGGGCACACTGGTGACATCACTGCTGTGTAACTCAGCATGGGGTTCAGTGCCAGCTAATCCAGCTTTACTAATCCTGTAGTCTTAGACTAGTAGTTGTAGTATAGTTTAGTTTAGTGTCCCAAATGCTTTCTAACAGCCCCAGACCAGCTATAGTTAGATAGCCGCACCTGAATAGACAGGATGTGCCAGCGGGAGAGCCGAGCCAAGGGTATGGGGGCTGTACATGATGGTTCATGTACTTACCCGGATGGTGTACAGATCACACGGGACTTAAATGGCACTGGATGAATGATCGGGCCAGGTGTAGGAGACCGAACCTAGTTGAATCCCATACAGGAATGTGTGCTTTGTTTAAGGTGGTAAAAGGATAACCCTCGGCCTTAATCAAAAGTGAAATCATGGCAGAATGTGATGCCAATCCAATATTGAGCAGTAGAAAAACAAACTGGAGTTTGTGTTGTCTTTGTCAGAAGGACAAAAGAGGTGAGCACTTGACATCACCTCCAAGTCATCATGTCCTAGACCATGATGGGTACACAATGCTGGCAAGGAACATTCCCATGTTCAGTGAAATTAATGAAATGCCACTGATAATGGATCCAGCAAGGCTGGATGAAGGTGATGGCATAGAGGCCACTCAGGAAAAAATGCAGCAAAATACCATGTGAACTGTCGCTTGTTGTTTAACAACACTAAACTGGACCGCAAGAAAGCGACAATCCAATGACCAGACCAGCAACACTGAGACTAGTCGCGGGCAAAACTGCGCTACCAACCAGTCATGACAATGAAGTTTGCATTTTCTGTGAGAAAGTGGCACCTGCATCTGATCTCAGACAGGCTAGTACTAAGGGCCTTGACTTGAAATTGCGTGAATGTGCAGAGATACTTAGTGATGGCAAGCTCCTTGCTAAGTTGACTGGTGGGGATGTCATTGCACAGGAGTTTAAGTATCACCATGCCTGTCTTTGTGCCCTCTACAACAGAAAAGGGTCCTACCTGAGGAGCCTTGAGAAAGACCAAGGTAGCACTGAGTCAGAATCAGATGTGTATCCACTAGTTCTGTCAGAACTGATGACATACATTGTTGAAAACAACCTTTGTTCAGATGATCCAGTCACATTTCGGCTGGCAGATATTTGCCACCTCTACCAACAACGTCTGGAACAATTAGGTGTAGAGTCACCAAGTGTAAATTCCACGAGACTCAAAGACAAACTTCTGGCAGAAATTCCAGAACTTGAGGCTCATAAATCTGGCAGAGATGTATTACTTGCATTTCAAAAGGATGTGGGAAAAGCACTTGCTCAATCATCTGATCTTTCAGAGGCAGTTATCATTGCTAAAGCAGCAAATATTCTCAGAAAGTCTATACTTGATCATCAGTCACGGTTTGATGGCACATTTTCTGAGGCTTGTGTACGAAATTCTGTGCCTCCTCTCCTGCTCCAGTTTGTAGGGATGGTTGAGCATGGGGCTGACATCAAGTCACAGTTACGATTTGGAGCATCAAAGTCAGACCAGGCCATTGCACAGCTCATGCAGTTCAACTGCTACTCCCGATACAAAGAGGGAGCAACAACTCATAGACACTCCAAAGACAGAGAAACACCATTCCCAGTCTACATGGGACTCTCAGTCTATGCCAAAACCAGGAAGAGAAACCTGGTTGAAATGCTACATCAGTATGGCCTCAGTATCTCTTATGACAGAGTACTGGAGGTCTCTGCACAGTTAGGAGATGCCACAGTTAGCAAATATGTGGAGGAGGGTGTGGTCTGTCCCCAGTACTGCTAAAAGGGTTGTTCACCACTGCAGTGATGGACAACATCGACCACAACCCATCTGCAACTACTGCCACTACCTCCTTCCATGGAACTAGCATCTCCATATTTCAGCACCCCACCAAGGAGAACACTGGACAGGAAAGACAGCAACCAAAGTTTGCACCTGAGAAAGTGAGGTCGGTGCCTGAATTGCCGGACACATTCACAAACATCTCACCAGCTTCCTTTCAAACAAAGAACCCTGTGCCACCAAACACTGCAATACCAAAGCCACCCACAGATATCTTGGGGCCACAGCTTGCACTGGAGTATCAGTGGCTAGACAAGGTCATAGTCACCCAGGAAATAGATGATGCAGTGAATCTGACGTGGTCAGCTCATCACGCTTCAATGAAGAGAAGCCCAGAATTTGAAGTAACCATAACTTCATTGCTTCCTCTCCTGCGTGATCAGGCTCATTCTGTTGCTACGATCAAACACGTGATGCAGAAAGTGCAGGATGTCACTGATTTTCTGAACCCTGGCCAGATACCCATAATCACAGCTGATCAGCCAATCTATGCCGTAGCAAAGCAGGTGCAGTGGCAGTGGCCTGATCAGTATGGCGAAGACAAGTATCTGGTAATGTTTGGTGGTCTGCACATTGAGATGGCAGCAATGACATCTCTTGGTACTCTTCTTCATGGCAGTGGTTGGACAGGAGCTCTGGTGGAGGCAGGAGTTGCTTCATCTGGAACTGCAGAATCCTTCCTGTCAGCTGCAAGTGTAACCAGGACACGGCAGATGCACCAGGTTACAGCCTCTAGTTTGTACAAACTCCTGAGGACAGCATACACAGACTACTGTGCTGAGAAAGCAAACAACAATGAGCAGGCATTAGAGTTTGAGGAGTGGTGTGATTCTTTGAAGACAGCAGAGTCCACAGTTCCACTTCTGGCACAGAGAACCCTGCTGAGTGGGGATGGCTACTGAAAAGTCTGGTGAAGCATGGCAAGTCCTCTGGACAACCAACTCGCCCATTAGCCAAGAGTTGCCAACAGCTTACCAAAATGTGGATGCAAAGCAGGCTGTTGAAAGGTGCAAGTGCTACAAGCTGGGTCTTCCCTGCACAGCTCTGTGCCCTTGCAAATGTGAAGTCTAGATAAATATTGCCCTCTCTTCAGTAGATAATCTAGCTTGAGCATCCAACGTGTCATGCTATGCCTACCTTCTTATCCTCGAATTCTTCAAAGGTGTAGGTTGAGAGACCTATACATAGATTGGATGGTGTTTAGTCCGTATTTCTCTTCTTTTCTTTTATGGTTACAGTCTTAGACACAATGTTGTATGTGACCATACCATTACTATTTCAGTTGAAAATAGCATATTAGTTAAACTGTCTGATCACATGAATATACCATTAAATAAAAACAGTTGGTTCTATGTTCTGCTAGCGCTGTGGATAAAAAAAACTTTATGGCAACCATTTTGCCCACGCCATCTTGCAGTTACAATTCATTTAGTAAGGGTTTTCAATAAAATGTGTGGTATGGAACATTTTATAACCTAAAAGTCGAGGTTTTAAAAAAAAAAAACTGGCATATTCCATCCAATAGATGCTCCCAAACCAGTGAAACTTCATAGATGGAGGCCATTTTGAAAAATAGCCATCTTGATTTTCAGGTGGTCAGCGCCGTGAATTTTTTCTAAGAGAGCGTAGTCTTAGGAATGTTTGTGCCAAATTTCATGCTTGTTTCACTATCTGAACGATTTTTACAGCAATCTGCTGCACTTATAATCCGGATCGTCATTATCTGGACACAACAGGACCTCAGGGACCAAGGCCTAAAGATATGTGATACTTATAAATTTCCAAAACTGATAGAAAAAACTGCTCTCCATTGGTTGGCAATGTTGCACGGCCTCAGGAAAATGTTGGTAACACTGGTTTAACTCTAAACAGACTGAGAAAGGGTTCTGGGGCATGGGGGAGGCCTGGAGAAGTTTCCAAAGTGAGAGGTGGGTTGGATCTCACACAGAGAAAGGGTTGTTTTGGAAGGTGGGTGGAGCTGGGGAGTAGTTTACCTGGCTGGGATGGGATGGGGATGCAGTGTTGGATGGGTGAAGAGGGCTTGTTTTGTTTCCTGTTATTATGTTTATGATATAATAACTTATATTTTATTAAAGGACACATACAGTACTGAGATACAGTAGAGAAAGAGAGAGAGAACAATACCTGAGGTATTTTTACATCAAAGCCTAAGTATGGTAACTCACACACTTCGCTGTTTTATTTATATTTTATGCTACAGTATTCTCATTTATATTTTTACTTTATTTTCTCATATTTTATTTTTGCAAACCAAAAGACAAATGCAATTGTGTGCATAGGGTACGTACATATGCATGCAATTGTTTGATGGCGTCGGTGAATGTCTTAAAGTTTGTCTGGTGTCTTGTTTTTATCTTTATGTTTCAGTAATATTTTGTTAAAGGACATGCACAGTACTGAGATACAGTGTCAGAGAGAGAGACAGAGAGAGAGAGAGAGAGAGAGAGAGAGAGAGAGAGAGAGAGAGAGAGAGAGAGAGAGAAACAATAACTGAGGTATGTTTACACCAAAGTACTGTAACACACACTCACAAACTCCTTCACCTTTTCATTTATATTTCATGCTACAGCATGCTCATTTGTATTTTTACTTTATTTTCCCATTTTTTATTTTTTACAAACGAAAGATAAATGCAATCATGTGTGTAGGGTATGTACGTATGCAGACACTCATTCAATGGCAGCAGTGAACTTGTTACAGCCTGTTTGGTTTTGTCTTGCCTACATTTGAAATTTGCATTTTAAATATTTTTACTATAAAGATGAAATATCAGCAGTGATAAAATTTACTTGTGTATCTTTATATGTGTGATAAGCATATGCAGTCAACTGAACTTGTAATGAAATACAGTATAGCAAATCAAGGAAAGAAAAAAAAAGCCAACATGTATGTATGTAAGCAAGCACTTATTGAAGGGTGTCGGTGAACTTCCTTAGTTTGTTTACTTTCATGATTTTTTGTTGTTGATATAGTGATTCATTTTTCATTTAAGGATATGTATACATTATTGCGATAGGGTATAAAAAGAGAGAGCGAGACTGAGGTATGTTTACATTGAAGCCTAATACAGTAGCGCACACACTCATTCATTATTTTATTTATATTTTATGCTACAGTATTCTCATTTATTTTTTCACTTTATTTCCCCATTTTTTTACTTTTATATGCCAAAAGATAAATGCAATCGTGTGTGTATGGTACATATGCATGCACTCACTTATTTGATGTCGTCAGTAAACTTCCTGGTGGTACCAAGGCTTCAGTTATAAACAGCACAATATTGCTGGACAAACCATAATTCGAAGATACATTTTTCATCTAAATTACCAGTTTGCTTTAAAAGATTCAGATTACTTGATTTATAGAAATAAATTTTAAAAGAAGTGAAGATGTGACTTTGCCAATTTTGGACATTGCTTTCGCCCATCCTAAAACGTTTTGCATCTTGCATGTTATTCGTTTTATTCAGATGCAGCTATGACCAGCAGTTTTAATTTGTGGTATCCTTTCTTACGACCTCCACTGTGTAAAGAATGAATAAAAAGTAGTTTTGCTTTTTGAAGTCACCACTCATAATTAGTAAGTTTTACCAAGTTGACAGTTTGAATGCAACTCCTAAGTGACTAAGTTATGGCTAAAAGGGAGGGAGGACATTGGCTGTTCCTCTGTTGCAAGGGGAAACCCAAAAGAGAATGATTCATTAGGGTTGGTAATAAAGCAAGTTTAGAAGCAGTCAACTCCAAAACTTTTCCTAAGTAGTCCTAAGACTTGTTGAATCGGATACTAATTTCCCAAACCTCGTACCCTGAACAACACGGGGAGCTTTTAGTGAAGAAAAATGTCTAGATGGAGAAGGATTACTAGGTACACTAGATGAGGGAGAAGACCGACTCTGACAGATCATGAAAACTAGAAAAGCTCTTTTATCATTACTTCCTAGCTTAGTTTTAGAAGAATCCATTTTCATATTTTTGTCAGCTTCTCACTCTCTTTACACTTCAAATAATTTTATTCATAACATCCTCTGGCCAATCAGTACAATGACTGGAACAGTCGCTGAAAGAGCAATGTTGTTCCTACATTTATGCAAATATCGAAAACATCATAGGATATAAAGTAAAGACAGCGTTACACTCCCTTGCCTAACATATCCTATGTTTTGTTATTATTTCCAGAATATCCATCCTACATAACAGAAAAAATTAAATTAATATCAAACCAAATCAAAACTGGCTAAGAAAATGTCACCAACTCTCTCCAATGCATCCTTGCAAGCCAACAACAGAGAAAAACTAAATGGAAAACAATAAGATGCCTTTACCAGTGGCTCACACGTAAGGTTCAAACTAAGTGACCCTATCAATTTTTTAGTTTTCACACTTTATCCTCCTCTTGCATAACCCAGGGGTTACAGCTATCATAACAGAGAGGTAAGATTCATTTAAATAATAATGTCTTCTTTTATCTGTAGGGTAATATTTCTTTCAGAATGTTAAAAAATTGGACTGTACCTTACTTTTAATTATTTTTTTATCAGCAGGACATTAGATTACTAAGTGACCCTATCAATTTTTTAGTTTTCACACTTTATCCTCCTCCTGCCTAACCCTGGGGTTACAGCTATCATAATAGAGAGGTAAGATCCATTTAAATAATAATGTCTTCTTTTATCTGTAGGGTAATATTTCTTTGAGAATGTTAAAAAATTGGACTGTACCTTACTTTTTTTTTTTTTTTTATCAGCAGGACATCTGATTACTTTACTATTCCTTATTCAATACATGCAACAAAAAACTAATGCATGAAAAATAACAATAAGTAAAATTAAAGACTGCTTGCCTCCACTTATTGATGCCCCAACCACTTTCACTTCAGAGTC
The DNA here is from genome assembly GCF_040412425.1 of Macrobrachium rosenbergii. Classification (NCBI taxonomy): domain Eukaryota; kingdom Metazoa; phylum Arthropoda; class Malacostraca; order Decapoda; family Palaemonidae; genus Macrobrachium; species Macrobrachium rosenbergii. The sequence continues at coordinate 4,658,082 of NC_089753.1, read as the reverse complement.
TTTTCCAAAAGGTTTCACATAGTTGACAACTCGGGCACATTTCTCAGCATCCTCCCTCAAAGCATAGCAAGCCATTAAGAACTCTGAAAATAAAGTACATAAAAACCCATAAATATATCTATATGATATACAGATAGCAATAACACTGCTCTCACTGTTACTCTTGGACAAGTACTCTAAATGGGAATATAAATTTTTTTCCACTATCAATCCCAAATTAAAGTATAGTAACCATAATTTATTGAGTCTGGGTGCATAGATTAAATACAGATCATTTGCCAAATAAAATCCTAGTATAAAAATGTGATGATAAATCATTTTGGAATGAAAAAATTGAAAGAGGGATGTAAGTTTTAAGAATACATTAGAAAATTTACTAGTTTTTAAAATTGTACACCAGTTCCAAAAATTATAAAGGAGCCCTCAAAACAAAAATGGCCTCCCAGTTCCCAACAACCTTTATGCAAGCAAGGGTGCACAGAATATCTGGGAAGATATAAACAGGGCAAGATCATTAAAAATTAGCACTATATGTGTGGGAATGTTGGTAAAAAAAAAAAAAAAAATTAGTAAAACTGGTGGACCCCTGACAAGCAGCAGCAACATCTGTTAAGAAGGCAGGTTTTAAAGGACTTTACACAATATCCATCAGAAGCAAAACAAAACAATATAAAATCAGGTGGAATGGTGGTGAGACAAGATGAAACAGATGAAGATGTGAATAAAAGCATGACTAACATGAGAATAATGGAAATTAAGATGTATTTTCAGTTTTCTCACCAGAGCAAGGGAGACCAGAGAAGGAAAAGCATGATTTTGGGAAAGGCAATAAGATGCAGTGACAGAAGTGCCAGTCAGATGGGGTACTGACAGAAGAAAATGGCCTGAAAGGCCTTCAAGGATGTTATAGGTAGGTAAAGTCTTGAAGAAAGACCTAAAAGGGAGAAGCAGTATTGGAATTTTACCAAAACCAAGGATTAAAGTGGCTGAACGCAATGTTTAAGAAGCAAAGGGGAAATTTATAAAAATACAAGTGGAAGAGCTAACGTTCAAATTGAGAGTAACATGATAAAAAGTTCAGATTTTTATCAAGATGAAAAGTATGGACAACATCAAAGAAAAGGATTGCACTTCTATACCTGGTAAGGTATGCTTAGCTCAACACAGATTGCAGTGAGCTAATTTAAAATTGAGATACAAAATACTGAAAATAAAGAGCCAGTCAAAAGAATAAAAATTAGGAATAAAAAATATGCAAAAAAGAAGTATCAAGAAAACTTGTTAGCAAATACAGTATGCAAAGTGGTCGGTATAAGCTGCAGAAAGAAGGCATAAAAAAAAAGGCACATGAGGTAGTGCTATTGAAGGTTTGTTATACATGAGAGACATGGTAGTGGAATCAAATGCACTGTGAAACTAAATAGATGAGAGCCTTCAAGTTCCACCAGAGGACAGGTTGAGAAGGGGACAGAGATGTATACAAAGTAAAGAAGGGAGGCTATATAGCAAGTAGAGACTGAAGCGATATAATCCCGAATATTACTGAGTGTTCGAACGATCATCTTAGCACTATCATGAAGAGGAGAATTCCCTCTAAAATCCTCAAGTTTTGTCTTAAAGATAAGCAATGGTTTAATGACACATGTAACCTTGCTTACTCCTGTGAAAAACAAGAAGCTTATCATGAACACTCGATCAGATATTTGTGGCATAAATTCATTAAGCTTAGTAATCAAGCTCAAGTTGTCTATGAGCTGAGCAAGCTTAAAATGAGGGCGTAAAAAAGATCTTGCTCTCCAGTGGTGATTACCATAAGTGGCAGTCTACCCTAATTCATCACTCTTTGGATGCCTCCTGATGTAGGAGCTGATGGAGCTGCTGTATATCCTGGGTGTTGCATCAGTCATCCTGTCCAGAACCCAAGTTGTGTTCAATGGCCTTCAGATCTAGAAAAGTCAAAACTTTGCTTCTGGGGCTTGACAGTTTTGGTAGCATGGACCCCAAAAAGATCTTCCTCATGTTTTTTTAGTACGCTATGTCCAAATGACCTATTTATCATCATAAAACTTGGAGTGTCGCTGCCATGAAGTTCTTTGTTTTAAGATTTTCAGTAAGTTCTACAATGTTTATGTATTTGTTTACCACAATACATATATCAACAATTCTATATATGACAGTCTCTTGGAGAGGGTTAGTATGGCTCAGTCACTGGATTCAATAGCCTAATTTGTTATTTGTGGAGACTGCAAAGCAAAGCACAGCAAGTGGGTCAATTAAAATTCCACAGATCAACATGGCCAGTCTGCTCTTGAGTTCTGTGTAACCTCCAATTCTGTCCAACTAATTGAGAAACCCACTCATATTTCTGGTATGAGATTAGACCTCATACTCACAGATGTTCGTGCTATTGTCAAGCCCAAGGTCTGAGAGTATATAGGCACTTCCAGCCACTGAGATGGATATATCTGTCAATCACTATACAGTACTGTATTCCTAATACCACCATTGGAAAAACAGTCTGGCTGAAACCTGAAGCCAACTGGGATCACATTATTGAAGCCTGTCAGGCAGTTAATGTTTCTGAAGCTACAGTATATCAGATCCTAATCCCAAGAAATTCAATAAAATGCTGATGGATATTACAATAAAGTATGTTCCTAGAAAGGTCATCAAATTCAGGACAAATGACCAGCCATGGTTTGACGATACATGTAAATGAGCTTACCATGAGAAAACAAACCAAATTCAACATATAGCGATGAAATCATTCACTCGAAAATTACACCATTTTTGTTGAGCCTCACCGTGCTGCCCATAGAATTTACCATATAGCTTAGAGAAATTACATTTATTCCTCCAAGACGAAAACTGAAAGAATTACTCAGCCTTACCTGTGGTGGCAAATTGGCATCATCTATTTTTGGGTCAGGCTCATGTTTCATTCCACCACTACTAACACTCCATTAAGCTTTTGAAGCTAAGCAATCAGCTGAGGATGTCCTTCTCCCTGATACTTGATATCCTATACCTACTCTTACAGGTTCCGGAGTGGACACGTCATTGTCGTGGGACCTCTCAGACGGCGGTGAAAAGAAGGGCTCGCCTGGATTAACGCCCATTCAATACACCCCCACTGCGAAGACAAGGGAGGAGAAGAGGAGGTGGCTGTTGTTTGTTCGCGAGGGCACACCGTGCCTCGGGTGGCGCCCAGCTGGATCTCAGTTTTATCTGAAGGGATATGGTAACCCGGCTAAACTATATCCCTACAATTAATCCTAGCCAGTGACAGAGAGAATTAAACCCATCTGAAATAGCACACATGTCCCATCTGCAGCACACGATAAAGTCACAGAGAGATGGGGGTGGATCAGTCCACTGCAACTTATTTGGTGGGTAACCTTGGTGCACCACACTGAGAACACTAAAGAGAGAGACAATGTACACAAGTGCACCATATGGGGGAACACACACACACAAACAAACAATAACAATACACAACAAGCATTTTCCTATCCAACAAAACACCAACCAACCAACACCACACAGATCACCATCTCCCACATCTACCACACTTTCCTCCAATCCCAAAACACCAACACCCATTCCTACAAATCAAACATCCCCACAAACCCCAACACCCCATAGGGTCACACTCACCTAACGCCCACAGAAATGCACCACTAAATACACGCACTCACACACTTAAACAAAATCCTTATGCAACATAAACATCTTACAATTAAACATTGACGGCATCCATAATGCAAACACATTTAACTAAAACATTTCAAAATACAAACAAAAGATCCACATAGCCATCATTCAAGAAAAACAAAACTGAAACACACACATAAAACACCCAACATACCAAATTACACAGCCATCAGACAAGACAGACAACATGGTGATGGAGGAGGCCTTATGTGACCTACATTGAAAAAACGCAGCACATCAGAACACTAACACAAGTAGACAGACATACAGAACTACAAGCATTTAATATCAAAATAGGGCACAATAAACAAATCACAATCATCAACACATACATCCCTCCAGAATATTCACCGGGTTTACCAGCAAACTTCACAATTAGACTGCAGGTGTTGAATACCCTCCCAGATATACTTCTGGGAGGAGATTTCAATGCCAAACACACATGACTGGTACGCCCACCAAGACATCACACAAAAGAGGCACAGACATCTCAACACAATTAGACCAGCTATACATACTAAACAACACAGATATGCACACACACATACCACGCCAAGCCAACTTTGGTCTCACTTCCCCAGACATAACATTTTGCTCACCCAACATAGCACCATCAATCACATGGAAAACACAAACAGACCTATCATCAGACCACCTTCCTATTTTAATAACACTCCGAACCACACATAACACTTTCTCACATACAAGACACACCATCCCTAACTACAAGCGCGCTGCCTGGGATGAGTACTTGGAAACCACTGAGGCTCATTTCCAGGAGTTAAACCACACACACATAACATCATCAGAGACACTAAACAATACAATTCAACGACATAATAAACAATGCAGACAAAAGAAACGTTCCTAAAGGCAACAGAAAACACTACAACCCAAACTTCACGCCTGACATAAACAGACTCATAACAGAACGAAACAATTTAAGAAATACACCAACCCCACACACAAATCACAACAAATCGCATACATGATTTAAACACAGAAATAAACACCAAATTAACTCAAAAACAGACAGAGAACTGGCAAACTTTTCAAGGTACACTAGACTACAGAACCAACCCATCCAAACTACACAAAACTATCAACAGTCTCATCAATTCAAACAGTGGGAACACTCAAAGTCACGCCTCAATCACCACATCTGACAAGATCCCTTCATTAAACAACAAGCCAACATCTTAATAAACCACTACGCAAAAATCAGCCACCTACGCAAATACAAAGAAGACAGACACATCTACAGACGCAAACAACAGTTCCAATTAGATTACACAGTAATACTAGCCACAACAGAAGACACATTAGAATCATTAAACAACTTAAAACTCTGCAGCCATGGGCATCGATAACATTTCAAACATTCATTTAAAACATATAGGTCCCCTGGAACAACAAACACTGACAAACATAGCCAATTATTCTAATTGTTTACACTGCATTATACCACACATCTGGAAACTGGGGAAAATAATAGCACTTCTAAAACCAAACAAAACACCTACACAAGCAATTTCATGCAGACCTATAACTTTACTCTGCACACCATCAAAAGTAGTAGAACGCCTCATCTTACGCAAAACCACACCACACATACCACTGTCACCCACTCAACATGGCTACAGACCACACCACTCCACAACAACACTACTCACCAACCTTACACAAAAAATACAAGATGGCATTTACTCCAGATTATTACCACAAAGAACACTGCTAATCACAACAGACATAAGTAAAGCCTTTGACGCCATCTCTAGACCACTTCTCATCAACAAAGTTTACAACACCACACTACACAACAACACCAAACGCTGGCTCGCCAATTACTTAACAGACAGACAAGCATTTGTACACTACAATGGCGAGTCATCCAAAATCAGAAACTTCCCAAACGGGGCCCCACAAGGCTCCGTCCTAACCCAACACTTTTTAACCTATTCATGCATGACATACCAACACCACTAACAACATATACATATCCTCATATGCAGACGATCTAACAATCATATCAATACATGCACACAAAAACGTATGCTCCACACAAGTACAGACTTACATAACACAACTTGAAAACTGGCTCACACAAAACAGATTACAGGTAGCACCAACAAAATCCACAAGTACACTACTCACTAGTCACAACAAAGAACATCAGTACAGACCCACAGCAACACTGAACAACACCACAATTCCACACACACACAAGAGAAACAAAAATCCTAGGAGTCACATACAACACTTCAATGTCATTTGCTCCACATGTCAGTAACATCATCAAGAAATGCAGACCTAGACTAAATGCACTAAGATCACTAACAGGCACAACATTTGGACAACAAAAGAAACGCTCATCACAGTATACAAACAATACATCCGCTCCATAATAAACTACGCCAGCCCAGCCTGGCACCCTGCCATATCCAACACACAACTAAACAAACTACAAATAATACAAACACAGCTCTTAGAATCATCCTTGGCAGTACACAATCCACACCAATAGAACACTTACATGAAACCAAGATTCTCACCATCAGGCAACACTTAAGACATGAGAGGCACACAATTCTTGGCATCGGTCATAAACAACACAAACAGCCCATGCTATTACCTTCACGACCACCCTCCAACACACAGACAAATAGCTTAATACACCACACAGACACTATACAAATATCTTGAATTCTATACCACCACCCACAAACATCACACAAAACAAAAAGCACATCCATACTCACCTCACCAGACAAGCACTTAATAACCTTCCCAACAACAAAATACTTGGCACCCCCACCCAACATAAGCAGTTCACAGAAACAGCTCTCAAGATTGAGAGAGTACACCTGACTCGGGAGGCTGTGGTCATCACCAATCACTAAACACCTACAAACACTGTATAGACAACACCCAAACAGACATATGTCCATTCTGCCAAGTTAGTCCCCACACAATTACACATCTCTTAGTAGATTGCCCTAACTTGGCAGCCCTTAGACAACAACACAACATCCATACTACCACACAGTTATGGTCAGATCCAGTAAGCGTGGTGTCCTTCTTGTGCGGTGCAGGCTTCCTGGCATAACAGAGTCTGGGGAACCACAACAACAACAACAACAACCTACTCTTACAAAATCTGCATTTTGGTCTACAGATGTTAAAAAAATTCTTGACAACCTTGATAGCTGGGGTGGAGAAGATCCTGATGGTTTCTTCCATTTGTTTTTTATAAAGGTTGCTAGTGTATTGTCTCCCAAAATTAGTAGATTCTATATATTTTTAGGTCAATATAGTATCTTTGCAGATGAGCGCAAGCTTAGTAATACAGTGACTGTTCCAAAGAATGGCATATCTGCAGACTGCAGTAACCATAGGACAATTTCTGTTCTCCCTGTACTGTCCAAAGTTGCAGAAAAACTTATCTTTACACCATTATATAAGTATATATGGAATCTAAAGAGAATACAATATACGATTTAAGTGTACCAATCCTTAGCACTGTACACAACTCATGAAAAACAAGGCCCTACTGCAAGATAGGAATTTATGTGAGGATATGTATCAGAAAAAGGTAGTAAGGAGTGTCTGGGACTCAAAGGAAACAGATACACTTCTATAAGATACACTGCTGTCATAGTATAAAATGGCATGATATGCACCTACTTACTCACAGCAGCTGGAGGGGTAGAACATCGCCCTCGCATTCTCCTCCCTTCTTCCTCTTCATTTTAGGGCACTGACTGGCAAAGACAGGTGCTGTTAACTCTGACCCTATGCCAAAAAAAGCCTACAGAAGAGAGACAACACAGTGACCCACTGCCCCAAATGCAAGTGGGTTACAGGTAGTTGTTTCATGGACTGGTTAGGTAAAAACCTATCCTCAGACAAATGTCTCTTACATGTAGCCTCTTCCTTTGGAGCATCAACCCCATGAAAAGTGCCACCTGAAACTGTCTAAAACATGCTATGGCAGTCAAATCTCAGTAGCTGCCTTCATGAGAGAGAGAGAGAGAGAGAGAGAGAGAGAGAGAGAGAGTCCCTCACTCAGGACATTCTAGTGAGACTAGAATAAAAGTCGGAATAGAATGAATATAAGAAGCGCTGGGACTTATTAGATCATTCAGTGTTGAAATGACAAAATTTTTTTCAAGTAATCTGTATGTTTCCTAACATACAAAAGCTGAGGTCTTTACATATAGGATTAACTTTCAGCGAGTTGGAAGTCCGGCCGTTAAACTTTTGCAAGGTTGGTTATGGTAACAGTTACTAATGGTAGAGGTGGAAGCACTGCCCACCAAGTCAGTACACATTCAGTTATGCACAGTTTACCTTTTGGCCCAGTTAACAGAATGAGGGGTGGTAAGAGGTGGGCCCTTAATGTAAAGACCTCAGGTTTGTATGTTAGGAAAAATACAAATTACTTTTAAAAATTTGTCATTTGTTCCTACACGAATACAAACCCTCGGTCTTTACATATGGGAGACTTACTTTTGGAGGGAGGGTTCCGAGTAAATCTCTGAACTGACTAGTAGTTCTGCTCACCTGGGTACCCTCTTCCTGGTCATGAACAAGAAAGATGTTCAATCGTCAGACTTCTGGGCATTTCAAATTAAAGGGATGTAATATCCTTGACTCGAAAAGGTTTGGATGAACCCACAGTGTTGGAGACTACAAAGCTAAGAGTAACCAACTGGTTTCCTCATAGTCAGTCCCTCTTTCCCTTTGCTAGAGAGAAGGAAGGATTTGCATCTACTAATCCAAATAATTACATTATAGATAGTATACTCAGTCATCTAGATCACCTGCATGCATGCCTGTCCAGCACGTGACTGCTTGTTCACTGCTCCCTGCCCACTGGAAGAGGAAGGAAGACAGGAGAAAGGGAGGCCAGTCACGCACACACACCTTCTCCTAGCAGCCGCACACCTTAGACATGATGCAACCTGTCCCTCATGAGCTGGGTGAACTAAATGGCTTGTTGAGCATCAACCATAGGATCCAAGGAAAAGGAGTCCAAGGGCCTATGGGCAACGTCCCAAGGTAAAATGGGATGAATGTGATCTACATGATTACATCCCATCCTAGTACTCGACCGATAGGTTCTTCCTGAATGGAATGGACAGACTGATGCCCCTGGCCTTGAAAGATCTGATCATCTGAAAAGCACTGATGTCCACCAAGAAGTTGCTGGGTACGCTCATTTGATCATCTCACTATTCAGAGAAATGACAATTTGGACACCATTTCTCAGCCAACCTGAAGATAACGAACGAGTCGTTAGCATTGGGTTGAAAGTCCAGTCTTTATGGAGGCAAGACAGATGTCATACTGTCATTGGCACTACAGGACCAAGGAAGTGGAATGATCCACCTCACTGAACACTTTGGAAGCATGTATAATGATGAAAGGTGTAAGCATCCAGATGTGAATGGGTACCAAAGGTGCAAGAAGACAGAACAGAATAGCACCAACTTCAGTAAGTCGGGAAAGACGGACCATGATCAAGCTTTAAAGGCTGAACGAATCCGGAAGTCAAGGTGTCAAGATCAACTGTCCTTATCTACTGACTTCAGCAAATAAATGTTGTAATGACATCCACCTTGCTTTGGGATGTATGGTTGGTCACTGCAATGAATGTTCTTCTGTCTGCTCGTGTATGTGCACAGTAATAGAGTAGATGAAAGTACACTAGGACCTTTTGTTGCCCGTGGCACTACTGTGGTGTCTTTGCTATCACACTGAGGAGTGCCTATTTTGCATCTTGAGACTCCTGAAAATCTAAAAAGAACTCTGCTTAAGTCCCAAGAAAGGAAGTGCAGAAGACTGCTGTCCTGGTCAACATTCCTAAGAACAAAAAGTCTCCGCAGGAGGATAGTGTAACCATGGAACTACCTTGGTGTTGTTCCTATCAAAGGAGTGCCTATTTGGACACTGAGACTCCTGAAACTGTCTTAAGCTCCACATAATACTCCCCTCGGGTTGTGGATCAACTGGTAGTTACAGCAGCAGCAGCTACTGCTTACAACCTCCACTCCTCACAAGAGGAGTGTAACTACATCAAGTCAAAAGAAATGGAGCTCCTAGACACTGCTTCTTGACTGAGTAGGAACCAAACACAAGTTATCGGAACTTAGTTTGGAGGTATCGTTGATCTCCTAGCGAATCAGGCAAATCGACAGGAAGTTGCATGCACAAAGCTTGAATCATGAATGTGAAACCGAATTGTCTGTCATATATCCATCATCCTGGAGTGTGTCTGGTTAACCACTGTGCTGAGTGTGCTACTGCAAACCTGGGCACCCACACCGTCAATGGAATACGTCTGGTTGACCACTGTGCTCAGTGTATTACTGCAAACCTATGCACCCACACCATCAATTAAAGAGATGATAGGACACTAGCCCACCTGCTCCACTGACTAAGGAACTACCATGGTACCCTTCCCTTAACATCACTGCAGAATGCCTCTCCTCAGACCCAGAGGCTTGGAGATCTAAGAAGATCCAGGTTCTTGAGGTGTGGATTAGGTCAAGCTAGGCTAGGATACATTTCTGACGAAAACAAGTACTCATCCTTGCAAGGAAAGCCAAACTCCTTGCAGCATGTTTAATTGATTGATAGGTTTGCATTATGATAATATAGACAATAAAAAACCAAAGAAGGAAAAGCAAAACTCAAGTTTAATCATGAAAAAGGCATAGAGTCAGGATAGGTGTCTGAACTTTACTGGAAGCAAAGTGGAGTAGAGACCAACAGGTGGGGTAGGGTTTACACATGCCTGTTTGTAGTCAACTACCTTGTCAATAGGTTTGAATGGTTATTTCAGCTTGTGTTCACAAGCTTCCTATGTAAAGAATGAAGGTTTGGATTTGTATAAGAACAAATATATACAAGGAAATGGAATGATGTGCAGAATGTTACTGAACTTGATGGCATTTTACCTTGAAAATATATCTGTCAATTGATACCATTATTTCATACTACTATTGGTCATTGAATTATGTAAATGTTACAGGGTTCCTGACAAATGTCTTTAAATGCAACATTAAATGGGAATTTTATGATGTCCAAGAACTTAACATACTACAGTCTCATTCTCAAAAAATGTTTATATGACAAGTTAAGCAAACCTCATCAAGAACATTAAAATCAAATTTGCATGAATGATTCTTCCATTTTTCTGTGCATATACCTATGTTGGTATTTGTAGTAAATATCTATGAACACAAAAGGTTTACATTATGTGGCTTGTGAATACGACCAATATACTGTATATGACAGCAAAACATTCATAAGATTCAATAGTTATGGTAGTTTAGCCTATGCTTACATGACAGATTATTGTTAAAGATGCAAATATAAAAGTCCACTTCATAAAGGGTACAGGAAATTTAGTATGGTAATCTGCAATAACTTCACAACCACATTTTAGAACTAACCTAATTTCAAATTAAGCTGATTTTTGTTTAAACTAACGATCTGGGCTTTGGAAACTAACCAAGTTGGTAAGCGTGGATTGGATTCAGACATTTTCCAACTTACCATCACCATAATAAAAAATTGCATATTAATCATAGGCCTTGCTACTTGCTGAACTTTATTCAGAACCACAAAATGACTTCATACATTTAAATGGTATGGGCTTTTTCTGCAGATGACAGATGATTGTGTGCAAAGATAAAACATTAAAAAAGTGTTTACAGGGTGGACATATATTTTTAAGGTACTGTATGTAAATTCTAAAAATACAAAATGCCTCACAGGCACTTCAAAATACTGTAAATATATTTCAACTTACTTGCAGGTTTATTCAAGTGATCCAAAGGCCACTTCAAGTATGTCATCTCACCAAATAACTCCAATAACTTTTTGGCTTGCTCTATCTTCATCTCAGTTGTCACATTTTGAATCATTATGTTTGTTGCAGGCACAGAAGAATCAGACTCTTTGTTCAAAGTCTGAGTCTGAAGCTGACCAGACTGTGGTGGAGGAACACTTTGCCACGCTGGAGCTGGAGCAGAAGGGACTGAAGGAGTAACTGGTGGTGGAGGGCCAGATGTCCATGACGGAGGGGGTGGTGGTGCTGCTGACCAAGGGGGCATACCTCCAGCTCCCCACGAATGTGGTGGACCTGGTGGTGGTCCTGCTCCCCACATAGGTGGGCCTGACATCCATTGAGAATGGGGAGCTGGTCCCCAAGTTGGAGGTGGACCAGGTGGTGGGCCCTGAGGAAAGCTAGGAGGACCTGAAGCCCAAGGAGGAGGAGGACCTCCCATCCAAGGAGCACCACCAGAAAATGAAGGGTCCACACCTTGAAAGGGGGGATAGTTTTGTCCTTGGTAAGCAAAGTTCTGATCCCCATAGGATGAATTCTGATTGGACTGATATGAACTCTGACTAGAATTATATGAACTCTGATTGGACTGATCCTTCCAATCCCCACAGTTCTCCATTTCCTTAGGTAATTCTTTCCAAAGATTTTTTTCCCCTGAGCTATTGTCATCATATTTTTGTGTACCATAGTTTTCAGACTGCTTGCAATTTCCATAAAACAATTCTTCAGAGTAATCTGCAAAGGTAGAACATCAATTTTCATGAGTAAATGAGCTCTAAATCTAGTTACGTATGCTACACCATATGTGGGCAGTTTTTAAAGGATAATGCTTTGTATATGATGCCTCATAAGCTAAATACAGCAATCAATCTAAACTTTTATATAAAGTATATTGTTTATATCAATAATAAAATACAAAGTTCCTTTGTCACTGAATATACTTCAAACCACTGTGCACATAACTGAAATAATATGATACAAAATATGAAAAATATTAACATGGTCTTATGTGGCTTTCAAGTTTGAAAAAATCCAGAAATGCTAAATAAGAGGGCCTCATGTCAAAGAAGTTCCAACTTCAAAATATAACGCAAGCTCAGGTTTCATCTAGATGACAACTTAATCTAAGATATATAAAACTAAAACAGACAATATGCTTGTACTGTAAATTCACAATTAAAAGCTAATATTACTCCCCAGCAAATATGTGGTTTTATAAAATATCAACTACCTTTACAAGCACCAAATCTTGAACTTTAAATACCCAATTTACTTCCAAGTCATTAAATCTTTTTTCTAACATGCATCCTTCAATATTACAGACAAAGAATTGCCAAAGAAGTGATTAGTTAGATCAACGAAAACTGGATGAATAATAAAAAAAAAAATTTATTGGGAAATTTTTAAGTTCCTTAAGCACTGGCAAAAGGTATTTGATGAATTTTTTGTTTTTCTCTCAAATTCTCCATTTGATCAATCATGCTATGTAACTTGATACATCATAATGTACACAATACCTAACTGTGGTACACTGCTTACAATGGGATGAACAGCAAGAACCACATTCTTTACAGTTTAAGATGCTGTAACTACATTTGCAGAAAAATCATAAATCTTTAAAATAATCTGTACTTTTCCTAGGTATACAAGCCAAAGCCTTTCATATATAGAGGACCCTGTTGCACATGCTGGAATGGCTGCAGAACTTGGATAATAAGGGGGCAACCAGGTATGGGGTGGGGTGGGGGGCTTCACACTCTCTTCATGCATATGATCCATTCTTTCTTTGGCTACAAGGATGAAGTGGGTGAAACCTACATGAAAGGCTTCAGTTTGTATATATAGGAAAAATACAAATTACTTAAAAAAAACTTGTTAGATGTCCCTATGAGGATATAAACTGTCTTTCATAATTTTGGAAACTTATCCCTTAGGTGGGGGTTAGTCCCAGGAAAATACAGGATTAGTGCCCACCAGGAAAAACTACTCATCCTGTTGCCTTGCAAGCATAGTATAAAAGGTTGAAAGCGAGATGTCTCATGGCCTTAACATTGTGAGCTTTCACATGGACATGAAGACCAGGCTCCTTCCAAGAGGAGTAATGCATCTGTGTGATAACTTCATGAGACCAAGAGGAAAGTGTGTTCTGAGACACCTTGCAGTGACTGGTGCCAATGAAAAATGTTCTATACTCTGGCTTTAATGAGTGTGTTCTTTTCAGGTAGCACTTAAGGGCACAGACTGAGTACAACTTCTCATCCAAGTCTCCACCAAAAAAGTCTTGGAGGGAAGGGTTTGAGATGCCCTCAAATTTCTCAACAGGAACCAAAGGAATTTGAGCTGTGGTTAGGAAATCCAGGACAAAGGAGAAAGAGAGTTCCACCCTTCAGAGTGCCAAAACAAACTATGTAGTTTCCTCTATCACTTTGTCAAGGCCAACAAAAAAACAGATTTCAAGTTGAGGTCTCTATCCAAGGAGTGAGACTAAGGCTGTAAATGATAACTGTAAGGCTACAAAGGATCAAAGAGACAACCCATTTTGAGAGGGCAAAGCTCCCAGGAGGGTACCATTGCTATATGTTTCTTATGAATATGGGCAACCTAACAGATATATAGAGGTCCAAAAATTTCAACTGAAAAACCTATAAAAGAGCAGCACAGTAACCCTTGATGGCAGAGACACAGAAGTCCTTGTCTTGGCAATGAAAGATGAGTAAATCTGCTATCTGCTGAACAGAGTTCCGACTGGATAGTAACACCAGGCGGCAGAGGTGCCCAGACATTTCTCTTACTACCACGCAAGAAAAGCCACTCTCTCACAGGAGATATTCGATAACCTTCACCTATGAGATGAGGGGACAGAATTGCTTGATGATATTTGAGAATGTGAGGTTGAAACAGGAGGGTGGGCCAGAAGGGAAGCTCTCTTGGTGCCTTGACTAAGAGCTACCAGGGTCATTCAGTGGCCTGGGTGTGACACCCTATTGATCACTCATGAAGAAGGGGAAGACATACACATCATGGTTGTCCTGAGGACGTTCGAAAGTGTCTTCCATGGCTGCCCACTGGTCTGGGACTGGGGAGCAAAAAATTGGGTAGTTTTCTATTCAGGCCCACTGCAAAAGGGTTGACCATGGGAAGCCCAAAAGACTGAACTCTAACGCTACTCTGGTGAGTCACTCAAAGTGTCCTTGCAGGTGGTTCTGGAAAACATGCTGTGCCAACAAAGCCCTTATATTTCCAAGGCATCTGAGAACAGGAGCAACTCTGGAGGAGGAAAGCTCAGATTAACTCCCCCAGAAGGAGACTGAAGTTGCACCACCATGGTAGATCCTTCCTCATGTTCTTGTTCAGATGGTGAGGCAGTTCTTTCAAGAAGGGCCAATTCTGTTTCAGTTACCACTGAGGGGAACAAAAGTGACACTGACCATAAGAGAAGAGTCTAGCAGGGACAAGAGATGAACCACAATCACTTACCACTGCCAAGCAGGTTGCTGTTTCTTGAACAGGAACCAGGTTGTGACTTCCTGGAGGTTGTCCATACAGGAAATGACTTGGAAGGCTTCAACTGCTAAAATGACCAGGAGCTTACCCAAGTACCTGATCTATTGCTTGAGGACATGATCTGATTTCTGCCTATTGATCACTACACCTAAATCGTGCCACAGACCCAGAAGACATTTGTCCTGTAGAAGCCACTCCTTGGAGGAGACAAGAATGAGCCAATCGTCCAGGTAATTCAAGAGGTGAATGCCTTTCAAGTGATCAGGGACCAGGAACATCTGATGGGCTGTTGCCAAACTAAGCAGAGACTTGAATTGGAATGCTGTCCCATTGTAGATGAAACACAGGAACTTCCTTGAATCCTGATGGATGGAGATCTATAAGTAAGCTTCCTGAAGGTCAATGGAGATCATGAAGTCATCCTTTCTAAAGTAATCTTACACTGAACATACAGTTTACATCACGATAAGAATCTGATGGATGTACTAATTCAGTGTCAAGAGGTCAATGATTGATCTCCAGCCTCCCAAGGCATTAACTACCAGAAAGAGATGACTGTACAATCTTGGGACCAGTGATGAACGATCTAAATGGCACCTTTCTGTATCATCATTTTGATCTCCACAAACAGGGCCTGAGACTTTAGCGAATCTGGAGCATACTTTGGGAACAGAATGTGAATTATCAACAAGGGAGTGTGCAATGGTCTTTGAATGGGAGCCTGTAACCATCCCAAAAGACTGGCATTACCAAGGGCTCCACTCCATGCTGCTGCCATACTGGCCAACACTGCGACATACAATCCCCCCCACTTGTGGCAGCTGAGGAGGAGGACTGCCATTCTCAGCAATTCCCACCTTTCTTCGATTCACAACCGCCTCTCTTGAATTGACTATGGAAGGGGGGCCAAAAGGGCTGTGAAGGTTCATAGCCCTTTTTAGATGGCAAAGATGGCTTTTCCTCCTGCCTGGCCTTCTGAGGCTGAGGCTTTCACATACCATTTTAAATAACCAAAGGGGGGTGTCATTCCTGCCTGGCCTTCTGGGGTTATGGCTTTCTTTGAATACCCAAAGTGGAGAGTTTAGCTGAACTTCAAAGACTACAGGTGGTGTCCAGCCTCCCTGAGACGGTCTGAACATAGCTGAAGAGGATTAAAGGGAATCTTGTGAGTCCTGTTGGTACACCTCTACATGAGAACCTAAAACTGAGCTGTTATGCAGTGAGATTTGGTATGAATTTTTGCTTTGCTAAGGAAAAAGTTGACATTTTTTCAGTAGCTAAAGGTTTCTTAACTTAGACAAAACAAGAAATGAAAAAGTAAACTCTGACAATATTTTGATTACAAAAGGATGTGTATACGCCATATGATATTTGAAATTAAAACACACTATACCTTTGAGATTCCAGATGGCACTGAAAAGCTTAGGAGTTAATAAAGATATTCAAATCACTGTGGCCGACAAGTCAAACTGCAGTGTTTTTTGAGTAAGAATTTGTATACTGAAAAGGCCAATCAACTGTTATCTGATGAAGATAACTTATGAAAAATCACAATTTTTGAAAGTAAATTGTATTTTTCCTAACTATACAAACCTGAGGTCCTTTACATTAGGAATTACTTTCAGCATTGGCAAATCACGGCCTTTAAACTCTTGAGCAAGGTGGTTAGGCAGTAACTACCGCCAGGTAGGCAGGAATACCCGCCTGCCCGGATCTAAACATTCCAGTTTGCCTTTCGGTCCAGGTTCAGATTGAGGGGTGGCATGAGGCAGGCATAACTGTAATGTAAAGGACCTCAGGTTTGTATAGTTAGGAAAAATACAATTCTTTCTGGTGTGATTTGTTCAGTTACGATATACAAACCACATTGGTCTTCCACATTAGGAAGACTCACTGGTTGAGGAGAGGAATCTGAGTAGGTCTCTGAACTGTTGGAGTTCTTACACCTGGGCTCTCCTAGGTTGAAAGAAGCGGAGAATTGCAGTACCTCATGAGCGAGTGTAGGAACTGCAAGATCAAATGGTGATGCCTGGACTTTTCGCATAAGTGAGGAAGCATTAACTCCTACGAAATGATAGGCTGGAAGGATCTAGAGTTGGAAAAAGCAGTAAGGAAAAGCCAAGATAGGGTTCCCTTACTGCCAGTCTCTTCCTCCCTTGCTGGAAGGAGCAAATTCTTTACATAATTCTATAAGAAAAATAGAGCAGGTGCTCAGATGTGTAGTCTTACCGCATCAGCGCAGTTCCAGCACCTATTGGTTCAAGTCTATTCTGCATCCTAAGGAGGAGAAGGTGAAGGACAGGAAGGTGAAGGAAGAGGCAGTCCTCTGGAATCCTTCTCCTTCCAGAACCAACACCTTGGGCGAATGCTGCGTCCTCTTGAGAACCGGGTAAAAGACAAGCACAACTTGTTGAGAAGCCACCACAGGGCCAAGGAAAAAGGTTCCAAGGGCTTGTGGGTGAGCCGAAGGAAGAAGACAAAGTGTGGCCTGTAAGGACCCGTCTTGCTTCAGACCGACAGAAACTTCCGGAATGCGAGGGGTGGAAGGTACCAGTATCGTCGTCGTCAGCTGCCGAGTACCTCCTGCGATCGCTTCATGAAGTCAGGAGGAAGATGTGCCCTTAGACACTTCTTCCTTGGGAGAGACAGTACTAGCGAAAACGTTGACAACATCCAGGTTAGGAATGTTGAGCCTTTCGTTAAGCACCACAGTTCGCTAAAAGGACAAAGTAGCGAATGATCTGGATTATCGACACAAAGTCTAAGGAGGAGGGGAACAAGAGGACTGAATCTGACAGTAGATGCCAATGGATTCGAGTCCACCTACGACGTAAGAAGGGGTCAGTGATCCCATCCCTGTTCTTCCATCTTTACACCAAGGCAGAGCAAGATGGAGATGGTCCTAAGAGAGACACGTCTCTATCAGGTAGCTTCTCACGTGGTGCGTGGAAACACGGACAGAACCCTAAGCGAGGAGTCATGCCACCCAGGAACCGTTCCCTGGGACAGCACGACCGAAGAAGCTTTTTGTCCGTAGCTAACTCTCGACTACAGGAGATGAAAGCTACTTCAGATAAGCTAGGTCGCGAGACCTCACGCTCTTCACAAATGAAAGGGAGAAGCAGCCTCGGCAGAAAAGGCGAGGAAGTCAGACTGGCGAGCAACTCTGACCCGAAGAAGTTCCGACAATGACCACCAGCTGACGGATCCAGTCCCTGGGACAGTGTTGCAGAGACTTCAAGGGGATATCAGCTATATCCTTTGCGCTCGTGATGACCTGTGCTTGCAGAGAGCTGGAGAGAGTCTCCCAGTCCTGAACACACAGGGTGTACTGCCTCGCAGACCTCTTCTTGTGTGGCTGCCACAGGAGGATTGGGTCAAGCGAATTCTTCTGAGTACACTTGCTTGGCAATCAGGTCAGATGGTGAAGTCTTCAAATGTCTGTAACTCGGGGTGAGCAATGTTTATGAACCTAGCCAGCTTCAGGACAAATGCGGAGGAAAAATGTCGATGTCGAGTTTTCCCAAAAGGTAGCATGCCTCACTGGGCCACGGCCCTGGTCTGGTATGAAGGGCGAGGAGGGTAAAAAAAATACTGACTTGTGCAGGAAAGGCAGCAGAAGGGCGATAAAGGATTTCTGGTCAGGCAGTCTCTGCATGAATCTTACGTGAAGAAAAGAGTGAGCAGTATGTTCTGTCGATCCTTGGAAACCTGAGAACTTGCCTGCCAATACATCCCCACCAGGAATGTATCTGGTTAACTGAGCTGTTGAGTGTGCAATAGAACAACACCTGAGTACCTGCAAATGTCGAGATGAAACAGGAGGAAATAACAATTGCCTCTTGTTTGTCGACAAATGCCACTACTGTGGTTTGCTGTTCAAGCAAGAAACCAGTAGTGCCATAAAACCCATCTAGATTCTTGAATGGCGAAAGGTTGCCTGAGCTCAGGGCGGTGATGAGAGGTACTAATCGTCTCGGTCACACAACTTCAAGCAAGATCTTACCAGTGTGTACCTATTCCTGTCTGCTGAATCCGTAGGTAGACACAAGATGTGAGGAGAATATGCAAGCATATTCGAAGAGTTCCTTCAATCAAGCATTAGCCTAACTCTTTCCTCCTACATCAAGAGGAAAGAAGGATGGAGGAATGGAAGTAGACTTCCATTCTCCACCATGAGGCTTTTGCAAGATGACCCAGGGTACGAGACAATTAGCTCTATCGGGCTGGCATTTCCGGATCGGGAGCATGGGAGAAGGTGGCAGGATGGAAGTTCGATGGAAAGAATTGCGAGACCTAATGGAAATAGATCACGTCTCTGAGATCCATTCCCAGGTCTTGGCAATGTAAGCTGCCAGTTCCAGAGACTCAGCCAAGTATCATTTGTCAGGCATCAGTAGTTGCAATCTTCTTCTGAAGCCTAGGACTTCTTAATGAGAGTTGAGGGCTGGCTTGGAACTCAGTGAATGAGATTATTCTAGGGCCAGTTCTTGGCCACTGTCAAAGGACAAGTCAGTGCCCTGATGCGAACCTTGATTACGAGGTATCTGGCAAATCTCTGAAAGAAAGGCAGAAATAAAGTAGGGATTCGTTCACAAAGGTGAATCAACTCGGGACTTCTGAAACTGGAGATCGGTGGGTCAAAGTCCTTTCTTTGCTCCAGCACCAGAATTGCCCAAAAAACTGCAGTCGGCCAAGACCTTGGTAAAAAGAATTCATATTTTATCGGAGGCAGGGTGGAAGCTTGATGTCTCGACCTGGATTAACTCCTTCCGAGAGAAAGAATTCATCAGGTTGAAGCAGCTCTCGGGAAGCCAGGACCGTGGTGGTCCCTGACACTCTCGGTACCTCAAGACTCACGGGTTCTGCGAGTGATGAAAGTTATTCGTGGAGGAGCTACGGTCCTGTCCCGGGGATCCTCGTGCCGATTAAGTCGATTGCGAAGTTCTCTGAAAACATGAGAGCGTCGCCTTGCTTGAAGGAAGACCCTCGCTGTTTCGGCGTGAAACTCTGTACCTCTCCTTGGAGGAGACCTTTGACGAATCATAGAAGCCCTCATGGCTACCTGGTTATACTACGAGAGAATCGGGGAACCGACACCCAAAGCACGCCAGGCAGCTGAACTCCGAAGATAATTCGTCGGAGCTCTCTCTGTCCGTCTCGCGGCTCTCAGAACAACCGAGAGGAGAAGGGAACAGGTGAGGGCGTATCCTACCTGTCCTACCAGTAAGATAAGCAGGAGGCGGACCGTGAGCAATAATCAACGAAGGAGATTACTGTCACCGCAGGGAAAGAAGCGCTTGTGCCGTGGCAAAGCGCTCTAGGAAGAGCAAAAGTTCCCTTGAACCTGGCCGAGAACCGAATCGGATAAAACCAAAGTAGACTAGCCGAGCCAAGCCAATGCCTGACGGTCGGCTGGTTGGTATGCGGCGGACTGGGAGGTAGGTAGGGCGAGAGCCAGTCTCGTAAGCGTGACCGGGGGCCGAGCCAAGCCGAACGTCAGCGCGAACCCTGTCGTGGCCGGGTAGGCCGGACTGGGTCTGCTGTGAACAGTGCTGGTTCCCGGACTTCCTAAACTTCTTGAGGCCGAGGTCCCTCCCGAGAAAGAGAAGGTTAAAGGGAATTCTGTGTATCTGCTTATCTTGCATGCTCAGACCTAAGTTCAAAACACACAAGAATGAAGCCGGCCGAGCAACCGAAGCAACTGGGCGTGCAGTATCGAGACACCTGGCGTCTCGGCACTGCCCAGACTGCCTGGGTACCTGGGAACTTTCTCTGCGTCCTGTGCCTCTCGTCAGGAGGCTGCGTGATTCACAGAATTCAGGCTACCCCACGAGACTCAAAATCAAGACAATAGCTGTTTCTAAAAGTTGAAAGAGCCAAGCACAGGCGTCTTAGATGCAGACTTCCAAGACCTTGCTTGAGGGCGTGGCGCAAGGAGGCTCAGCTCTCGGCCCCCGACATGAATCCACAGGAAATGTGAATCGGTTCCGCCTGAGGCAGGAAGAGCCAACAAGCTTGTCTCCCAGAAGAGAGTCAGTCCCTTAGAAGTCCCTTGCAAGACTCCCTAGAGAATCTTCCCCTGCTTCTTTCTGATGTTCGAACCTGACAGGATCGAGACACCAGGCTGGGAACGAGCAGTACTGGCAAGCACTCAGGCGCTTGTGGTGCTGGCAGAAGAGCAGAACACCTGGTTACCTCAGGTCACCTCTCTAGCACTGCTCCCGAACTGGGCAGGAAAATCTCTCCAGACAGATCGGGATACTCAATATCCATAGAATCCCGAGCACTCGGGCGGCTCGCGACGGCGCCCGAGAAGCGGCCCCTGTCTTAAGCGGAACCTCTGCCGAAGGCTGAGGCAGGTGTAAACTAAGTCTGCGCCCATGGCTTCCGAAATACAAAACCCATGGCTATGCGATCGGTTTCCTAACCCAAAGGTTTGGGAAGAGCCAACAAGAGAGACCCTGCCTCCTCGGAAGGAGCAGTCCCTAGGCGATCAAGGGCATCAGGGAAGAAGCAGCATTCCTCTCCTTCGACCAGCGGTCTGTCCGATTTTCAGGATCCCCTAGGACCTCAGAGAGGAAGGAAGGCAGCAGAAGACAAAATCGAAGATAAGAAAGAAGAAGGCGGCGGCTACCTCCACAGGGTGGCTTCCTTCACCTCCCTTAGCATCTTCTACAGGATGGTGGACGCATGAAACATCGTAGCCTCAGGGCAGTCAGCAGGAGGAACACAGGCGCGGCCCAGGACACCACCAACAGGAGAAGCAACAGGCATGATCAGGATAGCGATGCAGGAGCTCTGACAGCGGTTGAGCAGGAGCTACTGCAGCGACCAGAGTTCATCGGCACAACAATGACTTCCTTCATCTTCACGCCAGACATCTTCTACAGGATGGCGGACATCGTAACCTCTGGGGCAGCTGGCAGAACACAGGCGGCCCAGGCACATTTCTCAGGAGAAGCAGCAGGCATTGGTGGGACAGCGATGCAGGAGCTATGGTGGGGTTCAGGGCAGGAGCTATTGCAGCGGCCAGGGCGTCCACTTCCACAGGCGACTTCCTTCCCCTTCCACGTCAACATCTTCTACAGGATGGCAGACATTGTAACCTCTGGGGCAGCTGGCAGGAACACAACAGAAGTGGCCTGGGCACGACCACTAGAAGTAGCAGGCATTATCAGGACACCCGATGCAAGGGAATACGTTTCCTCATCACCTCGGAGCTGCAGCGGACAGAAATGTCGTAGTCACCAGCAGCGACAGGAGCGATCAGAGCGGCTGCGGCGGAGACCGGAAGAACGGCCCGGACTGCGTCCGGTTGACAAGAGGCATAACACAGGGAACAGCGGAGTAGATGGACCACAAAACTCGGCTGGAGCAGTGCAACAACATACATGAAGACCAGCAATGACAGCGATCGATCCACATCAGCAGGAACAGAGTCAGAGCGATCTGGCGTGGAAATATGTCCATCTGACCAGGCGTGTGGTCGATCATGGGCAACACTAAATGAATGTGGGACTGCTTCATGTGAGATATCCTTGATATATCCAGCCAACTACTGCTATCTCTGCGATGCTCACTGTCAACCTGAAAGAAAAAAGCAAAAGGTGATTAGCAGAGGAGACTCCTCTCTTCTAAGGAAACTGCCCTACGCGAAGGAGGAGGTACTCTACAGAGGTAAGCCCGATCGCTCCGCCCTAGTCTTTGCCCGTGAGCAAGTGAAGAGGGCAAGGAGAGTCTACTAAGGGAGAAGGAGGAAGAACCCACGGGAAGAGAAAAAGGACGGAGGAGGCCACCAAGGGGCGCTGTGGAAGCGGAACTTTACCGTGATGCCGCAACCTCCCACCCGGCCTGCAGTTCTCCAAGTGCAGGCGGCGAGAGCAACACTCAGCGCCGTAGGAAGGAATTAGTGATGCCTTATACGGCGGAAGCGAAGAGAACAAACTCTTACATCCCGGTGAATGTAGGGAGTGAAGATATTACTTCCCCAAACTACTATCTCCAAATGTACAGGGGCATATGAAGTATTTATGTAAAGGGCTGCTGGAAGAAGCATCATCACTACGATTTATGCTTCTTAATTCACGCTGCCAGCGTCAAACCCAAGACACAGCGCGAGGAACGCGACTTATGCAGATTATCACAAATTGTGGGTTTGTATTAATAAATATCAGCGCACTTTTAAATAAACAAAAATACAGAAAGATCCCACAGGAATAATAAGAGCTTAATGACAGTCAAGGCAGAAGAAGGCAAAATGTCAACTAGCATGACGCAAACTGGAATGTTTACATCCGGGCAGGCGGGCATTCTGCCTACCTAAGCGGTAGTTACTGCCTAACCACCTTGCTCAAGAGTTTAACGGCCATTTCCAGCCTAAATACAGTAATTCTAATAAAAGGACTGGCGGTTTGTATATCGATGTCGGAACAATCATAATTTGGTCAGGTTGTCTTCCAGGATCCGTTAGATCCAATATTTCATTATCCAATTCTTGGATTTTCTGCAAATATTCCTTCACGGAGTCTCTCAATGAAGAAGTACTGTTGATATCGCTTGCACCAATAGTGGTTTCAACCTTTTTTGACCAGTTAGTTATCACAGACTTAAAACGCCCCTGTCTCCTCTTTAATTCTTCCAAGCCAGACATCCTAGCCTATAATTTACCAACACCAAATATATAGGTTCTTAATACTAAAAGAATGTACAAACTGCCAGCTCCAAAATATATATATATACTGCATTAGCAAATATAATATTTGAAAGTTGGCCACAACTCTTCAAATCAATCAATGGTTGATCACTACCAGTTATATATACTGTATATGTGCCCTTGACTATACACATACATATATACAATGTGCAACATAGGGTTTTATTTCAAATTAAATTTCACATAAGTATCTCAAAATCCTACTACTTAAACATTTCAGGATAGGCTAACACGTGACTAATTCTAAAATGGCAGCCACCATCAACCGGTCAAGTCTAAATTTATCTTTATCTCCAAGTATCACAACTATCCTTAAAATTTCATAAACTCTAACTATACAGATCACTGCTATAACAACCAATCACTGCGATCCATGCCATGGCACCAGTTTTATTCCGACTCATTCAGAACAAGAAGAGCAATTCAAATTGCAACTGTAATTGTATAGCCTAAACGGTTTGAAACATACTAACCTAACCACAGCCTAAGTCTTATACTACGACACCCAGGTTACTTCACTCACATGCTATTCCAAATTGCACTTGAAACACTGCATTGCATTGTGTATATCAATCTAAGAAATAAATGATATAAACTTACTTTTAGTTCAAATGGTACATTCAATATTCCTAGCTTGAATTAGGACGAGCCTGGCATGAGCACAATCTCCACTTTATAACCCTCATCCAAAGCACACTCCAAGAAATTTTCCTTACTTTTAGATACGCATATCTTCTAAAGGAAATCTCTCTAAATGAACTTTAAGATGAAAAGGAATACTTAAGTGGACTTGGAGGCACCGACAACTATGGCTGCATTCCCTTTTCTTGAGTCCCTATTAGAGAGAACTACACTGCACCAAGGCTGTGAAGAGACTGCTCTCACAACCATTGCCAACCAACACCAAATGGTCAACTAACTACTGGACAAACAACCGATGCCAGTAGTTAACCACTATTACACATATACAATTACAAACACAACAAAACAATATCTTTCTTCTACATAATACGCATTTCCACTGTATGTAAATTTAGCAAGAATACATAAAACTATACCACAACTTGCAGAAAAGTACAATCTCTCTTGTTGAAGTTTCAACATACACAATGAAATGTAATTTCATACATGTGTACTGCACATAAATGAAACTTTTTAAAAGTGAGTGTCACTCTTTGTTCATCTGGCAATTATTGGTTTAATAGTGTAACTACAGTACACTCCCCGTATTCGCGGGGGATGCATACTGCACCCCCCGGCCAATAGCTAAAATCCGCGAATACTTAAAAACCCTCTAAATACACTTAGAACTTCCTATTTTGATAGTTTAAACACAAGAAAAACCCTCTAAAAATGCTTATACCTGACATTTTAATAGTTTTATCACAAAACGTGCATTTAGTTAAGAAAATTATAAGAAAATACAGTAATTAGTGAATATTTCTCAGTGAAAAATACTGCGAATGGGTGAATTTTCCGCGAATAATGGGTAGATACGTTTCACTGAGAAATCCGCGAATCATGAGAACGCGAATACGTAGGGTTTACTGTACATGCATATATTTAATAAAATGTAATATAAGCATATATTTAATAAAGTGCAACTACATGCATACATGTAATGTAGTACATGTGACTGTATTTTAGAATAGGCAATTGCACTACTGCAAATCATTGTTAACCAAACATATAAAAAATACCAATTTTAAAAGTAATCTGAATTTTTCCCTGAAGTTCTTTACAAAGGACTTAGCTGGAACTGCCATTCAAACTTACTGACAAGGTAGTCAACTACTGACAGGCAGGAAGAAACCCCACCTGTTAGTCTGCACTCCACTTTGCCTTCTGGCCCAGATGCCAGAGCAAGGGTTGGCTGTGGTGGGCTGCCAATGGAAAGGACTTCAGGTTTGTATGTAAGGAAAAATGCAAATTAGTTTTCAAATTTGCTATTTATTCCTACACAAATATAACCCTTTGTTCTTTATATAGGAAAACTTATCCATTGGTGGGAGGAATCTGGGTACTCTTAGAAACAACTGGTAGGTTCATCAAATCTAGGGTGCTACCTTCCTGATCTGTCTAGGAGCAGAGGAAGGGACCCTGCACCTCTAGCATGCTACACATATGGGATGAAGCAGTTGCTACACCTCTGGACCATTAAGTAAATTGTTTGTACACCATTACTCAATCAGGATGAAAGAACCCATCCTGAAGTGTTAGAGACAAATAAACGGGTAAATATGATTAATGAGTTTACTTTACTGTCTGTCCTCTCCCCTTGTCAAGAGAGGAGGAGACATTTCATCCCTCCATCGCCAATGAAAAGACTAGCCCAGTCAGATCGCTAACCTGCACTCATGTCCATCCAGCTTGTATACAGAATGACACTCCGACTCTCTGCTTACTGGACAAGAAGTATGGAAAAGAGAGAGGGAGGAGAACCAGTCACTCCTACCCTGTATCCTGCCAACCTGATACCTAGGTGGTGCTACCTGTCCCACATGGGGCTGAGCTCACTTTCCAGCCAGTTAAGCAGCCACCACTGGTCCATGGAAAGTATGTCCGAGGCCAGTGGGCAATATTCTGCTGGTAAAACACTGAGCAGGTGAATACACTGGATCACCTCTGCATGTAATACATGAATGCCAACAGGTTCCTACAGCGTGTAAAGTATAGGGTGTTCCCCCTACTATCATGAGCTCTTGTCTGGGCTGCAATTCTTCCACGCTGGAAGGGACAATGACCGCGGATCAACTTACAGAGCCAGGAGATATAGCATATTTGGAAAACTCCTTCCACAATTTGTTAGTACTAACTAAAGAGCTGTCAACAAACAAGTCATGTTCTTTCAAAATAGTATTGCAGCACTCAAACACAACTCAGTAGTATCTCAAGAGTCACTAGTGACAGGTGTTCAGTATGGAAAACGAGAAAGATTCAAACTGACATGACCAACAGTTATGAATCTCATTCAAAAAATCTGGGACAATTCCAAACAAACAGATATCCATCCTCTTGACTGCTGTGCATAGGAGCCCAGGCTGGTCTAAACATATGCCAATGTCAGGGCTAAAGGAGAGACATTCAGCATTCGGACCTATGTCTAACAGCCCTTGAAAAGACACACATGATACGAGTTAAACTCCTCAGGTGAGAATCATGACCCTCTGAGGTCTGAATCCCCAAGAGGAAGACTGTTACAGCTTCTCAGGAGTACAAGAGCTATCCCTCAAAAAGGAGAGATCTACTTCTAGTATAAACCCCTGGTTGAAGGCTGACCATGCCATGGTAAAGGTACATGAGAAAAACACCTACCTGCTGACATGCAGCTCTGACCAGAGAGATACCTCGTCTCCAACACCAGTAATTGGAGACAATTCTAGTCTTCTAGACAGCCGCTCAAGGACTGGAAGTATCTGAGAACCCCTATGGAGAGCAAAGAGAGAACCCTCTCCTGGGGGTGAGGCTTCCCTTCCTCCCCTTACCACCTTCCCAAAACCAGAGGAGTGATACCATGTGACACGAAAACTCCCAACCCAAGAAGTCTGGGAGAAACTCCACAAGAAAAAACATAGTTGGACCTTCAGTGTTCCAAAGAAAAGAAGGCCAATTGAACATTAGTTTAACCATATTGTCTTATATGCTTGGGAGCCTATAGGAAACTGTCTGGCATAGACAGGAGCTGTTAGTCAACTGCAACAACCTTGCCGCAGCCTCTACTTCACTCAGAAAGGATCAAAGTAGACCCCAAAGCCAGACCAGTCCTCAGTGCCAAAACTTTGCCCAGGGACTCGAGACAACACTGTATCCCATCATCCCCATGCACAAAAATGGCTCACATGAAGTTCTCTGGTGAGCCAGGTATTTGACAAACACTACCCCTAGACAAAAGCATCTTGAAAATAGCCTCCTTCTGGTCATCTCCACAGTAGAAGGTGCCTTATTTTCTACAGTGAAGAATCAAAGACTGCCTACAACATGCATGATAGACAACTCTGAGCCATTATCTTTGCATGAGAGAGAGAGAGAGAGAGAGAGAGAGAGAGAGAGAGAGAGAGAGAGAGAGAGAGAGAGAGAGAGAGAGAGAGAGAGAGACTCTTCACTTGAAGACAGTCTAGCGATAGACTAAAACAAGACTAAGAGAGACAGACTTGAGTTTACTTGTGCTGTCGGTTTGGAACAGACCAAAATATAGAGTTCTTTTGATGAGTCGGGTACTGGAAGAAACTCACTATGCTGGACTGGCTCCAAGTGAATTCCCTGTACAGATACAGGCAAAATCATATGGCTCAAAAACGTTATTTTCATAATAAAATTAAGTTTCATTATACTTACCAAGTAATTACATAGCTATGCTTTCCACTCGTGCGGCAGCTTAAATTTTAAAATTCGTGGTAGCGCTCCGATTGTTTAGTGTAGGTGACCAGTCCCGCCCACTAACAGGAATACTAAGAATGACTTAGCAGACAACCTCATTCTGTTTCTGCCCTTGTGTCCATCGGAGGGGAGGAGGGTGGGCTCCAACTCTGTAATTACTTGGTAAGTATATATGAAACTTAATTTTATTATGAAAATATTTTCATATAAGTAACTTACCAATTACACAGCTGATTCCCATATTGATTGGAGATGGGATACATGGACATATTCCTTTCCAAAACATCAAGATAAGCAATGAATCTGAAATAGAAAAAAGCTGCTAGCACTGGAAACCAATGCTTGTCGTTTCCTTACCAGTTAAAAGAGCCATTGCAGGAGAATACTGCCTCTGGTTGGTGCCCATCTTAACTTGTAGCAGCGCAGCAGTATAGCCAAGGAGAGCCTCTACTTACATGGGAGCTTTGCAGCCAATGAGATTTCTGTTGGCTGGCAAAGCATCATTAGGTGCCCTTGCCCTGGGTGCAGTACCAAAAAATAAAAAACAACCAGTTAACTTTGTCACCTACACTGAAATAAAACAACTAGGCCTACTGTACACATCCACTGAGAGCGGTGGGTGCTCCAGGTACATTGTAACCCCCTGGCTCCCCCCCAAAAAATTCTGCACCTTACTAGAAGGTGAAGAGATAGGAGGGGAAAATCCTCTGCTTCCTCCCTCAGTGCCATGCCAATTACTAACAATGGTCCCAAGGTAGTGCAAAAATGTTCAAACACTGTTTTGACCTCAAGAATAATTTATAAGTACAGAACTATTACACTTACAGTGGGCTGATTGCCAAATGAAAGTGAGTGACATGTTGAGCCTGAAAACTAATGGGGTAGAGGCAATTCTGGCATCTTAGTTTTCCCTCAACAGGTAGGCAAATCATTCTCCTGAATCTGAGAGTGCGTCTCAAAAACAAAGTTTACTGGAGATGAAGAACAATGCATTCATAAACTCAGGGCGAGACAGAATCTTGTCCAGATGCTCTAGGTATGGATGGCCCTTTGATTAAAAAGCTTTTTTTGGGTAAAACCTGAAAGGTCAAACTAGACATTTCGCTCACGCTCCCAGAGCCAGGGATGTCCAACAATCACTTATGGGAGAAAGCACAGATCCTGTTCATAGACTGTGTGTCCCTGAGCAGAATCTGCCTGCATGTCTATGGTCTGAAGCTCACTAACTCATTTGGCATTTGCTAGGGCTACAAGGAACAAAGTTTTCTAGTTAAGAGTCTTGGAAAAGACAGGCTTGATACAGGGGCCCGTTAACCACTCGAGAGCTATTTTCAAATTTTAACATACAGAGTAGACTTCTCTCTGCCTTGGAAGTCTCGAAAGACTTCATGGGTTGCTAAGATCTTGGTTAGAAGATAAAACTAGACCTTTGTGTTTGCATACTAAGCCTAGCATTGCTCTATGCCCCTTGAAGGTGAAAGAAGAGAGCCCCTTGGCAGTCCTCAAGTATAGGAGGAATTCTGCTATCTGAGCTAAAGAGGAATTTGCAGACAAGATGTAATAGCCGTTACACCATCGATGGAAGACTGCCTACTTAGATTGGAGTACCTAGCATGAAGACTACTGTCTGCATCTTGCAACAGTCTCCACAGTCGGCCTTGAAAAGTTTACTTCTTCCAGGCAAGCTCTGGGATAGTCCGTAAATCTGTCCGAGAAAAGAGTCGTCCACCCTTTGCTGGTATCTGTTGAAGTGAGGTTGTCTGAGTAGATGTGGAATGTGGAAGGAGACATGCATTTTGTCTGAGTAGACGTGGAATGTGGAAGGAGACATGCAAAGTCCACTAACAACCATATCTGGTTTGGGAACCCATATCATGGTCCAGAACGGGGCTAAGTGTCATCGTTACATTGCGATGAACCTGAAAACTTGTTCAGCCCTTTCTTGATCAAATTGGAATGCCTGTGCAAGAGGGTCTAGGACTGGAGAACAAAATGAGGAAAGCAACAGTTCCTTGAGGTAGCAAACTGGGCCATAATCGACCTGTCCCATAGATTCTGCAGATTCTGCCAGACCAGGGGATCCAAGGTCCACTTGGCAAGAAGGACAAGTTTCTGCCAGTTCAGTGCGTCTGTCATAACTAATTCATGTGCCTTGAAAAAGTCAAATGACTAGAAAACTCAATTTGATATGCCCATCGTAGGAATCTCTGGAGAGAGAGAGCTTCCTTCTTCCATATGCTTAAGGACTGTGGTCTTGAACCAAGATTACCACAGTCTAGGTGTGAAAAAGGGTTGAGAAGCATTGAAGCCACGAGTGCAAAGCTTTCAGCTATCTGACAGATATGAGAATATACTTGGGAATGTGGTCTTGTCATAAGATTACCACAGTCTGAGTGAAACAGGGTCAATAAGGGCTGAAGTCCCAAGGGGAAATCTTTCAGCTATCTGAGAAGATTCTGTTCCTTAGAGGGTAGCATCCAGGAAACTACCTGCTTCCCCAAGCAGGCTTCCCAACCCAGATCCTAGGCTTTTGAATGGAAAACTAGGTCTGGGTTTGGAGTATGAAGGCACTTCCTTTCCAGTGGTTTATGTACAGACAGCCACTACTGTAGGTCTGACCTAATTCAGGCCTAAGGGGAAAAACAAGTGTCCAGCTGCATTTCCCTGCTGCAAATTTTAGAAGACCTCCTCACACTTTCCTTCAATGGTAATCGAAGAAGTTGGTCATCCCGGTAAAGAATGGTATTCCAGAACATCAAGTCAAATACCAGAGGAGTTAGGACTCAAGAGTAGGCTTGCCACAGTGAGGCCAGAACACAGATCCTTGTATTAGAGGACTCTGCCCTGCTAGATGGACTGGAGATACTCCCAGAGTCCGGCAGACACATGGAAAGATACTTCTTGCATAACTCAGGTCTTCATCCACACGCCCTTGGAGCTGGATGACAGGATTGTCTGGTTCATCTTTATCCTGAATTTCATCTTCTATTCTACGAGAAAAGAGGGGCATTTTGGGCCGTGCAGATTTGCTGACTACTATGCGGTCTCGACCCGCAGACCACCGTGCAGAGTAGCTGCCGACCCTGCGAACTCTTTGACAGTCGGTGGACACTTGGACACTTGAGCGGACTCGATTACAATGAACTCAATAACACTATGCACAGGCCAAAGACATATGCAGAAATCATGGAAACCTAGCACAAGCAGAACTGTGGGTTTGACAAACTGAGCCAAACCCTTCTGAAGAACAGACACTGTTCTCTTAACTGTGTCCTGAGGGAAGAGGAAATGTAGGCCCGGAGGCAAAAATAACAGGGCTGAATGCAATTGTGGGACTCTCTCAGCAGTAAAAGAGCACCCAAGTTATCTCTCCTTGAGGTTTCAAAGTAAAGAGCGGAGATCTCTAAAAGACATCTCAATCGTCCTTATCCAAGTAGGACAGGACTCAAGAGGTCAACAGAAGAAATGTCTCTCGGCAGGAGTCAAGTACTGGATAGATATCGACACTCTGTGGTAAGTGAAGAGCATTCTTGAATTGGCACTGAGCATTCGGAAATCGGCGCCGGGCGCTCAGGAGTTGGCACCGAACTTTTGGCAACCAGTGCCAAGAGCACAGAGGTAGACAGCAGCCGCTCGGGAGGAGGCGCTGAGTGCTCGGAGACTGTGACTGTCATATTTCGCTGAGAGAAGAATCTCTAGTCCATTAGAACATAATAGGAGACATCTCGTTGTCACTACATCTCTTCAAGGGTTGGGACGCACTATGAAAAACACCTAGAATGCCTCTTGCCCAGGCTAATTTTGAGCCCGACGACAACTGGTGGGTACCAAAAGGGCCACCCTTCCAACGGCAGTCTGAGGGTCTTCCACTACACAAACTGTGAGTGACAGGTTCTACCGAGGAGGTGACTTCCCGTGGGCAAACCCCACCAACCTCCTTTGGACTTTCAGAATATATTCTTCCTTTTATCTAGGAGTGTCAGGAGGGGGGCACTCTGGAGCCACTGGATGCTTGGAAATTGCTGGGCTACTAGTGCTAGACGAGAGTTATGGTGCCAGATCCTGGCGCTCCACGAACTGGAAGTACAGGAGATAAGTGCCGTGGACTTCAAAAATCTATATCACTAAAGCACATCCTTTTGGACGCCTTTTCAATGGTTGTCTGCCGATGCCTGAGACCAGGCAACAGTCTCGACTTGGCTGGGGCAACTACCCAGGAGCTAACCCCTCAGACTCCCTTGGACTGCAAGTATGTTTTCTTCCAGGTTTAGGGGAGTACGACAGTGACCTTTGGTCTAGGAAATCAGACTGGCCGGATAGTCACCTTGTTCCCAACACTTCAGGCAAGATGCCTTTTCAGTGGCTGTCTGTTGCCACCTGGGACCGTACAGCAGGTTCGATTGAGGAGGCAATTACCCGGGGAACTTCCCGTCAGCCTCCATTGGACTTTCATTATGACTTCTCCCAAGTTCAGGAGAGTATGACAGTGACTTAGGTCTAGGAGAACCGAAAGGCTGGATAAACACCTCCTCCACTACACAACACTACACTATCACAAGGTTAACTTCTGTTAACCCATACAAAAGACTGACAAAGGTACGGGAAGGACGCGAGGGAGCCTGGCATGGAGAAACTAAGGGGGCTAGTAGCAGGAGAGAAAAAATCAATGTGGGAAGAGTTGGTGCCAGACAATCGGAAGCTGGCGCCGAGTGATCCCAGGATGTGAAAAGTACCTGGTGTAGCTGGCCACCAGGCAAGCTAGTAGCTCCAGAATCTAGTGATCACTCCTGGGCGCTCAGCACCAAAGCTAGCGGGCGCTGCTGGGCGCTTGGCGCCGATTCTCGGCTGTCAAGAAAGTCTATTTCTCTCCTTACTATGTTCTGCCCTTACACTTTTTCAGTTCTCTGCAAAGCCAATTGTAATAAGAAAATGCTGTAAATTAACTCTTTATCGACAACTGTTTTGAAGTACGCAAAGTACCATCACACAGAACATATCTCAATTCTTTATCAAACATTATTTGAGACTAGCGGATATATATTCGCCATCAAAAACATCGGTTCAGTAGCGAACATGATATTTCCGTTATAATCAGCTACTCAGTAAAGTAGAGTTAATCAATTGATTGCAAAACCACTGTAGCAAAATATGATAAACTTGAATCAGATCTTAATACCAAACCATAAAATATCCTGAAAGCTGTAGGCTTGAAGACTGCTTGAAATCTGGTTATCTAACCAGCGAATAATAAACAAAGACTGCGGAGAGCCAGCAAGAGATCCCAGTGTGGGACTTCTTCCAGGCGGGACAAGCTACCTCCTTCTTCCTCTGCTTGTGGGCATTGGAAGAAGGGAAGGTGGGAGAAGACAAAGACGACAACGAAGAAGACAATGACACCTTCCTACTCTTCTTAGACTTTCTTGTCTTTGCCTTCTTCAAGAGGGTATGGAGGATCTGCTCCCCAAGGTTAGAGGAAGACTCCAGAGCAGACTCCCGAGGAGCAGGAGCAGACACCATGGATGAAACAGCAGGGGGATGAGGGGATGTCCTATCAACTACTGCAGGGGTCATCAACATAGGATGGGTAGTCACACTCATAGGCATGAGATAGTTGGTTGTCATGGTGACAGCAGACGTAGTCACTGTCGCCGTGGTGAGTCACCGGAGGAGCAGCAGGGGCATGAGAATCCCGTAGGTGATACAGAATGCCCCACATCAAGGAAACTTCTTGGAGGCCAAGAGACTGCCAGGTTTCCTGAAGTTCCTCATCCTCCACACTGGAATCAAAGTTGGGTTAGGAGGGGCAGTCTCTGTTCATACTGAGGGAGATCTCCACCGCCCCCTCCAAAACGAATGAACAGAGGCTACTGAATGGAGGTTGTCCTGGATTCCAGTCCCCCAACAACGATCTGTGCCTGTCGAAGCGAGTGAAGATGACGAAGGGGAAACCTCTCCCAAAGAAGAGGTATCAAAATGAGGAAGTTTCACTGGAGGGGGAAAGTATCTGAAGGATTAGCCACCAAGGGAGTCATCGGGGGCATATTACCCTCAGATGCCAACTTGGGGAGCTTCTTCTGATACTTCCTTCTCAATGAATACTTCGTCCCCCTTTCTGGAGCTAGTCACGGCACTCCTCGCACACAGTCAGGATTACACTCATACCTCCTGTACAATGTACAAAGGGCATGAGGATCTACATCAATTGCCAAGCAGTAATAGCTACAAGCCTTTCCTGCTGTCCCAGGGCACTTCTGTTTGAGTACTGCTTTACACTCGGTTGGCTTTGCATT
This sequence comes from Macrobrachium rosenbergii, assembly GCF_040412425.1. Classification (NCBI taxonomy): domain Eukaryota; kingdom Metazoa; phylum Arthropoda; class Malacostraca; order Decapoda; family Palaemonidae; genus Macrobrachium; species Macrobrachium rosenbergii. Next base: position 4,623,626 of record NC_089753.1, on the reverse strand, counting down.
GCACTTCACTGTAGCAAACACACAAACACTTAAACAGTGAAGGTAATTACTATATAAAGACCAAAATGTTTGTATATTGTGTAGGAACAATCTGGATTTATGGTTAAGAAATTCAGTTCCCTCAGCCTACCACCTCCACTACCCATAAGATTGAAACATTACTGTTTACTCTATAGCGTGCCAATGGAATTTGATAATTCTGACTTTTTGTGATAAACATGTTTAACATTTTCAACATTCTTCATAGTGCCAATGCCTTAAAATCACTCACGATTTTTTATTCCCAATTTTCACCATCTTGTATTATGATGAAAAAATGGTCTAATTATAAGCTGCAAAACACATTTACCATGAAAAAATACACTGCACTGCATAACAAAATAATCTGCAACCTTGGTTGGGGATTAGGGGACTGGCTTCTGCACCTTACGTAAAGTAAATTGCGACTCTTCCATAGCAAGCACTTGTGGTTACTAAAATTCATCATTTATAATAAAACTTGATGAGAAAAGGTCTCAACATATAAAAAGCTGTGAAAATCACATCAACATAATGTGAAAATGCAACTTACATGAATGGGCTTCTTCCAATAAATCACTGTACTCGGAGGGAAGTACCTGACTTTCTTCTTGCTCTTGGTGAGAATATAAGAAATCCTTCAAAATGTTGTAGACTAAATTAGACCATATACTTCTGAAATCATTAGTTTTGTCACTGGAATCCACAATATACTGCAAAATGTCTGTTTTCTCCTTCAGATAGTCTTCATAAAGACTGTAAGCTTCACTACTGGGATCAAGATTTTCCATGGTCATTTGAATCCACTTATCTTCTAAGGCTTGGGTACATTTCAACCACTCATTCTGTGATGCCCCGAAAACAGGGACAGATTCACTTTCAACAAGCTTGTGTAAAGCATCATGGGATAACTTTGACTGCTTGCCTCCCCAGACTGCTCGAAGAGGCATGATGGGGGCTAAAAACAAAGCAGACCCATCCTTCAGGAAATCAATAGTATTCTGAGCAAACTTAAAGGCAGCGTTGACTATATGATTAACCATTTCTTCAGTACTCATTCCATAATACTCTGAACTCCCTTCTGGATGATTCTTAGGAATAAACACTGGTAATGGTGTGCCACATGAAGCTCTTATACACTTTGGCCCACTTTCAACTGGCTCAGCAATGCATGAAACTCCTGTTAAAATTATGCATATAGTGTTGGAAGGCCAATTCTCTTGTTGCTCTTTTAACAGATTCATTCCATCTTCATCAAAATATACATCTTCATCTATGAAAGAAATTGGAAAGCTTGATGTTAGCTGCTTCAAGTTTTCAAGATACTTGATATTTCCTATAACCATAGCACGTTTAAACATTCCACCTTTCTTCATCTGACTTTTCTTCATGGAAACAGTTTTAGTTGGAAATGGTATAGATGAGACAATATTCATTACCTCACGCATCATTTTTGCCCAACTGTGCTTTGGATTCAGCATATGTTGCATAACTTCTGTAACTCCAACTATATTCAAATTGCGATTTGAGGTTCGAAAATTCTGAAAGATTTCATCAGGAAGAAGTGAGCTCATCCACTCACAAGCAAGCTTTGTCCAAACATCACAAAACATATTGTAAGAAACATAAAGAGCTTGAACAGTTTTAACAGCTGCACAATGTGAATAATTAAGTCTACATGCTCTATGAAGAGTTGGGTGATTAAGGAATGCCTCTTCCACAGAAACAAGCAAGGGAATAGGTGGTGATAAAATGAAAACTCCATTGGGCTCCAATGTTCTCTGAACCTTCTGGTAAGCTTTGTTGAATCTACTAATCTTATTTTGAAGGCGATCAGCTACAGATTCTATAGGTAGATTGGAGACATCTGTGGTTATCAATCGTTTCAAAACAAAATTGCACTGCTGACAATCTGGATGTTGGGCAACCCCCGCTATATCGTAAATACCACACACCAATATCCAAAGAGACTTCTGGGGGAACTTTTCTTTATTCCTCTTCACTACATCAACTAATACTTCTGGACTAAGGTCATCTTCTGATATTATGTTTACCTGAAAAACATAAATTATTAAAACATGACTCTGATTCCCTGTTATTTGCTATAAAACTAAACTTTTGGAAATGCTACACCATATAAATAACTGTCGGTAGTCATGCTTTATGAATACTAACTATAGAATTTAAAATTAGTATGCAAAAATACAATTACAGTATCCTAAAAATAAAATCCACATAAGAAAAAGTATTGAAAAAATGTCTCTGAAAATAACCAGACTCAAAGTTTGGTATGGCCAATAACTGTACATCTGAATTTCTTACCCAAGGCCAAGGGTAAAAAATACAACGCAGGTGCGAAGTATCATCAGAAAATCTGAAAACCCTGACTTTTTGTTTATACTAACATTAACACATAAAAGTTGTTTAAGTTTGGAACTAGTGTCACACAAAATTAAGTAGTAAAATTACAGGCAGTCCCTGGGTTACAACAGGTCCAGCTTTACGATGTTCCGAAGTTACGACACTTTTCAAATATATTCATCAGAAATTATTTCCCGGTTTATGACACGTTCCAGGGTTATGACGCTGATCCGACGGAAGAAATATGGCTACAAAACGGCAGAATAATCGAAATTTGGTTTTTTTTTTTATGAAAAACTCAATAAAAGTGCAGTTTACATCATTTTCAATACACCCAAAGCATTAAAAGTAAAGTTTTCTTAGGATTTTTTGACAATTTTTCGGCCCATGACGCTGCGTAGGAACAGAACCCCGTCGTAAACCGGGGACTGCCTGTATTAGGCTTTACTAATCTCACTTCATGTCAGTATTTATAGAGTCTAATATCTGTACCAGCCCAAACTAAGCTTACATGATTAAGATTTTACATAAACTAAACATACCAAACTTTAAAGGTAACTCGTATTTTTCTTAAATATGCAGTATAAAGCTTTTTTATGCTTTGAATTAGGAGTGTAAGTTGGCTGTGTCAGCTGTGGAGAAAACAATCTCAAGGGTGATGACTGTCTGTTGATACTGGTGGTGGAGGTCAGTGGCAATATTTTGTAGTGATAAGTACTGTAACTTAACCTACTAGCCTAAATGTTCTTTGTAAGGGAATTACATTGGCAAGTTTTTAATTACTAAAACAGCTATTTTTATATTTTATTAAATTTTTTCTTGTATCCAATTCTTTTGTTTTTTATATTAGTCTTTTTTTGTCATTTATCAATACAGGAATGTTTCTCATTCCCTGAATATATGTTGAAAGGTCTGCCCCATCTCGAGAAGTGTGCTTAAATTCTCTGTGATTTATTCAGTTTCAGAATGCTGAAGCTTTAAGTAATATGTTTGGAAAGAATAGTTTTCAACAGATAATTTACTTTAAAATCTGTAATGGTAATACTTATGGTTAGCTGTATGATTGTCCACAGAGTTGCGCCTATGAACTCTATGTTTTGTACCTGTGAAGGGCACACATATATAGGAATTGACAAAACTGGTTACTGAAGTAATGTCTTTGCCCTATCTACATATAAATGAGTGGACCCACTGAATTTGGTTGTAGAGGTGTTTGAAGATTTATGCATTTACTGTATACTTTTGTGGAAGGTGACTGTTCACCATACGGTGGTGTTTTCTGGAAAAAAAGACTGGTTTCTACTGGACTACTGACAGAACCTGTGAGTTATTTTTAGAAAAATTAGAATTGAAAATTTCATGTACAATACTTTTTTGCATACCTACTAGGATAAGGAAAAATTTACTATATGTTGTGGTTTTATTAGCTTAAGATGAAGTTAAAGAGAGATTGATTTAAAGACATTTGGATTACAATTTCTTATTGTCAAGTTACTTGGGTTATGGAACACTTGGTGGCCATCAGAAGTTTAATAAAAGGAAAAGATTGGGGTAATATGAAAATTTTCCTGATACAAATAATTACTTGGAAATTTACCACTGTTATAGTTAGCTTACATCTTCACGCTGTTAGCAATCAGCATTCAAAATGCAGCAAAGAAAAGAATAACACTTGGGGACTCAGATGGACTGACTATAATCACCTGTTTCCCACCAGGAATGTTCTCATTTTTGTCAAAATACTTCCTGACCACCCAAAAAGAATTGGGGAGACTGGGTGGGTATTGAACAGTAGGTAAATATCCAAATCATTAATCTTATCATAACAATTTTCATTATTTGGATGATTCTTACCTACTGCTAAAGTTAGCTGACTACCATACTGAATGAGAATGGTGGGCTAGTGCAGCCACAGAAACATCTGCTCAGCTTTTTAAAAGGGAAAAAGCTTCTAAACATTATTGCTGGCTATGTGATCCTTCCTAGAAAGCACTGTTGCCAAGCAGTGGATCCACAGCAGGGTGTAAGGTCCTCATAACGAGCCATGTCAGAGGGTCATTAAAAGAAAAAGGATTCTATCTCTTACAGTGCTAGTTAATTATATGTCAGTTTTACAAGCTTAATCATTATTATTTTATTTTTATTTTCTGCATTAGTGAAATGGTATGGGCATTATTCATTTACAAAAAGTATAAAAAGCACACTTTTAATTTTAAAAGATATTTTTATAGCAAAACATTCATGTTTAAAAATATCCGTTTGTGTTGTGACGCCATAGGACGACAAATGGCGGGAGGGAGCAAAATGTAAACAATGCAGGCGTGAGGGATAAAAACACTGTGGTGTGGTAGAGAGAACTCTCTGATGGTTAGATGGTCGATTTTGGGTTGTAAGTCTGTTTTGTGGTTTTTTGTAGTCGTAAACTGGATTATACAAGAACAACATGAACAGGTGGGTGGACTGCATATTGTAGCATTTTTGGTTAGGCTAAGAAAACTTTCAAGTGGTGGCAGAGCGTGGTTGGTTAAAAATGGACGGATCTGACGGTAAACTTTGGGGGGTGAAATGGAGAAAAGATTGTCCGAAATTTAGCGGGACACAGGGCACTTATACAGGATGAAGACACGTTGAAGACTGGCTTGTGGTGTGTGGAGAAGTGAAATATCCGGGGATAGAGATAATGAGCTTAAAAGGAAAAGCTTTAGAAGTAACAGAAGGAACAGACAGAGATGAACTTAACCCTCTGGTGATCTGATGATGCAAAACCGTGTCAATAAATTTTTTGCCGTAAGTGCTCCAATGACACGATTTCCGCATCACCCATGAGTTATTTTCTGGGGAAATTCACCCCCCGCCCCAAAAGTCATCCAAAGAAAACGAAGACTGCGCCATTGCGTGGGCAGATCTTGGACCTCCAAGAAAACGTAAACAGGACTCTGACAGGTATGACACATGCGCCACAGTCCTCCCCCAACTAAACCACTGCACCTCCTATTTTGACATAGTTCAGCACGTCTTTTAACATTCTCACGCTTTTTGCTTTGTCGTCATTTATCTGCGTTTGTGAAGTGCTGTCGCTTTTGCTATTGTTATACAGTGTTTGCAAGTGATTGTTGAGTATTTTGAATAATATTTCAAGTGTTTTTCGATAAGCTAAATAGTGAAGAATTAACTTTTTTTACATTAATTTACTTTTTTACATATATTTATCTTTCAACAACATTTCTGTCTTTCAGCTTCAATTGCTCAATTTTCTCTGGGAACACATTGCTTTTATGTGGGCTATTTGTAGAAAATTTATTCAGCTTTCCATTGCAATTTTCACTTTTTCTTAGCGTTATTCATTGCCGAGCAATTATGAAAAATGTAAGTGTAAATATGAGTACTCGAGAACCCAGTCGAGCCGCGCAGTTCAGCCTAGGGTTTACGAGTGCGTGAATAATATTTTGTATGCCTGTTGTGCATCTGTAAATAATTTCAATGTGTATGTATTTTATATCATTCGAACAGCCATTCTTTGCACTTTATTGTGCTGAACGGCAAAATGTAAGTATCAACGTTTCTAAATAAAAATCTTTAGCGAACAACTGACTTTACGTGAAAAAAAAAAAAAAAAAAAAAACTTAGGTCTCTGTGAGCCAATTGCTCAATTATTTATTGGGAACACCTATTGATTTTAGGTAATATACACAGGCTGTCTCTGGTTTACGACAGGGGTTCCGTTCTGATGCTGCATTGTAAGCTGGAAATCGTGTAAACAGAAAAAATCGTTGAAAATCGTGAGAAAACCTCACTTTCAATCCTTTGAGTATCCTTTGGGTATCTTGAAAATGATGTAACCTGCATTTTCAATTTTCATTAAGTCTTTCATAAAAAACCACTCCAAAAATTTTACCATTTTACTGTTTTGAAGCCAGAGAGAGAGAGAGAGAGAGAGAGAGAGAGGACTCTTTTCTGCAGAAAAGACTTGGAATTTCACAGAACTACCAGTGCTCTCCCATTTCACTTAAAAGTATCATCTTACATCAAATATAGCTTAAATTATTATCATATTACTACTGTATTAATCTTTGAAATTATATTATAAATATCACTTCAAAGTCATCTTAAATATTAGTACCCTTTTCCAGCCAGAGAGAGAGAGAGAGAGAGAGAGAGAGAGAGAGAGAGAGAGAGAGAGAGAGAGAGAATTACCATTATTACTTACATTCAGCCATTCTTGTGCTGTACGAGAGAGAAATTACCACTATTACTTACATTCAGCCATTCTTGTGCTGTACGAGTTAAGACTTACCTACCAGAAAAGACTTGGAATTTCACAGAACTACAGTGCTCTCCCATTTTCACTTAAAGTATCATCTTACATCAAATATAGCTTAAATTATTATCATATTACTACTGTATTAATCTTTGAAATTATATTATAAATATCCTTCAAAGTCATCTTAAATATTAGTGCCAGCACCAGCCAGAGAGAGAGAGAGAGAGAGAGAGAGAGAGAGAGAAAATTACCATTATTGTAATTAGCCAGAGAGAGAGAGAGAAAATTGATTAGAGAGAGAGAGAGAGAGAGAGAGAGAGAGAGAGAGAGAGAGAGAGAGAGAGAGAGGTTTATCTCTTTAATCTCTCCAAGGAATGTTAATCCATTTCTCGTTACTACTGGCTGACAACAACAAAATTTTCTTTTGTCTTCCAAAGATGTAGGCTGCTACTACTTTACTCGTATTTTCTGCTGGAGTTCGACCTGTGTCACCTGGTGAAATTGGTTCCATCAAGCACATTTTCTAGGTATAGGTGCTAAAATACCAGAAAAAGCTATCAAGAATGCAGGGTTACTACCCCAGTTTGCTCATCTATAAATTAAAAATAGATGTCGGTATACATAAAGGGTGAGTGTTGCCACTGCCATGGGCACTCTGCTGTAGAATCTCAATCTCAAAATCCCGGAAAGTGAGGGCAATCATACCAAAGCGGCCCATCACCCGACCAACCAACACCTCAGCATATCTTAGCCTGTTTCCATCTTGCAGCTTGTAAACATTGCCAGGTTTTCCCTTGTGCTGCTATTTTGTGAATTTTGCATTCTCATCATGTCTTCCATCCAGAATTTTCTTCTCCTAAGTTGAGTACCATCTCCTTTTGGTTTTTCTTATAGAGGCTTCTTATTTGACCCTTTAATTTAGTAATTACGAGGAGTTAAATAACTGCGGTCTGGTCATCAGCGGTAAACATACCGGCCATATTGGACCCTCAGTCTTACGTATGGTTTAGCAGTGAGATTCTGCTTGTTTTTACACTGTTATATATTTTATATAAGTTTAAATATTTCTCCTTCAGGGAGTTCTTTTTGGCAGTACCATAGCTGGTAGAGAGGTGAGGTGCCCGTATCATGACTGATCTAGCTAGTATTGGGCTTCCCCCTCCGCCTTTCTGATCATAAATGTTTTCCTAGGACCCTTCCTCTGTGGCGGTACATTCTCCAAGATAATTACTTTATTATACTTATGATCTTTCCTGATGTGTACGGTGATGGATGACATGTATATTTTTGGATTAAAAATGTTTATGATTCAGCGTTAGTGTCGGCCATTTTACGTATCACCCGCGTCCTACATGTCACGGGTTGTTTGGCCTTCTCTATAGCACGAGTCTTTTATATATTATAATTTCTGTGCATACATATTTATATATTTCACATCATTTGGTTGACTTTTATTTAATATTTTAAGTCAGGTAGTTTCCTTGATGGGTATTCTGGCCTAGCCCTCTGCGTCCATGATCAGAGGGTTGGGCTAGTGCTCTCCCCCGATCAGGTCGTTTTGAGGCTTGGAGAGATGTTGGAGCCAGTTTGAGGAGTTCCTCGTTCTCTTAGCCATACAACCATGCCGTCATGTTGTTGGAGGTGTTATTAGGCTTGTGAGACCCCGCCCCTCCTGTTTTAGCCTACCTGACAAGACCGATTGGTTTCGGTAAGAGTTGGAATGAAATGAGGGTCTCCTTGAATAACAGCCTCCCACCTGACCAGGCTGTCGGCGTTGGAGTGTGGCCAGACCTTAGTGGATTTCCCTCTACCCTCCCCCCCCTTCCATACCTCTGTTAACCTTCTTACCCAAGTCAAAAAATTCTGACATTGGGGAGTGGTCTGGGGTCGAAGGTTGCACTGTCTTTTTCTTGTCGTTAGCCTAGCCCTTCCTTACCCATTCTTTAGCATTTGGCGGGTGTCCCTAGTTCTCCCTGCGCGAGGGACGTCGGTCTCTACGACCGGCACCCAGTGGGGAGTTTCTATAGGTGTCCAGGGGGTGTTTCCCACCCATCTGGCCACCGCTATTCGGTCCCCTCCATTTTGCTATTCCTTCCCCAGTCCTTAGCATTTGGCGTGTGGCCTTGACTTCTCCCCGCGCGAGGGACGTCGATCACTACGACCGGCACCCCGTGGGATTCGGTCGGCGTCCAAATAGTCTTTCTCTCTGGCCTCCGCCTTCGGTTTCCGCCATTCTGCTAGTGTTTCGTTTGTTAGCTTTCCTCAGTGTTAGCTGGAGCATCGAACACAGGCCCAGGGACACTTTCTTGACTTCCGCTAGGTTCATTCTCCGCCGGGTTTGTCAGGTCTCTCGTTGTTCTTGAACATGCTACCACTCCGGTGGGTACGGTTTTTGGTTGGTTGGCGTGTTCCCCGCCACAGGCGTTGAGAGTTGAGCCAGTTTTGAGGACTCCTCTCCGCCTCCTCCGCCTTCCATAGGTGAGGTAACGAGATTTCGAGGCAATCAGAGCGAGATGTCTGTAACCAGCATATCTTTCAGTACTTCTGTTTACATAATTAGTTGACCATTTCATAGCATATCTTTGCATACGCTGCCGGACTCTTTCCGGCGGTGTTTGTTAATTTTACTATAATCATATTATAACTGTGCATTATGATGCATGGTTCTAGGTTAAGGTCATGTTACCGCCCGGACTTACTCCGGTGGTCCTTATCTTATTAGTCATGTATTATGCCATCTTTGTTATTCTGCGGGTTATCTCCGGCGGGATTGAACTGACTGTAAGCATGCTCCATCCTCACCCCATATTAGAGTTAAAGGTACCTTATCTCATCCGGACCTACTCCGGGCCCGGGCCTTACGTAGCATACTCATGTATCATCTGTCCACTTAAAGTTGAGTGCGCTGTCCAGGAGCCTGGGTGTACAGCGTCCCCCTCCAACAACCCTGTGGCCATGTGGTGTGTCGCTCCCACTCCGGCCTGTGAGGTTGCGTCGGGGACCTGATCGTCTGGCACCCAGGCGGTAGCGAGGTGTGCTACGCTCCTGTCTGACAGGTGTTGGATGAGTAAAATGGCTTCAAGTCCGTAACCTTTAGTCTCCTTTTGACTTCATTGATTATGTTGATAGGTATGGTGGTTGGAGATTGTTTTAGTAAGCCTTTCTTTTCTTTCAGTCCGACCGTAGTTCCCGCGACTCTTCGCTGTCAACCCTCAAGATCTGGGTCAGCGGGTTTGGGAGGAACGTCGCGTCGGGGAAGCCTTACATCTTGTCAGTGGAGATTTGTAATCTCCTCTGCCCGGCGCCCGGATCTCAGCAGCAGTTCCGGCGGAAGTAGCTGCCCGCTGATTGAGCAGATCCGGGAGGAGACACAGCCCTCCCAAGAAGATTAGCGGTAATAAGAGGTCGCGGAAGAGGTGGCGACCATCAACATCCAACCTGGAGCCGATGAGCATTGATCCGGACCGCAGGTAGGAGAGAGAGGAGTAAGGGGGTAAGTGAGGCAGGGGCGAGTGTTCCCTGACTCCTTTCAATTCTCTTCTTCCTCTTCTTCTTCCTTTCAGAGGTTTCCAGAAATCTTCTTACCTTGAGGACAGATGGGGTCTACTGTCCCCAAAGGTGAAACAATAGCGAAGGGCTTATCTAAGTCCTCTAGGCCTCAAAGGTCTAATCCTACAGCTCCTACGAGAGTTGTCGGGCTCTTAGCCCAGTGGCGATCTGCAAATAAAGCCTCCCAGCCAGGGTCGAGATCCAAGAGGCGGTTAAGGTGGGTAGCCCTCAACCTAACTGACCCTGAGGCTTTGCAGTTTCTCTTGCAAACTTGAAGCCAGGATAAATGACCTTTCCTCTCAGCTCGATTCGGGCTTGAAGACTTCAGATGATTCTTGGAAGTCTTTAGCTGATAGGATGCAGAACCAGGAGAACTTGCTCTCCGGGTTTATGCGCTCCGGAGTGGCGGCACAGACGTATGCTATTCCGGATGCCTCCAGTCTTCCTCCCTTTGATAAGGGAAACCCTTGGCGTCTAGCTCTTCATGCCCCTCGGCATGAAGATACTCTCACCATTGAAGGCTTGGGTACACGCGGGTTGGAAGAACTGGTTCTTCCACCCCGACCTGGTACCTCCCTACCCAGGCTCGCCAGACTCACAGAAAGAAGCTTGGATCCAGATCAGACAAGGTCCCGAAGGAGACTGTCATCTCCTGGACCAGCACAATCAGCCTTAGCGCACTCTCCGCGGAGTGGGAGGCGGAGAATACTAAGCTTACCCCCTTCAAAGGGACTGGCCTTCACTATGTTCTCGGTGGGTGATGCTGTCTCCTACCCCTGCATGACTAGGTAGCACTGCTGACTAGTCAGGCAGGCATCGAGAAGCAGCTGCTACCTCAGCTCGGGAGACAGATCCCACTTCTCTTGTCTTCCCGAAGATTCAGGTACAGTCGGGAGCTCCGGCCACGTTCATGGTAGGCAAACTCGACCCCGAGTGCGCTTCATCCCTGTTCAGTGAACAGTTTCCCAAGATTCCGGAGGCTCTTCTAAAAGCTGAATTCGAGGCCAGGTGCAGGTTAGTCGCTCCTGCATTCCTTGTGTCTGTGGGAGCAACAGCGGTGACCCTGCGAAGAACAACTCTTCCAGGTCTAACCAAATCCCCTGTTAGCGGGTTTCAGCGGACCTGTGCTGACTATAGTGGCGAGATGAATTGCAGCATCTGCGGGCCTTCCGCAAAGCATAGACAATAGGCTCATGAGGAGCTCTATTTGGGGCGTAATATTTTCTCTGAAGATGAAGTTAACAGTGTCCTAGCGCGGGAAGCAACCAGGGCAAATCAAGCCTCGGCTCCGGCTGGGAGTCTCCTTCAAAGGAAGGCCACCCAGATCAACGGACCTCAAGCCAAATCAGGGGAAAGGTTCAGGAGGTGCAAGGCCTCACCAGACTATGCTGCAGGCTGTACCGGTCTCCCAGGTCGGTCAGCCTTCAACTTCAAAGGCCCAGCCTCAACAACAGTTTGTGCTGATGCAGCCTGCTCAGCATACCCTTGCTTTCCCAACCTTCGTGACATCTCCGGCTTTCAACGCCTCGTTTGAAAGCCAGGGGGCGTTTCGAGGCTTTAACAGAATGCAAGGAAGCAGAAGCAGAAACCTCCTTCAGAAAGTGGGTCTGCGATCCACGTTCCCTCTCGAGGAGAGGAGGCCAGTTAGTAGAGGAGTAAGCCCTCTCCGCCCAATGAAATCTCCTCAGGTAGGCGGGAGGTTGTATCTTTTCCGGGACCAATGGACCTTCCAGTCCCGTGGGCCCACAGCATAGTCTCCAAGGTCTGGGATGGAGCTGGGCAGAGGTCCTCCTCCGCTAGTCCGATTCCATCAGTCCCCATCAAAGCCCTCTGGACTTGTTATGGGACCTGCTTCAAAGGGCTATAAAGAAAGTGAGACACCTGAAATTCCAAGGCAGACTGTTCAGCGTTCAGAAGGCTCCAGTCAGCAAGAGTAATCCTAGACTTGTCTCGTCTCAATCTTAACATTCAATCACGACAAATTTGCATGCTTACAATCGCGAGTGCGGACCCTACTTCCCGTGGAAACCGTCACCACATCTATAGATCTTTCCAGGCGCCTAGCTATCACGTCCCAGTTCAGAAATTTCTTTCTCCTTACACAAATTCAGACTAGGAAAACAAGCTTATTCATTCAGAGTCATGCCATTCGGGCTCAGCGTGGCGTAGAATCTTCGCAAACTGGCATTAAAAACAGTAGTTCAGCAATTCACGGTCCCAGGGGATCATGTTGGCATACCTAGGCAGTTGGATAATTTGGGCATCCAACGCCCGAGGAATGTCAGAGAGCAACAGCCATAGTGATCCAACTTCCTGGAATCCCTAGGCTTTCAAATAAACGGGGAGAAATCCCGCTTCAGTTCGAGCTCGATTTCAGTGGCTGGAATTCAATGGGATCTGGACTCCCTAAAACTGTCTCTTCCGCCAGCCAAAAGGAGGGAAATAGCCAAAGCCACCAGGCAGTTCCTCAAAAACAGGAAAGCCACTCGCCGTACCCAGGAAAGAGTCCTAGGTTCTCTTCAGTTCGCATCTGTTACAGACCTGCTTCTGAAAGCCAAACTGAAAGACATAAACAGAATGTGGCGGAGACGAGCCAACAACAGACTCAGAACAAGGTGTCCTAATTCGATGTGTTGAGAAGGAGCTTACGACCATGAGTGGAGCAGTCAAGAAGTCTATCAAGTCAGTACCCACTCAATTTCCTCCTCCATCATTGGTGATCCCACCACGGACGCTTCCCTGACCGGGTGGTGGGAGGATATTCCCAACACAAAAAAGTTCAAGAACATGGTCCACTATGTTTCATGATTCCACTCATCAACATTCTACGAAGCAATGGCAGTATTTCTAACTCCTGAAAAAACTCGTCAACCAGACAGGATCATATCAGACTGGTACTGGACAGCGCAGTAGTGGTCACTGTATAAACAGGGGGCTCAAGTGAGGCGGATCAATCAAGTGATAGCAATTTTTTTTCCCTAGCAAAGAAAAACACTGGTAGCAGCATTGTCAGCCACCCATCTGGCAGGTGTCAGGAATGTTCACTGCGGATTCTCTGTCCAGGACAACTCCGGCTGGAGTCGAATGGTCTCTGGACGAAACATCATTCAGTGGTTCGCCGTCCAGGTACCAGGTCTCCAAGGGTAGACCTGTTTGCCTGAAGGCAACACAAACTTCCATGTTACGTTGCTCCCAATCTGGTTTCCCTCTTACTCCTCCACAGATGCGATGTCAATAGATTGGAACATGTGGCAGAAAATCTATCTGTTTCCACCAACCAACTTGTTGATGAAAGTTTTGCACAAACAGGTCATTCAGGGTCAAGTGGCCTGGTGGCACCCAACTGGCAGAGCAGTTGGTTTCTCTTCTTCTAGAGTTGAAACTCGGTGTATTCAAATCCCCGGAGGCAAGGTTGACTCAAATAGCCTGAAACTGGACATATTAACTATCAATTCTAAATGCCTGGCTTTATGGACTTCATGAAATTAGCAGCTCAGAGATGCTATGTATTCATTATACAATGTTCTTAGATCAGATAAAAGGACTCTACTCTCAGACAGTATGATTCAGCAGTTAAAAAGTTGTATTATTCCTGAAAGAATCTGAAGATAGTGATGACCACGAATCTTGCAATCTCGTTCTTCAGGTCATTATTTGAAAAAGGACTGGCCTCTAGTACTATTACTACAGCAAAGTCGGCTTTAAAAAAGATTATTTTACATGGTTTCAATATTAACTTAACGGACTCATATTTTCATCAATCCTAGAGCATGCATGCGTTTGGAGACCAACAACCACGTCCACACCACGGTTTCCTGGTTCTTAAATGACGTACTGAAATTAGCATCGGACACTAATAATGAACAGTGTTCACATTTGAGTCTGTTAAGGAAAACGTTATTCTTAATTAGCCTAGCTTCAGGTGCCAGAATTTCTGAACTGTCCGCTCTCTCTAGAGGGCAGACCATGTTGATTTCCTCCGTCAGGAGAAATTCTTTATCCCCCGGATCTCAAGTTTTAGCTAAGAATGAAGATCCACAAGATAGATGGTCCCCTTGGAAGGTTATTCCCCTTCCACAGGATCTGTCCTTATGTCCAGTCACTACTTTAAAAGCTTATTTACATAGAACTTCTAATATAATGTCTGGCCCTCTTTTTGTCAGGGAAAAAGGAGGAACCCTTTCCTTAAAGGCCATCAGGCAACAAATACTGTATTTTATTAAGCAAGCTAACCTGGATTCAGTTCATGATATCCGAGCAGTGGCCACCTCCGCTAATTATTTTCATAATATGAACTGAAGATCTTAAAAATATACGGATTTGGAAATCACCATCAGTATTCAAAGCGCCACTATCTTAAATCTCTGAGGCCCTAAAATTTTTTTGATGGCGCAGGAGTATTGTCCCTTCATCTAGATGTCTATGCAATCTTAGTTATCCCCTGTCCCTTTCCTCTCTCACTTCTATATAGTTACTTACCTTGCCGTCTATGCTTAGGTCAGGCATGTACAACCTGACTCCTGACCATGTTGTATATTACCATTATTCCCTTTTATTTAGCATTTAAGTGTCTTGGTAACCAATGTTTTGTATATATTCCCCATGTTATTGACCATGTCTTATCCTGTATTATTAATCATGTCCCTATTTTTGCTACTTGGATAATTAAGCTCAGTTTTACAGTGGTTTGTTATCTCCATCACAGTAGTTGTTAGGGGTTCACCAAGCTTTGTATGATTCTCTGTTACAATTTCACCAGGTGACACAGGTGAAGACAGAAAGGGATTTTGACAAGGAAAGAAATCTATTTCTGGGAAGACCTCTTCATCCTGTGTTTCCACCCTATTCTGCTACCACAGATAACCTTTAAGCTTGGGGAGGGCTCTGCTAACCTGGAATGAGGCTAAGATGGCTGACTGAAGTGTTGGTGGCGGGTGATGAAGTTGGGTATCACGGCGGCCACTCACTTTGCTCGAATTTTGAGATTGGAGATCTCTACAGGGCAGAGACCTGTGGCAGTGGCAACACTCACCCTTTGTGTATACCGACATCTATTTTCAATTAATAGATGAGCGAACTGGGGGTAGTAACCCCGCCATTCTTGATAGCTTTTTCTCTGGTATTTTTAGCAATTGATATACCTAGAAATGTGCTTGATGGAACCAATTTCACCGGGTGACACAGGTCTTCCCCCAGAAATAGATTTTTCCTTTGTCAAAATCCCTTTTTAAAGCACCATGAACACACAAGCACAACACACACAAACAGTGTGCATAGGTAAAGAGACTCAAATTAGCAGTATCTTTTCCTGAGAGAGTGAAGGGCTGAACTTAGTATCTATTTATATATCAATCCATTTCTTATTCTACCTTCTGGAGAGAGAGAGAGAGAGAGAGAGAGAGAGAGAGAGAGAGAGAGAGAGAGAGAGAGAGAGAGAGAGAGAGAGAAAAAGAAATTTTGCCCTAGTCAGAAATTCCAGACTCCCCCATTGCTTCAAAGCTTTGGGCAAAAGACAGGGTGTGACATTTCTTTGTTTAAAAATTGAAATAATTTAATTTAAAAATGCATAAATGTTGTAATTTCTGTATATTATTATTATTATATTTAATCTTATTAATATTTGAAAATTAGCACTTATTATTAGGTAAGTCATTTATTTATCATACAAACGTGGTTAGTCCTGGTTATTTATTAGAAAATTGTGTCAATATTATCTCTCTCTCACGTCAGAGAGAGAGAGAGAGAGAGAAAAAATACTAAGCACCCTCTTTATAGAGTATGCAAAGCCCGTGAGGTACAAGCTTTGTGACTGGTTAAAATCCCACCCTTCCTGCCAATAGCATGTCGTCAAGGAGGGCGAAAGGGGGAAGAGGGGGTTGTTACAAGTTGTTATTGGCTACTGTCAGTCCTTCCGGCCAATAGCGTATCGTTGTGGAGAGAGGGGGTTGCTAGGAGCTCTGTTATTGGCTACTTCTAATCCCCTGTGCCGATATCGTCATAAGCCTACATCAAAGCAATAAAAAAATTGTCACACAAGCAATAATGGGATTTTAGTATACAGTATTTTTATGTTTATACAGTATACAGTAATTGATATTTCTTTGAAGGATATATGCAGTACAGAGAGAGAGAGAGAGAGAGAGAGAGAGAGAGAGAGAGAGAGAGAATGAAGTGATTACATCAGTAAGCAGTTTTATGATTTCACGGGACTTTAATTTAACTTTTATCGATACTTTGCTGTGGTTACCTTAATATTAATATTTTAAAATTAGTAAATAATTTTTCATCATAAAAAATGTATATAGTCATGAAAATAAAATAAAAATCAGTAATTAGTGAATACTGCTCTATGAAAAAATCCGCGAATGTGAATTTTCTTCCGTCGTATGCATTGGACACAGAGTCATCCAAAACATTACCATTGAGAATCATAAGAAAACTTTACTTTTAATCCTTTGGGTGCCTTGAAAACAACAAATCCTGCATTTCTATCATTGAGCTTTTCATAATAAAAAAACCCTCCAAATATTGACCATCTGCCATTTTGGATGCATATTTCTTCTGGTCGTTGTTGGACTGGCGTCATCCAAAATACCGTCGAGATTCATAAGAAAACCTTACTTTTAATCCTTTGGGTCTCTTGAAAACAACGAATTCTGAATTTACATTGAGCTTTTCATAATAAAAACCCTCCAAATATTGACCATTCTGCCGTTTTGGACGCATATTTCTTCAGACTGTCGTCGGACTGGTGTCGCCCGAAATACCATAGAAAATCATAAGAAAACTTTACTTTTAATCCTTTGGGTGTCTTCAAAACAACGAATTCTGCATTTATATTGAGTTTTTCAAAATAAAAACCCTCCAAATATTGGCCATTCTGGTGTTTTGGATGCATATTTCTTTTGATCGTCGTCCGAAATACCGTAGAAAATTGTAAGAAAACCTTACTTTTAATCCTTTGGGTGCCTTGAAAACAATTTATCCTGCATTTACATTGAGTTTTTCAACAGAAAAACCTCCAAAATTGCCATTCTGCCATTCTGGAGCGATATTTCTTCTGTCAGACTGGCGTTGTAACCCAGGAAATAATTTTTTTATGAATATATTTGAAAAGCATTGTAAACTTGGAATGTTGTAAGCCGAGCCTGTTGTAAACCGGAGACTGTCTGTATCTAGGAAATTTATTTAACTTTCCATCGCAGTTTTAACTTTTTTATAGCATTATTTATTAACGAGTAATTACGAAAAATGTCAGCGTATATATATATATGCATTGAATGCTGCAGTTTGGCCGGAATTTATACATGCGTAGATAATTTTTTGTAAGCCTGTTTGTGCACCTGTAAATAACTTCAATGTGCATGTTATTGTATATCATTCAAATGGCCATTCTTTGTACTTTATCGTGCTGAACAGCAAAATGTAAAAATATCAACGTTTACATATAATAATCGTTGCTGTATTTTTTCTTAGAAAAAGAAAAAAAGATTGTCTGTAATCTAACGACAATTTCTCAATTTTATTCTAACAATACATATATCTTTCTTTCGTGTGTTTTATAGGAAATTTACTCAGATTTCTAATGCCACCTTTATTTTTCTTTCTATCTTTATTTCTTATTTAGATACGAGACGAAACGTCAACATAAGTAGGTTGGAAAATCTGGTAATTGCACTCTGTAAAAAATTTGCATTTTTTAATCGGTAACAGCTAATTAGCAAACACATTTATAGCAAAATGATTTCTTTCACGTGAAAGCTCAAACATTGCCACACAATTTATGTATAAAATAAACTCCTCGAACCTCATTGTTATATTTTTCACGATTTAAAAAAAATATCTACAATTTTCCCTAAAAATTTCACGTTCATCTAGTCTTTTTTATTATTTCTAAGCCTTACAAAGGTTTTCTGATTGCTTTAGGAAAAAATTCAATCATCTGCCGACATCATAAAACAAACCAGAAGCCTATATCATTTATAGTTTGGACGTATCGATTTTTACAAAGAAACTTTTCCACGCGAGCCCCACCTTTCCCTCCACAGCATAAGTCACGTACCAGGTAGTGCTATGGGAACCCCCATAAGCGCGAGAGGGTTCAAAGATAATCCTGTCCAAACTAGATGAAGTATATCTAAAAGATACGCTAATGGAAAATTAAAATAAAATTAAAAACTATTTTAAAATGGAATGAGAATCTAGTGAAAGATGAGAGATTTTATAATTGGGTATGAAAAGGCAGAATCAGGGTGTAGTAGAGCAATAGGGAAAAGCATGCTTGAAGGGGAAGAAAAGGTTTGAGGTGATAGAACAAGCAAATCTCACAGAAAGTCAAAAACAAATGGTATTAGCAGCTTGTGGTCAAGGAATGTTGGAATATAAAATAGTGTCAGGGATAATGGAAAGAATATCTGAGGGATTAGGGAATAAAGGGGAGGGGGAATGGTGGAGATCAGAAGGCTCTGCGAATTTCAGGAGGGAGGGAAAACCATAGGTGTTGGGAAAAAGGGAATCAAGGTAGAGTGGAAAAAATCCTATAAATAGAGAAGCAAAAGTAACATTATGTGCAATATGCAAATAGGAATGGCATTGGGCTAGGGATTGTCCACAGAATTCTAAAATAAGAAGAAAACAGAAACTGGACAAGAAGAAAAAGTTTATATAGAAGTTAGTAAAATAGAGGAAGAATCTTGGGAAGAGGTTGATGAAATTTTAGACACAGGATGTAAATCAAGAGCTTGTGGGGAATTGTGACTAGCACGCACTGCTGTAGGTATAAATCAGGAAGATTTGAGGAGAATGAATGATATTAAGAGAGTCTAATAAAGAATTTCATTTCGGTGAGTCATCATACAAATCAAAAGGAAATACCAATGATACTGAAAAACAAAGTTTTATTTGAAGACAGAAATTTTGCAGTGTGATGTACCAAGGTTAATAGGTAAGAAAACTGAGTAAAATGGGTATGACTATAAATTTAAAAGAGAATTGCGTTAAAATAGAAGTATTAGGGGAAATAAAGGTAAAGTTAAGAGAAGACAAACAGGGTCACTTAACCCTTAAACGCCGAGCCTATATTTACAAAAACGTCTCGTATGCCGTGGCGTTCGGGAGTTAGAAGCGAAAAAAGTTTTTCAAAAATCACAGCACGCTTAGTTTTTAAGATTAGAGTTCATTTTGGCTCCTTTTTTTGTCATTGCCTGAAGTTTAGTATGCAACCATCAGAAATGAAAAAAATATCATTATCATATATATTGAAATATATGACAGCGAAAAAAAAAAATTTTCATATATAATTTTATACAAATCGCATCAGAGCAAAACGTTAAAGCTACGGATTATTTTTTTCTTTGTATTGTACACTAAATTGCGATGATTTTGGTATATAACAAATTGTAATACAATCAAAGCAACACAGAAAAAATATTATCACAATATGATGCATGAAATCCATGTAACGCGGACGAAAAAAATTTTTTTTTTTTTTAAATTCACCATAAATCAAAATATTGTGCTAGAGACTTCCCGTTTGTTGAAAAATGAAGCTAATTGATTGAATATTACTAGACTGTAAGTGTTTTAGCTTACAATTGCAGTTTTCGATCATTTCAGTCGAGTTAAAGTTGACCGAAGGTCAAATTTTTTCTATTTATCGTAATTTATATGAAAATATTTCAAAACTGATAAAAGCTACAACCATGAGTTATTTTCTGTTGTATTCTACATGAAATTGCGCACATTTTCATATATAAAAGTTTATGTAACGACTAATATAAAACCGTGCAAACATTACGACAACGTGGCAAAAGAATTTCTGAGATGTTCGGCGGAGTTACCGCGCAGACGTAAGGAAAATGTTTTTTTCAAAAATTCACCATAAATCGAAATATTGTGCTAGAGACTTCCAATTTATTGCAAAATAAAGGTAAATGATTGAATATTACTTGAATGTAAGAGTTTTAGCTTACAATTGCGTTTTTCTACTATTTCAGTCGAGTTAAAGTTGACCGAAGGTTGAAATTTTGGCAGTTATCGTGATTTACGTGAAAATATTTCAAAACTGATAAAAGCTAAAACCATGAATTATTTTCTGTTGTATTCTACATGAAATTGCGCACATTTTCATATACAGGCAGTCCCCGGTTTACGACGGTTCCGGCTTACGACGTTCCGAGGTTACGACGCTTTTCAAATATATTCATCAGAAATTATTTCCCGGCTTACGACGCATGTTCCGGGGTTCGACGTGTCGTCGCCGATCCGACGGAAGAAATATGGCCCCAAAACGGCAGAATAATCATAATTTGAAGGTTTTTTGATGTAAAACTCAATAATAATGCAGTTTACATCGTTTTTAATGCACCCAGAGCATTAAAAGTAAGATTTTCTTATGATTTTTGACGATTTTCGACGATTTTCCGGCTTACGACGATTTTCGGGTTACTGGCGAGGCATTAAGAACAGAACCCCGTCGAAACCGGGGACCGCCTGTATAAAAGTTTATGTAACGACTAATGTAAAACGATGCAAACATTACGACAATGTGACAAAAGAATTTCTGAGATGTTCGCCGAGTTACTGCAAGCAGACGTAAGGAAAAAGTTTTTTTTTTCAGAAATTCACCATAAATCGAAATATTGTGCTAGAGACTTCCAGTTTGTTGCAAAATGAAGGTACATGATTGAATATTACTAGAATGTAAGAGTTTTAGCTTATAATTGCGTTTTTTACCATTTTGGTAGAGTTAAAGTTGACCAAGGTTGAAATTTTGGCAGTTATCGTGATTTATATGAAAATATTTCAAAACTGATAAAAGCTACAACCATGAATTATTTTCTGTTGTATTCTACATAAAATTGCGCACATTTCCATATATAAAACTTTATGTAACAACTAATATAAAACGGTGCAAACATTACAACAACGTGATTTTAAAGAATTTCTGGTGTGGACGTAAGGGAAAAGTTTTTTTCAAAAATTCACCATAAATCGAAATATTGTGCTAGAGACTTCCAATTTGTTGCAAAATGAAGGTAAATGATTGAATATTACTAGAATGTAAGAATTTTTAGCTTACAATTGCGTTTTTTTACCATTTCGGTCGAGTCAAAGTTGACTGAAGGTTGAAATTTTGGCAGTTATCGAGATTTATATGAAAATATTTCCAAACTGATAAACGCTACAACCCTGGGTTGTATTTTGTTGTATTTTACATGAAATTGCGCACATTTTCATATATAAAACTTTACGTAATGGCTAATATAAAACAGTGCAAAAATTACGACAAAATGACGAAAGAATTTCTGAAATTTTCGACGAAAGTTACGCTTGTGGACGTAAGGAAAAAGTTTTTTTCAAAATTCACCATAAATCGAAATATTGCGCTAGAGACTTCCAATTTGCTGCAAAATGAAGGTAAATGATTGAATATTCCTAGAATGTCAGAGTTTTAGCTTACAATTGCGTTTTTCGACCATTTCGGTTGAGTCAAAGTTGACCGAAGGTTGAAATTTTTTAGTCGATGGATGGGGTACGTCCACTTGGCACCCAACAGACAATTTTAGTCGACGTATGATACGTCCAGTAGGCGTTTAAGGGTTAAGAGTACCAGTTTTGAGGAGGAAGGTAGAAGAAGAACTGTCACTGGAGGGATGGAAGGGAAAGAGTCTAGGGGATATTAAAGGTGCAATGATGAAGTTACATCTACAATTTGGCCATGGAAGTGGAGATAAAATATGGAAGCTAACAGAAGAAGCACAGTGGAGTGATGGTTTGAGAGAGAAAGAAAAAGAGGACATAAAAAGTTACTAACAGACTTAATTGCAAGTTGTGAAGTATGTAATAGATACAAAAGAAACCCAGCTAAACCAGCAGTGGGATTTTCTTGGAGTAAAACATTTAATGAAGTTGTAGCAATGGATGTGGGGGAGATAGAAGAGAGAAAGTTCTTGGTAATGGTAGATATGGCAACGAGGTACTGTCAGGCTTTTTGGATAAAAGACAAGAAACCAGAAACTATGATAAAGACACTTGTTGATGGGTGGTTTGCTATATTTGGAATGCCTTCTAAAATATTATCAGACAACAGGGGAGAATTTGAAAATGAAAAAGTACGAAAGATGGCAGAAATATGGAATATTAAAGTACTGACCACAGCATCTGAATCTCCATGGAGCAATGGAACATGGGAAAAGATGGTAGGCATAACCTAAGAAAGCTTAAGAGAGATGAAAGATGATGAGGAAGTGGATTGGTCCATAACATTAAGATGGATAGTGAGTGCTGGAAACTGCTTAATAAATAATGATGGTTTCTCCCCTTACCAATTACTATTTGGAAAAAAACCTTCTTTGCCAAATTTAATGGGAGAAAAGAGTTCAAGTCCTGCAAGCAGAGAGAAAGGTATGGAAGAAAGCATAGTAAGGGATACACTAAATGCAATGCAAAAGACCAGAGAAGTGTTTATCAAAAATAAGTCTTGTAATAAGATAAGAATTGCTTTAAACAAAGCAAATCTTGGGCCAATTCATACAATGTACAAGACTCACAGTCAGGTGACAAGGGATGGGTTAACTTCACGATTATAGTCATGTAGAAAAAATTGAAGATGAAGAAGAGGTTCTGCTAGGATTTGAAAACAGAAGCATAATTAAGGCTAAAGAAAAAGAACTACAAAGCTGGAGAGAAAACAAGGTATATGAAGAGGTAAATGATGTTGGACAAAAAGCTATATCTACAAGATGGATAGTAACTGAAAAGGTAAAAAGGAGGGGGAAAAGGATATGTAAAGCAAGACTGGTAGCTACAGGTTTTGAAGAAGAAATGGCTGAATGGGAAAAAGATGCTCCTACATGCAATGCCGAAATTTTAAAACTGACAGTAATAAAATTGAAAGTTTGGAAGTGTTATATGTTACATGTAAAAAACTACATATCTACAAGGTGATGAAATACAAAGAGAGGTATATTTAAAACCACCTAGCGAAGATGGTTGGAGTGGATTATGGAAATTGAAGAAAACTGTTTATGGGCTCAAGGATGCAGCAAAGGCATGATACTGTAAGGTGGTAGAAGTAGTGGAGGAGCTTAAAGGTGAGAGAATTAGATTAGAACCTAATCTGTTCTTCTGGAGGAAAGACAATAAATTGGATGGTATTTTATGTACACATGTAGATGATTTTTGCTATGGAGGACCTGAAGGATTTTTAAAGGAAACAATTGGGAAATTGAAAGGGAAACTGCAAGTAAGAGAACAAGAAAGTACAAGTTTTCAGTATATAGGAGTAATATGTAGTAGAGCATAAGGAAAACAGAATTTGTCTTAATCAGTGGCAGTATATAAATTCTATAAGAGAACCAGAAGCTAAAAGGTTTACAGGTAATAGAGTATTAGGACACAAGGAGTTAACAGATTACACATCAGTGGTAGGACAGCTGGTTAAAATAGTGAGAAAAACTAAGAACATAATGGGAGAAGTGATAATAAGTGAGTTCGAAGCAGAAAAGATTTACTGGGAAGCCTATGCAGATGCTTCATTTGGGAATATTGAAGCTGGTCATACACAATTGGGTTATGTGATATCTTTGACAGGTGGTAAGAGAAGTCACAAATGGTGGAAATCCAGAAAATCAAGAAAAGTAGCAAAGTCCACCACTGGAGCAGCAGCTCTGAATGTGGGGGAGGCCATAGAAGGACCGATATATTTCAAATATTTGTGGGATAGTAGGAGGGAGAAAATTAGAAGCTTTGGTTAAAACTGATAGTAAAACCTTAATGACTGCAGTAAAATCAAGTACTGGAGTAAGTAGTAAGAGATTAAAAATTGATATTGTAGCAATAAGAGAAACAACAGGATCTGGAGAAATAAAGGAGGTGAGATGGATAAAAAGAAAGCATCAAATAGCTGATGTATTGACTAATGCAGGAGTTTCAGGGGACAATATTAATTACGTAGAGGGTAAAGAATTGGAGAATAATGGAAATTAGAGGGGATTAGGATAAGAAGAGATTGGAGGAGAGGGAGAAGGAGATAAGTGTGATTATATGTCAGTTTTGGAAGTTTAATCATTATTGTTTTATTTTTATTTTCTGCATTAGTGAAATGGTATGGGTGTTATTCATTTACAAAATGTATAAAATGCATGTTTAATTTTATAAAATGTTTTTATAGCAAAACATTATGTTTAAAAGTATCCGCTTGCGTTGTGACGTCATAGGGCGACAAATGGTGGGAGGGAGCAAAATGTAAACAATGCTGGTGTGAGGGATAAAAAAACTGTTTGGTGCAGTAGAGAGAGCTCTCTGATGGTTAGGTTGTCGATTTTAGGTTGTAAGTCTGTTTTGTGGTTTTTTTGTAGTTGTAAGCTGGATTATACAAGAACAACAATGTGAACAGGTGGGTGGATTGCATAAATGTAGCATTGTTGGATGGGTTGGGCTAGCAAACCTTTAACTAGTGACTCCTGTGCCAGTGTCAAAAACCCATAACCAACAGTCCAAAACTAAACAGTGACTACCTTTAGATATGAAGGTACACTACTGTACAGTACACTAATGTGTACCTTTGTGCTCATTAAACTCAACACCAGGATTTCCTAGCAACCTCAAGTTAAGAGAAAAGGATGATTCTATCATATTTGTTTAAGGAGCAAATTGTCCCCTCCGTAACAATAGGGCTAAGGGCTTTACAATTCTTACACAAAATTTAAAACTAAGTTCATTTCGCTGCATTGACAACCTTCTCTAGCAACATTTTTCTTAAGGACATTCAAACAATGGCAAATGATCAGGATTACACTTTATTTGCGCTGATTTGATTACGCAACTTAGAAAAAAACACAGCATTCTTGAACATATGGGTATTTGGCCTCTAACCCACACAAATTCTTAACTCTTCTTCAAGGATTTATTCTTAACTCTTCAAGGATTATGTCTTTCTAGATAAATCCTGAGAGCTATAAGTAGATTCCCCTTCATTGCTTACTAAAGCAGTTAATTTAGGCACTATAATATATCTGGGAAGGGGTTTGCTTTGACATTTTTAGCCAAACAATGAGGCAAAAAAACAGACCCCCCTCAAACTAAGCCTTACAAGAAAGGGGTTGAAGCTTACTAACAGACTTTGCTGCAACAAAAGCTAAAGAAAAAAGTGTTTTGAAAGTAAAGTTCTCAGGGTAAGTGTTATCCAAAGGCTCAAACTAAGGTTAGGTCAAAATTAAGGGCTAAATCCAAATCCCATCCTAAACAATTCTAGGAAGATTTTGGGACTTTGAACTCAAAAGGCTGGAAGACCTCATCCCAAGTCATGAGCAATACATATTCATGTAGCACATCCCAGAAATAAAGAAAACATAAAACGTTATACTTTGAGCCCTGGAACAGTAGGTTGCTTGGTGTACCTGAGATACCTTAAGAACTTCATTGGGTTATCTACAGTGGTATGGGTGCTGGAAATCCCTCAGTACAAGCACCATGATCAATAACTATGATCAACAACTGACAACAGTTATTGATAAAAGGTCTAACAGTGTAGGGCTTTCAAGACCAAGGATTGATCCCGAACTGCTCTCCAAAAGCCTCTACCTTGCAAGAGACAAATGAGAATTTCTATGCGGTCAGATGAAGTATGCTGGAATCATCTTAAATGCAACTGTTTAAAAAGTGCTTCCTGATTGGCAGAAGGTGAAGAACTACTGCCAGGAGAGGTGGCTCAGGGAACTATTTACTTTGGGGTCACCAAGGGCTGAGAAATTGTTGAAAACTTTCATCATGAGTGCAAATGGAGGAAGCATAATTATCTAGATTCAACCACTCTAGAAGAAAAGCATTGACCATCCATGTCAGCGATTATGGCAAGGAGCACAGTTAATTGGGAATTTTGTGTTTGGGCAGCTGTGAACAGATCACTGTTCATGGCTCGCCAAAGGTTCCAAGGCTTCTGACGTACTTGGGGATGAAGAGACCATTCTGACAGAAGACTTGTCCTTTCCTGATGAATTGGTCAGTGATAACGTTTTTTGTGGTTCCTCCCTGGTGCAAACTGTGGTAGAAGAATCATGTTCAACGACTATCCATATAAGTTTCTCTGCTACCCTAAACAAATTTCTTGATGTGTACTTCCTTCATTAAGAGGTTGAATTGTTGGAGCAGGCTATCATCGCCTAGTCTCTGTTTAGTTGTTTTACTTGTGTAAGACTTTCCAGTCTGCCAAAAGCTCGAAGTTGCTTGTATATATTTTGCTCTACTATACAGTCCAACTCCCTAATATTTTTAAATTCTCCAGAATGGCACCCCAAACTGACCCCAAAGCAACTGAAGAAATTGTGGGGTCTGGACTCTAGAATCTAGAGTCTTGACCAATCTCCCCATCAAGGATGAAAATGTAAAAGTCTGAAGAAATTGACTGGAATTGGGTCCAGAAGATGAGACCTGACCCAAAAGTTCTTGAGGTAAAATTCAATTGGTTATTCCTAGCTGGACCATGTTAAAAAAAAAAATTTGCTAAAGGGACATTGACCCAAAGGATGTAGCCACTTCTTGGTTTAAGGTTTTTAAGGGTTGAGATCCTCTCAGTAGTGATTATTAGAATGCCCAGCACCAAGGCCAGATGCAAAGACAATTCTTTGCCCTCAGGATCACCTGAAAAGAGCTAGCAAGAACTAACCTGTCATCAGAGTTTAGGAGGACTTTACACCTAGTAGATGACTCCCTCCCACTAGCAGAGGCAAAACATGGGAGAATGTGTGTGGTGCCATGCTCAAACCAGCACACACAGCTTGAATGGGAAGACCTTCCCTTTGAAGACAAAGTGCAGATACTTCCTTGACCGAGGATGGATTGGGACAAAGAAATATACATCCTGCGCAGCAACAGAAAAGTCAGTCACACTTCCATGCGGCTGCTAAAGCTGAATTGAATGACTCCATCAAAACTTGGGCGAATGAATGAACTTATTGAAAATGGAAATGTCCAGTATTGGTCTCCACCTCCCACCCCCAAGCTTTGGGAACAGGAAGGAGTTGATGGTAAAACTTCACCTACTTGTCTAGAATTAGCTCTATCATCTCTTAATTCCTCCTTCAAAACTCAGAACTTCAATGTGTGAAGAGGGCATGCAGGGAAGAATAATGGGAATGGTGACAGTGGTGGAAGAGTAACAAAGGTAAAAAGCATCAGTTACTGTTGCCTTTGCAATTCTTTCACTCAAAACGAGAGCCTTGATCACCTTGAAAGACCTTACTGAAGCAGAAGAACTCGAGGGAGGTTTGGGTTGATATTCCGAGCAGAACTTTCATGCAGAAAAGGCAGCAGGTGCAGGACTCTAGAGGGAAGACTTCAAGGATTGTGCTCTCTATTCTCCTAATTTGAGATTTCTTTGGCAGTGGCCTTAAACACTTTGGGATTAAGGAGACAATGATGAGACGAGCCAAAACAGCTACTAACCACTGAGCTGGAGCTATTTTAAAAGTATGAACAAAACTGTTCCTGTCATTTTAAACAGTTGTAAAAAATATGTGACATTCCTCCCAAAGCTTTGGAAATACATCTATAAAGGTAAGGTTAATACTCCAACACCACATCACATCAAGAACCACTGTCCCCTTCAGAAATACCAATTATTTTTCATTATTATTTTTCTTTCTTACCTGGTGTAGTAAATGAGCAGTCATGCTAAGAATGACATACAGACTTCATAAGTGCTTCTACCTCACTACTGGGCCAAAATACCTTACCGTTTTGAGAGCTCTTCGCTCCCATGGGGCAAACAGCTTGATAAGCTTGCATCTTGAATGGAGGAAGGCTGAAAATCTGACACTGCATCTGGATCATAACACAGCTCTTAGTGGCTCCATAAACCTGAAAACTGAAGCAGTGGCCTTCCTAGAACCATCTTTAAGGGATACACTTCCAAGATTGCCTCAAAATGTGTTGTAACAGAATCAGATAGCTTCAACTTTTCCCTTGTTTTAACAGGGCCAAGGCAAAAGCAAACAAAAGTGCACTGATCAACGGAGGTATCGTCAGCAGAGAGAAGAGGGTAAAGCAGAGCTATGCAACATAAGATTTGGTTAAAAAACCAAAACAGAATAACCAAAAACAAAAGAGAATCACCCAAATCACAGTTGAAATCTGTTGAGTCTAAAGGAAAAACTCAGACATCACAAAACAGCAAATCTGTGAACTGAGACAGTGGGGCAATAGATGCCTGAGACTATGATGTACTAGGACCCAAAGCAATTTTGTCACAGGATGTGATGGATGCCCCACATGGCTGGGAGGAAGCAGGTGAATCACAACTTGACTGGGAGGGAGATGGTAGAGGATTCTCATATGATATCACCACAGTACACCCCAACCTCATGCTTACACAACAAATCAAAGAGATGAAAAATTTCAACTTGGGAGATGATCCTGCTGAGATGACAATCACAGCTGTCTGCACAACACTATAAGTGTCAGAAGAGAATGAGCTGCTAGTACAAATATAGTAGGTACAATTGTCAAAAGGTTAGGAATACCAGGCAATAAAGGAGGAAGTGAGTAAGAGGGGAAGGGATAACATCAGAAACATGACATTTTCATAATAAAATAAAGTTTTAAGTATACTTACCCAGTAGTTACATTGCTATTGTTTAAAAAACCGAATGGCAGCTAGAATTCAAAATTTGCTCCAGCAGAAAAAAAAAAAAGGCGGCTAGGCGATACCCTCTCTACCCACTGGTGGAGGAGTGAGGAACTACCTTAACACAAAACTTCAGTCGTTTATGCCCTACATTCATGAGAGGGGAGGAGGGAGGGCTTTGATCATGTGACTACTGGGTAAGTATATTTAAAACTTTATTTTATTATAATGTCATTTTTAAGTATGTAACTTACCCAGTAGTTACATTGCTGATTCCCACACTAAAGAAGGTGGGACCATGAATAAATAGAACTATAATTAAGTTTGTGTTAACCCTTAGTGGACGGACTGAGCTTGAGTGTGAAGTAAAACAGGTTTGGGGAGGTGGACGGATTGAGATTGAGAGTGAAGCAGAATTACGCACCACTGTTATGGTAATAATGATTCAAAACAAAGGTGCCAATACTTCTATATGCTATAAATTCACTAATGGCAACTTTTGTACAGACGTGAGAGTTCGGCCAGTATCAGTAATGCTTCTGACTTCAAGGGGGAAGGTACTGCATCTCTCTCTCTCTCTCACATGAGTCTTTGTGTGAATTTGCTTGTAAATATACGAAGGGGTTACTGATGTTTTTTGTTTTTGTCTTTTACAATAGTATGTCGGTTGTAAATGTAATTTTACAAAGAAAATTGCAAAGAAATATGAGAAAAAGCATGTAAATGTAAAAAAAAAGAGTTACTGAATCTTCCTTCCCGTAAATTTATGTAAATATTTTACAACAAATATGCAAAAAATCTGTTACTGCTTTTATTTCTTATCTGTTTTGATATTGTGTGAGCAGTACAGTCATACATCGAACTTACGCGAGGTTAGGTTCCGAAGCCCCTCGTGCAAGGTGAATTTTCGCGTAAGTTTGGCATGTCTTTAAAAATGCTAATAAATGTTTATTTCCAGAGTTCAAGTACTAAATATGACCCTAATCATGCTCCCAAAGTATTAAGCTAACTTTTAAATGAACTAAAGTTAGTGTAATTTATTTAAAATTTAGCTTATTATCCTTAAAAAGGAATACAGTAAATGGTTGACATAAAAATTGAGTACTGCACAGTTTCATATAATAGCGCATTTACAGTAGGTAAACACGATATACTAATGTTACCCTGATTCATGGGATGCCGTTTTCTTTGTCACTTAGAGTAAAAGCCGTTTTCTTTGCGTCACTAGGCAAAACGTCATGTGTCAGTCAACAAAAGTACAATTCCATAAAATACCGACTTGGAAAACATGTACATAATGTTGAGCTTAGAAGGTAGTACAGTACAGGTAAAATTCAATCAATTTAAAATTATATACTGTACAGGTAATGACGTACTGAGAAATAATAAGTTGTAAAAGTATGTTTGAGCGCTAACTACTTAGAGAGAGAGAGAGAGAGAGAGAGAGAGAGAGAGAGAGAGAGAGAGAGAGAGAGAGAGAGAGAGAGAGAGATACTGTAATAAAGTAACTGTACTGTTTTTTAAACATCGTATTTATGCATAAATATATAAATACAAATTTTCCATTCTGATTTTACACCTAAAAACACAAAAACTTCAAAATTAAACACACTTTCTACAGGGGTATCATCTTTGAAAAATGCAGTAACTAAGGGTATCACATCTTGTAAAAGTACACCAACTGAATGTGCTGTAATTACATGCACATACAGATTGCACCAGCACTTTTCTCCGAGGTGAACAGAGTAATTTTCAAAGAATGACACTTATACAACTCTTGGTTACATCTCTGATATTACATTAACGAATTCATTTTATCAAATGAGCGCGACTGAACAACCTCATCTCAAGGTCATGTAAAGTCCTTGTGACAAAGACTGCAAATGGACATAATACTTGTATGATATTTATGTACAGAAATATAAATATAAATTTTCCACATTGATTTTACAGTTAAAAGCATGAAAACTTATAAATGTACTTCAAACACTAAACAAGCATTTTCTGCAGGGGTATCATCTTTGAAAAGTGCAGTAACTTTGCAAATGGCTATCACATCTTGTACAAGTACACTAAGTGAACGTGCTGAAATTATCTTTGCATCATATTTATGCATGTACAAAAATAAAAATAATACATTTTCGATACAGATTGTACACATGAAAGCATGAAATGCATTTTTCATAGAGATTTTACACATGAAAGCATGAAATGCATTTTTCATAGAGATTTTGCACATTAAAACATCAAATGCATTTTTCATACAGATTTTACACATAAAAGCATGAAATGCATTTTTTCATACAGATTTTACACATAAAAGAATGAAATACATTTTTCATACAGATTTTACACATAAAAGCATGAAAACTTGTAAATTACTTCAAAAATTAAACACCCACTTCTGCAGGGTTTCTCGAGAATTTCGTGTGTCTGTGAAAAAATCTATATGTATGCCCATTAGTTAGGTTCCAGTGAAAAGTTCGGTGTGTGAATTCCTGCAACTTCGAATCGTGTAAGATCAAGTTTTACTGTAATAATAATTCTACAAAATCCAAAAAACTTATTTATTAGAAAAAACATATAAGTTGGTAAAATTTACGATTGTCTTGTAAATGAGGCCCCACAAGACGTTGTAAATAGTCATTTTCAACTTCTCGTGGAAGGTAGGGGAAATTTTTTCGAATTTTTTTATTTGTACATTGTGAATGTATGTGTCATTCTCTTCCATAATTTTTTTTTATTTTGCTGACCTCAAAGTTTCCCCGGTCTGCCGCACATTGATAAATTATGCCATCCCTTAAGGGTTAACCTTTTATTCGGTAAAAGGAAAGTAAGTTCCTTACCTGTTAAGTGAGCGATCCATACTGATTCTGCCTCTTAAATATGGAGCTCTTCTTAACTGCAAGACGTGGCGAGGGAGCCATGGGACGTCTATAGCAAGTATATTATCCTTGTGACCTAGAAGGGTTCATAGGACACCAAGGATGACCAAACAAATGGCCCTGCTCAGGGTGCAGTACCAACCAAAAACCATAAAATAATTTTTAAAGTAAATTGTATTTTTCCTAACTATACAAAACCTGAGGTCCTTTACATTGGGGATCATAACCCGAGGTCCTTTACATTGGGGATCATACCTAATGTAAAGGACCGAGGATTTGTATACTGTGTCGGAACAAACCAATTGATGGGTAGCACCACTAGCCTACACCAAAATTAAACCCCTTAAAAAACTAATGACTGAGAGGTACTCCCAAAACACAGCACAATGCAACCCCAGACCCCCAGCAAACTCGAAAACCTGAGTCAAAGAGAAGGGAATACTAAGGAAGGATGAACTTCCTCATCACCTTCATCCAATACCGTGCCAACCACTACAAAAGGGCCTAGGGTACTGCAATTATTGTATGTTATCTCCATATCTCGTAGATAATGCGAGGCGAACACTGACCTACTCCTCCAAAAGGTCGCTTGTACAATATATAGAAGAGAGAGACAAATTGCGTCTGAAGGCCAGAGAGGTCGCAACCGCTCGTACTTCATGTGTTTTACTTTCAAAACACTGCACTCCGCATCATCCAAATTGTCATGAGCCTCCACTATTACACTTTGAATAAAGAAAGCCAACACGTTTTTTGAGAGGGGTCGAGAAGGATTTTTAACAGAGCACACAGATGGTCCGAGTTACCTCTAATAGACTTGGTCGCATGAATATAGAACTTGAGAGCTCTAACGGGGCATAAGTGTCTCTCCTCTTGTCTGTCAACTAGATCTGTAAGATTACGAATCTCGAACGACCATGGCCAAGGCCTGGTTGGGGTTCCATTCTTGCCCATAAAACCCATATTAAAGGAACAGATAGCGTTTCCATTTGCAAAACCTACTTTTTTATTTAAGGCATGCACTTCACTTACCCTCTTTGCTGTAGCTAAGGCTACTAAAAATAGCGTCTTTCTCTTCACCTCCCTCACTGTACTGAGAGGTTCAAATCTATCACTCCTAAGCCACTTCAGAACCACGCCCAAGTTCCAGTCTATTTATCTTGGTCCTTCCGTCCTCTCCTTATCAAAGGACTTAATTAAATCTGACAAATCTTTGTCTCCAGACAAATCTAGACCACGGTGTCGAAACACTGAGCCCAACATAGCCCTGTACCCCTTAATGGTAGAAGAAGATAATAGCTTCGTCTTCTTCAAGTACAAGAAAAAATCGGCCACTTGCGCTAAAGATATCTTTGAAGAAGAGACTCCCTCTCTCCTGCACCAGTCCCTAAAAACATTCCACTTGGCCTGGTATACGTCCGAAGAAGACCTCCTTCTACATTCTGCAATAGCTTCTGAAGCTTGCTGAGAAAATCCCTTGGCTTTGAGGAGACAGTTGATAGTCTGACTGCAGTTAGCACTAGATCTGACAGACCCTCGTGGAACTTTCTTACGTGAGGCTGCCTGATTAGATCCTTCCTTTGAGGCAAAAGCCTTGGATAATCTGTCAGAAGTTCCAGCAGATCTGGGAATTATTCCCTCGATGGCCAAAATGGGGCGATCAGAGTCATTCTGACATTCTTGTATGTCCTGAGTTTGTTCAACACTTCCCTGACTATCTTCAATGGCGGGAAGGCGTAAACTTCCAGATTCTCCCAATTCTGAACCATGGCATCCGTAGCCCAAGCCTGATGGTCTGGAATAGGAGAACAATAAATTGGAAATCTGTTGTTCTTGGCTGTGGCAAATAGGTCTACCAGCGGAGTCCCCCAACACTTCCATATTTGTTGACACGCCAAGGGGTGCAAAGTCCATTCCGTCGAGATCACTTGCTTCTTGCGACTGAGCAAGTCTGCACTTACATTTAGTTTCCCTTGAACAAACCTTGTCAATACTTGCATCTGATTTTGCTTCAGCCACAATACCAGAATTCTCATCACCTCGCAAAGGGAGAACGAGTAACTCCTTGTTTCCAAATACATGACAGAGCTGTTACATTGTCCGAATAGACTACTACTACCTTCCCTCTGATCTGTTCTGCAAATTCTGTCAACCCTAGATGAACAGCTACCAGTTCTTTCATACTGATATGCCACTTCTGTTGGCTTTTGCTCCAAACTCCTGACGTCTCTCTGTCCCCTAGAACCGCACCCCATCCCTGGTCGGATGCGTCTGAAAAGAATGTTAGGTCGGGTTCAATGGAGCTAGAGACTTTCCTTCCATCAATCTTTCTCTTGACAGCCACCAAAACAGATCCTTCTTGATTTCCTCGGAAATCTCGAAAACGAAGGAATCCGGAAATTCCTTCCTCCACCACTTCGCTTTTAGATAACACTGCAATGGCCTCATGTGGAGGCGCCCCAGATCCATGAACATCTCTAGGGACGACAACGTCTCCAGAAGGCTCATCCATCCGTACGCAGAGCAAGTTCTGAGAGCCAGAAATTTAAAAACTTTTTGACGGCAAGAATCGACTCTTTGAACCGACGGAGACGCCTGAAAATCCACTGCATCTATCTGAATTCCCAAATATACTGTCTTCTGAGAAGGGATCAGACATGACTTCTGATGGTTGATTAGAAGACCCAACTCCTCTGCTAATCTTAAAGTCACTTGAAGATCCTCTGTGCACTTCGCTAGAGTTCCTGACCGAAGAAGCCAGTCGTCGAGATATAGAGATACAGTAAACCCCCCATTTTGCGTTCTCACGATTCGCGGACTCACGCATTCGCGGGTTTCTCTGTGGAACATATCTACCCATTATTCGCGGAAAATTCGCCCATTCGCAGTATTTTTCACTGAGAAATACTCACTAATTACTGTATTTTCATATAATTTTCATGAATAAATGCATTTTCTGTGATAAAACTATTAAAATAGGTATAAGCATTTTTAGAGGGTTTCTTCTGTGTTTAAATTATCAAAATGGGCAGTTCAAAGTGTTTTTAGATGGGTTTTAAGTATTCACGGATTTTAGCTAAGGGGCTAAAAAATTCCCTGGTTATCGGGAGGTTCACTGTATCCTGATCTACTGTTAATGGAGCCACTTCGAAAATGGGGCTAGAATCCTGGTAAAAACTTGAGGTGCTGTCAAAAGGCCGAAACAGAGAGCCTGAAACTGGAAAACTTGGTTCCCAAATACAAAACGTAGATACTTCCGAGACTCTTGATGTATCGGGACATGGAAATATGCGCCCTGCATATCCACCGTTACCATCCAATCTCCCTGTCTGATGGGTGATAGAACCATGTTGTTGGTCTCCATGCAGAATTCTGTCCATTTTACAAACTTGTTTAACGCGCTGACATCCAACACGGGTCTCCAAGCCCCCGAAGCTTTGGGAACTAAGAACAGGCGATTGTAGAAGCCTGGACAGCTCTGATCTTCCACTGCTTCTACAGCTCTCTGTCTAACAGGGCCGACACCTCTTCGGAAAGTGCCATGGATTTCTTTGAATCGCCTAAGTAAGCTGTCAAAGCTATCAGTACCCTTGAAAGGGGGGGCTGAACCACAAAAGGAATGCGGTAGCCCCTTCTCAGAGTCTCCACAACCCAGCTCTCTGCTCCTATCTTTCCCCAACACCTCCAAAACAGTAGAAGTCTTGCTCTCACCGGTGCACAGAGGATGTGCTTTTCACTTCTTATTGGCGGACCGGGGAACTTTCTTAATTGATCTAAGAGGGAACCTTGTTCTTCCTCTAGAGTTTGCTGATCCTCTATAATCTCCTCTACCTCGAAAGAGCACTCCACACGAAGATGAAGACAAAGTCGGATGTACAACTGGTGAAACAACAGAAGTCTCTCTTGGTCTTTTGGAGGTTGAGCCAGTAAATCCTGTGTAGATTTCTTCTGAAGAGCCGAAGAAATCTCCACTAACAGCTCCTCTGGAAACAGGTTCTTCTTATTAAGAAGTGCAAACAACATGACCAACCTGTGAATTTTTGACACTCCCTTCATAAGAAAAGAACACCATAATTCTCTCTTTTTAAGGACGCCTAAAGAAAACATAGCAGTCAGTCCCGAAGCAGCGTCGATAACTCCTTGATCTAAAACGTTAAGGACCTCCGATACATCCGTCAACGTCTCCTCATCCAAAGAAGAACATGCAGAAATCTTGCAGCCCAACGCTCCAATGGACCAGTCCAAAAAACTGACCACTTCAAAAACACGAAAGATGTGCTTCAACAGGTGACCCAGTTCGAGCGTAGAAAACACAACCTTCGCCGAATTAAAAGCTGAACGTCTTGAAGCGTCGATAAGCCCCGAGAAGTCTCCCTGGGATGAGGCAGAAACTCCCAAAGAGAAGGCTTCCCCAGTCTCGTAGCAGAGTTGTCTCTGAGACGTCAGTCTGGAAGGAGGAAAAACACAAAACAATCTTCGCAAGTTGCGAAGCACTCTTCTTCCAATCCCTCGAGAGAGAAGAGTCCGGAGAGGAAGGCGCTACATGAGAGAACGAATCTGGAAGACTCTCAACAAAGAATTTCAAAAGCTTCTTGTAAGCGGTGGAATTGTGACTCTCCTGTTCTGTTTCCTCATCACCTTCTTCGTCTGCTTCCTCGTCCAAATGTGTAGGGGAAACACTACCAGAGAACGAGTCTTGTTCTGAGTGGGTTGCATAAAACCTAAAACCTTATCCAACTTCGCCTGAATGGAAATTGCCGAAAGGTCCTGAACTTCCTCCTCGGAAATATGTGTTGGAGAACCTGAGCGTCTGGCAGACGAGAGGCGAGTTGGCGCCAACGAACGAGTTGAAGCTTCAGGCGCAAGAATGTGCTTCTCCTGATACTAGCGCTCACATGCTACCTCCTCTTCATCATCCAGTGGAAACGACTGCTTTTGGCCTCCACATCAAGCGAAATCCTCTTATTCTTCTTAGCAGAGGTTAACTGGTGCCTTGGAGCCAACTCTGGTGCTCCCTCACCGTCTCAGGAAGGCAAAAAAACCTCCAGAGCCTCCCACCAAGTACAACCAGGGGAAGGAGAAGCAAGAACAAGCATTTGCTTCTTGGGTACTGCCTCAAGCGAGTCACTGTGAGACCTTTTAAGCGGGCGAGACTTGCCTGAAGAAGACCATTGGCATCTGGGCGAAGACTCTCCCGAACTCGACAGGTTTGCAAACTCCTCTCTGGAGACGCCTTTCCAATGGTGCTCCTTAGTGGTCTGGGAGTCGACATCAGATCCGCCTGAGGGGGCGACTACCCGGGAGCAGACCCCGTTCGCCTCCCTTGGGCCTCCAGTATGCTTCCTCCCGGGGGATGGGGAGTCTAGCAGGGACCTTTGCCTAGGAGCACGAGCGGGCCCAGTAGCCACCTCCTCCACTTCAAAAACACTAACAGTTGTCACTTTATCCTCCAAGGATTTTACAGAGGATTCCAACTTCTCAACAGCATTTTAACAAAAATTTCACGTTCATACGGGCTTCGAGGCTGGTCACGGCATCGGGTCCCAGTGAACGGAAGCCAGGTGAAGGAACAGGTTGATTAACAGGAGGGGTGTTAATGGGAGAAATGGAAAGTTCATGACCCTGATTATCTACTTCCTTTGAGGAAGCTCTAACTGCAGCTTTCTGCTTCCTATCAGAATCTAACTTTTTCATCCTACTTGAATAAATCTTCCACTTCCCTTCATCCCAATCTCTACATTCATCACAAGTCAAATCCGGGTTACAGTCCTGACCTCTACATGCTGTACAAACAGTATGTGCATCATAAATCTCTTCAGCCAACCTACTTTTACACCCTTTGCTGCAAAGTCTAACTGCCCTGTTCTTACCTGAGCTCAAGTCTGACAGACTGCAAAGAAAAGAGGGTAGCTAAAATAACAAACTAGAAATGATGTAACTGCTTGTCCTAACTAAATACTGAAGACAAAACACTAAGTACATCACCAAATTCCAATAACAGAATATTCCTGAATACTAGCAGCTGCTGCAAACAGGTGTGTACAGCACATGTCGGCAGAAACGACTGTAGTTTTGTGTTCAGGTAGTTCTTCATTCCTCCACCAGTGGGTAGAGGGGGTATCTCCTAGCGCCATATTGTTTTTTGTTTTTGCTGGCACAAATTTTGAATTCTAGCTGCTGTTTGGTTTTTGAAACAAGAGCAATGTAACTACTGGGTAAGTTACATACTTAAAAATATGGAATCAATGATGATATGGGGTGGAAAAATTATTGAATAACTTCAGTACAGTCTGACTCTTAAAACCAGCACCCTTGGGACCAGGCCACTGCCAGACCACAGAAAATCCTAGATGACAGAAATCACCCCTAAAAACCCCCTTTGTAAACAAAAACTTGTCAGCTCATTTCACATATATATTGGTGTTATCAAAAGTAGAACAAAGCTTATGAATAATCACTGTCATTTGTTAGGTTTAGTTCATTATGAAAATTCTGGTCTGCTCCATATTTACACCTCTGCTACGCCAGAGCTTAAACCACTTTATAAGTGCACTGTCAAATTCTGATCTTAATGAGAGAGAGATAGAGAGAGAGAGAGAGAGGTATTAAGAATAATGATAATGGAAAGAAAAACCCACACGATTCCTGTGTGTAACTTGTTTACTTGTAAATATTTACATATTACTTGAATCTCAAGTACTTTCAGGTCCTTACTGTGATCCTTTTTCAAGAGATGTGAAGATGGTCAGGCTGGTTCAAGGCCCAGCAATCTTCTGGAACTTCTCCCTGTGATATGATGACTGTCATGGTTTCCATTCTCTTGAGAGTTGTTAATCCCCTCCTGTCGGTCTGATATCCTGATCTGATGGTCAGTGGGATTAACCCTTGTGGTAAGTGAGTGGTCACCATCGGTCTGTTGGGCAGGAGACCTAACCTCCAGGTCAGAAGGGTCAATCTTAGCTTCTTTTAATATTAAAGCTCGGCTTATGGGATCTTCTGAGGTAAATCCTTTGTTTCCCTCTATCACTTTAATCTCTCTGGTGAGTGCCCCTTCCAGAGAGATTAAAGTGATAGAAGGAAACAAAGGATTTACCATTGACCCTTCTGATCTGGAGGTTAGATCTCCTAACCAACAGACTGATGGTGACCACTCACTTACCACAAGGGTTAATCCCACTGACCATCAGATCAGGATATCAGACCAACAGGAGAGGATTAACAGCTCTCAACAGAATGGAAACCAGGACAGCCATCATATAAATGACAACACAGGGAGAAGTTCCAGAAAACTGCTGGGCCTTGAACCAGCCTGACCATCTTCACATCTCTTGAAAAAGGGTCACAGTTAGGACCTGAAAGTACTCGAGATTCAAGTAATATATGTAAATATTTACAAGTAAACAAGTTATACACAGGAATCTTGTGGGTTTCTCTTTCCATCTTCAGAAGAAAACTGAAAGAAGTTTTTGTTTGGTTAATAATGATAATCCTAATAAAACTGTTTTACATACTGTATACAATTATACTTCATGCATTATTAATTTAAGAACACAGCAATCAGGTGCCATTTGAATTCTTGCTATGATTACATTCTTAAAATCGTCAGCTTACTGTGTTTTACTGATATCATCACAGCCATTCGTTGTGACATGAAACGCATTTGGGAGATTCATTTTTTCGTGAATTACCAGAGCCTGGGTTTAAAAATGCAATTTACTTTATTTATTTATAAATGCAGTAAATCGACAGAAATAAAGGTGTGATTTCATCAGTATCGGATGCTGCTTTTGCCTCTTCCAAAATGTTTTGTGGCCAGCACATTATTAATTTCTTCAGTCACAGCTACAACCATAAATTTACTGGCATACTGTACTTTCATAACACTTTCCTCTCCACTGCGTGAAGGATGAATAAAGATTTATTTGTACTTTATTTATGGAAGTCACTATTGACAATTATTAATAGCAAATCTATAAAAAGTCGACAACTGTAACGCAACAATTAATACAGTAAACGTGTGTTAGTTTCGGTAAATGAAATCAGCAAGAAGCTGTTTCTCGATTAGACTGTTTATGTCAGTATACTTGCTGTTGTTGATGCCAGTGTCTTGCACACAGTAGTATGTGGTTGTTAATCATAAGAAACAGTAATGAATTCTTGGACAAGTCACAAGGTTGATAAGCCTGATTTAATGTACAAAGACTTGCATTTAACCTAATAAACTATTTCTTCTAGGCCTATTTATTAGTTAAAAGCTAACTCTGATATAATATGCATTATCAATGGTATCTACCAAAACTGAGACAGGCTAGAAAGCCTAGCCTAATGTAATCTCCTGAAAATACATCTTGCACTATACAAGATAAATTAAAATAAATTCCACGAAAGAAAGAGAAACAACGGAGTGCTGCAAGGCCTTTCGACATTGGTCCTTTACTTATCAGACTGGAGAAATATGAAAATAAGTTTTACAAAGAAGGCTAGTATAAATGACAGATAGGGATTACAAAGGAAAAATGTGTACCTGAAATCCAACACAATTAAAGAATTAGCACGTTCCATATTTTCATGATTCAGTTATACACTATACAAGATGTATATGAAATCACATATTTGGATGAAATTTTAATGACTGCATGATACACGAGTAAATACGCAAATTACGGTTCTTTTGTATGCTGTGTATTTTTGAGTTTCACAGAATGTTTCGTTGGCAATAAACTAAGCTTGTGTGTTTACAGAGTAAGCTTAAATTCCGAAATCTGAAAAAATCCAAAAACTGAAATGAGGTGTGGCGCCACACTTGTAGCACCTCAAGAGCTAATGGCAGCTGATTAAAAAAAGTCCCGGATCATGGGAGTTGCTGGCCACAGATTACCGAAATTTAGAGGTCGGACTGTACTAATACTAATAGTGAAGGAACTTGAATGCTATGTATATAATCCACATATAACTCAACTCAGTCACATGCACATCACTGCCCCACTTGCCAGATGAGGATAATGCGAGATGGTGATGCAAGACTTCACTACTGAATAACTCTTTTGAAGAATGTGTCAAATTCGACAGTAAACAACTGAGAGAGGTAGCGGACGGCACAGACCTGTCCCAACATGCCTTGGTTTTCTGGCAGAGGAGAAGTCTTACTAATATAGGGCAGTCCAAAGGGCTGGCTACAGACAGACAAAGGCTCTGACACCCTCTCTCTCTCTCTCTCAAAGGGGGGGGACACCAAAACAGTCGATCACTGTGAGGGAACTGCAAACCTTACCCATAATGTACTTGGTCGAGTGCCTACCTGACAATAGAAGTAAGCTCATATCTTCAAATTTACCTATCCGTTCCCCCCGAACCACATAGGGAACATTAGAAGATGGAACAGGCAGCATGAAAGAGAAGTAATGCCTGAAGAAGAATAATGAATAGATGGAGTAGACTTGTGAGTTATGATCAGACCTAACTGACTGCCTACATAAACTAACAGACTTTCGCATCTTCTGATATCTCACAATACTATTCATTCTCATCTGACTGTTCCTTACATTCTTACACCAGGGAAGAAAATGAAAATTAAATCACACTCATTACCCCTACAGTTAACTCCCATGTGACCATCATGTCCAAACGAATATATTTGGTTTCCGTAAAATTCATTGTTACAGCTCCTAATGCTTCTATCTCTGCTTGCTGTAATGACATAATGCAAAACAGAAGCACAATCTTGTGAAGTAGAAAAACAGCCAAAAAGTCAAAATTACTGGAGCCGATTCACATCGTATGCACAAAGGCACAACATGAATAATTCTGACAAGAATATAAATATTCTAACACCACCTGAGGGGAAACGGGTGATTACAGACAGTCCACCCGGGTGAGTCAAGCGTTATTTGTTTATTTTGAATGCCAACTGCACCTAATGGCATAAAGATGTAAGTTAACTTTTACAGTAGGTAAGATTCATCCCAAATAATACTTGATTTATGTGTATGTTATGTGTATGTTATTAGATTTAAGTCAGCTGATTGGTTAGGTAGGTTTGTAAAGTCACAAAAATTGGACTGTCTAGCATGCATGAGTTTTTTTTCTAGTAATTGCAAAAGGCTTGAGTTTTTGTTATCCTTTCACAGGATGCTGATTATCAAAACAACCATACTGCTTATTTGTAACACTTTTTTAATTATGAATTTTTTTGTCACATACACAATTTTGTATTCACAAATATTAAACCACAAATACCATTCGATATTCAGTTCA
This sequence comes from Macrobrachium rosenbergii, assembly GCF_040412425.1. Classification (NCBI taxonomy): domain Eukaryota; kingdom Metazoa; phylum Arthropoda; class Malacostraca; order Decapoda; family Palaemonidae; genus Macrobrachium; species Macrobrachium rosenbergii. The sequence continues at coordinate 4,581,673 of NC_089753.1, read as the reverse complement.
CCATACCTTAGAAATAACTTACACCCATGGGGAATTATAATTAATAAGTGCTTCTACACTGGCCAGGATTCGAACAACACTATCCCCTAAAAACTTGATATCACCCCTTAATTTTTACTATTACCAAAGTCTCAGGAATCTAAGTCAAGTACCTTTTCTAAATGGATGGTGTTACTAAATACCTTTATGTCTGGTAATCTAGCATATTAAGGGCATACACAGAAGTAACCTTTGTTTGTTACATTTAACTTCAGCTTCAGTTGTGATTTGTTCATGAGTAACAAAAAATGGCTCAGGCTATATTTTGTCTCATCACCAGTGTAGTCTATGAGAAACATCCAAAGGTAAGGAATATCTGTTTATGATCAATAACGAATTAAAGTAGGTAAAAGGCTTATTCATGAAATAGTAAAGACCTAAACTTGTATTCCACCTCAAAATTTTTGTGGTTGACTTGTAAGCACATCATTACTGTTTTGCAGTTAACAGCTTACTATTGTAATGAGACCACAAAATTACAGTACAATTACTGCATGTACTTTTGTTATCTTTCACAGGACTGATCCCTGAGGTTTACTGTTCAATCAACATCCTGTGCTGTAGGTTAGCCATACACTAAAAATTAAATACAAAATGCATAAAAGGCACCCATACTTACAGTGAGTTGATTTCCCATATACCCGATGTCCTTCAGTTCTCTTGAATACAATGTGTTGGTTATGACCACAATACTCTCATACTTCTGCACAACAGGCTCTGTGACAGACATGGCCTCACCTTCAGCAGCCCTGAAAAGGAGGTGAAAACATAATTACATGAATCAAGTTATTTTATGGGCAGAATCCTTTTGACTGCAAATACCGTATTGTTATTCTTCAAAATGTATGTCTAATTAGGAATCACACTATAACAAAAGGTACTGGTGGAAATAACAGGGGAAGGGCACACCAATGGGATGGGTTGGCCTCACTTGTTTGTTAACCACCAAGAATGAGGAAGTATGAATTCTCAAACTTTACTAGCTATTTACATGATGTTTCTAACCATCAAGGAAAAAGAAAGATGCTTACCAGTTTATTTCTTTATCAGACTTCACCTCCTTTTTAGTTGTGATAATCTTGACAGGCTGAGGGTGAGAAAAGCATTAGAAACAACTGAAACATTTAAGCATACTATGTATAATACTCAATAGAAATTTAGCTTCATTAGTTACAGAGAGTCAAATTGTTACCAAACTGGAGCGCCCCCGCCCCATGTAGTAACAATGTGTGTTCTACATTTTATGAAAACACACTGTAATCAGTCCCATGAGCAACATCTTTTTAAATATAAAACAGAACACAATATTCAAATCATCTTGAGGATATTGCTCTTATTTAATCCAGCTTTGTGTTAATGCAATTAGGGTATGTCTAACTGCATTCCTGTACATATGAAAACTCAGTTGAGTGAAAATGATTGATTCCTTTTTATGTGGAGTAAAAGACCACACCTATCTGTTTCCTAATAGGTCAGGGATAGATTGTTTATGTAAGTCCTTTTTCATCTGGTTAGAACATTTAACAAATGTCATAGCAATAAATTAAAACTGATTCATTAAAGAACTTCAAAAACAAAAATAATTTGCCTCACAGCTTTATACAAGAATGTGATAATTTCAAGGAAATTTTGCTAAACCTTCCTTTCTCTATTATCCTCCAACTAAAAACACTCTCTACGCTCACCCATGGACATCAGACAAGCAACAACTTTGCAAAATTTCAAACTACCACAAACCAAAAAGTATTCAATTTCTAGAAATTGTCACCTTCATATAAGTACAATACAACTATTGTCAACTTCTTAATCTGGAAATGATGTTCTGCATAGCCAAGATGACCCCATGCATCAGTTATTAAGAATTAAATATATCATTCCTAGACTATACCTAATATAACTTTTCATAATAAAATTTATTATTTGACTACTTACCTACTGTTAAAGTTAGCTTACATCTCCGCGGGAATAGGCGAGTCGATATTCAAACAAAAGATATGTTTCTCCTTGACAGCCCACAAGTTGTGGAAGAGGCTGGGTGGGGTCTACTTTAACAGTAGATAAGTATCCAAATAATAAATTTTATTAAGAAAATTTATATTATTTGGGATGAATCTTACCTACTGTTAAGTTAGCTGATTTCCACATTGAGAAGAGGATGGTGGGTAGCGCAGCTAGACAAAATCCACTCAGCCAACTGAGCTAAAGATTTCTTGCATGAAACCCAAAACATTCTTACCTGATCTGGAATCCTTTCTGGATCTTACTGCCACCAGAAGTTGGATTCCACTTAGGAGCCAAGGCTTTCAAACGTGTGCAGCGAAGAGCAGTACTGCAGAGAAAACTGCTTCAGTTCAGCTAAAAATGAAACAGAAGCAATGTGAGGGGACCCTTGTGCCTGGGTCCAAAGTCCTATAAAACGAGTCACAAAAAATAAATACCTTTACCATATAAAGGTACGCTCCTATATAATATAAGCACCCTCATGCTCCCCAAAATACTAAAACCCAGGATTCAAAACAAAGAGCCTGAAAGATTGCTCTTTCCTTAGTTCAGGAAAAGACCTTACTCGCTACTAGTAGCGGACTAAGGACTATACTGTTTCAAACATGATTCTGCATACTTAAGGTACTGAACAACAAAACCAAATTGCACTTCTACCACACCACATTAAACCCATCCTCATGCGACAATTTGTCACCAAATTAAATGAGGTAGCGACAGCTCTCACATTATGAATATTTATCTTCAATAAAGGTACATGGTATGGAGCTAGTTGTCATGCACTAGCCCAATCAAATATGTCACAGAGAACCTCGTGTTCTTCGACAAAGACATTCTAGGTTTGCCTCTTCCAGGCTTAACCTTTGACAAAGACATCTAGGTTTTCTAAAACCACAAAACAAAATGTTAAATTTGCCTTCTCCAGGCTTAACCTTTGACAAAGACATTCTAGGTTTCTAAAACCACAAAATAAAAGGTTAACTTTGCCTCTTCCAGGGTTAACCCTTGATAAAGATATTGCATTTTCTAAAACTACAAAACTAAAGATTAATTTTGCCTCCCCCAGGCTTAACCTTTGACACAGATGTTCCCAGTTCTAAAATCACAAAATAAAAGGATAACTGCCTCTTTCAGGGTTAACCTAGCTAAGTAAGCTTTAATTGCCCCTAGATGACAGAACTGTTTCCTCTTCTTCCCCACCAGAGATTAAATGGAATTCTTACAATTCTCTGAAAAGTTAGCCTTAATCTCATTCTTAGTTATAATGCAAAAAAATAAAACGGCATTCCCTTACAACAGCCTTAAGGAGAGTGCTTGCAATAAATTTACTCTTTTTAACTGTTGATATGCTAAATAAAAGACGTTTTCACAGTAAATCATTCAATGGAACTCATTCCAGAGGCTCAAAAGAATCTGCAGATAAACTTTTGACCTGAGTCTAAATCTAGAGAGAGATTGATACAGTGCTGAGTTGAAGGAGCTTCCATCTCAGTTGACTCCAAAATCTTAAGGTGCTGATCATCAGCCAGATCTAATAGCACACTGACGCAATACCAAGGAAAGTGTGGTATGATAGCCTTGAAATTAGGCAGGGAAAAAGTTACTATATCCAAGAAAGCAGAAACATTTTGATGTCTTCAAGGTTTCAGGTGCTGAAAATTCCTCCAGAAAGGCACGCTGAGCAATATGCAAACCACTGCTTCTGAGCTTCTGACACAAGGCCACAGTTGTTTTCCACTTGATTAAGGACAGAACCCACGGTACCTTTGAAAATCCCCTATTGGGAGGGGACAGTTGAGCATCTCGAAGTGGTCAAGAGTGAGATGAAGTTTGTGGAAGTGCATGAAATCCATGAAATTCTGTAGTCTGAGTTGATTTCCCCTTAATGGAAGACTACGAGATACATCTACCAAGAGAGCTATAAAGTTCAAAAATCATTTGCTCTGAGGCTACTAGGGCTCTACAGGAGTCACTGAGCAATTCCTGAACATGAAATTTGCTCAATACTTCCTTAGAGTAGATAGAGGGGAAAGGCCTATGAGTCTGAGTTGGGCCAAACTTAAAGAAACACATCCACTGCTCAAGCTGGTTGTACCTGTTCATCTGCATAATAATAGGTCTACGTTTGAGTGCTCCTCTAATCCCACACCAACTGTTGAACTTGCAGGTGTCATGGCCAATCTGTAGGTAGTTTTGTTCTTCTGAATCCCCACCGCCAAAAACACTGCCCTTCCACAGAATGAATTATCAAACCAATATCATGTAGTTCATTTCACTTAAAGAAGCAATCTTTACACATGACTTTGTTTCTGACCAGGGACAAAACTGCTAGGCATCTTCAATGGTCTTTCCACTGCCCTGACATCTATTAAGCTTTACCAGGTGGTGTTGACCCTTCTATGCTGTATGTAAGTGTAACGACACTAGTCAAAATTCTTTGTTTCGTGTTGCATGACAGAGGGGGAAAAAGCAAAACCTGGACGCAGGTTTAAGAGTAAAAATGGTCTACATCTAAGTTGTAATCTCTCTTGCTGAGACTGTACTGTAACTGAGCCTGATTATTCTGGCAAAATCCCCAGAGGCCATGTTTCTTAACAAAGAAAGCCCTTCTCATTTAGGAAGCTTCCTTCAGGGCCTATTTGTCTTTTGACAGACAAGCCTACAAATTCAAGTATTATCCCCACATCACTAGACAAGAATGAGGAGTTAGTGAAGTCGACTGAAAATCACATTGCACTGAGACTGAGCCAGGTGAATCAACAGATCCTTGGCCTTTGGCATACTGCTGAAAGTTGGCCAAATTGAACATTTGACTTAGAAGAAAAGATTTTTTTTGCTCCTAAAAATCAGCCCCATCCAACTGTGAGCAACAAATTCCCTGCGAATACTTATAGAGGCGCTGTACACAAGCCCAAACAAAGTACCTTGAACAGCAATACTGCCTCTGTAAATACACCTCAAAGGAACTTGAGTGATTGAAAATGTACTGGTATGAAAAAAGTTTCCTGCACGTCCACCACAACATCTGACTGTTCTTTTGGAAAGTCACTGAAACCATGCTGGTAAAACAAAAAGCATGGGGACAGACATGTAAAGTCATTCAGTCTCAATGCGTCCAACAATGGTCGCCAATCTCTAGTTGCTTAAGGAGCTAGAAAAAAGTCAAGATGTAAAATCCCAGTGAATTACCACCTGGTCCATTTCTTTCTCTCTAATTACAACCTCCTACTAAAGAAAGCGACTTCTGCTGGAGAAGACAAAGGAACTGCTATAGGAGACTAAACCAGTCGAGGATAACCTAAAAGGAATCATAACACTCCACTGCCTCCATCACATAAGGTCTGCTCCTAAGTCTCTCCAAGTATGCCAGGAGGCTTGCAATTGGCCATCTACCAGATTCTGAGGGCTGAACCTATCCCCGAAAGGTATAAAATAAGACTTGCACCAATATATAGCCCCATATCACCTTAACCTGTGCAGCATAAGCTTTTACTACTAACTGTTCTCATTTTTTTCCAAAACGAGTTAGTATAAGCATGAGAATATTAGTCTGTATCATCAGAAATGAGTTAAAAACTAACACTCTTCCTCACTAAACTCCCGCTGGTGCCAAAACCCTTAAAGCTGGCTTAACAAACCCCCCAAGCTGGGGCCAAAAACACACTAAACAGGAGCCTCAACCTCTCTCAGCTGATGCAGAGAAGAGGCAAAATACTGAGCAAAAGTTCAATAAAAGATAAAAACTTCAACAGTCAAAACTAAGACTCCGATTCAGCATGTCCAAAGCACTTGTTACTCTCAAGTTCGTCTCTTCACAGGAAAGAGAAAAGAAAACCCGAACTTCTACCGAAGACGGTTTAAGCGCCTGTATCATATGATTCAGTGGTCTGCAATTACCTATAAAACCAGAGGCAGACCTAAAGGGAGCTTTGTGCACCTGAGTACGAGAATACTTACGTAACGTGCTCTAATTGAAGAACAAAGCTTGGGTTTTCTTTCTCCAAATACTTAAAGGACGCCAAAATACTGGAAAACAACAGAGACATATTCTCTATGTGGTCTCTTTCAACTCAATGAGGATACAGTGAAGTGCAATGCTCCAGCAAACGCCAATCAAACTGAAGGAGATCATCCAATTCAAACTCTTCTTCTGTCAGAGGGCTACAGCTGTGTCCTCGCAACAGGAGGAGACAGCTATCTCCCTGCGACAAGAGGAGACAGCTGTCTCCTAGCGGCAGGAGACGACAGTAGCTAAGCACCTGTATCTCATTCACGACTAGATGAAAGGTAGACAGGAAAGCACTTAATCGATAGCCAGGAAAATGCAGTCGAAGCGACTCAGCTGAGTGAAAGAAAACAAGGCGCCAAAAGAAAATGGGAAAGTTGAGAGGTAGAGGGAAGAGGAGTTACAACAACCCTTCCGTCTCATCCGAAAGTGAGTCAACAAACTTAAGAGCATTCTGTTAGGATTGGTCATTATTTTGTTAGAACAATCTTATTATGTTTGCTCCCTTGTTTCTCCTGCCCTCTAGTATTTTTCCTTGAGGTGGTGAGTTGACGCCTGTCACAGTGTGAGTGATGGCATCAGTCAGGTTTTGGATAGCGGACCGACCGGTTCTTGGTGACCGTGACAGGACTGAGTCTGTTTTGGCTGGCGGGATTTGTGACATTTTTGGAGGAGTGACAAGATGTTGTATTAAAAAATTATTCTTTTTTAAAATTTTTTTTGTTGGGTAGGGAGATGTTAGGGTTGGTCGTTACTTTGTTGGAACAACCCTTGTTTCTCCTGCCCTCTAGTGTTTTTCGTCAAGGTGGTGAGTTGACGTCTGTCACTGTGTGAGTGACAGCGTCAAGTCAGGTTTTGGGGAGCAGTCAGAGAGGTTCTGGGCAACACACAGCCAAGAAGGCAGCAGCAATGTATTTGAATAGCAGCAACAGAGTAGCTGGAAGTCACTTTGATGGGCGACATGTGTGAGGTACCTGGTGACTTCAGCAGGAGGATGAGGACCTCTCTGTCTGTATGCTTTGGCTTCACTGGTAGCAGCAAGAGGATATTTTAACAGTGAACGACTGTCTCGACAAGTTGGCTGAATTCATCTGTACTGCGGATGTGTTCCTGTTTGACAGCTAATTCATGTTCTCAATGGTTTGACTGCCTCAACAATTCTTCGGAATTCATATGTTCATTTTTTTATGCTGCTTTGGTGTTGTGTCATCATTATTATGCTGCTCAGGTGTTATTTATTTAACTGATTATGTATTACTGTTATTATACTACCTATTTTTGTGCCTGTTATTTAGTTTACAGATTGTGTTATTGTTATTATGCTGCCTATTTTTGAGTTTCTCATTTATTTTACTGGTCATGCACTACTATTATGCTGCCTATTTTTGTGTCATTTATTGTACTAATCATGTATTATTGTTATTGTGCTGCTTTAGTGTTATTTTATTGTGCCGTCTGTTTTTGGTGTTTATCATGATACTGGTGTGTTTAGTTTTCATGCGATGTTGCTTTTAAATTGTTTATTGATTTGTCTATTGACTTATTTAAATTGTTTATAATTCATTTACTTGTTTTAAATGTTATGTAAATGATCATTTCGTGTGTTTTCACCATCCAGAACCTGAAATCACTTGTAAATATGTAAATTTCTATATATAATAAACTAGTTTTAAAGTCATCAGATTGTTTTGTTAAGTTCCCTTCTCCATTTGTCTCACCTTCCGTCAGTCATTCCAGTCCCATTTCTTGTTTATCTTTTGAGCCTGCTGGTCTCTACCAATGAGGCCATTACAATTCCAATACGACACATCCTTAGAAAGCTATGTAGCTAAAATAATATCTAGCTTGGAAACATCAGAAGATACTGTATCCATGGTAGATTTGGAAAGGAAAACATTAATGGAGGCAGAAGTAAGAGATCTGCCGATAGCTGAAGAAAAGGCACGATAAAGAACGAAAAAGTGCATTTTGATGGATAAAGAGGCATAGGCTACCAGACAAGGACTTAGAAAGAGTAAAAGATGAGGCGAGTGGTTAAACAATTGACAGCGAAGATTAATGTTTACCAAAACGATCTTTCAGCTAACGCATTATATGAGACTATGAACGTGAAAAACAGAGAAGCAGGTGACAGAGGGCACAGAGCCACATTGTCCCAAGAACCGAACCCGTTCCCTGGCAGCGGACTTCTTCCTCAGAATTCAACTGTCGCAGGGGAGTCCTAGGCTCAGGCTGCAGACTGGCGAGGGCACCAACACCTTACCTCTTATGAGGTAACATGAAAATGACCGTACAATGGGGGGATCCACATCGGTTCCCTAACCAATTCAGTTAAACCTTAACTGTACTGACCAAAATACGGTTTACATCTTGTTCTAAATTCTCAACACACTTTTCCTGAACCGAAAGGGGAGCAGAAGGCGGAGCTCAAGAGGAAGTCTCCGTACTAACTAAGGCATTAGCAAAGGAAATGCCCAGACTAAGGATGAGTAACTACAGCAGAAGGACCTGGAGAAGCAGGGAAATGACAGACTGATAACTGACCTAATTGCTTTGCAATCTAACTGCTTCCCTTCTCTTCCTATACTAACGAACTTAAGCAGAGAGTCCTTTGAAAATCCCTACTTCCTCACATCTATTCTGAAGGTCACACTTAAAACCACTGCAGCAGGCATAAAGTGTGTAACTCCTAAAAAATCAACATTCTGCTAACACAGTCCTATGGAAGCTGATGTTCATAGCCTTGATTCCAGTGGAGGTGTCCTAGGAAAAATAAATGTACAGTAATGTGACAGCAGCAAATAGCCATGAAATACCAACAAGCGCCTATACTCAATGGAGGCAAGGAGAATTCTGACAAAAGCTCAAACATTCGAAACACACCTGGTGGAAAACAGGTGAACTAGACAGTTATCTGGGCAGCCATTCAATCTTTTGTTTGAATGCCGACTTACCTATTGGCATGGAGATGTAAGCTAACTTTAACAGTAAGTAAGATTCATCCCAAATAAATCTGATTTTTCCTGATCTCCCTATATCAAAAATATCCTAATATAGGATGTGAAAGTTTTATGGTGCCACTCTTAACCTGTATATGAACTACATAAAATTTAATATTACAAATTTTTTAAGTAATTTGTATTTTTCATAACTATACAAACCTGAAGTCCTTTACATTAGGAATTACTTTCAGTGAAGCTGGAAATGGCTGTTAAACTTTCAAAAAAAGTGGTTAGGCAGTTAACTACTGTTAAGTAAACGAGAGTCAGAACCGCCCAGATGTAAACATTCCAATTTGCCTTTCAGCCCAGGTATCATATTGAGGGGTGGCATGAGGTGGGCATAAAACTGTAAACAATCTCAGGTTTGTATAGTTAGGAAAAATAAAAATTATTTTAAAAATTTGAGATTTGTTCCTACACGATATACAAAACCCTTGGCCCTTTACATAAAGAAGACTCAATTGGAGGGAGGAATCTGAGTAAGTCTCTGAACTGACTGGAGTTCATCACACCTGAGATTCTCTTCCTGGTCGATGAAGCGAGGAAGAGTACTGTGCCTCTGACTTACTGACTGAAGTATAAGAACTGCACAATCAATTGTCAGACTCCTGGGTCTTTCCGAATGAGTGACGGAAATGTAACCTCATACAAAAATAGAACAGGATGAATCCAAAAGTCAGTGACAGTAAGGCAAATATGAGTATTGGGTTTGTCTTACTGTCAGAGTCTCCTTTCTCCCCTTGCCAGAGGAAGGAGTGGGTTTGCTTCTACAAACCTAATGATAGAAAAATAGGACGGATGCTTGAAGCGTAGACTTACCTGAATCGTCCGCCAGTTCCAGCATGTGTCGGCTCGAATCCCACTCTCTGCCTGTAGGAAGAGAAAGAAGGATGAAGAGGAAGGAGGAGGAGAGTCAGTCACTCATACAATCTCTCTTACTTTCATACCGAACACCTTAGGAGAGATACTATCTGTCCCCTTCAAGGAGCTGGGTAAGCTACACAAATTGTTGAGCAGCTACCACAGGTCGCAAGGAATGTGTCCAAGGACTAGTGGGCATTGTCCTGAAGGTAGAATGACATGAAGATGGTCTGTCTAGACCATACCCCCACTTTCAGTACCTGAGGAACCGACAGATTCTTGCGGAATGCAAGGGTTGAACCAATGCCCCTGACTTCGTAAGCTCTCAGGTGGAAGGCATCAGTGTCGTCTTTGCCAGCTACAGAATACACTCTCCTGATCGTCTCACAAAGCCAGAGAGAAATAGTGTTCTTGAACACTTCTTTCTTGGACGAGCCAGTACTAACGAAGAGTCGTCAACACTCAGGCCAGAGATGTCGAGTTCTCTTCAGACAGCACCACAGCACTCTAACAGGACACAGTAGCATCTCATCTGTATCATTGTCAACAAAGTCCTCTAGGGAGGGGATCATGAAGGACTTGAATCTGGCATCAGGGACCTATAGGTTCTGAGTTTTTGCTACGAAATCCGGGATGAAGTCAAGCGTAACTGATCCCCATCCCCTTGAGTATTTAACATCGAAGGAAAGTCCGTGAAGTTCACCTACTCCCTTTGCTGACGCCAGGGCAAGCAGAAAGACGATCTTGAGGGTTAGATCCCTGTCTGACGACTCTCATAAAGGCTTGTATGGTGCACGAGTTCAGGCTCCTCAAAACGAGAGTCGCATCCTATTCAGGGGGCCTGGAGTCCCTGGGAGGTGGGAGGGCAAGACCTTTCGAAGCTTCTCATCAGCAGTGAATCTCCAATGAGAGATGTCTACACCTTTCAGGAGCAAGACTAAACCAAGTGCAGCCCTACAGCTTTTCACAGCTGAAAGAAGAGGAGGAAGCCCATGATGTGTTGAAGAGTGGCTCCAACCAGAGTGACACCAACAACATATGATGGCCCATTTTTCATGGTATACCACTACAGAGGACTGCCTGAGATATCCTGCCATCTCTGTTGCTGCATGGCGAGAAAAGCCTCTCACTTGCAAGAGATGCTGGATAGTCTCCAGCCAAGAAGACACAGGGACTGCACTGCCTGATGGCACTGCTCCACGTGGGGTTGACACAGAAGGTTGGGCAAGAGAGGAATCTCTCTCGGTGCCTCAGACAGCTGAGCAAGCAAGTCGGGATACCAAGGAGCCACCAGAATCATCCTGAGATTCGGGGTGATCAACAGCCTGCTGATCACCTTGTGAATCAGACAAAATGGAGGGAAGGCTTAGACATCAAGGTTGTCCCATGGGTGTTGGAGCACATCCACTGCAGCAGCACATGGGATTGGCATGATGGAGCAGAAGACTGAAGTTTTCTGTTGTTCCAGGTGGCGAACAGATCGATGGTCGGAAGCCCCCACAGCTTCATCAACCTCTCTGTGGTGTCTGAGTGAAGGGATTATTCTATCCCTGTCACTTGATTCTGGCAACTGAGCTTGTCTGCCACTGCATTCCTTTTCCTGGAATGTACCTGGATGACAGCTCTACCAAGTGAGCTACTGCCCACTAGTGCACCTGCAGTGTCAATTGATGCAGCAGGAGGGAAACAAGACCCCCCTGCTTGTTGACATATGCCACTACTGTGGTGTTCTTGTTCATCAACATCACTGAGTGTCCCATAACTTGATCCTGAAACTCTTGGAGGGCCAGGAGGGCTGCCTTAAGTTCCAGGATGTTGATGTGAAGGTGCTTGTCATCTCGGTTCCACAATCCTGAAGTCACCAACTCCTCCAGATGTGCACCCCATCCCTCGGTCCATGCATCTGAGAACAGAAGCATGTTAGGAGGGGGAGTATGCAGGGATACTCCTATTAAGAGGTTCTTGTCGTCCATCCACCAGTCCAAAACCTGTCTCACTTCCTCCAAGAGAGGAATGGGAAAGGACCGAGGATCTCAAAACTGGGACCGGTACTCATTCATTCTCAACTGGAGAGAACAGAGGTGAAGCAGCCCACAAGGGACCAGCTCCTCCAACGACGACAGGTGACCGACAACAACTTGCCATTGCCGAGCTGGCTGCTCCCGTCGAGACAAGAACAGCTGCGCTGCCTTCCTTAACCTGCTGATACTAGAGTCCGAGGGAAAGACTTTTGCTGCTACCGTATCGATCAGCATGCCCAGGTACTTTATCCTCTGCTTTAGGATGAGACTGGACTTCTCAAGATTTACTACGACCCATAGGCTGTGGCAGAACTTGAGAAGTCGATCGCTGTCCCGTAGCAACTGTGAGCAGGAGCTCACCAGGACGAGCCGGTCGTCGAAATACCACAAAAGATTTATCCCCTATGAATGGGCCCAAGCTGACACAAGTGTGAACACTTGTGTAAACACCCGGAGAGTGATCAAGAGCCCAAAACAGAGTTCCCTGAACTGGAATACCGCTTCCCCGAAGATAAAGTGAAGGTAATTGCGAGAGGACGGATGGATGGGTATTTGGAAATAAGCATCCTTCAAGTAGGCCGCAAGCATGAAGTTGTTCTCTCTGATGGAAGCAAGCACTGAGTGTGCTGTTTCCATCGTGAACCAAGTCTGGTGAGCAAATCGGTTCAAAGGAGAGGGGTCTATGACTGGTCTCCAACCAGCCCCCGGCTTTCTCTAGAAGAAAGAAGTGGCTGTAAAAGCCTGGGGACTGATCCGACATGACTTCTACAGCGCTCTTCTTCAGCATCACTTGCACTTCCTTGAGTGCAAGATCCTTTGGCAGCAAGCTGAGAAAGTAGGTGAGGAGACGAACCGTGTTGTTGGCGAGAGGTGGTCGAGACTCGAAGGGAAGCAGATATCCCTCCCAAAGGACATCCACTACCCAGGTCTCGGTTCCATGTCACTGCCATGTTGCCCAATGGCTCGACAGGTAACCCCCACCAATAATGGCAGCAGCTGGAGGGGAATACTGCCCCTAGTGTCCTCCCTTCTTCTTCTTCCCTTTGCCCCCTTTTCCCAACTGGAAAAAGGGTTGAAAGGGATGCGACTGCACCCCTTTCTTGGCAGAGGAAGAAGGCTCGGTGTTCCATAGTGCCCTTTGCGGCCTGGGCCTTTTTAGGATGGATGGATGGATTATGAAATTTAGGGACAAGACCAAGCACTGGGACCTATTTTGGTCATTCAGTGCGGATCTTCTTAGGGGCTGAGGAAGTGTTACACTCGAAGAATCAGAGGTCTTGGCCACTGCCTGGCGAACAAGGTGGTCATTGTCTTCAGCCCGTCTCTTGTCCACTGCAGCATATACCAACTCTCTGGGGAAGAGAGGCAGAACCCAGCAATGGTCCATTCCTAAATGTCAATGCCAACTAGGGACCTACAGGCCTGGAGATCCGATTCCAGACAGCGTCCCTCCTCTTCAGCACCAGGTTTGCCGTCTGGTGGGCCATGTGGCGGAATTTAAACCCACAAACAAAACAACACTCACACTGATCTTCGGTTGCTGGAGATGGGTAAAGGTCCACGGTCGCCAATCACAGCACACAAAACCACAAAACAAAATTGCAAACAAACCCTCCACCAACAACGAACTAAAAAAAGAGACACATGCACCATCAATATCGGTACCTGTATCCAAGACAAAAACCAGACAAACTGCCCATTCACTTTCAAGATTGGACCTCAACTACTCAAGACTTCCCTAAAACCGAAAAACTCCCGACAGACAGACAGACAGCGCCGTAAACGAACTCCAACAACCGAACCACTCACAACCCACAATTACACTCGCTCTCTCTCTCTCTCTCTCAAAATGTTGGGAAATGCCAGATACAAACAAATTTATTCATCCTCTATAATTCTCCCCCTTTTAGCATTTCCCAACCAACACCTTTCACACTGCATTCAAATCGCCTTACGCAACACCCACGGATGCTCACTAGCAGGTCCTCTAGATCGCGTTGGGCACGTAATCATTCTCTCAGAATCATTCTCTCTTCTAGCAACATTCAAATTCACATCTTCTCCTCCATTCTCTCTCAGATTCACACTATCCTCTTCACTATTACCACTCTCAATTTCATCCACAATCTCATCTATACCCTCTAACTCGTTCCCAAATACCTCCCCAATTCTTCAACTAACCCATCCCATTCGCTCATTGACCTTTCCAATTCTTGCAACGATTCATTCATGCTTTCAATCACTCGATATTACTGCTACGCTCTCTTACTCTTACACTTTCGCTCACCTCCAACCGCTCACTTACCCCTACACGTTCAGTCAACTCAGTTATATCAAACCCGCTATAACGTTCTATTCATACCATCCCATTCATCCGTATTACACGCTTTATCACTCATTTCCACTTTGGCACTCACACCCTATCACACAACTTACGACCATTCAGTTTACTTACGTTCTTCCCTTTCTTACGTTTCCTACCATACTCTATCAAAACAAACTGCTGATCCTCATGCAACAACCCCTCACGTACATGCATCACATGCACCGCTTGCATCCTGGAGGACCAACCCATTTGAACCCCTTCACACTCAGTTTCCCGATTCGCTGTCACAGTCACCCTCTTTCGTCTACATACACTTGATACATGCCCTTCCATTCCACATTCGACACACTTCGCTCTCGGTTCTGAACACATTCTCGTGATAATGCCCATTCTTACCACAGTTGCCACATATTACATTCACTGGTACCCCTACAACCATTAACAATATGACCCACCTGTCCGCACCTGTAGCATTTAACCCCTATCTTTCGTGACACTTCCTTACCAAATGTCCCGATTGCCCACACCAAACACGCTCCTAAAGCCCACCTACACTCATTCTTTGTATGTCCTTCCTTTCCACATCTAAAACACTTCACTCGACTTCCACTCACCGACCTTCCCCTTTGTACACTACTATCCCTAACCCATCCAACCCGTTGTTCCCTTACAAACCCACCATTCATCCTCACTGGCACCTCCACATTACTTGCTCTTACACTCCTATCTATTACACTATCGCCATTCTCATTGGGCCCCTCAACACTGCATCCCTAAAGCTTCCAAACTCTGGCACTCTCTCATCTACCCCAGCCCTTACACTTACACTTCTGCTCTCTTTTATAACCCTGTCAAGCTCATAATCTTCTACAATTTCCAAAATTTCTCCCCAAGTCAACCTTTCATTCGTCCATCTTTTCTTCTCCTTCGCTTCAAGTTCACAAATTCTCTAACTCCATCTGGCACTGTCCCTAACAACTTCCGTACTAACTCCTTACATTCATCTATCCCATCATCCCCAAACTTCTTCCTTGCCAACGTCTCCAGCCTACAAGCATACAGTGACAAGGTTTCCCCAGCTTTCATTCTTGCCTCATCAAATTCATTCTTCCTCTTATACTTAACACTCGCTTTCATACGCCTCGCTTGCTCAACTAGTCTAGCTTTCACCTTGTCATACTCAACATCTCCCACACTCATAATAACCCTATACATATCAAGCAAAAACCCAGTCAAATATTCTCCTAATTCTCGTGCCCACACTCTCTTACTTTCCCCATACTTATCCTGACAAAACCTTTCATACTCCCTAAAGAAATCATGCACATCCCTACTTCCATACTCATTATACCTTTCACACCGGGTACCTCCCTCACATACATAGCCTTTCTCACTTCTTTCTCACTTTCACTCTCACTTTCGCTACTTTCACTCTGTCCTTTCATACCCTCTTCCGAATACAAAGAGTCCACCTCCGCACTTACATTCATCTTACTCATTACACTCTTCTTCCCCCTCTTTTTATCCACTTTTATCCACTCACCTCCATCCACCTCACTATCACTACTGCCTTCACCCTCTCCCTTCTTTCCTGCCTATCCCACTTCCTTACCCTTCTTACCAGTTTCCTTTCCCTTTCCCTTCTTCCCTTTTTCTTCCCCTGACTTATCCTTACTTTCCCTCTGTTCCTTCCCTTGCTTTTCATTCCCCTTTTCCTTACCCTGCCTTCCATTCTCTCGTTTCTTATTTCCTATTTCCCCATCACTTTCATCACTCACGCTTCCATTCACTTCTTCCTCCTTTTCTATCTCTCTTGCCCCTTCACACGTTCCAGAGGACCTGCCTCCAACAGCCCCTTCTCCAAAAACACCCTTGAACATATCTTTCACCATTTCTTCCACACTTTTCATCATTCCCTCCAACTTTTTATCCATCCTCCCTACCATCCTGTCTTCCATTCTCTCTTCTGACTCTTTCATCTCCCCTTTCATTTCTTCTTTTGCACTCCTTAGCATTCCCCCCATCTCCTCCAACTGACTCCTCAACTCCAAATTCTCACTCCTCAGCCTCCCATTCTCCTCCTCCAGCCTACCCTGGAGTTCCCTAGCCACCCGGAGTTCCTCTCTCAGTTTCCCTCTCTCACTCATCCTGACCTCTTACTCTCACTCTAGCCACCACAAACAATCCTAACAGCAATTATACAACAGCCCCACGTTGGGCGCCAAATATAATGTGGCGGAATTTAAACCCACAAACAAAACAACACTCACACTGATCTTCGGTTGCTGGAGATGGGTAAAGGTCCACGGTCGCCAATCACAGCACACAAAACCACAAAACAAAATTGCAAACAAACCCTCCACCAACAACGAACGAAAAAAAAGAGACACATGCACCATCAATATCAGTACCGGTATCCAAGACAAAAAAAAAAACCAGACAAACTGCCCGTTCACTTTCAAGGTTGGACCTCAACTACTCAAGACTTCCCCAAAACCGAAACCTGACAGACAGACAGACAGCGCCGTAAACGAACTCCAACAACCGAACCACTCACAACGACAATTACACTCGCTCTCTCTCTCTCTCTCTCTCACAAAACGTTGGGAAATGCTAGATACAAACAAATTTATTCATCCCTCTATAGCCAGATAGGAGATAGCCCTTACCTCCAGACTGGCATAGTCTCCTGAACACTAAGTCTTCTCCAGGGATGATCACATCCGAGGAGGCAGCAACCTTGGAAACTGTGAAAGAACACAGATCTAACCAGGAGACTGCCTGGAGAGCCGCCATAGCATTCGGTGGCCTTCAGGTTCGCTGCCTCTTGTTGTGAGAGGGAGACCCCTCCCGCAGCAAGGTGCTGCAGTGAGAGACCTGAGCATAGACGAACCAGGTCTGGGTCAACCTGCTTAGTTGGCAAAGACCCTCCAAGGGCGCGTAGAACTGCTTCTGTTGGGGCAGAGGAGGGGGAAGGAGCACTTGTCCGAGCGGTTCGATCGAAGTGAATTCTCTTGCCCAGAGACAAGGTTATTCACCTGGTTGAGCATCAGCTCAGAAAGAGCGGACCACGGCAGCCCCACTGAAGCCTTGGGTTCCTTCTTGGGACCCCAAAAGGATTTGAGGCATGAAGGATGCTCCACAGAAAAGGCCATGGCCCGTTCCCTGAAATCATTGTGCTGACAAATCAGCACGATAATCTCTGCGAAGGTCCTCTGTATCTAGGGGGTGTCCACATCCTGAGGAAGAGGACCATCGAGTCCTTCCATGGTGTGGACCTCCCAAGCTATTCTCCCTGCAGGAGGGAGAACCTCGGCAGACCCCTGGGATCCCTTTTCAACTACTCAGGCAAGTGACCGAGCCAGTCCCAGAACTGGACCTGAGGCATAGGCCCTCGCAGCTGAACCTCGAGAAGAAGCACCCTCATCATAGTCCCACCTGTCCGACTAGGCCATGGGCAGTCACCAACCAGTGGTGGCGACGGCAGCACAGGTCTAGGAGAGCGCTTACGCCTCGGCAAAGCGCTGTCCCGAGGAGAGCGGAGAGGTTCACCTGAGCGCACCCAAGCAACCTTCTCCAGCGAGCAAGGCCAATCCTGCGAACATGATCAGGAGCTGGCCGGAGTCGAGTGCTAGGGAGCTGCCTGATGTGAACTTGCGCTGTCCTCATGACGTGCCCCAGTCTTCCTCGAGACTGAAACCTCCTGAGAAGAAGACTGAACAGGGGACCTCCTCTCTGCATCCCAGGATGCTTGGACCTTCGGGTACAAGACACTGGGTTAGGAACCTGGCCAAACACTCGAAGAGGTGCTAGCGGAAGTGACGAAGCACCTGCATGTTTTGGCACTTTCTCTTGACCTATGCCTGAAGCAGACCATGGAGTGGGCTCACCAGTGCTGGTTTGGGGTGCCTAAGAGTCCACGGAATCTTGAGCACTCATAGTGACTTGGCTCGGCCAAGCACCCGAACAGTTGCTTAAGTGCCTAAAGAAACTCGGAAAGAGACAGGCGCAGTACCAGTCTTAGAAGCAGACTTCTTCGAACTGGTATTGGGAGCATGGGCCTGGGAGACCTGCATGCCTGAGGGCCAGGAAGAGCCAACGAGAGATCCCACTGCCTCACCCGCGGAGGGAGGCAGCCTTCAAAGTCCCGAGGCAGGACTTCTGGGAGGGGGAGGGCCTTCTTCTTCAGCTGATGAGCCTCAGAAGAAGGGGAGGACGCAGCAAACGACAAAGTCGAAGAAGACGACAACACCTTACAGGACCTCTTCTTCGATTTCTTCCTCGACATCATCTTTAGAAAGGCGGTCAGGTCCCCCACCCAAGAGGGAGCAGCAGAAACCACAAGAACAGCCATGGCAGCAAGAGCATCAGGAACAGCAGGAGCAACAACAGGGGCAACCAGGGCAGCAGGAGCAACCAGAGCAGGAGGCACAGCAGGAACAGGAGCAATCAGCACAGCATGAACAGGAGCAGTCTGGACCAGAGCCAGGGGCAGGGACACCGCATACTGGGGTGCTGGAGCATGCATCGCTGTCCGATCCACCACCGTCGGGAGACGTCAGGGTCGGAAAGTGAGTCAATACTGTAGCAGGGACCTTTGGAAGCAGCATGCATAATCATTGGGTAACACCTCTGGTGCTCCAGGATACCCTGCACTGAAGGAGGGCCCAAGAGCCCTAAGGAAAGCCAGGCTTCCTGAAACTTGGCTACCTCCTGACAATCAGCTGCCTCACGCTGCTCGGTTGTCAAATCTGAAGAAGCAAAAGTCAGGTGAGTGGAGGGAGACTTCTCTCACTCCGAGGGGAAAAGTTTCCCACTCGGAGCAAGCAGAGGCCCCCCAAGAAGAGGTCGTCTTGAGCCCCCCTCCCCATGACAATCTTCACCCAACAAAGCGAGCGATGATGACGAAGGAGAGACAGCCAAAAGGGAAAGTTTACCAATGGGGAGAAACGAGGAAGAAGGGTTAGCTACCAAGGGCGTAGTCGGAATCATATATCCTTCCGACGATGTCTTGGCAGCCTTCCACTTACATATATTGTTTCCTCCCAGTAAAATTCACCCATTGCGCAGGAGACCAAGAGCAACAATCAACACAAGTCAAAGTAGGATTACAGTCATGCCCCCTGCAAGTGGTACAGAGGGCATGAGGATCAACATCGTAAGAACGGAAGCAGGTGCAACCCTTGCCGCCAGCTCCAGGACATGCGCTGGGGAGTGGCGGCCGTCCGCACACGATTAGATGATTCATGGGTTTGCACTGGTAAAACAATATCAAACACACACAACCAAAAGACAAGAATGATCCCACTGGGAAAAACAGTGTAACAGCGATCAGGGCAGAGAGCAAGCACACACGTTTGTATAGAATGACGGCTGAAAACAAATTGGAATGTTACATCTGGGCAGGCAGGACTCCCAGTTACCAGACAGTAGTTAACTGCCTAACCACCTTGTTTGAAAGTTTAATGGCTGTTTCCAGCTTCGCTGAAAGTAACTCCTACTGTAAAAGACTGAGGGTTTGTATATTGTGTAGGAACAATCTCAGTTTTCAAATAAACAAAATTTCAACGAAGATTGCTACAGTAAGGCTGTACACATCCTATATTTTAAATTAGGAATCTTATAAAAACTGACAACACAAAAGTGAAACATTACAACATACATTTCAGTATTTATCTCAGACCAACCTAAAACATTTGAAAAAAGTCAAAATACTAACCACAGCTGAACTAGTAACTGTAGTTGTAATGCCTTCATTCACAGATATAGGGTCAGCTTTCTTCCTTTCTTCAAGTTTTCTTGGATCATCCCATCTACTTTTTCTTGGCCTTTCCTTAGTTGATCCAACAGTTTCCTGACAGGATGGTTTCACTTCTTCCTTCTCAACTGGCTTGGGGTCCACTACTTCAGTTTCTCCTGATGTGATATTTTCTGATTTGCTTTCGTCTTTTCCTGATTCAGTTAACTGATTTTCATCAACTTTTTTCATTTCATGCTTTTCTACATTCACCCTTCCCTCATCTACTTGAGTGCCATCAAAATCTGGTACACATTCCTGTACCTCTTCATTTTTTAATGCATGTTCCTCTGCATCAGATTCCATTGCCGCTTCTATTATTTCCTTCTTCATATCTTCACTGTCATCAACATTCCTCTCTTCAAAAACTCCTATGGGCATGCCTTCTTCATTCTCAGTCAGATCTTCAGACTTTACTTCTTTTGGTGTATCACTTTTCTGGGTAACTCTCTGCATTTTTCCAGAGGAGGTCTTTACCTCCTCTTCCACCTTTTTTTGGTCTGCTTCTGAGAGTTTGATTTCAATTTCATTACTGTCTTTAACATCCTTTGCTCCTGGAATAACTCTCTGACTACGAGGTCTTCTCCCACTAGGTTTAACTTCAGTTTTCCTTGAATCTACTTCAACTGTACCTTTAGTTAACATTTCTTCAACAGCTGCCCTCTGACTTCTTGGAGACCTTCCAGCACGAGTTCTAGTCTCTACCTCTGAAGTACTTTGACTGCCAGAATTCTCACTGGTCAAAATCTCTGGTTCAGTTCCTCTTAGTTCTTGGGCATTTCTTCTACCTGATCTTCGTACTCTACTCTTGTTGTTATTCTCCACCTCTGCTTGTGCAACATAGGTTTTGTTCTTTGTTGCACTTGCATCATCTTCATTCAAATCACCATTATCCTCTGGCACCTGCTTAACAATTTGTCCAGCATCTTCAGAATACTTTTCAGTTGACTTGTCTTCTTGCATCTTCAACTCTTCATTATTTTCACACACATGTTTGACATCAACTACACTTGCATCATCTACTTCCATATTAGGATCCTCTGCTGGCTCTTCTGTTTTTTTTTTAGACTTAGAAATAACTTGCTCAACAGGTAAATCTAGCTGTTGTCTAAGAGTTATTTCCCTCAAGGATACAATCTCCCCTTTCTGTGAATTATCTATTTCAAAACCTTCAAATCCCTCTGATGAATCTCCTCCCTTGCTACACTTTTCCAAAGACCCAGTAGATACAGAGTCTCCATCAGTTTCCCCTTCTTCTACCTTTGTTTCATCTCCAGAGGCATCAAAGACATCCACTTTGCTGGTATGATCTTCCCCATCCTTGTTTATTTCATTGGCTTCTTCCTCTTTCATAATTACATCCTCCTCAACAGTTCCATTATCCACTTCATCATCACTTTTTATCCTTGTTATAACTTGGTCTTTTATGTCCCTAGCTTCTGAAGTTTCCTTACAAGGGACCTCCCTTTCATTCTTTGTAATTACAGGTGTTTCCACTGCCTCATCACATATATTCCTTAATGTATGTTTGTCAGAACCCTGCTCTTGTGAGACTATTCCTTCTGATTCACATATCTCTTTTTGTGTCATCTCAACATCAGCTCTGATCTCCTCTGGATCATCAACCTCAGCCAGAGACTTATTTTCTACATCGAAGCCCATCATTTCTTCTGACTTGGAGATATTTGTTGCACGGGTAGCTCTCTTTCCTCTCTTTGGTGGACCTCTCTTTGAGCTCACATTTTCCTGTTTGTCATCACTCTTCATTGGATTCTCAATAATGTCCTCCTCAAACTTAACCTTTTCCCCAGCAATATCCCTCTCTGTTCCAGCATCTACTTTTTCATTAACAGCTGCTTCATTCTGATTGTCCTCTTCTCGACTATCAATTTTCTTGTGAAATTGTCCTCTAGATCTCCTTCCTCTTTTTACAGGACTAGCTTTAACTGCAGCAACTGCTGTTTCTGAGACTTTAGCAGATTCTTCTTCCAAGATGTAAGAAGCATCTTGACAAATGTCTCCTTCATGAGCCTGGAACTTACCCCGAAACTGTCTCCCTCTCAGTTTTTCACTTATTTCTGGCGCCTCTGTGGTATTTTCATACTTCATACTTGCAACATCTTCCTTTTCAGCATTCTTGTTGCTTTTCTTGCTTTGCTTTGCAATTTTAGGCGAGCTTAATGGTAAAACAGTTTCACCTTCATTGTCACTATCAGAAGGCTCCACAATTTTCTTCTGGCGTGAGTTTCGCTTAGGAGTTAGAGTTTTCTTTGGTGTTCCTTTGGCTTGTGGTTTGGGTTCATCTTCTGCTAGAGAGAGCTGAGAAGCTCTGGTTGTCCTACCTTTTGGTTTCTCAGTCTTCTTGGCAGAAGGAGGCTGAAGAATTTCTTGTACTGGTTCCTCCTTCAGCTTGACTCCTCTAGATCTCCTTGATGTTGCTGGTTTTTGACTTACAACTTCCTCTTCAGGTTGAGGAGCCTGTTTTCTTCTAGAATTGGCTCTCTGGGGAGATGGCACTGCTGCTACCTTCTCAACTTGAGAACTCTTGCCTCGTTTTGGAGGCATTATTACTCTGGTTTAAATTTCTGCAAAAGAACATAACACGATAAAATTTGTAAAATCAAAAAGAGAAGAAATTGACATTTATTCAACAATTTTCAAAGTGGTCTTTAATGTAAAGTTTCAATATTTATAAAGGCAATAAGCAGTATTTCTTAAAACAAACCTAGTAAGTATTTTGTAAAAAAAAAAAAAAAAATTTACAAAAAATTTTTTCTTTGGTCTTTAAAAGATAACCCACCTGGAAATTATGGCAAAATACAAATGTTCATAATAAAATAACTCACATTTTAGAAGTAATTTATATTTTTCTTAACATGGAAACCTGAAGTTCTATACAAAGGGATTAATCTTCCAGTCAACAGATGATACCCTTGACAATGTAGACAAATATTTTTGTTTTTACTCTATCACCCTCCAGTTGGAGCAGGACTCTACATAGGGATTTCACTTTGAGCACAAGCTGGAAACAGCCATTCAAACTTAAGAACAAGGTAGATAACCATCAACAGGTAGGGGGGAAACCCATCCACTTGTCAGTCTGCACTCTACTTTGCCCTCCAACCCAGGTGCCAGATGATAGGAGTGACTGAGGTAGGGCATTACAGGAAAGAACTTCAGGTTTGTATGTTAGGAAAAACAGATACAGTAATACTTTAAAATCTGATATTTGTCCACACGAAAATACAAACTTTCATTCTTTACATAGGACACTTAATGGTGTGAGGAAATCTGAGTACTCTCTGATCTGATTAGTAGGTTCGCCAAACCTGGAAATGTCATATTCCTGGTCCACTAGGAGCAAAGGAAGACTGATTCCTCACCTCTAGCTTGCCGCACATATGAGATATTGCACCTGCTAGACTTCAGAGCCATTAAGTAATAGGTTTGCTAGGCAATTACTATATCAGGCTGTAAGAATTGAAGAGTAAAGTGTCAGAGACAATAAAAATCAAATGTGAAACCGACAGGTTGTCTTACTGTTTATCCTCCTCTCCCCTTGCCAAGGGAAGAGGGGCACCTGCATCCATTCGTAAACCTTGAAAAGTCTGGTGCCCAGTCAAATTGCTAACCTGTCTTAACCATTAAGCTTGTACAGTAATACCCTGGAGCTTGCGCGATTCAAGCTGCGCGAATTCACAGACACAAACTTTTCATTGGAACCTAACTAATTGTCATACACGAGTTTTTCACAGACATGTGAACATTTGCGAATACTGAGAAACCCTGCAAAAGTGTTTATGTTTAATTTTGTATATAATTAAATAACACTTAATAAAAATAATTTCTCTCTCTCTCTCTTTTACTGAGATGAGAATTTTTATGGTACATGTATATATTTACTTGTTTTGTAAAATAAATAAATTTTTTACCTAATAATAAGTAGTAATTTTCAAATATTATTAAGATTAATAATAATAATAATAATGAATGGTTAAGCAACATTGGGGCTGGTCAGTCGTTGGATGGGTGACTGCTCTCCTCGGGGTTGATTCCTTGGGAAAGGACCGTTACCATAATTTCCTCAGTCTACTCCGCTCTAAATGAGTGCCTATTCTCGATGGGGATAGGGTCCAGCTATGGGTTAAACAGCTAAACTCAGCAATGATGGAAAGAAATGAAGTTTTCACAAAAAAACTAATATTGTAATACTTACCTGAACACCTGAATTCGCCCTTAATCCCACTAGCCCAACAACTCTCAATTACCAATCCCACTATTGGGAATCTTAACAGCTAGCATTACCAACGCTGCGGGTTAAACCTTGTCATTTGAGCTACCATAACAAACGGTTGGCAACACTAACACAGGTGTGTGCCGACACGTCCCATTTTCGTCAATTGCTTTATTCAAATTCAAAATTGATGTGGGGAAAGGAGGGTGGGATTCATTCAGGTGTTCAGGAAAGTATTACAATATTAGTGTTATTATGAAAACTTCATATTGCAATACACTCTCTGAACACCTGAATTCCACCAATTAACATTTAAAGGAGGGGGGATCAATTCTGTTGCACAACCCTTTGATAACCGCAGAGATGGTAGCTCACCAATCTGCTCTGCATAGGATATCTGTTTAGTCATACACTCACCATATCAATCAATGCTTTCAGTGAAGAGACATGTTGGAGAGTACTTTGATCGACAGTCAGGTCAGTACTCTCGGTCCGTCGACCTCCCATGTGGCTCTTCAGAACCTCTCATGTATAGAGGAGAATAAGGCAGAGTGCAGAGCCACTATCCCTCCGGGAGAACCCTTTAAGTTTGCGGCACACCCCCTTTTTACAACCGCAGAGATGGCAGCTCACTGATCTGCTCTGCATAGGATATCTATTTAGTTATACACTCCCCTTATCAATCAATGCTTTTGGTGATGAGACACACTGGAGAGTACTTTGATCGCCCGTCAGGTCCGTACTGTCTTGGTCCATCAACCTCCCATGTAGTTCTTCAGAACCTCTCATGTACGGAGGAGTACGATGAAACTCCCATGTGGATATTCAGAGCACCTCATGTATGGAGGAAAATGAAGCAGTATGCCAAGCTGCTGACCCTCCGCCATCCAGGTTGCGGATAAGGCCTGATGACCGACAAGCGAAGAAGTATCTCAGCACTGACGAAAGAGCCTGGCCTACTAGAGTACCCCCTTGGACTCTCATAGGGAAACTACCAAAGACTAAGATACTTAAAACATACTAAACCTAAGTTTATATGATTATACTTTGCCTTAGCCCTTTGTTGGCCGAGTTGGTTGAGCTTCAGACCATCATTCGATGGGCCGGAGTTCGATTCCCGCCGCCGGCTGATGAAGAGTTAGAGGAATTTATTTCTGGTGATAGAAATTCATTTCTCGCTATAATGTGGTTCGGATTCCACAATAAGCTGTAGGTCCCGTTGCTAAGTAACCAATTGGTTCTTAGCCACGTAAAATAAGTGTAATCCTTCGGGCCAGCCCTAGGAGAGCTGTTAATCAGCTCAGTGGTCTGGTAAAACTAAGCTATACTTACTTTTATCACTGTTGCCTAAGAATTCTAAAGACTAAAAGGAATTCCTCTATCTGGTTAACCTAAGAATCTCAGCACTAAGTGAATACCACCTCAGCTAAATGAACACACCCTAGATGATAGACTTCGCCACTACATGTGGACTTAGAGAATAACCCTCCGAACCTCCGCACTAAGTGAATACCACCTCAGCTAATTGAACGCACCCTAGATAGTAGACTTCACCGCTACACGCGATGAGGTGAATCGAACGTCTCTTATGTAAAGGAAGTAAACACTGAGATGGACTCAAGTAGCTGCCTCCAGAATAGAAGGCACTGAATAATTCCTCAGAAAGGAAGATGAAGTGGACATATTCCAAATACTGTGCGGTCAGGGAAATACAGAGCTGAAGACGACAAAGAAGAACCCTGAGAAGCCTGGAAAATCACCTCCCTCCGAAAGTAATTAATCGCATTCTTTGATAGCGGTCGGGAAGGATTCCGCGGAGAGACAAGAAGTGTACGCGGAAGCGGACGGAGTTTCTCAACCTTTGATAAATAATTTTAATGTTCGCACCGGACATAAAGATATCTCCGCTGGATCGCCGGTAACGAACACTTGCAGATAAAGAACTTTAAATGAACGAGGCAGAGTCTTAACCTCCGACACTGTCTTCGCCACAAATTCCGGAAGGAAGACAAATACGTATCCTTTCTCGCATAGGAACCAACCTAGGAACTGCCTGAAGCTCGCCCAACCCCCTAGCTGAAGCTAAAGCCCTAAGAAAAAGCAACTTCTTAGTCAGTGTCTTAAGGTTATAGCTTCAATGGGTTCAAATGCAGGGGAACGCAAGAAAATTATTGAAGTATTTCCGACAAGTCCCAAAGAGGGGGCCGAGTTGGCAAGACAGGACGTTCAATCTTAAAAGAACATAATAAATCATCGATTATCTTACTACTAGAGATTTCAGGAAGGTGGAAACTAATTGTACCAGTAGTCAGCAGTCACCAAATACGAAAGACCTTTGACTTTCC
Organism: Macrobrachium rosenbergii; assembly: GCF_040412425.1. Lineage (NCBI taxonomy): Eukaryota > Metazoa > Arthropoda > Malacostraca > Decapoda > Palaemonidae > Macrobrachium > Macrobrachium rosenbergii. Next base: position 4,555,041 of record NC_089753.1, on the reverse strand, counting down.
GAAGGCATAAAAGAAAATCAGCTATTATGGCTATGGAAGGTCTAGAGATGGAATGAACTTCCTTGCGACACTAACTTCTATACCTTGTCCAGCTGAACCTGGTAAGGCTTACGGGTTGACTTTCTCAAGCTGAAAGAAAGCTGTCTAGCCACAGCTTTAGGGAGTCCGAACTGTCTAGCTGCTCTCTCTGCAGTCGCCCAGCAACTAGGTACAGCACGCGAAGGTTCGGATGATAATGGTGAGAATGCAGTCGTCTGAGAAGAACTTTCACATGGGTAGGGACCTCGGAACTTCCGTGAGGAGCTCTAGGAGTTCCGGAAACCAAGCGCGTTAGGGCCAGCTGGGAGCTATTAGAGTCATAGATGTCTTGACACTCTCCTGCAATTTCCTTTTTCCCTGATGAATGAGGCAGGATGGAGGAAAAGCATACACCTGCATATTGTCAGGTTCGGTCATTTCTTTGCTGGAGCAATCTTGCTAAGGTAGTTTCCTTGTTTCTCCTGCTCTCCAGTGTTTTCGTCAGGTTGGCGAGTTTTCGTCTGTCATGGTGTGAGTGACAGCAGCAGTCAGGTTTTGGGTGGCAGACAGATCGGTTCTTGGCAACACTCAGCCAAGAAAGCAGCAGTTCTGACTTCTGGTGTAGAAGCAAGAGGATATTGCGACAGTATACGACTGTCTCGATGAGTCAGCAAATTCATCTGTGCTGAGGATGCGGTCCTGTTTTGACAGCTAATTGCTGTGTTCGATGAATCGCCGATTACGTCCTATGTTTATCCTGGTTGGCGGTAAAGGACTGCCTCGACAATTCTTCGGAATTCGTCCGTTTTCGTTTCGTGCTGCTTTGGTGATATGTCACCGTTATTGTTACGCTGTCTATCTTTGAGTTTATTGATTTGACATTATTATGATTGATTTCATTGTTATTTACTGTATACTGGTGTAGAGCAAGTGTATGGCTCTGGAAGTTTGCTGTTTACATTTACAGTATGTATTGAGTTTGATGTTTACTGATGTTTGTTGGCTGCTGTTAAGCATTTATTTTCTTTTTCAAATGTTTGATTCTGTCTGTTAATGTAAATTATTTAATGGTCATTTGTTTTTGCTTAAATGTTATTTATGTTAATGATCATTTATTGTCTTTTTGCCACCTAAAACCTATACTCAGTTGTAAATATGTAAATCTGGATGTAATAAATTAGACAATGTATTTTTGGCATTTATTTTACACCCTCCTCTGGCTTGTCCCTGGTCCCTCCAGCCATTCCAGTCCCATATGAGTAATTTTGTTTAATGGAACCTGTTGAACTAAAAGTGGTTCATAACATTTGGCGACCTTTGGCCAGGTTTGGTTCTGCTTTGGCTGGCAAGATTGGTGACGATTTTAGAGGAGTCGTGATCTAGTGTTAAGAAAAAAATTTTTGTTTGAAATATTCTTTTTTTTTTTTGGGGTAAAGAGGTGTCAGGTTCGGTCGTTTTTTTGCTGGAATGATCTTGCTAAGGTAGTTTCCTTGTTTCTCCTGCTCTCCAGTGTTTTCGTCAGGTTGGCGAGTTTTCGTCTGTCATGGTGTGAGTGATAGCGGCGGTCAGGTTTTGGGTGGCAGACAGATCGGTTCTTGGCGACACTCAGCCAAGAAAGCAGCAGCAGCAGCATGTTTTGATAGAGCAGTGGGAAGTCACTTTGTTGGGTAACAGGTGTGATGGACCTGTGTACTTCGGCAGGAGGATGAGGACCTTCACATCTGTGTTCTGACTTCTGGTATAGCAGCAAGAGGATATTGCGACAGTAAACGACTGTCTCGACGTGTCGGCGAGTTCATCTGTGCTGAGGATGCGGTCCTGTTTTGGCAGCTAATTGCTGTGTTCGATGAATTGCCGATTACGTCTTATGTTTATCCTGGTTGACGGTAAAGTACTGCCTCGACAATTCTTCGGAATTCGTCTGTTTTTGTTTTGTGCTGCTTTGGTGATATGTCACCGTTATTGTTATGCCGTCTACCTTTGAGTTTGTTGATTTGACATTATTATGACTGATTCTTTCATTGTTATTTATACTGGTGTAGAGCAAGTGTATGGCTCTGGAAGTTTGCTGTTTACATTTACAGGATGTATTGAGTTTGATGTTTACTGATGTTTGATGGCTGCTGTTAAGCATTTATTTTCTTTTTTAAATGTTTGATTCTGTCTGTTAATGCAAATTATTTAATGGTCATTTGTTTTTGCTTAAATGTTATTTAAGTTAATGATCATTTATTGTCTTTTTGCCACCTAAAACCTGTACTCAGTTGTAAATATGTAAATTTGGATGTAATAAATTAGACTTAAGGTATTTTTGGCATTTATTTTACACCCTCCTCTGGCTTGTCCCCGGTCCCTCCAGCCATTCCAGTCCCATATGAGTAATTTTGTTTAATGGAACCTGTTGAACCAAAAGTGGTTCATAACAATATGATTCCAATTTGTAACGTCACATCGGTGCCTATCGATATGGGGACCACCATTGGTGAGAAATAAACCGGAAGACGATGGTTTAATCACGTCGCGAATAAGTTCACAGTTGCTGGCCACTTCCGGACAACCTGACATATTACTTCCTGAACCAAAGTCCACTCTCCCCCAAAATACCTGACGGGAGCAACTTAGTGAATCGGCCAGTAAGTTGAGACTCCCCAATATAAATTGGGGAAGAAGAGACACTTTTCGTCTTCATACCCTTTCAGGACTCCCTGTACTATAATATCGAGTTCTGTTGATCCTGTTCCCCCCCTAAGTTCTTCAGATATGACACGGCAGTTATGCTGTCGCTAAACATAGCCACTACTCTGTTGCGCACTAGGACTGAAAACAACTGAGGGCTTCCTTTAAAGCCTTGATTCCCAAAGATTTATTGACTCCTCTCGTTCCCGAATCCCCCAGAGGCCTGAGGCCTGGGTTTCCTCCAAGGCTGTTCCCCAACCTTGATCTGAGGCATCTGTGTACAGATGAACGTCGGGAAGAGGGGAGTCAATAGACCTTCCCAGTGTCAGATGCATTTCTTCTGACCACCACAGATGATCCAACACGCAAGAATCGCTCCCAACTATAACTGCGTTCTCGTGCGGAAGTCCCAGCGATTCCTGAGACATATCTGAAGAGAGAGCATCCGGAGACGAGACCCTGGAATTAAATTAGAGAGACATTCTCCTTAAGAGGGTTTTCCAAGCTGGTACCGGCCATTCCCTGTTGGACAGGAACCCTTCTACCTGCTGAAGGACTGACTGGATCCTCTCCAGGGTTGGGAAAACCCTCAAAGGAAGAGAGAGAATCCTCCTACCTGAATAGGTTAAAGATTCCATAAGAAATCCCTCGCTCTTACTAGCTCCTTTAGAGAGGATCTAGATACCTCAACATTCTGTACCCTCAACGATGCATAACTGCCGACACCGGAGACATGAGTTAGAAGCAACAACGTTCGTCATACTGACTACATCATCATCCTTGAACAAAGAATTAGATAACGCTGAGGTGTTCTAAGAAATCCCTCTTACGAACGTCCGGATACTGAGGGGGAAGATGACCAAGATAGAAATTTCGACCTCTGCTCCAAACGTCGTAGACAAAGCCAAAGCATTCGCCTGGTGAGCCAGACCCCTTGAGATAAATTTATTAGGCTGTAAGCAGCCATGGATCCGAAGGGACATAGCTGTTACTCTTTTAGAACCCCAATACAGCAAACCTGACAGCATCCAGGGAGAGTGTGCAAGAGCCTCAGTCTGACTGCGCAACACAATCTCCAAAGCACCTGCTTCCCTAAGAGAAGTCCCTACGAGCCGAGACGATGCTGGAATGACTGGAGCACAAGAAGAAGAGAACAAAGAGGAGACTGAAAAAGGAGCAACAGAGAATGTGGGAGCAGGAGATGAAGCGACAGATAACCCAGAAGAAAACTTAGAACAAAGGGACAGAAGGTACACCGAATCTGGTCCCCTCAATAATCCTGAAACATATCCGACATGAATTCTGGACACTATGGTATCACATACTCTCTAATGTTAGAGAAACCATTCAAAAAATAACCTCTCACCATAGTCTGTATCGTTTGAAAGTCCCAGCAAATCCGCCTTATATTCCACCACATTCAATTGCAGGTCCTGCAAACTACTTTTAGATGCTGAAAGGACACACCAGAATCTCCCTTACTAGACGGAGAGTAGAAAACACAGAGAAGGGGGAAACTACAGTAGAAGATTCAGAAACAGTCGGAAGTGAATTAGGAGTTAGAGCAGAAGGATTCTGCACCACCGGAACTGAAATACTGTCTTGAGACTTTGAGCCAGAACAAGAAGAAACGATGAAGGCGAAACTTTTGCCGGAGCACCGCCCCCCCCAAAAAATAGCCCGAAACTGGAACCCATCCAGGAGAACAACTCTCCACCTTTATTACCTTCTCCTCACTACCTAACCCAGACCTATCCTCCTTTATCACACCCAGATCCTGATCCTAACATTATCAACATGAAGTTTTCATAATAAAACTAATATTGTAATACCTACCTGAACACCTGAATTAGCCCTTAATCCTCAATTACCAATCCCCCTATTGGGAATTTTAACAGCCAGCATTACCAACGCTGCAGGTAAGATCTTGTCACTGAGCTACCACAACAAATGGTTGGTAACACTGACACAGGTGTGTGCTGACACGCCCAATTTTCGTCAATTACTTTATTCAAGGTCAAATTGATGTGGGGAAAGGAGGGTGGGAATCATTCAGGCTTTCAGATAGGTATTACAATATTAGTTTTATTATGAAAACTTCATATTGCAATACACTCCCTGAACACCTGAATAAGCCCGATTAACAACATTTAGGAGGAGGGATCAATTCTATTGCACGCCCCTTTTACCAACCTCAGAGATGGTAGCTCACCAATCTGTTTTGCTTAGGCTATTTTGTTTATTTTTACACTCACCATAACGATCGCTGCTTTTTGGTGAAGAGACATACTGGAGAGTACTTTGTTTGTCTGTCAGGTCAGTCTTGTCTCTGTCCGTCGACCTCCCATGTGGCTATTCAAAGCCTCTCATGTATGGAGGGAAGTGAAGCAGTGTGCAGAGCCGCTCTCCCTCTGGGTAACCCGACTGGGTTGAGGAAGGGTTAGACGACCGACCGGCGACGAAGTATCTCGGCGTCGACGAGAAGCCTAACCTACTCGAGCACCCCCGTGGACTCTCGTAGGGAAAACTATCTGAGACTACGATAGTTAAAGAAAACGTACTAATCTAATTCCCTGTGCTTATGCTATCACTGTTGGCTAACAAAGAATTCTTCTCTCTGGTTAACCTACAAACCAATGGACTAAAAGAATATCCCTTAGGTTAAACGGGACGCACCTAGATAGAGTTAGTGGCAATAACGGACTAAGAGAATGCTCCCTCAGTTAAAATGCACGCACCTATATGATAGAATTAGCCGCTACAAACGGACTTCAATTAATACCCCTCTGACGAGGCTTTTAATTGAGCATCTCTTAAATAAAAGGAAGTAAATACTGATACGGATTTCCAAGTAGTGGCTTCCAGAATAGAAGATACTGAATAATTCCTTAGAAAGGAAGATGAAGTGGCAATACCTCGAATGCTGTGTTCTCTGGGTAATACAGGGCTTGAAGCCGATGGAAATGAAGAAGAAGAAGAACCCGGTGAAGCTTGGGAAATTACCTCCCTCAGAAAGTAACTGATCGCGTTCTTTGACAGCTAATGGGACAGATTCCGCAGAGAGACGAAAAGTGTACGCGGACGAGGACGGAGTTTTTCCACCTTTTACAAATAAACTTTCAATGCTCGAACTGGCCGTAAATACATCTCCACTGGGTCGCCAGCAATGAACTCTTGCAGAGAAAGAACTCTGCACGAACGAGGAAGAGGGTTAACTTCCGACTCCGTCTTCGCCACAAATTCCGGTAGAAAAGACAAATGCATATCATTTCCTGAATAGGAGACTAACCTAGAAATCGCCTGAAGCTCACCCACCCTTTTCGCTGTAGCTAAGGCTGTGAGAAAAAGCACCTTCTTAGTCAGCTGTCTCAAAGTTAGAGCTTCAATGGGTTCAAAGGCAGGGGAACGCAGAAAATTAAGTACTTCCCACAAATCCCACGGAGGTGCCCGATTTGGCAAAACAGGACATTCAATCTTAAAAGAATGCAATAAATCATGGGTGATTTTGCTAGTAGAAATCTCTGGGAGATGGAAGCTAAATGCACTGCTCAGCATTGAGCGGTAGCCAGTAATAGCCGAATACGAAAGTCTCTTGACTTTCCTAAGGAATAACAGAAATTCAGCTATCTTAGCAATAGAAGGTCTAGAGATGGAGTGACCTTCCTTATGACACCAACTTCTATAAATTGTCCATCTGAATTGGTAAAGTTTGCAGGTTGACTTTCTCAAGCTGAGAGAAAGCTGTCTAGCCACAGCTTTAGAGAGTCCGGTTTGTCTAGCTGCTCACTCGATAGTCGCCATGCAAGTAGGTTCAGCACGTGAGGGTTTGGTTGATAATGATGGAAATGCGGTTGTTTGAGAAGATCTTTCTGCATGGGCAGGAACATCGGAACTTCCGTGAGAAGCTCTAGGAGTTCTGGAAACCAAGGATGTTGGGGCCAGCAAGGAGCTATTAGGGTCATACCCGTATTGACACTTTCCCGCAATTCCCTGATTACTTGATGAAAGGGCCCGAATGGAGGAAAGGCATATACCTGCATTCAATTCCAATTCTGTAGCATAGCTTCGGTGCCTATCGACATGGAGTCTGCTACTGGTGAAAAGTACACTGGAAGACGATGGTTCCATCTCGTCGCAAATAAATCTACTGTTGCTGGCCATTTCCGGAGAACCTGGCCTACTACGTCCTGAGCCAAAGTCCACTCTCCCCCAATACCTGACGAGAGCGACTTAACGAATCAACCAGCACATTGAGACTCCCCAATACGAATTGAGGAAGAAGAGAAACCTTTTCTTCGCACCATCTCAGGACTCTCTGAGCTACAATGTTGAGATCTGTCGTTCTCGTGCCTCCCGATTTCTTCAGATATGACACCACAGTTACGTTGTCGCAAAACAGAGCGACTACTCTGTTGCGCCCAAGATCTGAGAAACACCTGAGGGCCTCTTCTACTGCCCTGAGTTCCCGAAGATTGATTGATTCCTCCCGTTCCCGATCCCCCCAAAGGCCTGAAGCCTTGGTTTCCTCCAAGGTTGCTCCCCAACCCTGATCTGAGGCATCTGTGTAAAGATGAACGTCGGGAAGAGGGGAGTTGATAGACCCTCCGGGTGTCAGATTCCCTTCTGACCACCACAGAAGATCCGACAAGCAAGAATCGTGTTGCAGAAGTCCCAGCAATTCCTGAGACATACCTGAAGAGAGCTCATCCGGAGACGAGACCCTGGAATTAAGAGAGAAAGAGAGGACATTCTTCCTAAGAGGCTTCTCCAAGCTGATACCGGCTGTTGCCTGCTGGACAGGAACACCTCTACCTGTTGTAGGACCGCTTGTATCCTCTCCCGGGTTGGGAAAACCCTCAAATGAAGAGAGAGAATCCTCATCCCTAAATAAGCCATGGATTGGGTTGGTCCTAGGCAGCTCTTGGCAAGGTTTAGACAAATTACTAGTATCCTGCACAGTTTTAAAAAGAAGTCCCTTGCCCCTACTATCTCCTCTAGAGAGGAGCCAAGGATCAGCCAATCGTCCAAATATCTCAACATCCTGTATCCCCGACGATGCATAATTGTCAACACAAGAGACATGACCCTCGTAAACACCTGTGGTGATGTGGTCAGTCCAAAGGGGAGAACTTTGAACTGGAAGGTGCCGGCGGAAGACACAAACCTGAGGTACCTCCGAGAATCCTGATGAACCAGAATCTGGAGGTACGCGTCCTCCAGGTCCAGCAAGACCATCCAGTCCCCCCTCCTGACTGACTGCAACGCCGATTGTGCAGTCTCCATATGAAACTTCACCGTCACCACCTGATGGTTGAGGCTCGAAAGGCCTATAATGGGCCTCCACGCACCTCCGGCTTTTGCTGCGACAAAGACTCTGCTGTAGAAACCTGGAGAGAGAGAAGCTGGTTCCAAAGCCCCCTTCTCCAACAGGGCCCGAATCTCCTTCGCTAGAGCCATTCCCCTGATGGAAGACAGGGAATAACTCAGAAGGTTGACAGGGGAGGAGGACAGAGGAGGAAGGGAATAGAAAGGAATTCGATAGCCCAACCTCAGGACCTCTACAACCCAACCCTCTGCCCCCCACTCCTTCCAAACCTGCCAAAACGGAGCCAGACAACCTCCCACCGGAACGGACGAGGGACACATCTCCTACTTGGAAAAATCCCGCGACAACGAGGGTCTAGAAGCAGACACCGATGCTGCCTTGTTTGCAAAACGCACCCTCTTGGGTGTCCTAGGGGGAGACTTCGAAGATGTTCTCTTGGAAGGAGACGACTTGCGAACACCTCTAGGGGAATGAGAACCCTGGGCTGCTACCCTTATCATAGCTTGCTGTGATTCAACAGCTGAATTGGTGGCGACAAAATTTACCATACTAGCCACATCTTCCTCCCTGAACAAGGAATTGGCTAAAGCTAAAGGAACTCTGAGGAGAACCCTCTTATGGACGTCCAGATAATATGGTGGAAGATGACTAAGATAGAAATCACACCTCTTCTTACTTACAAAAGTCGTCGACGAAGCCAAGGCATTAGCCTGATGAGCCAGACCCATTGATACAGAGGTTATTAAACTGTCAAACAGTCCCGGATCCAAAGGGATGTATCCGTCATTCTTTAAGAAACCCATTAGCCCTGACAACATCCACATAGAGTGCGAAAGAGCCTCGGTCTGATTACGTAACACGTCTTCTTGCGCCGCCGCTTCCCTAAGGAAAATCCCTACAAGGCGAGACGATGCCGGAGACCTCGTTAGGATTGCTTCAACAGATTCGTTGAGAGGCAACCTGGCACCTGCCGAAGGATTACCACGGACTGAATAGATCGCCTTCCTAAGGGAAAGAAGAAAGAGAAATGTCCTGCCTATTAGAAGTCACCACCAAAGCCAGACGACCGTCCGCCTCCTCCAATGCCTGCCTAACCCGATCAAACCAAACTAGTCCGCACGAAAAGGGAACAGGAGTTGGCTTAGTGACATAGAATGACTCGAAAAGAGATTGATTTGATGCATGGGGTTGGTCCAGAGCTCTTGCTTGAGGGTACGAGGAAGTGACATACTCAAGCATACGTCTGTAGTCCTTAGCACTGGAAAGAGGACATTCCGAATCCTCAGAAATTTCCTGAACCTCCGGATGAGAATCAAGATCGGCCATGTCCGAACAGTCCATGACAGATGGAGGAGGAAGGAGCTGAACGGTGCCCAGACGATGACGAAGGGTCGACAAACAGACCGCCAAATCCAGAATGCTGCATACCTAAACCTAACCCGGTACCCGGAGCTGAATCCAAATCATTGATTCCACGGGAAGGAAGAGAGGAAGGAGCCAAGAGACCCAAAACCGCTTCCACATTGCTACCAAAGGGGAGCCGAGTGGGAGAAGCCAAACCCGAGTTACTAAACCCTGCGGGAGGAAGAGTAAGTGAAAATGGTTGTGGAGGGACGGAAGAAGATGAAGGGAGAACAAAAGAGGTAGGAGTTACCAATGACACTTCCGCAGCGGAAAAGGTAGGTGATGAAAACCTCGGACCGATTGGAGATGGTACCACAGGCCCAGTCAAAGCCGTGGATCGCAAACCCGAACTAGAAGCAACTGGCAAACTCTGGGAAATACCCGGAATACCTGATGCTTGAAGCGGAAGCAAGGGGTTGCGCATACCTGAAGGGACTGAACCTGGAGCACTGGAAGCCAAATTTTGCTGAAGCTGAGTTCTCACTTGACCGGAAGATCCTCCTACCAAGGAAGGCTGGACTGCGGAAGGGACGGGGGAAGACAGAGGAATGGCGTACGAAGAAAAGGTTACCTGAGAAGAGGGGATGTCGGAGTTCATAGAAAGAAGGAAAGAAGATGTGGAAACCGCAGGAAGGGCAGAAGAAGAAGAAGAAGAAGGAGCCGAAGATGAGACTGAAAGGGGAGCAACAGAGAATGTGGGCAAGGAAGGTGAAGCTACAGATAATCCTGGGGAAAAAGCAGAATCCTTAGAACAAAGGGACAACAGGTAGACCTAATCCGCCCCTCCCTGCTAATCCTGAAGCATGTACGACATAAGTTCCGGACACTCCCGAGTCACATATTCTCTAATGTTAGAAAACCTGTTTAACAAACAACCTCTCACCAAAAGTCTATATACTATAGACAGACCCAACAAATCTGCATTATATTCAGCCACATCCCCATACCGACCACGCGAACCACTTTTTTGGAACCACTCTTAGAAGCGGAGCACAAACTCCACTAGAAGGCACAACAGAACCCACTTTACTAGATGGGGCGACCTTCCGCTTAGTCTTATTCAGCTCTTGATCTTGACTAAAGTTTTCAAACAGAATTTTTGACAGAAGGAGAAAATTTTGCCGGAGCACAAACTACCCACTGGAGGCCGAAACCCCAACAGGAGACAGGGGACTCTGCACAACTGATCCTTCTCCTCACTACCTACTAAATCCTGACCTATCCGTCTTAGTCTTGCCTAGCTCTTGATCTTGACTAAAGTTTTCAATGGTGAATTTTTCACAATACAGAAGGGGGTTGGGGAGGGTCCTTCACTGTCTGCTCAGATGCAACAAACAAAGGAGGGGGCCAGCAGAACCTACCCAGTATTTACAAGTGAGTCAGGTCTGGAGGCTTACAAAAAAAAGCCAAAAGGGTTCTCCATTACCCTTTATAAACAAAAAGTAGCTAAAAAAAGGGCACAGAAAATAAAATAAAACATAGTCCTCCATTAGGGCTGGTTCTGGAACAGACAGGGGAGCTGAAAAGAAAAGCAAGCCAGGACAGACATCCTAACACTACTTCCACTATCCTTGCTAGAAAATTGTTGCTCAAAAAGACTAGCTACTAAATTTGTCATACTACCACCTTCGCTGATCCTATCTTCTGACTGTTTAACTATCTCTGAACGGGAACCAGCTAAATCTGAAACCTAAAAAAGAAAAAAAGCCTGAGGTCCCTGGGCAATGCCAGCCAAAAAGAATCACCGTGGGCCGTTATGCAGGTTTTGCAACAAACAAAGGAGGGGCCAATAAAATGAGCTTATTATTGCTCAGCCAAAAGGCGACTAAACAAAATTGTTAAATAAACAATTAACTTTATAAACAAAAAGTAGCTAAAAAAAGGCAAAATGCAGAAAATGTAATCTTCCATCTGTTCTAATGTCCAATCTGAACATTCATCCAGAAAACATGGAGACGCCAGACACATTTGTACAAAGATGAGCAGCTCGTGGTCACATTACATTGAATCTTTCTACATGCCTGACAAATGGAGTGTCTATCATATCTCAAAGTACTCATCCATTTCTTTGAAAAAAAACGCAGCAGGAGCGATGGGCGGGGAACCAGCAGCTCGCAAAAGCATCCACGTGTTGTAGGGGCAGACGACTTCGAGGTGTTCTAATGTCCAATCTGAACGGTAGTGACAGGAGAGGAGGAAGACTTGTCCATAATGATCAATCAAGATTCAAGAACCAGTGAATTCAAATCCAAAGACGTTCCACGACGAAATGACAGGAGAGGAGGAAGACTTGTCCAAATATCCAGATTCAAGAAGGCTCCAAAGAATCCAAGCAGAAAGGGTCTAAGCAGAAGGTCGTAATTCGGGAGAAAGGTCAGTAATTCCAGTCCAGAAATCTCAAATACCAAAGGGGAGTCAAGCAATACGATTAAATTTCTCCCTGCTGAAGGGAACAACAATTCAGCAGCGTGAACAGAAAGCAATTGACGAAAATGGGGAGTGTCGGCACACAACTGTGTCAGTGTTACCAACCATTTGTTGTGGTAGCTCAGTGACAAGATTTCACCCGCAGCGTTGGTAACACTGGCTGTTAAAGTTCCCAATTGGGGGATTGGTAATTGAGGTTGTTCGGGCTAGTGGGATTAAGGGCTAATTCAGGTGTTCAGGGAGTGTATTGCAATATTAAATTTATCAATACTACAAGGGGGTGGGGGGGATCCTTCACTGCCTGCTCCGCACCGAGGGGGCCGGAGAACCTACCTACTCGGAGGCTTTGCGGTTCTCCATTACCCCAGCACCTGTTAGGGCTGGTTCTGGAACAGGCAGGAGAGCTGAAAAGGAAGAAGGATCAGACATCCTAACACTACTACTATCCTTATCTGAGAAATATAGAAAAGATTAGCTATTAAATTTTCCATACTACTTGCAATCCTGTCCTCTATCTGTTTGACTACCTCTGAACTCACTAAATCCATCAACTGATCTGTACCAGAAGCCTGAGAAACTTGAGGCAACGAAGAATCTGACTGACGTTTGCCAACCTTACTAGCCAAAGACTTGTGATGACAAATGTAATCCTCCATCTCTTGTGCCTTCCAATCGGAACATTCATCGCAATGAGTCTGCACATCACACTTAACCTTCCCACATACCTAAAAGAGTGTCTATCGTGTCTCAAGGTACTCATCCGTCTTTTGCAGGAAGAAGAAGCGATGAGCGCAGCATCCACTGTAGTAAGGGCAGTCAAGGTCGACGTCGAAGCCGATAGCAGAAGTTGAAAAAGTTCATGATGTCCAATCAAGACCGGGAACCAACGAGTCCAATTCCAAAAGACGTTCCACGTCGAAGATATCCAGAAAATCCAGGAGATAAACTGTTAAATACAATCCAGGTCTTCACCAGAAGTCCAAAATACAAAGAGAAGTCAGACAATAGGATTAAAACCTCGCACTGTAGAAGGAAATAACCTTCCAGCAGCGCGAACAAAAATCAATTGACGAAAATGGGGCGTTTTGGCGCACACCTGTGTCAGCATTGCCAACCGTTTGTTATGGTAGCTCAAGTGACAAGGTTTAACCTGCAGCTTTGCTAATGCTAGCTGTTAAAATTCCCAATAGTGGGATTGGTAATTGAGAGTTGTTCAGGCTAATGGGATTAAGGGAGAATTCAGGTGTTCAAGGAGTGTATTGCAGTATGAAAGAATAAACGACAATGACATAAATGGAACCTCTGTCAACAGAGGAGCTTTGTCCGGCAGCCAGGTATACAACCACATTGAAGGGGAGGACGGTCAGCTACTTGGAGGTCATCATCCAGCAACTGACCACCACAACGACAGTAACCAGCAACCAGAGACTGGAGCTACAGAAGCAAACCAGGAGAAATGGACAAGAGAAGAAAATAAGGAAATATGGAGATGCTACATCAGAAGCAACCCAACATTAAGAGGATACAGGAGAAGACTGGTCAACATCTGGAATGAGAGAAGTAACACCCCTCAAACAGAACAGAGGTTGGCAAACCAAGTAAGGAACATAAAGAAAAAGAACTGGCTCTCCACAACAGAAAGAGAGGAACTGGAAAGAGAAATAACACCCAACAACGAAGGACAAGACGAACTAAGAGATAATGACGCAGAAAACGACAGGAATGATGAGCTACCATACAACGACATACGAGGAAAGACTGAAGATGTAACCGAGAGGTCGGAATGGGTGGAAAAGATGAGACAATGGATGAAGCCAGATACAGAAAGAACAAAGATCCCCTCCATGAAAGCCTATAACACAAAGAAAGTAAGTGAAAAAACAAGTGACATTAATGAAATAATGAAACTAATCCACACCACCCGTATCACAGAAACAAATAACCTGGCATATGCAGGAGCACGACTAGTAGTAGAACTCATCGGGATACAAACACCAACATCACCATCACAACCAACCCAACAGAAACCAAAACAGCAACCGCCTTGGAAAAGGCGCCTGAAAAAACAAATCATGGCGATGAGATCTGACTTGAGTAAACTGAAAGAGATGGCAGAAAAGAGGTTAAGAAGCAACAAAACAACAGAGGAACTGAATGAGAAATACAAAGTACAGGAGATGGGACACCACAGAAGATATAAAACAGAAGCTTAAAGCCAAAGCACATAAGATCCAAGGGTACATGAACAGGAATAAAGGATACCAACAGAACAAACTCTTCGCAACCAACCAGAAAAGACTATACAGCCAACTAAAAGGAGAAGACAACCACCAGGAAATTCCTGAAGCCAAACCAAGTAAGAGACTCTGGGAAAACATACAGAGCAATCTGGTATTACACAACAAACATGCAACATGGCTCCAGGAAATCAAGGCAGAAGAAATGGAGAGACTAAAACAAAGATTCACCAAGATCACGACAGACACAGTCAGGCATCAACTAAAGAAAATGTCCAACTGGAAAGCCCAGGTCCCGATGAAGTCCATGGATACTGGCTCAAAAACTTCAAGGCCCTACACCCACGAATAGCAGAACAACTCCAGCATTGTATCACAAACCACCATACGCCCAAATAGATTACCACAGGGAGAACATCCTTAGTACAGAAAGACAAGAACAAGGGAAAATAGCATGTAACTACAGGCCTATCACCTGCCTACCAATAATGAGGAGGTTACTAAAGGTATCATCAGTGAAAGGCTATACAACTACCTAGAGGATACTAACACCATCCTCAACAGAAAGGCTGCAGAAGGAAGTGTAGGGGCACAAAAGACCAGCTCCTAATAGACAAAATGGTAATGAAGAATAGTAAGAGAAGGAGAACCAACCTAAGCATGGCATGGATTCACTACAAGAAAGCCTTCGACATGATACCGCACACATGGCTAATAGAGTGCCTGAAAATATATGGGGCAGAGGAAAACACCATCAGCTTCCTGAAAAATACAATGCGCAACTGGAATACAGTACTCACAAGCTCTGGGATGAGACTAACAGAGGTTAACATCAGGAGAGGGATCTTTCAAGGTGACAAACTGTCCCAACTACTCTTCGTAGTAGCCATGATTCCCATGACAAAAGTACTGAAGAAGATGGATGCTGGGTACCAACTTAAGAAAGAAGGCAACAGAATTAACCATCTGATGTTCATGAATGACATCAAGCTGTATGGTAAGAGCATTAAGGAAACAGACACCCTAATCCAGACTGTAAGGATTGTATCTGAGGACATTAGGATGGCATTTGGAACAGAAAAATGTGCCTTGGTCAACTTACAAAAATCACAGCTTTTTAAAGTAAATTGTATTTTTCCTAACTATACAAACCTGAAGTCCTTTGCATTAGGAATTACTTTCAGCGGGGATGGAAACGACCGTTGAACTTTCGAACAAGGTGGTTGGGCAGTCAACTACCGTCCGGGAGGCGGGGGTACAGCCTGCCCAGATGTAAACATTCCAATTTGCCTTTCGGCCCAGGTTTCTGATTGAAGGGTGGCATGAGGTGGGGATGAAATGTAATGTAAAGGACCTCAGGTTTGTATAATTAGGAAAAATACAATTTACCTTAAAAAACTGTAATTTGTTCCGACACGATATACAAACCGTTGGCCCTTTACATTAGAAAGACTCACTGGTTGGAGGGAGGAATCTGAGTGAGTCTCTATGAACTGACTGGAGTTCACCACACCTTGTGTTCCCTTCCTGGTCGATAGAGAGAGGAAGGGAAAACTGCCTTTGACCAAAAGATTGGGTTGTAACAAGTGCGAAATCAATTGTCAGACTTCTGGGTCCCTTTGAATGAAAGAGGAAGCATCAGTTCATGCAAAGTAGGCTAGGAAGAACTTGGAGTTGGTGACATTAAGGCAATCACATGTATTGGGTTTGTCTTATTGTCATGGTCTCCTTCCCCTCCTTGCAAGGGGAAGGAGTGGGATTGCTTCTATAATCCCGAAAGGAAATAGAACGGAAGCTCTAGTTGAGTGCTTTCTTACCTGCATCAACCACCAGATCCAGCATGTAACAGCCTAGTTCTTTTTCTTTATGTTCCTTACTTGGTCCGCCAGCCTCTGTTCTGTTTGAGGGATGTTACTTCTCTCATTCCAGATGTTGACCTGTTTTCTGTATCCTCTTAATGTTGGGTTGCTTCTGATGTAGCATCTCCATATTTCCTTATTTTCTTCTCTTGTCCATTTCTTCTTCTGGTTTGCCTCTGTAGCTCCAGTCTCTGGTTGCTGGTTACTGTCATTGTGGTGGTCAGTTGCTGGATGATGACCTCCAAGTACCTGGCCATCCTCTCCATCAATGTGGTTGTGTACCTGGCTGCTGGACAAAGCTCCTCTGTTGCCAGAGGTTCCATTTAAGTTCTTCGCTGGGTGAGCGGGTTCCGTTCTCAGCTACCACTCTGATGGTCGTGAGTTCGAATCTCCGACCGGCCAGTGAAGAACAAGAGAAATTTGTTTCTGGTGATAGAAATTCATTTCTCGCTATAATGTGGTTCGGATTCCACAAGCTGTAGGTCCCGTTGCTAGGCAACCAATTGGTTCTTAGCCACGTAAAATAAATCAAATCCTTCGGGCCAGCCCTAGGAGAGCTGTTAATCAGCTCAGTGGTCTGGTTAAACTAAGATATACTTAACTTTAACTTAACGTCATTGTCATTTATTCTTTCATTTCTTTCCATCACTGCTGAGTTTAGCTATTTAACCCATAGCCGGACCCTACCCCATCAAGAATAGATACTCATTTACAGCTGAGTAGACTGAGGAAATCCAACTACTGACCAGTCCCAATGTTGTTTAACCAGTCATTATTATTATTATTATTATTATTATCATTATTATTATTATTACTTAATCTTATTAACCTTAATATTTGAAAATTACTACCTATTATTAGGTAAAAAATTTATTTATCATACAACAAATAAATATATACATGTACCATAAAAATTCTCTCATCTCAGTAAAAAGAGAGAGAGAGAGAGAGAGAGAGAGAGACAGAGAAAGAGAAATTATTTTTATTATTTAGTGTTATCTAATTTATACTTAAAAGCTTGAAAACTTATAAATTATAAACAAAATTACACATAAACACTTTTGCAGGGTTTCTCAGTACTGTATTCGCAAATGTTCGCATCTCTGTGAAAAACTCGTGTATGACAGGCAGTCCCGGTTAACGGTGATCTAGTTTTACAGTGCTTGTCTAGCGAAAAAAATCAGCAATTTTCAGCGCCGAAAATAGCAGATTTCTGCTTATCAGCGCCAATACATGCCTAACAGATGTGCCGATAACCGAAAATAGGCGCTTTTTGGCGCCGATAAACCCCGAAAATCGCCGATTTTCGGTTATCATCACACCCTCAGAATGGAACCACCACCGCTAACCTGGGACTGCCTGTAGTTAGGTTCCAATGAAAAGTTTGTGTGTCTGTGAATTCGTGCAAGCTCCAGGGTATTACTGTACAAGCTTAATGATTAGGACAGGTTAGCAATTTGACTGGGCACCAGACTTTTCAAGGGTTATGAATGGATGCAAGTCCCCCTCCTCCCTTGACAAGGGGAGAGGAGGATAAACAGTAAGACAACCTGTCGGTTTCACATTTGATTTTTATTGTCTCCGACACATTACTCTTCAATTCTTACAGCCTGATATAATAATTGCCTAGCAAACCTATTACTTAATGGCTCTGATGGCTAGCAGGTGCAATGTCCCATATGTGCAGCAGGCTAGAAGTGAGGAGTAAGTCTTCCTTTGCTCCTAGTGGACCAGGAATATGACATTTCCAGGTTTGGCGAACCTACTAATCAGATCAGAGAGTACTCAGATTTCCTCACACCATTAAGTGTCCTATGTAAAGAACGAAAGTTTGTATTTTCGTGTGGACAAATATCAGATTTTA
The DNA here is from genome assembly GCF_040412425.1 of Macrobrachium rosenbergii. NCBI lineage: Eukaryota > Metazoa > Arthropoda > Malacostraca > Decapoda > Palaemonidae > Macrobrachium > Macrobrachium rosenbergii. Next base: position 4,537,230 of record NC_089753.1, on the reverse strand, counting down.
AAGTAATACTGTATCTGTTTTTCCTACCATACAAACCTGAAGTTCTTTCCTGTAATGCCCTACCTCAGCCACTCCTATCATCTGGCACCTGGGTTGGAGGGCAAAGTAGAGTGCAGACTGACAAGTGGATGGGTTTCCCCCCTACCTGTTGATGGTTATCTACCTTGTTCTCAAGTTTGAATGGCCATTTCCAGCTTGTGTTCAAAGTGAAATCCCTGCTCCAACTGGAGAGTGACAGAATAAAAACAAAAATATTTGTCTACCTTGTCACGGGATATCATCTGTTGACTGGAAGATTAATCCCTTTGTATAGAAACACTCCAAACTCATAACCTCCCACAAACCTGGTCCACAGACTGGGAAATCGAGGAGAAAATGAGCCGTACAAAACATCAATGCACCACTTCTCTCAAAGAAAGAAAGTTAATTTGACTCTAATCAAGCATGAAAGTTTGCAGAGAGACGAGACATGAGACAGAGAACCTCAAGTCTAAGGGGATGGCACACGGTACTAGCCTTACCTGGAAAATCAACTGCCAAAGGCGATCGAGACTGCACCCTATCCTGAAGGGAAAGGTGCACAGAATGAAGCTTAATAAGCCTTCTAATGTAGGGAAGACTCCCCATACTCTATACTCATAGCTGTAGCCAGAGTGGGGGCGAGGTTTAGAATAATAACATACTACTAGATGAAGAAAAAGGGAAGGAGAATGCCTCTACCTTCTAACACCACTGCTGAAACTTGCCTTGTCTGCAGTTGTTGAGAATCACACACAGTAAATCACAGAAATCAGAGGAATAAGGCTACTCAGCCTATTTCCAACGGATACAAGGGAAAGCCGTGATAGCAGGATTACCTTAAATAAGGTAAACCTTACTGTCATGGAACTGCCAAGTGGTTAAATCTACAGTACCTTGAAGGTAATTACTGTATATCAATGGGTATATCAGAGAATGATACAGCTACTGTGCAACTACCAGATGATGTTACCGAAAATTTTCCTAGCCTAACCCATCCGAAAATTATTCAGTTATGCGATCCACCCACCTGTTCACGTTGTTCTTCTTTCACTATGCAATCCAGCTTTCGACAACAAAAACCACAAAACATACTTACAAACCAGCTCTATCGACCTAACCTTCATAGAGCTCTCTCTACCCTGCCACCATTTGTTCAACACTCCAGCCCGCGTTTGTTTACATTTTTCTCCCGCCATTTCTATCCTATGACATCACAACAACAGATGCTTTTTAAACAGAAACAATGCTTTGCTATAAAAATGTCTTATAAAATTAAACATGCTTTTTACAGGCAGTCCCCGGTTATCGGCGGGGTTCCGTCCCCGACGGCGTGACGACAACCGAAAATCGCCGCTAACCGAAAATTGGCGATAATAGCACTGATCCCCGGTTAGCGGTGCCAATAACCGGTTAGCGGCACTGCCGATAAGAGGCGATCAGCGCCGTTAACCGGTTATCAGCGTCGATAACCGGTTATCAGCGACGAAAATCTGGTTATTGTCGTCGCTAGACAAGCGCTGTAAAACCGGATCGCCAGTAACCGAGGCTGCCGATAACCGGGGACTGCCTGTATACATTTTGTAACGCCCATACTATTTCACTAAAGCAGAAAATAAAAATAAAATAATGACTAACTTATAAAACTAACATATAATCACACTTATCTCCTTCTCCCTCCCCTCCAGCCTCTTCTTATCCTAATCCCCTCTAATCTCCATTATTCTCCAATTCTTTACCCTCTATGTACTTTCTAATACTTTCCCCTGAAACTCCAGCTTTGGTCAATTTATCATCTATTTGATGCTTTCCTTTTATCCATCCCACCTCACTTACTTCTCCAGATTCTATTGTTTCTCTTATTGCTGAAATATCAATTTTTAATCTCTTACTATTTACTCCAGTACAGGCAGCCCCCGGTTAGCAGCGGGCTCGGTTAACAGTGATCCGTTTTATGGGGCTTGTATAGTGACAAAAATCGGCAATTTTTGGCGCCGAAAATCACTGATTTCCGCTTATTGGCGCCGATAACCGAAAATCCCCCCAAAATCGCCAATAATTGCCGATTTTCGGTTATCATCACACCCTCAGAAACAGAACCCGCCGATAACTGGGGCCTGCTGGTACTTGCTTTTATTGCAGTCATTAGGGTTTTACTATCAGTTTTCACCAGTGCTTCTAATTTTCTCCCTCCTACTATCTCTTCCCACAAATGTTTGAAATATATCAATCCTTCTATGGCCTCCCCGACACTCAGAGCTTCTGCTTCAATGGTGGACTTTGCTACTCTTCTGGATTTTCTGGATTTCCACCATATGGGACTTCTCCTCTACCATCTGTCACTGATATTACATAACCTAATTGAGTACGACCATCTTTAATATTCCCAAATGAAGCATCTACATAGGCTTCCCAGTAAATCTTTTTTTCTAACTCACTTATTATCACTTCTCCCATTATGCTCTTAGTTTTTCTCACTATTTTAATCAGCCTTCTCATATCTTGAGTCGTTCCTTCTTTAAAAGCTTTACTTAATTCACTAACACCATATGATATTTCTGGCATGGTATGTAGCGATACTCAATTCAACTGTCCTACCACTGATCGATATTCTGTTAACTCCTTTTGTCCTAATACTCTATTACCTGTAAATCTTCTGACTTCTGGTTCTCTTATAGAATTTATATACTGCCACTGATTAAGACAAATTCCATTTTCATTATGCTCTACTATTACTCCTACACACTTAAAACTTTTACTTTCTTGTTTTCCTACTTGCAATTTCCCAATTGTTTCTCTAAAAATCCTTCACTTCCTCCATAGCAAGAATCATCTACATGTGTACATAAAATACCATCCAATTTATTGTCTTTCCTCCAAAAGAATATATTAGGTTCTAATCTACTCCTCTCGCCTTTAAGCTCCTCCACCACTTTTACCACCTTACAATACCATGCCTTTGCTGCATCCTTGAGCCCATAAACAGTTTTCTTCAATTTCCATAATCCACTCCAACCATCTTCACTAGGTGGTTTTAAATACACCTCTCGTTGTATTTCATCACCCTGTAGATACACAGCTTTTATATCTAACGTATAACAATTCCAATCTTTCAGTTTTATTACTGTCACACAAATTTTTAAATTTTGGCATTGCATGTAGGAGCATCTTTTTCCCATTCAGCCATTTCTTCTTCAAAACCTATAGCTACCAATCTTACTTTACATATCCTTTCCCTGCCTTTTACCTTTTCAGTTACTATCCATCTTGTAGATATAGCTTTTTGTCCAACGTCATTTACCTCCTCATATACCTTGTTTTCACTCTAACTTTGCAGTTCTTTTTCTTTAGCTTCAATTACACTTCTATTTTCAAATCCTAGCAAAACTTCTTCTTCATCTTCAATTTTTTCTACATGACTATAATCTCTTAAGTTAACACATCCCTTATCACCTGACTGTGAGTCTTGTACATTGTATGAATCAGCCCAAGATTTGCTTGTTCTTTTTCCTGCAAGACTCAATATAGTCCACTCTTCTACTTGTCCTGTATTTTTGTTTATAGCTCTAACTCTACTTCCCTTTCTGAAATTGGGTATCTCTTCTATTAACTCATCTTCTATTACCTCACTTTCCCCTTCATCTTCCAGTGTTTCCTCTGCCAAATCTCTTTCTATAGCCTCTTCTATACTGTACCTGCATTCCTTCTCCAGCCAATTATCATCTCTTTTCCTTCCTGCCCACCTATACTCCCTTTCTTTGATGCAGGGGATTCATCCTTCACAGTGTGTGTTTTGGCTATTTTAGGTATCTTCTCTTTTTCTGGTGATAGTCTCTGAATCCTAGTAACACGTATTCTAGCTACTTCTCTTACAGAATCCCAGTATTTAATCACTACTGTTTTACCTGATACTCCCACTACCTGTGCAGATCCTCTCCATTCATTTTCATTTTCTCTCTTATGGAATACCTTGCCTCCCACTACTGCTTCTTCAAAATTATGTTCTCTGACATTTTTGTTTAAAGCAATTCTTATTTTATTACAAGACTCATTTTTGATAAACACTTCTCTGGCCTTATGCATTGCATTCAGTGTATCCCTTACTATGCTTCCTTCCATACCTTTCTCTCTGCTTGCAGGACTTGAACTTTCTTCTCCCATTAAATTAGGCAAAGAAGGGTTTTTTCCAAATAGTAATTGGTTAGGGGAGAAACCACCATTATTTATTAAGCAGTTCCTAGCACTCACTTCCCATCTGAATGCTATGGACCAATCCACTTCCTCATCATCATTCATCTTTCTAAAGCTTTCTTTGATTATGCCTACTGTCTTTTCACTCAATCCATTGCTCCAGGGAGATTCAGATGCTGTGGCTAATACTTTAATATTCCATCTTTCTGCCATCCTCCTTACTTTTTCATTTTGAAATTCTCCCCCGTTGTCTGGTAATATTTTAGGTACCCCAAATATGGCAAACCACCTGTCAAAAAGTGTCTTTATAATAGTTTCTGGTTTCTTGTCTTTTATCCAAGAAGCCTGACAATACCTTGCTGCCATATCTACCATTACCAAGAACTTTCTCTCTTCTATCTCTCCCACATCCATTGCTACAACTTCATTAAATGTCTTTTGAAGAAAATCCCACTACTGGTTTTGCTGGGTTTCTTTTATATCTTTTACATACCTCACAACTTGCAATTAAGTCTGTTACCAACTTTTTTTATTTCTCCTTTTTCCTTCTCTCTCAAACCATCACTCCACTGTGCTTCTTCTATTAGCTTCCATATTTTACCTCCACTTCCGTGGCCAAATTGTAGATGTAACTTCATCATTGCACTTTTTATTTCCCTTAGACTCTTTCCCTTCCATCCCTCCAGTAACAATTCTTCTTCTACCTTCCTCCTCAAAACTGGTATTCTTAAATGGCCCTGTGTGTCTTCTCTTAACTTTATCTTCATTTCCCCTAACACTTCTACTTTAACACAATTCTCTTATAAATTTATGGTCATCCCCATTTTACTCATGGTTTTCTTACCTATTAACCATGGTACATCACCCTGCAAAATTTCTGTCTTCCATGGTACATCACCCTGCTAAATTTCTGTCTTCAAATAAAACTTTTTGTTTTTCAATATCACCGGTATTTCCATTACTCCTTTCGACTTGTATGATGACTCACCGAAATTAAATACTTTATTAGACTTTCTTAGTATCATTCATTCTCCTGAACTCTTCCTGATTCAAACCCATGACAATGCATGCTAGTCACAATTCCCCACAAACTGTTGACTTACATCCTGTCTAAAATTGCATCAACCTCTTCCCAAGATTCTTCTTCTATTTTACTAACTTCTCCTATATAAACTTTTTCTTTCTTGTGTCCAGTTTCTGATTTTTTCTCATTTTGAAAATTCTGAGGACAATCTCTGGCCCAATGCCATTCCTATTTGCATATTGCACACACTGTTACTTTCCCTTCTCTATTTAAAGGATTTCTTCTACCTCTACCTCAATTCACCTTTCCCCCAATATCTTTGATTTTCCCTCCCTTTCCCAAAATTCGCACAACCTTCTGATCCCAACCATTTCCCCTCCTCTTTATTCCCTAATCCCTCATATATTCTTTTCATTATTTGTGACACTATTTTATATTCCAACTTTTCTTGACCACAAGACGCTAATATCATTTGTTTTTGGTCTTCTGTGAGATTCGATCTTTCTAGCACATGAAAACCTTTTGCTTCCCCTTCAAGCATGCTTTTCCCTAGTGCACTCGACTACACTTAAGACTCTGCCTTTTCATACCTAATTATAAAATCTCTCATCTTTTCACTAGATTCTCTTTCTATTTTAAAACAGTTTTTCATTTTACTGTAATTTTCCATTACATATCTTTTAGATATACTTCATCTAGTTTGGATAGGATTGTCTTTGAACCCTCTTGATCCTTAAGTTCATCTCTATCTATTCCTTCTGTTACTTCTAAAGCTTTCCCTTTTAAGCTCATTCTTAGTTCTATCCCCGCATATTTCACTTCTTCTCCACACACCACAAGCTAATCTTTGAGTTGCCCTCTCTATCCTTTATAATCACCCTGTGTCCCGCTAAATCTCGGACAGTCTCTTCTCCATTTCTTCTCCCAAAGTTTACCATCAGATCTGTCCATTTTTAACAGACCACGCTCTGCTACCACTTGAAAATTTTCCTAGCCTAACCCGTCCGAAAATTATTCAATCATGCGATCCACCCACCTGTTCACGTTTGCTCTTCTTTCACTATGCAATCCAGCTTACGACAACAAAAACCACAAAAAAAAAAAAAAAAAAACTTAAAAACCATCTTTATCGACCTAACCTTCAGAAGCTCTCTCTACCCTGCAACCATTTGTTCAACACTCCCGCCCGCGTTTGTTTAGATTTTTCTCCCTCCCGCCATTTCTGTCCTATGACGTCACAACAAAAGATACTTTTTAAACATAAAGAATGCTTTGCTATAAAAAAATCTTATAAAATTAAACATGGTTTTTTTTATTTTTAATGCCCATACTATTTCACTAACGCAGAAAATAAAAATAAAATAATGACTAACTTATAAAACTAACATATAATCAGTTACACGTCTGATGAAAATGATATTTTATAATAAAATAAAGTTTTATATATACTTATCAAGTAATTACATTGCTATAGTTTCTATTTACCAACAGCTAAAAATTTTGAAATTCGCAGGTTGCGCTATTTTGTCTGGCTAGGTGACTAACCCCACCCACTTCTGGGGTAAGAGAGGAAAAACTGGTAAAAGTATTCATTTTTTTTATGCCACAATGTTCATGTGAGGGGAGGAGGGAGGGCTCCAATCAAGTAATTACTTGGTAAATATATATAAAACTTTATTTTATTAAAAAAAGATAATTTTTATATAAGTAACCTACCAAGTAATTACATTGCTGATTCCCACATTGACAGGAGGTGGGATGCATGAACAAATCTACCCCAAAACATTAATAATGGTAATGAATCTGAGAATAGAAATGATTGCTTGCATTGAAAATTGCCTGTTGTTTCCTTACCTGATAAGGGAGCTGCTGCAGGAAGGTACTGCCTCTATTGGCACTCTCCTTATCATATAGTGGCGCGGCGGTATAGCCAAGGCTCGCCTACTATATTAGTGGGTACCTTGTAGCAAGGATTATTCCAATTGCTGACAAAGGTAATAAATAATGTTGCCCCTGCCCAGGGCGCAGTACAGAAAAAAGACAATGAAATAAACGTCACCTAATACCTTAAAAATTTAAAAAAAACCACTGCCCAACTATGAAGGACTGGAGGGCACTGTACCCCAGGGCTCCCTTAAAAACTCAACCACCTCAAATCAAGGCGAAGAAAGGAAGGAAGGAGAGCTTCCTACACTTCTTCCCCCAACACCACACCAGCCACCGAAAATGGATCCAAAGTACTGCAATTATCATAAACTATTTCAATTTCCTTCAAATAATGAGTTGCAAAGACCGACTTACACTTCCAAAAAGTCGCTTGCAACATCGACGAGACAAATTACGGTTGAATGCCAACGAAGTGGCTACAGCTCTAATTTCATGAGCTCTCACTTTACACAATAGAAAAAATTCATCTTCAACAGAAGAATGGGCTTCCGAGATGGGGTCTCTAAGGAAAGAGGCCGAGAAGGATTCTTAACAGAACACCATAAGGCGTTTGAAGGACCACGAATCTTCTTTGTTCTGTGAAGATAAAATCTTTGAGCTCTCACAGGACACAATATTCTCTCTTCCTCATTTGGGCCTACAATCTCAGACAAGCTTTTAATTGCAAAGGAACGAGGCCATGGATTGGAACTGGACTCGTTCTTGGCTAGAAACCCTAGAGAAGGAACAGACAGCATTCTCTTGGGTAAAACCCACTCTTTTGTCTATTGCATAGACCTCACTGATTCGTTTTGCAGTCGCTAAAACGACTAGAAAAGAGGGTCTTTCTAGTTAGATCTCTCAGGAAAATTGAATGCATAGGCTCAAATCGGGGACCAGACAACCATTTAAGGACCACGTCCAGGTTCCATGGCACTACTGCTACCTCTTTCTGTCATGTAGTGTCAAACAATCTAATTGGATCAGATAAATCCTGATTAGAGGACAGGTCCACTCCCCTGTGTCTGAAGACAGAGCTTAAAACGGCCCTATAACCCTTGATCGTCGAGGATGACAGGTTCCTGTTGGCCTTAAGATACAGTAGAAAGTCTGTCGGTCTTAAGATACAGTAGAAAATCTGCTAATTCGGCTACAGATGTCTGAGAAGACATACAGTACTCTATCAGAGGACTGTCGCCTGCATTTGGCAATAGCTTGCGAAGCCGATCTTGAAAACCCCTTCTTTCTAAGAAGTTTCCTGACAGTCTGTATCCTGTCAGGGCCAGAGTAGACACTCCCTGATGAAAATGCCAGAAGTGGGGTTGTTTTAGCAGATTAGGTTTTTTGAGGTAGCAACCTCGCAAAGTCTGCGAGGAGGTAGAGAAGATCCGGGAACCATTCCTTCGTTGGCCAAAAGGGGGCCACTAGGATCATTGAGAGATTTTGGTGTGTTTGGAATTTGTTGATCACCTTTCTTATCATGCTGAAGGGGGGAAATGCATAAAGGTGACCGTTTGACCCGTCCTGCAGCATAGCACCGGTTGCCCATGCTAAATGACTCAGAACTGGCGAGCAAAACAGAGGGAAAAATGGCTTCTGGAAGTCGCGAACAGGTATATGACCAGAGTCCCCCACAACTTCCAAAGATCTGAGCAAACATGAGGCTCCAGAGTCCACTCCATGGGTAACACCTGTCTTCAGCGACTTAGCTTGTCCGCCAGAACGTTGAGCTTTCCCTGAACAACGCGAGTAAGAAGCTTGACCTGAAATTGCTCTGCCCAAAGCAGAAGATCCCGTGCTATCTCATAAAGGAAGAGTGTGTCCCCCTTGGTTTCTGATATGTGCCAGGCCAGTTGTACTGTCGGAGTGCACTGTGATTGTCTTGTTGTACACTTCTTTGAAAAATTAAAACCCCAGATGAACTGCCTTCAACTCCTTGACATTTATGTGCCAATTTCTTTGTTCCACAGACCAGGTCCCCGAAATTTCCTTGTCTCCTAACAGAGCTCCCCAACCTAGGTTCGACGCACCGAGAAGAAGTCTAGGTTGGGAGGTTCAACGAAAGGAGAGAGATTTCCCTTGCGACAACCTTCCTTCTAAGCTCCACCAACGCAGATCCTCTTTCATCTCTGGAGTTACTCGAAACATGAAAGAGTCTTGGTATTTTTTCCTATTCCAACTGATTCTTAAGAAGAATTGGAGAGGTTTCATATGAAGTCTGCCCAGGAGTACGAATTGTTCTATGGATGATAATGTCCCAAGAAGACTCACCCATTTGTTGGTGGAGCATTGGTACAGAAGAAGAAATTTGTGCACTATCTTGAGGCAAGACTGTATTCTCTTTGGTGAGAGGAAAACCTGAAAACTCTGAGTCTATTATCATCCCTGAATAAAGAATCTGTTGTGAAAGAACCAACTGAAACTTCTGAACATTGATCATCAATCCTAGCTCCTGGGCTAGGAGAAGTGTCTTTTGAAGGTCCTCCGAACATTTCTCTTTTGACTGGGCCTGAAATAGCCAATTGTCCAAGGAAAGGGAGGTTTTGGTTCCCATCAGGTGGAGCCATTTTGCTAAGGGAGTGAGCACTCTTATACACACTTGAGGCGCCGTCAATAACCTGAAACACAGAGTGCGGAACTGGAACACTATGTTCCCAAACATGAACCTCAAAAACTTCCTCGATTCCCGATGTACTGGCACGTTGATGTACACATCCTGCATGTCTATAGATGTCATCCAGTCCCCCTGCCGAATGGATGACATGAAGGTTCGGTTTGTCTCCATCTTGAACTTTGTCTTCTGAACGAAGTCATTCAATGTGCTGACATCCAGGATGGGCCTCCAGCCCCGTGAAGCCTTGAGTACCACAAAAAGACAATTGTAGAACCCTGGGGAACCCACATTCTCTACTAACTCTATCACCCCTTTCTTGAGAAGGGACGACGCTTCTTCTGAGAGGGCCAAAGACTTCTTCGAGACTTCTTCGAGCCTTTGGAGTACGCTGACAATGTTATTGGAGAGCTGCTAAAGGTGGCTTTTCTTTGAAGGGGATAGAACAGCCTTCACTCAGAACACTGACAATCCAGGGCTCTGCCCCCCCCTCTCTCTCCACTTCTCCCAGAAGAGAAGGAGCCTGGCTCCTACTGAAGTTTGTAGGACGAAATTCTCACTTGCGAGAGGCAGGATGGGATGAGGATCTTTTAATGGCTCTGGAGACGAAATCTGCAGGACGAACAGGATCTAGACAGGAATCTTTGTCTGCTGCCACGAAAGGGCCAAGTCTGCAGCGGGAGACTGTCCTGGAGGTATGAGCAGACACCTCCTTAGGACGCCAAGAGGATTGGGCAAGATCTTGCGTATTCTTCTTCTGCAGATCTGAAGAAATCTCTAGAACTGTGGCCTGCGGGAACAGGTGATGATGATCCAGCGGGGAAAACAGAAGGGCCGACTTCTGGGAGAGAGTCACTCCCCTAGTGGTGTAGGAACACCACAGTTCTCTCTTGCTTAGAACTCTCATTGTGTAAAGGGAACCTAATTCCTGGGAACCGTCCCTGATTCCTTAATCAATACACGAGAGGACCCCCAACAAGTCCAGGGCACTATCTTCCCAACAAGTCCAGGGCACTATCTTCAGGAATAGTAGAGCAGTCCTTAATCTTACTGGCAAGACAGCCCACTGCCCAATCGAGAAAACCAACACTTCTGACATCTTAAAGAAGTTTTTAAGGTGTGAGAGCTCCGTCGAACTGAATATGATCTTCGCTGAGGCAAAGGCAGATCTATAAGAGGAATCAATCAACCTGGAGTAGTCCCCCTGGGAGGAGGCAGAAACTCCCAGAGAAGGAGCTTCCCCTGTGGCATAAGAGAGCTGTACTGATAACCTAGGAATTCTGAATTTTCTAAATGTTAATTAACATAGCGAAAGAGAGAGAGAGAGAAAACCTTCAAAACATCTGTGTTTTGGCTATATTGAGATGACAAGGCCAAACTGGAAAGCATAAAGGATTCTAAACCAGCGCCAGAAAAGCAAAACCTGTGTTGTGATTACAAAAGCCAAACTCGGGAACGTGTTATGACTGTGTCGTGGAGATGAAGGCATTATGACTGCAGTTAATTGAGTTGGAAATCACAAGAAATTCATAACAAAACGCATGGTGGCCTTAGTTGGATAAATAGCTGCTGGAATTCATAACTTCTGGTGACTTCAAAGCACCTCCTTTTGAAGGTAGTGCATTTTCAAAAAAGCCACCAAAAATGGGCCATCTTTTGATAAGTCTCAACCAATGAAACATCTACCAAGGCAGGACAGAAGCAAGGTTTCTGCCTTTGATGGGTGGGACAATTGACTTCAAAAAATCCTTAAGAAGTCCACTTCTGAGAGGGAGCAGAAAAGAGAAGGTAGAAGAGAAGCAGAGAGAAGATAGGGGGTGAGGTTGTAAGTCTCACCAATTGTGGGTTGGTATAAGAAGAAAGGCTCACATTTGACAATCTCTGTAATCTTGCACTGCAATTCATTTTGTAAACCTACTGTAACTTTATTATTGTGTTAATGAAGTAAAGAAAACTACACTGCGTCTTCTTCAAGCCTCCCGGGAATAAAACACGCTACTACATAAAGCCAGGACGATAAGCATCTATAAAGAAAAGTAATTTTCTTAACTTGGCAATGAATAGCAGACATAAACAGAAAGAAAGAATAATAAGGACACGACGTAAATGGTGCCAGCTGAAGCGGATCCAAACAGAAGACAAAAAGTGCAAGTGTGAAGGATGCATACAAGAATTTCAAGCATCCCGCTGCGTCAATGGCCGAAACAGAACAACAAAGCATAACAGGTGACAGAGTCAATAATAACAGCGGTGAACAAAAACGCAAGCATCCAGTAAACAAACAATTTTTAAAAACGAGTGAACGACTGAACGTTTAAAACAACGAATGAACATCTACAGCAGACCGTATCCTGAAAGTCTACAGCGAAAGCAGTGAATGTCTATAGCGATCGGTACCCTAAACGTCTACAGCGAAGGTAGTGAACATCTACAGCGAAAGCAGTGAATGTCTATAGCGATCCGGTACCCTAAACGTCTACAGCGAAGGTAATGAACATCTACAGCGAAAGCAGTGAATGTCTACAGTGAAAGCAGTGAACATCTACAGCATACTGGTATCCTGAGTGTCTACAAGCGAAAGCAACAACGCATTTGTGTTGGTCGCGAAAGTGATAAAAAAGGCAGCAGTTAAACAGAACCACAACAGATTAAGACTGGAAGACGGCAACAGAAAATACGTAAGTTGGAAAATTAATTCCCTAAAAAATTTCTCTCATTGAGTGTATTTATTTTTTAAATAATCTCTCTCAAAAGATATAAGACTTTTATGATTATCTCTCTATCAAAAGGTATATAATATTCATAATTCTCTCCCAAGAATTTTTTTTTTATCTTAGTAATTTTTTTTTTTTGAGATTTGATAAGAATTTTTTTTTATAACATGACATGATTTTTATGATGTATCATTGAATACTGTTATGTATTGGGTATAAATTTTCTTATGATTTTAGAATAACAGAGTAATGCAGAGTTCGTTTGAAGCACTGAGGAATGCAATTAGAAATAGCCCTTATCATTTATGACAAACAACAGATAGACAAAGTCAAATTCCAGTGCCAAGTTCACGAATATCATTAACTCAAGGAAGTACTAAGACAAGTAGCAATAACAATAACAATAATCCTATTAACACATTTCAATTTAGAACAATGGCACAAGCAGCAATCACTACACAAGCCACACGATTCTATGGAAGACTGGAAAGTTCAAATCCTGACAAAAATATAGGTTAGAATCATACTCTGTGAACCAGTGGTTAGCAGACGCAGACAGTCGTATTTCTACAAATAGAATGACAGATGAAAGAACCAAGGTTAACGGAGCCTTGCTTTTGGTTAGTTCAGAAAGGGGTGATGCACACAGAACTTTGAATTCAGTTAGATTCAACACCATAACCACATACACTGAATTTAAAAGAATCTGTTTATCAATCTGGGAACCAGTGAGTCAGAGTGCTGCCTTATATAGTATTAATTAAAATAAATTTCTCAATCACCATTACGATGGGGAATCAATAGCAAACCTTCACAAAGATATCGAAGAAGCAACACATAAAGTAATAAAAGACTTGAGAGAACAAACATCACCATAGGTGATAAGAATGCTTTTGGTGATGGAGAAACTGATTTAGTCAGTTTGAGATATGTGTTAAATTACTTGTCATTTGGAACAATGTATAACGCACTTGGAGAAAAAGAAAAGAAAGCATTCAAGAAAGTTAATATTGATCCTGAAAGTGATAGCCTTACAGCTTTAATAGCAATGAGACAAGAAATCCAGAAAAAAGAAAAAGATTTTTCTAAGGAATTTATAGGGGTAACAAAAACACTAAATGAAAGGAAAGGCAGAAATACCAATGGGTCATATAAAAGAAATAATATATACAATGATAATTCCAGACAAGTAGGGAATAGACAAACTTCCTTTCAAAGGAACTATGCACAAAATTCTAAAAGAAAGTGGAATTCAAACCAGAAAGGAAGACAGAATCAACCGAAGACTGGACCATTCCACAGTCCACCTATGAGATATCATAGTGGTCAATATCCAAACATAAATAATTCAAAACCAGAGAATCATGCAGCTCAAGGAGCTAGACCAAAATTAACATGTGAAAACTGTGGGTATACAAATCATTCCATTAATGAATGCAGAAAGCCTAAAATCTGTGCAGTTTGCAAAAAGATCGGGCATTTAACTAAGTACTGTTGGTTCAATAATAAGGAAGCCAATAAAGAGACTGTAGAGATAAGTAAAGTCACACGAAAATAAATAAATCAGGTAACCAGTGATAATTAACCCCTCTACAGAGAAAAGAAAAGGAGCTGAAAGAAAAAAAAGAGAAACAGTTACAATGGGAAATGAAGTTCATCCGCATATTCCTATTTACATAGCAAAGAGGTCATATTTTCCATGAAGGAGGAAGGAATAAATAGAAAGGATCTACCTATAGTAAAAATTCCAATAAATGGAAAGACCTGTACGGTACTCGTTGATTCAGGTAGTACTGTAAATATAACTGATAAAATAACTTTAAACATATATTTAGGCATAACAGAAATTCAGATTCAGTGTCAAAGTAGAGTAATAGAAGGAGTATCAGGGAAACATATTAAAAGTCTAGGGAATGTGAATTTAGAAACAGAGATTCTGTCACATAAATTTATTGACAGTTTTCTAGTTTTAGAAGACAGATTTTTCCCCGCACAGTATTGTTCTCATTTAAGTTAATGAGGAGATGTGGAATGATATTAGACTGTAGTGAAGGAAAGATTAGCCTGAAACAGGATAATCAGAAGAGCATATGTCTTATGCTTGACAAAGAAAATTTCACCCAAATCTGATTAATTTGTCTGAGACAGTTTTGACAAGCGAGACGAACATACAAGAAAGACAGTTAAGTAACTAGAACAAGCAAGATGAAATGGAAACAAATAGAAAAGAGGAATTCCCACAATCGCAGAATACAGAATTGTTGAGACACGCACATCTCAACAATACACACACACACATGATATATATGTACTCCAATTTCAATAATTTCTCAGATATGAATAATGGTGATCACCAAAACAATGAATCTAATGAAAACCAAGGTGTCTATACCTATACTTATGATGGCAGCAATGTAATAGTAAGTTGTGAAAGTGAAGAGAAAATATTAAATGAAGTCTTGCTCTTAGATGTATAATAGAAGTAACAGAAGAAACCACTGGAGATGCAGAACTTTCCTATTTTTCAGACACAAAAGAAGAAGAAATATGTTGTGTTAGCACAGCTGATGATAATAAAGTACAATTTGTACTCAACAGAGCAGTAACTTTGTATCCAAAATGTTCAATGAAAATATATTTGAGATCAAAAGAGGATGTAAAGGGTAAGGATGTTCTATTACTGAATGAAGAATTGCCAGATTTTGTCAGAATGGATAATTCACTCGACCACATGAATGGTGATAACTGCGAAGTTTATGTCCAAAACTATTCAGATAACAGACTAACACTATAAGCAGGCATTATCTTTTGCATAGGAATCCCTATTAACAATCCTTTACTAACAATAGAAGAAAAAGCATTTTTCTCTATAACCGGCCAAAACTCTCAAATAAATTCAGAAGTAAACAAAACAGATTTTCCAGAAAATAGACACAAGTTAATTCAGGTGTTAGAGAAATATGGAAATGTAATAGCTATACAAGGAGATAAATTAGGAAGAACAAATGTTTTACAACATAGAACTTTGTTAGATGACAGAAGCTAGCCATTTTTTATTCCTAATTACAGATTACCAATAAGCTAGAGACCCACAGTTGACAAGTTGAAAGAGGAAATGAAAGAAGATGGCGTAGTGATTCCTTCTAAATCTCCATATAATTCCCCATTGTTACTTGTTCCAAAGAAAGATGGTAGTTGGAGACTTGTAATAGATTACAGGAAGTTAGATTCCAACACAGTTCCAGATAGAATGCCGATGCTGGTAATCCAGGATATGCTAGCTCAATTAGGAGGGGCCAAAATATTTTCATCCTTAGATTTGCTTAGTGGATACTGGCAAGTACCTCTAGATAAAGAACCGAAACCATTCACAGCCTTCAGCACGTTACGATCTCACTACTTCGAGACCAGTAGGTTCAAGACAAAAACAAACAATTGGGCTGAAATGACTAACGAGAGGTGACAAACAAAGGAGGGAGGAGCAGAACAAAACCAAAAAGTGACTTTAATATTAATTTATTTACAATAAGTAATATACATATTTACAAGTGAGCATAGGTTCTGGGTGGTGAAAATACAAAATGAGCAATTAACAAAAATATTATTTAAAACCAGTCAAGGCATCAATAAACAAATCCACACTGCAATAACAAGGCCATGAAAAATCATAAAATTATACAGATATACAAACAGAATAAATGATAATAATGACAAAATAGGCAGCATAACAACAATAACAATCTGTAAAATAAACAGAAACAAAAATAGGCAGCATAAATTAAATTAACACTGAAGCAGCAAAATGGTGATACGCAGAGCAAAGGGGAACACTTCCCCAAACAATGAGGACCACAGTCCAATGCCGGATGACCAAGACAGAGCCGACACGACAACCATCTCGTCCTTATGGCAGTACTGGCGTCGTCCTTCAATACCAGACGATCATGACAGAGTTGAAGCAACAACCATCTCGTCCTCAAACACTCCCCAGTGCTCTGCTGCCAAGACTTTGACACTCAGGTACGAATACCTGCTGCTGCTACCCCAACTGCTGACTCGCTGCTGCCCTGGACCTGACTGGTTGTTCTGCCCTCCAGAACCTGACTGACAAAGTCTGACATCGTCCAACAGACGTCAACTCGCCAGCAAGAAAAACAAACACAAACAAAGGAGGCAACAAGGGACCAATAGGCCATCGATTGTTCTCACAGCACACATAAAGAACATTTACAGTTTGAAGTAATGCCATTTAGACTAACATCAGCCCCATTAACATTTGTCAGATTAATGTTACAAATTCTAGGGGACAGAAAATGTTGCAGTATACTTGGACAATGTGACCATTTTTAGCAGACTTAGAAAGTCACTTCAGAACATTAGAAATGGTCCTAGAGAGATTAAGAACTGCAGGACTAAAAATAAAATTAAAGAAATATCAATTTCTGATGAAATCATTAAAATACTTGGGTCATGTAATTACTGAAGATGGATTATGCATGCAGGCAAATAAAATAAAGGCAATAACTGATTACCCAGCTCCCACTAATTTGAAAGCATTACGAAGGTTCCTAGGTATGGTAGGTTATTATAGACCTTTTATAAAGGGTTTTGCTACTATAGCCAAACCTTTGACAGAATTAACCAAAAAGGATAGAAATTATGAATGGAAGGATGAACAAGAAACATCCTTTCAACCACTAAAGAGCAAAATGACCAGGAACCCTGTTTTAGTCTAACCAGATTTTTCCAAAGATTTTTATTTAGCTTGTGATGCCTCAAGTACAGGAATAGGAGCTGTACTGTTACAAAAGGCAAAAACTAGAATGAAGGCAGTACATTATGCTAGTAGAGTTTTAAATCCAGCAGAAAGAAACTATAGTACCACAGAAAGAGAGTATTTAGCTTTATATTGGGGTTTAAAGAAATTTAGACATACTTTTAGGTCGTGAGGTTAATGTGCTTACTGATCACAAACCCATTTGCGACTTATATACCCTGGACAGGTAGCGCTGTCATTTAAGACACAAGTGGGTTGCGCAAAACCCATTTTTTCGTTGTGCACAGCGTCCCCTTTGAGTAAGCCGACTCATTTTTCTGGGACAACTAGTGTTTGTAGAGCTGCTATGGAGGGTAGACATGCTGCACTTGTATTCCGCCATGAACACAGTATTTTGGACGCTGAAAGTTCATTTTGTGTCCATTTCAGCACTACTTTACCCTGTATGTAAGTAAAAGTGATTTTCAATAACTTTGCAAAATTTATGCTGCATCATTGTTATTTGGACTATAGTGATCATTTTTGGTGAAAACACTGACAAATGATTGCTTTACATAGACCAACTGCCATTTCAGAGATTGATCATGGCCAAGATTTTTTTTTTTTTACTTTTATAATTTTCCATTTTTTCAGATTCTGCCATGTTGAGAAGGGATATCGTGAAGGAGAAGGACTATGATACGCTGCTTTTTTCCAAGGATGATGCCAGTGATAAGGAGGACCCGTCTGAGATTGTTATTGAAGCAGATAAGGTGTCTGACAACCTGCACGACACTCTCACATGGGAGGATGAGGAGGTAGACGAAGTCACACAGGAAGACGTGGAAGCTGAGTTGGAAGGTGTTGCACCCCAGGAGGACCAGCCTTCTATGTTGAGTACTGCGACAGCTTCTTCCCTTTCCCTCAGCCCCTCTGAGTTACGAAGCAGGAAGAGGAGGAGGGGGCCCACTATATCCTGCAGCTGGTGATGCCCTCAAGAAGTTGCCGGACAACATCTACAGAGGAAAGGACAAGAAAGTGTGGCACTCAGAGCAAAACCCTGCCATGCCATCTATTTTGAGGAGTAACAACATTGAGGAGGGGGCTCCTACTACAAACACGCTATCTGCTAAGACACCCTTGGAGGTGATTTCTTTGTTCATGAATGACCCCTTGCTGACAGAAGTGTGTGTGCACATGGTTGATAAGATCACGTCCTTGCGTGATAAAGTGAAACGCCAGGACAACCCTACCTTCAAAGACCTCCACATCATGGAACTGAAGGCGCTACTTGGCGTGCTCATCATGGCAGGGGCACGCAAGGACAACCACCTCATTACAGAAGAGATGTTCTCCCCAGCATTAGGATGCCCCTTCTACAGGAGTGCCATGAGTTAGCGGCGCTTCGCATTCCTCATGAGGTCCTTACGATTTGATGATGCTGCCACAAGGACGGACCGTCTGAAGACAGACAAGTTCGCCCATATTAGGGAAGTTTGGAATACTGTCATCCGGCACTGCACAGGCAACTACTATAAAGGGCCTCTTCTTACTGTGGATGAGCAACTGCTAGCCTTCAGGGGACGTTGCAGCTTCTGCATGTTTATTCCAAACAAACCAGCGAAGTAAATGTTTTATTGTGTGTTAGTGATTCAGTTGTATCAATTCTCTGATATGTATATTTGTAAATATTTTGTATCATTAATTATCATTATCAATACTTTTATTGTTTTATAATGTTTCAACATTTCTGTTATTTCATTATTACAAATATTCCATGTTTTGATTGATAACTAATGTTAGTTTCTTTTTCATTACAAATATTTCATGTTTTGATTGATAGCTAATGGTTTTGCTTTTCATTTTTACACATATTTCACGTTTGATTGATAACTAATGTTAGTTTTCTTCTTTTCTCTTTAGGTATGGTATCAAGTTGGTAATGGCTTGCGACGCAGAATCGCACTATATGTGCAATGCAATCCCCTACCGTAGCAAGACCACTGGTGCTGACAGGGTCATATCGCTGGTTTTTTTTTACAAGAGTTGGCCAAGCCCTTCAGGAAGGCGGGGCGTGTTGTCACTACCAACAACTGGTTTACATCCCTGCCCTTAGCCAAGAGCCTGCAGAAGTATGGGATGCACTTGGTTGGTACTATTCGTCCTAAACCCTACATGCCCCTGGAGTTGCTGACATTTCCGATGGAAGTGGGACAGTCGGTTGCTGTCTACAACTATGAAGACAAAGTGACCCTGATGTGCCAACATGTGAAGTCACCCATGAGGATCCAGATTTTGTCCACAGTCCACCATCAGCCCACACTTGTGGAATGTCAGAAGACATCCACATGTACTATAATGCAACCAAGGGAGGGGTCGACACTTTCGACCAGCTGTGTGCCACCATGATCTGCAACAAGAATACCCGTAGGTGGCCCTTGTGTGTCTTCTTTGGCCTGCTCAACATCATGGTCAATAACTCCTTCACAATTTATCAGCACCGACCAGAAAATGCCAAAGTTTCCCAAAGAAAATTTGCAATGGATTTGACACTTGAACTTTGTCATCCCTGGGCATTCCACCGCCTGCAGCAGAGGTACAGTCAGCTTCGTGGGAGTTGAGACGAATTACCACCAATGGAGAAATATGGTAACTCTCTGAAGTAGTAGCAGTTCCTGGATATGCAGTTTATGAAGCCTTGAGTATAGATGTTTTGTAAGGAAGGCGCTGATTGGTAAACTCTTCTCTGATTTCTACATATAGTTATAGCATATTAGTTTCGCTGATTTTATGAGATATAGCTACCAAAATACGTAATTAACATGATTAGAACATATTCTCTCATTCTGCATGTAAAATGAAAAATCACAGCTCGGTGAATAACATCCTGAAATTCATTGTAATGAATTTGTAAAGTAATTGTGTGTGTGTGTGTGTGTGTGTGTGAAGGGATAAAATTTCTCTCATTTCGCTCGTTATAGCATATTCTAAACGTATAAATGATAGGATTTTGACTGCCATTCCCATCCTTAGGGCGAAATCGGCTACGCATTTGCGAGTTGGATAGACCATCTTTGTGAAGGGTTTGTCCGCTATCATGGTGAGGTTATTAGAGGTTGTTATAGAGAAACATAACTGTAATGAGCCAAACTCTAGTGTATCTGATAATAATGATAATAGTACTACTACTACTACTACTACTACTATCACTAACCGACTTCAAATTGTCGTCGGGCAGCATTTCACCAGAGAATACAATTTGTCTGTTTGTTACAAATGAAAAAAAAATAAAAATATTTTTGAATGAATGCCTAAGAAAAATCATAACCAAAATACTAAACAGTGATATTTCAAAATATGATGAGTAAGATATTCGAGTGTATGATTATAACCAATGGTAACTGTGTCTGTGATGTTTGTTTCTTCCTTTCTAGGTGAGGGGGTATCGTTTAATTAGGGAATTAAGGAGCGGTCTTGTTACTGGGTGTTATGATGTTCAAGTTATTTAGGTGTCTTATGATAATGTTATATCATTTAGATAAGTTGAATGTTACTTAGATAACAAATAACTTATCGATGAATTATACGACTTCAGATTAGATAGTTCAAACTCATAGGGAGTGAACTTGTTTCATAACGGAGATGAGCTGGTAATCACGGGTCAAAGCTGAGCCATTTGAATCTAGATCACTGAATGGAAAGATGCAATGAAAACATCACTCTGCGGGGGATGATCGTCGGAATGAGTGAAAGTGGTGTGTCCCCGAAGGAAATTGCAGCACAGGTTGGACTTTCCAGAGCCACTGTTTATCGCTGGCTCAAGAGGTGGCAGGAGACAAATCAAATAGAAATTTTATTTTGGAAAATGATTTGAATTCAATATGTTCATATATGTTGTTTTCCATATGACATGATTTGGTAGTGATATTCTGATGGGCTCCAAACTTCATTTGCATACGCAGAAAACATTTCATGGGTGTATGGTGAAGCATCTTGTGCACTAAAAAATTAAAAATATATTTCTTGAATCCCAATATTTCCTGATGTTAGCATTACCCTCAGCATAAATCAGACATTTCCGTATCTAACATTATGAAATCCTAATGCACAATAATCACATAACCGTTATAAAAAAAAAAAAAAAAAAAAGGGCTTAAAAAGAGGAAGTTAGGAATTAGTAAGGGATCCTGTAATCCAAAATACAACATACTGTAGAATGAAAGTTTGAAGGCACGTGAAAACAATGTAATATATCAAAACGTTTATCACCAATAAAAGACAAGAAAAAAAGAGGGTGCATGAATAAAGGTAACAACTTCATGTGAGAGAACATAACTGTCCCTTCAAGTCTTTATTAAAGAAATAAGATCTAGCACGATTGGAAAGAAGATATAATTTTATCATCAAATCAGTTTCTCCTACAAAAGAAATACATTTTACTTTTTATATCAGATCTCTACAACCATAATGTAAGAACATGATATTTATATAATTAAAGTTTGTTCATACTTACCTGGCAAGATATAGCTGATTCTCCGAAGGTCCGACATTTCGCGGCACACCCAGTGGCCATCGGACACATTTACAGTGCTTTATAATTATTTTCATTCAGATTTTCTAACGCCACTGTCTCCTGATAATCTAAAATAGTTATGATTAGTATGAACAAATTTATTTTATTATAAGTGTCTGCCAGATATATAAACAAACCTTTCAATTTCTCTAAGAATAAGGGAAAACAATTTTAGAGCGTAAAATAATTTTGTTAGGGTCCACTGAGTGGATGATAAGCCCTCATGCTTTACTAGAGATTATGGTAGTGACCAACTACTACTAGATGGTTTGTCACGGGGCGTTACAATTTGATATAACCACAGATCATAATCATCCAGGAAAACTGCCTTTACTGAAAATGCAACCAGCAAAACTTTATGAAAAGATTGGAAGACTGACTCCATCAATAACCCAACAACCATAAAAACACAACAAAACACAATTAAAAACCCCTCCTAAACAGGATTAAAGGATGTCAATGGAGTCAAAATCCCTGAATTTAAGGTTTAAAATAGCAGCAATAATGGTCCCAGAGAATGAGAACTTTTATCCCTTCACCTTGACATCTCTTAATTAGTTTACAAATTCAAACACGGAATTTCAAGATGTTATTCACAAAAGCTGTGATTTGATTTTACACAGAATGAGAGAATATGTTCTGTAATCATGTTAAGGTAGCGATTTTGCCCTAACTATATCTCATAAAATCTCAAAACTAATAAAGTATAACTATATGTAGAAATCAAGAAGAGTTGCCCAATCAGCATTCTTCCTGAAAAATGTCTACGCATTCTTCATAAACTGCATTATCCAGGAACTGTTTCACTTCAGAGTTACCATATTTCTCCATTGGTGGTAATTCGTCTTAGCTCCTGAGTCCTTCTGTAATACCTTAGGGATTTCTTAACAGGACAAAGATTTGTTTTGTGTTTGTCCTGGAAGATATCACAGTTAAACCTTTAATTTCAAAAGATCTAAAGGATTAGAAGTGCCATCTTTCATTCCTAGCCAAGAAGATAGGGGAATTCTGTGCAGCAACAGCATTGCCAACCTGAAGCCCACCACCTGCTGCAAAGCCTGAACTAAGCACTCTGCTTCCTGGTAAGTGTTCCAGAGCAATGATTAAGATTGCTATTGTCTAGTGTTTATTTTATAATATGAATGAACATTTAAAAATATTTAACATGGAAAATAAAACCTTTTTAGACAACATAACCATTTTTACATGAAAAATATTATGGCACGGGGATGACACTTGGTGCCATTCAAAGATCTGTTTTGATCCTTTTGAAGGTTTAAAATATTTTCTTTTATTTTTCCCATGTCTTAGATGCTTGTAGAAAACAGAGGAAAGCATTTCATCCAAATCCATACAGGTTTAGTTGGTAGCAAAAAAAAAAAAACTTTTTCTCAAAAAAAGAGAAGGAAAATTTTTTGATTTTTCACAAAAGGAAAAGGAATATTTCTTTCTTTCCAGATTCTGAAGTTTTTGCCTATTGGACCCTGACTACAGTTTCAATAGAGTGCTCAATCCTTCTTCTGGCTTTCAAGTCTACCTTGCATTTCTCAGAAATTTTGGACTTCTGAAACCAATTTGTATATATGTCTGTACATGCACATCAGGTTTAATACGGGAGGTTTTGATTTTAAATAAATGGGGTTGTTTTAACACACCAGTCAAGGTAGTGACCTGGGAACGCCCAAAAAAAAAAAAGTTCTATAGGAACCATTGGCAATCGACAGGCCAAAGTTGGCGATGAGCGTCATCCACTTGTTACCTGTTGTGTGACAGGTTTCTGACCCACATCTCCCAGAATTTTGAAAGGAAAGGCATAAACCAACAACATGAAGTTCAATAGAGGGCCATTATGTGTTAGAATTTGCGCCTGGGTCTAGAACAGGTATAGCAGGTAGATGGAACACCTTGGCAGATTCTTTCCAGATCTCAGGAAGAAACAGAAAAGTGCCTTACCAAAGATACCTTTTGTTTTAGTTGTCAAGCAAGATTTTTTCTAGAAATGAAGAAAATACAACAAGAAAATGATGCAGAAATCAGACAGATAGTGGACAGTTAATGACAGATGAGTCTTTAAAACCTGATTTTCAACTGATAAATGGATCGATTGTAATTAGAGCCAACAGAGAAGAATGAGAATTTGTTCTCGCCTATACATCCCAGGAAAGCACTAATCAGAGAAGTTTTAGAACTAACACACTGTTATAAGTTAGCAGGGCATCCCAGAATTAAAATTGACAACTTGCAGAATCATAAATTGGAGAAATTATTTTTGCCCACATTGTAGTGTTGATGTGCCAAAACTTTGTACAAAGGTTCCTATAGACTGTAATCAACATAAGGGTACAGTAAATCTTAAACCTAGTCTAATCAACATAAGGGAAAACAAATCTTAAAGCTCCACTTGAAAAATATCCTTTTCCCAATTAAATCCATTTCAAGAAGTCACAATGGACTTTTCCAAGGTCCATTTCCAAACCACAGAAATAGACAAAGGTAGTCTTCTTAGACTATTTACCTAGATAAACAGAAATCATACTAGTAAGAAACAGAAATGCAGCTACAGTAGCAGACTCATAAATCTAGAATTATCAGCATGACATTCATCTCCAAGAAGTTCTTCTTTCAGATAATGTTGCTTGAGTTTACTAGTGATCTTTTAAAGAAAAATGTGCATTTTTATGAAATAAGTGTCAATAACAGCCCAGATAAACGATGTTCTAATGGAGCAGTAGAACGACATTGATCATAAAATAAGGGATATCCTGATCCAAATTTAAAATGAAGGCCCACAGACAGAAAGATTGGGCTTATCAATGATCATCTAGGTACAGTTCAGATTGAATAATACTGTACTGTAAATGAGACAATAGGAAAATCCCCACATTATTTGCTATATGGTTAACAGAAAAGAATGAGTAACACACCAACCATATTTAGGCTGTGCAACTGAGACCAAAGCACTATGATGACTATGTTGCATGGAAGACCTGAATTGCGTACTCGAGACAACCATGAAGACAAAGGGAAAAATTAAGAGAGGTTCATAACACTCATGCCAAATATTATAAAAATAAAAGTACCATTAAAGTAGGTACTCAAACTTATGTACAAAATCATGTTCTAGAAGGGCTAAATGTAAAGGTATATATCTCCCAAGTTCACTGAGCCATTTACAGTTTGAACTTGTTAAAATTAAATGGACAAAGAGTAATCAATGAAAGTGATCTGAAAGAAAAATAGTTGAATCATATAAAAATCTGATATTTTTATGATAAAATAAGGTTTTAAACTTATACTTACCTTTTGTGTTACATATAGCTGTGGTCTCCACTGCTCTCGGCAGAATTTGTTGAGAAAGCGTCTAAAAACACCTAGGTGATCCTCTACCAGCGCCCAGGGTGGTAACAAGGAACTATCCCAACAATGTTCTAGAACCCATTAAGTTTTAAGCCCACTTGACATGAGAGGGGAGGTGGGGGGTTTCTCATGTAACTACCAGGTAGGTATAAGTAAAACCTTATTTTATCATAAAAATATCATTTTTACTTATAGGACTTACCTGGTAGTTACATATAGCTGATTGGCACCTTTAGAGGGGTGGGATCATGTCAGCCACATATATTGTTAGAAATCAAAAACATGAATTTTAGTTCCTTACCTTGAAGGATTGCTGACTCAGTGGTTACTGCCTCTGTAGGTCTGCTTATCCCTCGATTGTATAGACAGGATATAAAGGATTTTAGGTGTCAGATACAATCTGTTAGTACTTGAGACCTGGACAAGGAGGTCTTGAGTGGACAAGAAGGCTTAGTATGCCCAACCAAGGTCTGGGGAAGAGATGGCTAGAGAAACCAAATTAACAATAAGGATCACCTCCATCAGGAAAATATAAAATTAAAAACTTTCAACCATAAAATTAAAAGATTCTAGGTACTTAAACCAACAACATAGTACCTACGCTGGACAGCTCCCCCAAACTCAATTTCCAACTTCAAGGAGAAAATGTTAGTCGGATAGGGTTGCCCCTCTTTCTCCCTCACCCACCACCGTGTCAGTAACTACTGAAAAGGCCCTGAGGTACTGCCATTGTCAAAATCAGTCTTCAATTCTGACAAGTAATGCGATGCGAAGACAAGACTTACATCGCCAAAATGTAGAATTCACAATCTTTTGCACTGAGAGGTTGTGCTTGAAAGCCAAAGAAGTAAGCTACAGCTCTTATCTCATGTGCTCTCACTTTCAGAGTTCCCGTGTCAAGTCCTGACAATTCACATGGGCTTCTGAAATAACTTCTCTTAAGAAAAGAAAGCAAGAGCATTCTTAGAAAGTGGTCTTGACGGGGTTTCTCAGAACACCACAAGTTCTTGAAGAGCCCCTGATACCTTTTGTTCAGAAGTGAATATAGAACTTTAAGGCTCTCACGGGCACAACAATCTCTCTTGTTCTCCTTCTCCCACAAGATCTGAAAGGCTCTTAATGCTGAAAGACAGAAGGAACGTGGCCATGGTCTGACGCATCTTCGTTCTTCGCTAAGAACCTAAGAGAGGAAGAACAAACAGCTTTTCCTTGTCCGAAACCAATAGTTTTGTCCAAGGCATGAACCTCACTCACCCTCCTGGCTGAGCTGAAGTGTTACTAGAAAAATAGTTTTCTTAGTCAAGTTTCTCAGCGATGCATTTGCCAAAGGCTCGATGGGAATTGATCTGAACAAATCCATTTAGGACGATGTCCAAATTCCATGCTATTTGTTTAGGAACTTTCGTCTTCGAGACGTATTAAAAGAGAAGTAAATCTGTTAGATCCTGATTGTTCGAGATGTCAGGAGACCTCTGTGCTTAAATACCGAAGCAAGCATTGATCGATACCCTTAACGTGCTCAAAGACAATCCTTTCTCCTTAAAAAGGGATAGCAAGAATAGCTATTTGATTTGCATGTTTTAACAAAAACTCCATGTCTATTGCACCAGGTTCTAAACTGATTCCATCTAGCCTGGTATACTGCGTGAGGAGAAGACTTTCTTCTGGGTCGCTCCCGCCTTAGCGCAGTGTCAACCTCCTTTGAAAAACCTCTCTTCCTGAGGGTCGCTCGACAGTCTTCAGGCGACAAGCCGAGAAGCGGACAAGTTCTGATGGAACCTCAGGAAGTGGGGTTGTCTGAGAGATCTTTCCTCGACGGGAGGATCCTCGGAAAATCTGCGAGGAGGAGGAGAAGATCTGGGAACCATTCCTCGATGGCCAGAAAGGAACGATTAGAGTCATCTTGGTGTTCTTGTGGTTCCTGAACTTTTCCAAGACCTTCCTGATAATTTTGAGCGGTGGAAAAGCGTAAAGATCTAGGCAATCCCAACTCATTGTCATTGCATCCACCCAAAGTGCCTTGTCGTCCGGATCTGGGGAGCAATATCTGGGAGGCGTTTTGTTCTGTCTGTTGCAAATAGGGTCTATCTAGCGGACAACCCTACAGATTAAACCACAATCAGGGTTTGCAAACAAGCGGATGACTCAAGGTCCATTCCAGGGCAAGACTTGATTCTTCCTGCTTAAAAGATAAAAGCTGTTACATTCCTCTCAGCCTTTTATGAACCTGGTCAGAAATCCCTGACCGACGTTCTCTTCAGAACCATTCTAAAAAGTTCCTCACCCTATCGTCTGATACAGGAGAGAAGGAATGAGTGCCCCCTTGCCTCTTGATACAAGCAAGAGCTGTCACAGTTGTCCGACTGAACTAGAATAACCTTGCCTTTTACTTCTTGATGAAATTGTATCAGGGCTAGATGTACCGCTTTCAATTCTTTCACATTTATGTGCAGTTCTTTCTGCTCTTCCTGCCACAGGAAGAACATTCCTTGTTGTCTAAAGTCGCTCCCCACCCCTGATCCAGAAAAGCGTCTGACAAGAGTGTGAGGTCTGGGTTCTTGATAAAACAAGAAATTCCCTCCTGTGAGCCTTTATTGAATTCCACCAGAACA
Organism: Macrobrachium rosenbergii; assembly: GCF_040412425.1. Taxonomy (NCBI): domain Eukaryota; kingdom Metazoa; phylum Arthropoda; class Malacostraca; order Decapoda; family Palaemonidae; genus Macrobrachium; species Macrobrachium rosenbergii. Next base: position 4,509,448 of record NC_089753.1, on the reverse strand, counting down.
GCTCCTTCTTGATCTGATCTGAGATCTTGAAAAGAAAGGAACGGATGGGTTTTTGATGTGGCCATTGGCTTTGTAGATAAAACTGCAGAGGCCTCATCTTGAGTCTCCCCAGTTTTGAAACTTCTCCATCGAGGCTAAGGTCCCCAGTAGGCTCATCCACTGGTTGGCTGAGCAAACCTGCGATGTAGAAAGTCGTCTATCATGCTTAGACAAGACTCTACTCTCCATTGATGGAGAAGCCCGAAAAGTCAGAGAGTCCATTCTCACTCCCAAATAAACTATCTGCTGTGATGGTGACAGGGACGATTTTAGGAACATTGACTAGTAGGCCTAGTTCCTTTACCAGAGATAATGTCTTCATTAGGTCCTCCACACATTTGGCTTTTGAAGTGTGCTTTCAAAGCCAGTCGTCCAGATACATTGACATCCTTATTCCTTGTAAGTGAAGATTCCAAGCCACGTTGACAGAACTCATTGTAAACACTTGAGGTGCAGTTGACAGTCAAAACAAAGAGCTCTGAACTTAAAATTTGCTTTAAAAACAAACCTCAGAACTTTTATCCCTTGATTCCTGATGGATAGGAACGTGGAATTACACGCATCCTGGAGGTCTATTCGAGACCATCCATTTTACATGCAGGTTGAAGAGATGCTAACACTGACTCTGTTCGTTTCCATCGAAAATTTCGTCTTCTTTCAAAAACGTTCAATGCGCTCACGTCTAGAACCGGCCTCCAACCTCCGGCGCCTTTGAAACTAAAAAGAGACGGTTGTAAAACCAGCATGTCCGGAGAGCATGGGGTCGGCACTAATTTTCGATGGCTTGTTTCCTTAGTAGTGCTTCTACTTCTTTTCGAAGGGCTTACAAAACTTCTGAGAGTCGTTGGAGTATGTTGGAAAAAGTGACTGGAGCGTCCGATAGAGGGGGCTTTGTTGGAATGGGATGGATCTTTACCCTCCGGATCACCTGTAAGGTCAAGGATCTTGAGTGACCTTTTGCCAGGCTTCCGAGAACGACTGCAGAGTCTGGCACCTCCTGCTATGTGGAGGACAGCACACTCATTTCTTTTGTTGAAAATTGGAAGGTCGAGTAGAAGATTTTCCTTTCCCAAAAAACTTTAAAATAAAAAGCAGAACCCTGAACGTCTTGGAAGTGTCCGAAAACACCGAAGTTTTGGTGGAAGTAGCTTTTGGAGTAGTCTTCTTCGGCTTCTTTGCTGACCAGCCAACAGGTCCTGTGTTGCTTTTTTGTGAGAGCTTTCAGCAGTCTCTCGAACTATATTTCCTTCCTTGACACTGGGAACAAGTGGTCCTTTTTCGACACTTTTAGGAGCAAAGAGGAGAGCAGACCTCTGGCTACAGGAAACAGTGGTAGCAAAAAAAGAGCACCAGAGTTGTCGTTTCTTGACTTTTTAAAAAAAAAAAGTTAGCTCCAAGGCACTCCTCTTTCCAGATAGTTTTGTCTATGCACCCGACTAGTCTCAAGTGAAATCCGTCAATCCTTCTTCATCCAAGTCGAATTCTTTGACTTTCCCTAGCCAGAGCCGCCACTGACCAATCAATGGAAACTGATGACCTCAATTTTAAACAGCGAAAATTTTTGAGAAGATGATTTTTTTTCCAACTCTGACTGCAGTGAAAAAGATCTTCGCTGATTGAAAAAAAAAAACTTGAATCCACTAGACTGGAGAAGTCTCCTTGAGCGGAGGCAGACACACCCAAAGAAAAACGTTCTCAGTCTCATTACCACATTGGCTGCGATGAGCCAATCTGGAGGGTGGAAGACAAAACATACTCTTTGCCTGTTGTGTGACAGGTTTTGCTCTCTCTTGTCTGAGAGCCAGGAGAATTAATTTTCTTGATAGCATTCTTCCAATCTCAGGAAGAAACAGAAAAGTGAGCTGGATCCACTTATCCCTCTTAAACTGCGATCTGGGAGAAGCCGGAGTCTAGAAAGGCTTAAAAAGAGTCCCCAAAGTTTTGATGCAGAAAAACTTGAGTAACTCCTTATAACAGAAGATTTCTCCTGATTCCTGATAAATGTCCTCTTCTATTTCAACATCTTCTTCGATTTCTTCGTCTACAGAAGACACAGGAGACTAATCAGGTGTTTTAGAACAGTTTCACTCATAAAAAGTAGGTCATGCAGAATCTAAAGTCTTCGACCAGCCGATGTGGCGCGTGAATCCGTCAAGTGTGGCGCGAATCCGTCAAGTGAATCAGCTGAAGTGGCGCGCGCCATGCTGAAGTGGCGCTACGTCAACTTGAAGAACGTGGCGAATCCGGAGCCAGAGAAGAATGCTGTCAAAGCGTCTGGTTGAGCCTCTTCATTGGTGCATGCGAAGTGGGAGGCTCTTGAGTCAAGACTTGTGGCAACATTAAAGGAAGTGTCTCCGCAACAGGTGCTCCCGAAGCAGCACTAAGTAGCCACAAAAGAACTGAATAAGATCCGTCAATTTGTCCGTGAAATAGCGACAAAACGGGGATCTTGTTGACTATTTAGTAGGAGGAGGCACTAGTAAGAAACATGAGGCTTTTACGAGATGTAGACGCTCCTAAATCTAGAATTACACAAATATACGGGCAATGTCGCACAGGTTCCTTCCGACGAGGGGCTGATCTACTGAAGAGGAGGAGGAAAAAGGTTCAGGATCCTCCCAGAAGTGCACATAACAGCTTATAAACCAAGTTCATGCGGATCCGTCAACGATCTTTTCTTCGGAATCGCTGCAGGAGATCCTGAGACCTTTTTGAGGGCACAGAAGAATGCTTGAAGCGCCCACGCCGAGGAAGAGTCAGCGAATCATCACCACTAGAAGACACATCCCCAGCAGCGCCTTTTCTATGGGCGTGCGGAAGCATCCTGGGAATGCACAACAGGAATACTTGAGGGGGTGACTATTAGGAGCAAGCCCCACTCGCCTCCTTTCGGTTTTCGACATGCCCTCTCCTGAACCAGGGGAGTCCGACAGAGGTCTAGACCTGGGAAATTAAGTGGTTCGAACAGACACCTCCTCCACTAACACTTCAGTTGAAAAGAGCCAATTTTTCAATGGCTTGGCCCATCGTCTGGATGGCTGAAAGCACAGCTGAAAATTTAGTGTCCATTTGGACTTTTAACTCTGACACGGTGATAGGATTGGGATCAACAGGGTCGGACAAAGGAGAGTTAATAGGAGAGGGGTTAACAGATTGAATTACCTGCCCTACAGACTTAGCAGATGATGACCTCTGGTCCACTGAAGCTTTCTAACTCTGTCCTTTTCTAAATGTTGTAGATATTTCTCTAAGGCTGACCATTCATCCGTTGTTAGATGCATACATTCCTCACATGTATTCTCTGAATTACAAAATTTATATATACATGAAGAGCAAACTGAATGGGGTCGATAGTCGCCTTTAGGCAAACGAGTCCTACAGCCTAAAGCACAATATCTATACTGGGAACCAGAATCAGACATATTGTACAAAGAATTAATTCCGACCACAAAATAAAGCGCTAGCTAGCAAAAAACCACAAAGAAATACTTAAGTATAAATTGCAGACAAAAAAATTCAACCACAAAAACGAGACCGTGTTACCGGTCTCTCGGCAGAAAACTTAATGGGTTCTAGAACATTGTTGGGATAGTTATTGTTACCTATAGAGGGCGCTGGTAGAGGGATCACCTAGGTGTTTTTAGCGCTATAAATTTAAAATTCTGCCAGCGTCAGAGACGACAGCTATATGTAATACCAGGTAAGTCCTATAAGTAAAAAGTAAAAACAGATCCATGGTCCACTGAAGTTGTAGAAAACCTAAGACATGAAAATGCTGGAGATAATGTTGTAAACAAAAGATATAATCTGCGAAACAGACAGAGTTAAATACATATATAAATGTATATAATATATATGGTAAAATTATTATAAATGTAATATATATATATATATATATATATATATATATATATATATATATATATATATATATATATATATATATATATATTTGTACAAGTAACTTGCCCGGCAGATATATACTTAGCTATAGTCTCCGACGTTCCCGACAGAATTTCAAATTTCGCAGCACACGCGACAGGTAGGTCAGGTGATCTACCTTTCCCGCCGCTGGGTGGCGGGAATAGGAACCATTCCCGTTTTCTAATCAGATTTTCTCTGTCGCTGGTTCCGGCAACATCTGTTGTTGGTTCCTCCTGCTTTGATTTTTGTTTTTCGCTTGCTAAGGATTTATTTTGGACTGACCTTTGGTGACGTATTGGATCTTTGGCTTGGCATACGCTTTTGTGGATTGTTTTTTGAATTTTGGCTTAGGATTTTTCTTTAAAGATGTCTGAAATGAATGTTGCACCTGTGTTTCGTGTGTGTGTTAGACCGGAGTGTAAGGTGAGGCTACCGAAAGCTTCGGTAGACCCTCACACTGTATGTATGAGGTGTCGGGGGAATGACTGTTGCATTGATAATACTTGTACGGAATGTGAGAATCTAACTGAACAAGAATGGAAGGCTTTGAGTGCATATGTACGTAAGCTGGAGAAGGATAGAGCTAGGAAGGCTTCTTCTAGGAGCTCTAGTAGGTCTCGCTCTAAGGAGGTGGAAGTAGACCCTAATATTCTTGTAGATTCTCCTGTCACTCCTCTTGTTTCAGCACCTTCACCCTTCATCGAACCTGCGGATTCGTCGTCTGAGATGGCTGCCATGAAAGCCACGATCCGTAAGATGCAATCTCAGCTTCGTGCTATGGAGGATAAGAAAGGTAAAAGTGACAGTGATTTGTGTAGTGCCCCCAGTGTAGTGGAGGGGGCGTCTGACCGGCTCCGAATCGCTCCTAGGCCTAGACCTCTTCCAAACTCCCAGGACCAGTGGAGGAGGAATGTCGACAGCCGCAAGGGGGATGAAGAGCATTCCCAATGGTCAGGCGTCCCTTCGGCAGGACCTGTTGACGTGTCCCAGGCTGCCTCGGATCGCCACAGAAAAGGGATCCTGAGGAAGTGTTTTTCTTCTTCGGCTTCGTCTTCTCCCAGACGCGGTTGGAGTTTGGCTGAGGAGTCGCGCCCTTCGACGAGGACCTGGAAGGCGCCTAGAGGAGACGCTCTGGATTCCAGCCCAGAACGCTTTCCAGAGGGTTCTCCTGTTGTCGAGAGCCCGAAGATCCCCCTCTTCATCTTCAGGAGTTCAGGAGTCTACTAAGCAGATCCTGGTCGGCCTCCAAGCTCAGCTTTCTGCTCTTGCTGGCTCTTTGACTAAGAGCTCTTCTCGCAGGAAGGATGTTTCTCTTCCCATCAAGTCCCCCAAGAAGCATCCTTCTCCCAGCAGGCCCTCTTCTTCAGTTAAGCGCCCTTCCATCTGCAGGCGCTCTTCTCCTGAACTCGCTTCTCCTGCTAGGATTCCATCATTGTTGAGGCGCTCTTCTCCCGTTAAGCGCCCCTCCAGTAGCAGGCGCTCTTCTCTTCATAGGCGCTCCTCTCCTTGCAGGCGCTTCTCTTCTAGGTGCTCTTCCTCGGAGGATAGCGCCTCTCTTACCAGGCGCTCGCTTCATCGTCGTCGTTCTTCTCCTGTTAGAGAGCGCCTCTCACCTGACAAGCGCTCTTCTCACTTCAAGCCCCGTACTTCAGAGCATAGAAGCGCCTCCCCAGCCAAGCTCCCTTCTGGTAGTAGGCGCCTCTCTCCTAGTAGGAGCTCGCTGTTGGATAGAAGCTCTTCTCCTGTCAGGCGCCAGACTTCTAGCAGACGCCTCTCCCCTGACAGGCGCTCTTCAGTGGTCAGAAGCTCCTCTCCTTCTAGGCGCTCTTCTCCTGTCAAGTGCCCCTCTTTGTCCAAACGTTCTCCTAATCCTGCTGGTCTGGAAGTTTTGTTGGAGGATGAATCCCCCAAGGATGTTAGTATTTCTGACTACAAGAGGTTGGCCGCTTTACTCGTCCAAGAGTTTGAAGAATCTCTTAAGCCTGCTTCTCCTCCTTCTCCTGGCTCTATGCTTTCGAGTACAAAGACCTCTAGATCCTCCTCTATGGTTAAGATGCGCCCGACGATCTCCATGAAGAAGGCTTTTAAGGGCTTCGGGGAGTGGCTTCAGTCTAAGAAGGATGCTGGCAAGACTGTTTTCTCCTTGCCTCCTTCCAGACTCTCTGGCAGAGCTGGAATTTGGTATGAGACCAAAGAACCGATGGGGTTGGCTCTCCCCTCATCGGCTGGATCGGACTTTTCTTCCTTGGTCGACTCTTCAAGAAGGCTCTCTCTCAATTCGGCCGAGGCTTCTTGGGGTATGTGCGAACTGGACCATTTCCTCAAGGGCCTTTTTCGTATCCTGGAAGTCTTCAACTTCATGGACTGGTCTCTTGGGGCCTTAGCTAAGAGGACTCTGGATTCGGACTTCATTAGTATGGAAGACCTCAGCAGCGTTTTGTCTTGCCTAGACAAGGCGGTCAGGGACGGCTCTACTGAGATCGCTTCCCTTTTTGGAGCTGGATTGCTGAAGAAGAGGTCCGTCTTCAGCTCCTATTTGTCCAAGTCTGTATCTCCTCTCCAGAGGTCCTCCCTCCTGTACGCTCCTCTTTCGAGCCATCTGTTCCCCCAGGAGACAGTCAAGGAGATTTCTAGGTCCTTGTCGGAGAAGGCGTCCCAAGACCTTCTCGCACAATCCTCGAAAAGGATGAGACCCGCAGCGCCTATTGTGAAGAAGGAGAAGGCGCCCTTTCAGGAGCCCTTTCGAGGTGCAAGATCTTTTAGAAGGCGCAGACCAGAGAGAAGAGGAAGACCTTCAGGACTCCCGGTCAGGAAGTCAAAGTGATACTCAAGTCCTCCAGACGACAGTGGGTGCCAGACTGCTGAACTTTGCCGAGGTCTGGGCACAGAGAGGGGCGGACGACTGGTCCCTCTCAATTCTGAGAAAAGGCTATCTCATCCCCCTTCAGGGAGAGACCTCCCTTGACAACAACTCCAAGGGAGTTATCCAAATGCTGGAAAAAGCAGCCATAGAACCGGTTCAAGATCTCCATTCCCCGGGGTTTTACAATCGGCTTTTTCTGGTGCCGAAAACTTCGGGGGGTTGGAGACCGGTTCTGGACGTAAGCGCCCTGAACTTCTTCGTCATCAAGAAGAAGTTCTCGATGGAGATGACATCTTCAGTTCTGTCGGCGCTTCGTCCAGGAGATTGGATGGTGTCCCTGGACCTTCAGGACGCCTACTTCCACATACCCATCCATCCCTCCTCCAGAAAGTACCTCAGGTTCATGGTGGCTGGAAGACCTTTTCAGTTCAGGGCTCTGTGCTTCGGACTTTCGACAGCCCCCCAAGTGTTCACGAGCATTCTGAAAAATGTGGCTCATTGGCTACATTTAGAGGGGGTAAGGATCTCCTTGTATCTCGACGATTGGCTGATTCGCGCCCATTCGAGAGACCGTTGTCTGGAGGACTTATCACTCACCCTAAAATTGATTCAGTCCCTAGGACTTTTAGTAAACCTCGAGAAGTCCCAGATGATTCCTCAGCAGAGAATTGTCTACCTGGGGATTCTGATGGATTCTCGGGGTTTTCAAGCGTTTCCCTCCCTGGAAAGAAGGGAACGCTGCCTGCAGAAGGTGACAGCCTTTCTAGAGAAAGACAATTGTTCCGTGAGGGAGTGGATGAGTCTGCTGGGGACCATTTCCTCTCTGGAGCAGTTCGTTTCTCTAGGAAGGCTGCACCTAAGACCTCTTCAGTTCTTCCTGAACGAGAGTTGGGATCGGAAGTCCCAAGATTTAGCAGATTCCTTCCTAATTTCGGATCGGATAAAGGAACATCTCCGTTGGTGGTTGGACCCCCAAAAACTGGGTCGAGGAATTCCTCTTCAACCGCCGAGCCCTCGCCTAGTGTTGTTTTCAGACGCCTCAGAGTCGGGTTGGGGAGCAACACTAGGCTCGGAAGAAGTGTCAGGCACCTGGGAAGGGGAGCAGATGACCTGGCACATCAACAGGAAGGAACTCTCAGCTATCCATCTGGCTCTCATCCACTTCGAGCCACTAGTCAGGGGGTCTGTAGTGCTAGTCAACTCAGACAACACCACAGCCCTGGCCTATATCAGAAAGCAGGGAGTAACACACTCCTTCTCCCTCTACGACACAGCAAGGATGTTGCTGCTGTGGGCGGAGGAGAGAAACATCATTCTCCTCACCAGGTTCGTACAAGGGGAAAGGAATGTGAGAGCAGACCTGCTGAGCAGGAAGGACCAAGTTCTTCCCACAGAATGGACTCTCCATCCCGAGGTTTGCAAAAGGCTGTGGAGCCTTTGGGGGAGACCCAATATCGACCTCTTCGCTACTCATTGGAACACAAGACTGGAGAACTACTGCTCCCCGATCTCGGACCCCAGAGCAGTAGCGATAGACGGCCTTCTCCTAAATTGGGAAGGTCTAGACGGTTATGCCTTTCCCCCATTCAAGATCCTGGGGGAGGTAATAAGAAAGTTCGCTGCCTCAAAAGGCACCAAACTAACCCTGATCGCCCCCTTTTGGCCATCTCAAGACTGGTTCACAGAGGTACTGGAATGGATGATGGACTTTCCCAGGTCGCTCCCTCTCAGGAGCGATCTTCTCAGACAGCCCCACTTCGACAGATTCCACAAGAATCTCCCCGCTCTCAACCTGACTGCCTTCAGACTATCGAAGGAATGGTTAGAGCGAAGGGATTTTTCGCGCAAGGCTGCAAAGGCTATCGCCAGAGCCAGGAGATCTTCTACCTTGCGCCTCTACCAGTCAAAGTGGGAGGTTTTTAGAAGATGGTGCAGGGCTCAGAAAGTGTCCTCTTCCAGTACCTCTGTGACGGACATCGCTGATTTCCTTATCTACTTAAGGGAACAGTGCAATCTTGCCGTTTCCACCATTAAGGGATACAGGAGTATGCTTTCTTCTGTTTTTAGACATAGAGATCTGAACATCTCGGAGAATAAAGACCTTCACGACCTCATCAGGTCTTTCGAAACGTCAAAAAACAAGTCCGCAAGACCTCCCAGCTGGAATTTGGACGTGGTATTGAAATTCCTGATGTCCGAGAAGTTTGAGCCTCCTCGATCGGCTTCGTTCAGGGATCTGACTAGGAAGTCTTTGTTCCTTTTTGCTCTTGCTACGGCAAAGAGATTAAGCGAGTTGCAGGCTTTGGAAGGTACAGTCGGTTTTAAAAAGGACTCAGCGATTTGCTCCTTCAAGCCCCTCTTCCTAGCGAAGAATGAGAACCCTTCCAAGCCATGGCCAAGGAGTTTTGAGGTCAAAGGACTTTCTGCTTTAACAGGGCAAGAGTTGGAGAACACTCTCTGTCCAGTGAGAAGCCTTAAATGCTATCTGGATAGGAAGAAACAGCTGGGAGGCAATACCAAAAGTCTCTGGTGCTCAGTAAAGGATCCGACAAGAGCGATTTCTAAGAACGCCCAAGCCTTCTTCATCAGAGACGTCATCAAGGAGGCGCATCTTTCTTGTGAGGACGAGTACCTGAAGCTCCTTAGAGTGAATGCACATGAGGTGAGAGCCATAGCTACTTCTCTGGCTTTTCACAAGTCTTGGTCTCTCCAGTCTATTGTGGACTCTACTTACTGGAGATGTAATTTGGTTTTCGCTTCTCATTATTTGAGAGATGTGCGTGTTACCTATGAGAAGTGCTTCTCTCTTGGAGCCTACGTATCTGCGGATTCGGTGCTGGGTCAAGGAGCTGAAGCTAATCCTTTATAGTTAGTTATCCTACTTTATTTTACTTTTATTGTGTTGTTTTTTATGGTTGATTGGAAGGGGTGTTCTAGGTGTGACTCCCTTTTCAATTCATAGGACTAACAATGTTAGAATGGTCAGGTGGTCGGGATTGGTTGTTGTGCTCCTTGTTTTTTATTTGTACCTAAAGCTCTATCATGTAAGAGGGATGGCCCCCATTGATATGATACAGGTAAAGGCTGTCATGTAAGCGGGTCAGCCCCATTGACACGATCCAGAATTAGGCTCTGTCATATAAGCGGGTCAGCCCCCATTGACACGATCCAGAAGGGCTTTCAGCCACAGGTCACGTCCTTGCTGAAGCTCTTGAGGCAAGCAGACTCATAGACAGTATCCATGAAGTCTTCTGCCCAATCAGGTAAGAACCAGGATTTTTTTTTTTTTTATTCCCCACAACATGTTGTTTTTTCCTGTTTTCTAGATATAGCTGTCTCTTACCCTCCACCAAGGGTGCCAATCAGCTAAGTATATATCTGCCGGGTAAGTTACTTGTACAAAAATGATATTTTTATGATAAAATAAAGTTTTGTACATACTTACCCGGCAGATATATACGATTAATGGCCCGCCCAGCCTCCCCTCAGGAGACAGGTGGAAGAGAAAATCTGATTAGAAAACGGGAATGGTTCCTATTCCCGCCACCCAGCGGCGGGAAAGGTAGATCACCTGACCTACCTGTCGCGTGTGCCGCGAAATTTGAAATTCTGTCGGGAACGTCGGAGACTATAGCTAAGTATATATCTGCCGGGTAAGTATGTACAAAACTTTATTTTATCATAAAAATATCATATATATATACATATATATATATATATATATATATATATATATATATATACAGTATGTATATATATATATATATATATATATATATATATATATATATATATATATATATATATATATATATATATATATATATATATATATATATATATATATATATATATATATTTATATAATATATATATATATATATATATATATATATATATATATATATATATATAATGAAAATCTGATAAAAGTCTATTCTTACAGATGCAAAAATGCGGCTCATCATTGTAATTGTCCTGTTTGGACTCATTTCTTCAGAGGTGGAAATAAGAAAGGGATCACTGTTGAAAAGACATGGGAATGTAAAAATGATTAAAGACTTAGGCATAATAAAGATAGACAGACATATCATCAGTGTTAAGTAATGAGAAAAAGTTAAAAGACATTCAAAAGAATATTGGGACAATTCTGCAGAAGGGGATAAGAACAGTGTTACTTCATTATTAGAAAACCTAAATGCAGGAATAGAAGTGACTGTGCAAGCAAGATCAAAGAGATCCCTCCTACCCTTCATTGGAACTGCTTTGAACACATTATTTGGGGTTGCCACTGAATCGAATGTAGAACACGAAAAAGAAAGAACTGACCAGCTAGAAAAGTGGGCCCCAACAAGAGGATGTGATAAAGTAATTAGTTCACAAAATCAAAACACAGAACAAACAGAAAAACTAAAATGCTTCATAAACAGGGTAAATGAAGATGTGACACCAGAAATGAATAAGTCAGAGAATATATAGTTCTTAAATACATTTGCTCTAGAAAGTGAAGTAATTCTGCATGAACACAAAAACACATTAAATGCCATTTTGCTTGCTTATAAAGGTATCTTGAGCCCAACACTAATTACTCCTAAAGAACTTGATGATATCATTGAATTTTGTACCATGAAAAAGCAATTACAAGCACTTGCAGATCATGCATTTGTGTATTACAATTTAACAAGTGTCAGAATACTTTATGATAAAATTATTTCAACTGTACCTTTCAATACTAGGATTACAAACACATTAATCACACTGTATTCATAAGAGCACTAATGTATATCCATGTATTCAAGAAATTGTGTTAAGCCAAAACCAAGAGAAAGATGTATGTACAACAAATTATGAAAAAAAAAATTGAGGCCTTTATAATTGATCAGGAAATTTTTGTATTTTCCATAGATACAGTTGTAGCTAAAGTTAAATGTCACAACATTACTACAGACGTAAAGTTTAAAAATGTTAAATCTTTTACAACATCATGTCAGTTAGTAATAGCAAACCAACTGTATTATGAACCTCATCCCCAGTTTTATCATTATTCAAGCTAATAATGCTGATAATGGTACTTATTGTTTTGTTCATAATTGTAGTAAGGAATCTTGTGATCAGAAAAATACAAGAGATTTTGACAGAATTAAGAGGAAACAATAATTGATATTTGATGTTAACATCATGTATATATTAACATTTGTTTGACATGCAAATGAGGTACTGTACTTGTAGTTGAAATGTTTGATATTTTATTGTGTTTAATTATAATTTAGTGTGATGCTTTAATACACATATATCTTTACTACACGGTTGGAGAAGCAATTTTGTTATGTCATTCTATTACCAATTTTGATTTTTAATGTTGTATCCATTTTATTATAATTGTTTAAACATTGAAGACAATGTTGGTACGTGACCGAGTGATGTAATGATAACTAGGAATTCTGAATATTCTAAATGTTAATTAACATAGCGAAAGAGAGAGAAACCTTCCATTAATAGGCATTGGTAGTTAGAGAGAGAGATTAGAAGAAATGAACAGAGAGAGAGAGAGAGAGAGAGAGAGAGAGAGAGAGAGAGAGAGAGAGAGAGAGAGAGATAACAAAACATCTGTTTTGGCTATATCGAGATGACAAGGCCAAACTGGAAAGCATAAAGGATTCTAAACCAGCGCCAGAAAAGCAAAATCTGTATTGTGATTACAAAAGCCAAACTCAGGTACGTGTTATGACTGTGTCGTGGCGATGAGTTGGAAATCACAAGCTATTCGTAACAAAACGCATGGTGGCCTTAGCTGGATAAACAGCCGCTGGAATTCTTAACTTTTGGTGACGTCACAGCACTTCTTTTTGAAGGCAGTGCATTTTCCAAAAATTCACCCAAAATGGGCCGTCTTTTGATGAGTCTAAACCAATGAAACATCTACCAAGGCGGGACAGAAGCAAGGTTTCTGCCTTTGATGGGTGGGACCACTGACTTCAAGAAATCCTTAAGAAGTCCACTTCTGAGGGGAAGCAGCAGAGCAGAAAAAGAGAAGGTAGCAGAGAAGCAGAGAGAAGATAGGGGAGGTTGTAAACCTCACCAATTGTGGGTTGATATAAGAAGAAAGGCTCATATTTGACAATCACTGTAATCTTGCACTGCAATTCATTTTGTAAACCTACTGTAACTTTATTATGTGTTAATGAAGTAAAGAAAGCTACATTGCATCTTCTTCAAGCTTCCTGGGAATAAAACACGCTACTACATAACAAAGCCAGAACGATAGGCATCTATAAAGAAAAGTAATCATCTTAATTTGGCAATGAATAGCAGACATAAACAGAAAGAAAGAATAATAAGGACACGACACTTTCTTGGCAGAAGAAAGCACTAATTGAAGACTCGGAAGACTGTGACTCCCCAAGAAAAGTCGACGTGGGAGAAGGAGCTGCAGGCAAAAAGCAATTGGGGAAGATAGCAAGAAGATACCTTAGCATAAGCTGAAGGACAAGTGTCTTTAGCAATAACTTCTTCCTCATCCGAGGATACAGGAGAAAAAGCCAAGTCTGTAGGTTGAGGAGTTGACAGAGCCTTCTTCAAAATACTGTTGAGCTTGCTCTGAATCAGGTCTACCACAGAGGGCGCTTGCTTGCTAGAAGAGGGTAAAGCCTGAGGTGCAGAAGTTCGAGACACAAGAATGCCCAACCGCTTGGGAAGCAGTAACAGCCAAAGGAGTCAAAGCATCGGCGGCACAGGTACGGTGATGCTCTGGCACCAACATAAGATCGGGCACCTAAGGGAGCTTGGGCGCCACTGGGCGCTTCATCTTAGTTCGTATCCATGAATCAAAGAGTGGATGGGCGAAGACGGGCGCTCTGACACAGCAGCATGAGAAGGAGCCAACAAGTGCTGAGACGGTTTCGGGCGCTCAGAACAAACCAGGCATTCGGCAGTCAAGGGAGCTTCCAACACTGCAGGGCGCTCGGGAGCCAGAGGAGTCTCGGGTGCAAGAGGACACTCAGAAGACGCCTTAGACGAAGAGCACTTACGAGAAGTAGGATATTTGGAAGCCGCTCTCTGATTCTCTACCAAGGGAGGAACAGAAGTACAACGTTCCAGACTATCCCAATGACTGCAAGACGGGAGAGGACTGCGAACAGGTTCCTTGAATTTCTTACACGGTACTAGAGAAGAATAAGACATATCACCTGCAAGCCTTTTCAAAGGGTGTGATTCATCTACAAAACGCCATTGGCGTCTTGGAGAAGAATCATCTGAGTTAGATAAAAGATGATGCATGTCCAGGGATACGCCTTTCCAGCGGCGTTTGGCTGCAACCTGGGATTCAACAACAGGTTCAATCGAGGGGGCCACTACCCGTGGGCAGACCCCGCCGACCTCCCTTAGGGTACCAGTTTGACTCCTTCCAGGTTTAGGGGAGTATGACATTGACCTTGTCCTAGGAGAATCGGCAGGAAGGGCAGCCACCTCCTCCACTGACACATCACTGGCACTAGGCACAATTGGGCGCTCTACCAACACTGCACTAGTACTAAGAGTAACAGGGGGCTGCGAATCACTCTTATTGTCCATAAGGACCTTAACCGAAGAGGCTAACTGCGTAATATATTCAACAATCAATTCAAACCTTTTATTAATTTTACACTCAGGGCTGGCAATGGTGTTGGGTTTGGCAGCAAGAGAGCCGAGTAAAGGAGTGGGTTGCATGGCAGGAGAACTGGGTACGGGATCTACAGAAATAACAGGAACATCAATCTTGATGTTACCATTATCAATATCATGATCAGGAGATCCCTGACTAGCTAAAGACTTACTAATACGTCTGGCTGTCGCTCTTCTCTTTTTATCTCTAGCCAGTTTGTTTAATAAATGAGATCTTAAAGTCTTCCACTTCTTACTGTCCCAGTCTACACTTTCATTACATTATAAGTCATCTGAACAAATCTGTCCCCTACAATCCGTGCAGACAAAATGGGAATCGTAAGATGCCTTAGTCAAACGCGTATTGCAGCCTTCGCTGCAATACCTAAAGCTAGCTGAACTTCAGTCTGACATTTGGAAAAAACAAGTCAACTAAAGCCACAATCGGTAAATAAGGAAAGTCATTATAAAGAGAATCACAATAAACGTAAAAACACAGTCCAACTCTATCTAATAATGCCGAAAGGCTATCAAAGCAAGACTACTTCACCAAACACGATGAGAAATCAACAGGAAAGACGAATTCCAAAATCAGAGCTGCTGCTAAAAACTGCTGTATAATCATTAGCCGGCAGAAACAAACCGAATACTTTCGTTGGTTGTTCCTCTCTTACCCTGAAAGTGGGCGGGGTTAGTCACCTAGCCAAACAAAACAGTGCAACCCGCGAATTTCAAAATCTTTACCTGCCGGTTAATAGAAACTATAGCAATGTAATTACTTGGTAAGTTACTTATATAAAAACAGTATTCATAATGGCAAGGAAAACTTCCTTGCCAAAAGGATTATTTGACCAATGGATTTGAAAACTTGCAATGCAAACATAGTCACCAAGGAATACCCAAGTTTAATCAACGAAGGTTCGAACAGCAAAAATCAGAGTCGTGAAAGACAGCTAAACTTGACGGCAGTTGGAAGCAGAGTGGAGTACAGACGACAGGTGGGCAGGGCTTCCCCTGCCCTGTCAGTAGTTTGCTACCTTGTCAGTAAAGTTTGAATGGCTGTTCCAGCAAGTGTTTGCAAGCTAAATCCTATGTAAAGAACGAAGGTTTGTATTTGTGTATAAAAAAATAAATTTTATCGTAATTCTATTTTTGAAATTAATCAACCAGATTGGCTGAACAGCAGCACTAACATGCAAATATGCCTAGCTGTCGAACAGTCTCCCTGAGGTTATCATGCAATTGGAACCTCAAAAGTTCAAGCAAAGATGCAATGCATTTTTATCTATTTATCAATTTATTAACTTATTTTTTCTTTTTTAACAGGTGGGATATCATCATGTATTTCACTTTATCTCCTCTTACATCTTCCTGATGAACACATTCTTTGGAAGCTTGAATTGCAAGCCAATGGCCCCTGTGGGCTTGTTCCATATGAACAGGTTTCAATTCTCAATAATAATAATCTTATCTCTCTATTATGATGCCGATTCCCACACTGAAAATAGAAGTAGGTAAGAGTATGAGGACCTAAAACTAAAAACCCAAAGAAAGGTAAGAGTACGAGGACCTAAAACTAAAAACCCAAAGAAAACAAAGTATCCAGAAAGACATGCTACCTACCTAATGATTAGAATCCACTGGCTGGTACTGCTGCCAGTTGAGTACTAATTCATTATGCCACTGGGACCTCTGAAAATAGGTGGTGGTTCCGTGTCAGATGACAGTGCGACAAAAACCCTGCTCCGAGGCATACAGAGCAATAATTTTAAAAAATTAAGGCTCTTGACTAACTCAAAACCAGGAACATTCATACTCTGCTCAACTCAACAAGTTCCTAAATGGACAGGAACACTAGAGCAGAACTACCCTAACTGTCCAGGATAGGAGTTCCCCCAGCTTGAAATGAGGGGCAATCTCCACACTGAACTTCAAAATCCTGCCAATTATATGAGGCAAATACTGAGTTAATCCCCACTGAAAAGCATTTATAACCTCCAGAGAGAAGTTTTTAAGAAAACTAAATGAGGTTGCCATGGCTCTCATGTCTTGGAACTTGATCTTCAATAAGAGCAAAAACTATGGGTCTAGGTTAGTGTTCACTTCATTCTTAAGAAAGAAAACCAAAGTATTGCTGAACACCAGGACATCTGGCTGGCCTCCTGGTCTTTTGCACATAAAATGAGAATGCTTTGACTGAACAAAGGGTGGAGTCTCCTCCATTTGCATCAAAGGAGGGCAAACTAAGGACTTCGAAACAAAGCAGAGCTCGAGACTTAAAATCATTCTTTACCCTGAAGATTGGGAAAAAGGAAAGGTCTGCTCCTCAGGATGTAAAGCCCACATTACTGGAGTTTGCCTAAAGCTCACCAACTCTCTCAGCCAGGGCTAAAGCCAGCAAAAATAGGTAGTAATCATCAAATGCTTACGGTCAGCTGTATTCCAAGGTTCAAATGGGGACATATTCAGGAATTTTAGCACTATATCCCAATTTAGCACTACATCCCAATTCCATCCCAAAGACTTTACAGGAGACTTACGAATATCTATTGGGAAAGAGCATACAGCTTCCTTAATACCCTTGCTAGAGGAAATATCCAATCTAGTGTGCCTGAACACTGAAGCTAGCGTGGACTGATGCCCCTCGATCACTGGAACTGACAAACCTCTGGTACAGCATAGGTAAATGAAACAAATTTTGAATAACAATTTGTATTTTTCCTAGGTATTCCAATCAGAACCTTTTATATAAGAGTATCATTCAGCACGAGCTGGAAACTGGTCAAAACTTGGTAACAAGGTGGTTAACCAGGTGGAGATGGGGGATGAACGGAGGACTATCCCTCACTCAAGACTGTCATACTCACTTTTCCTTCAGCCGCAGAGACTGAGCTGGGCAGTTGAGGTGGGAGTGAATGCCTATGAAAATACATACGTAGTTATTCCAAATTTATTGTAGGGAATACATACCATTGCCTTTTAAGCACGAGACTTACTCCTTAAGTGGGAGGGTCAGTCCCCACAACTGACGGGAGTTGAGAACCAACACACAACGACCATGAACCCAGCTACCTTGCAAGCAAGGGTGATCATGACTCCTGAACCTCCTACCAGTCTGGCAAAATGGTTGGCAAGAGTAGTAGGACCCTAGGCCTGAGTACCCCCACCTACACAAGATAGGATTACTCAAGTAAGGAAACATTTGGAAAACTATGGCATCTACTGTAAGATACAATGTTAAAGGGCAGTTTAGTCCTGATACAACCCAGAACTGGGTGCTGGACAAAATTCTGCAAGGTCCCCTCTCCCCCTTGTTATAAGAGAGAGGGCGAGGGAAATGCCTCCCAGTTATGGACCATGACAAGATGCCAGGAGTGCAATGCCTGACTCCACTGTGTACTGCAGCCCATAGGCTGCTCTTGAAAAGGGGAATAAATATGGCGGTTGACAAGTCAGACAACGATGAAGAAGACAAAGCATAAGAGTGCCACTGGCACTTTTTCTTTCCCCTTGCTGATCTTACCCACCTTACACACCACAAGACTGGTCAAGGCAGGAACCATAGACAAAGTCACACCCACCAGAGGATCAATTGCAGGAAAGGCTACTGCAACAGGAAGATCCCCTTCTATTACAGCAGTCAACAATGATGAGATAGTTGCAGACCCATCAGGAACTACCACTGAAGAAGGTTCAGGTGATATGGCCCTCTTCTTCACTGCCAAGTTTTTGGGGAAAGTCATAAAAGACTACCTGGAATATTTAAGGTAGGCCAAACCTTCCACAGTACTCCAACAATGACAAAGCCTTAAGGAAGGGCACCTGGAACATCAATATCATTAGAAGAGATAGATGGAGCACCTTCCTCTGAAAATGTTGTCTCCTCTAGCACAAGGTCATAGTCAGGTTTCTTGGAGTAGCAATTACATTGGGAAGAAGAACGGATGAGGGGAGTAAGAAGGAAATAAAGGATTTGGAGGTGTCCCTGGAAGAGTCCTTCCCCCTAACCCCCAAATAAAGCCGGAGGTTGCTTTTTATCCTTCTTCCTCCTCTTCCTGAACCTAATCCACTGGAGCAGATCCCAAACAATACACTCCTTGCAAAGAGAAGCCCAAGAACAGGACTTCCTCTGCAGGAAGCAGAAACAGAGGGAGGGTCAGTTGTTATAGATGACATGAACTACCCACAAGGGAGACCATGTCCCTCGCAACAACTATGCTCATTTTTTTTATCCACAGGGAAAAACAAAGCGGTAAGGCAACAAAAAGACACAATCAACCCACAATACTCATCCACACAATCCAAGCTCTCTACCAACATGCAGGACAGATGAGACAGCACATTTCTTTACCACAAAGCTGAAAGGATAATGAGTATGACAGTTGGTGAACGAGGGATACTCCCCCCACTTGTCCCCCTCCACCCGTTAACCACCTAGTTAACTACCTTGTTACCAAGTTTTCAACAACTGACTGCCAGTTTGCACTAAAAGATATACTACTATACCAAAAGAAATGGTTTGTATTCCCACAGGAATAAGCACATTTCAGCAGGGACATGACCTAACCAAACCTTCCTTGACCTTAACCATACCTAGGATGCCATGCTCTCACCTAGCCTAGACCCTCCCCACAAAGATTAATAATGAAAACAAAGACTTGGAACAATGGATGGGAGTCTTGCTTGGACAATGGGTGGGAGTCTTGCTACCTCTAAATGGTAGTAGGTCAAAATCCTCACTATCACCTGGTAATTGGGTGTTCAAGTAACCTTAAGAATATGAGAGAGAACCAGGTTCACATCAAAGAGGAACTTAAAAAAAATTATGGGTCATGCACAACAAAGGAAAATTTCTGAGTCTAAGTCTAACTGGGTAATTATTATTAGTATTCAGAAGATGAACCTTATTCATATGAAACAAACCCACAGGGGCCAATGATTTGAAATTCAAGCTTCCAAAGCATAAGTTATTCATTTGAAAGTAGTAACAGAAGGTAATAGGAAATAAAAAAGGAAGAGATCAGTAATAAAAAAAAAACTGACAAGTTGATAAATAGATAATGTAAAAAAAATTATTAAAACATGAGAAGGATTGTTTTAGGGTAGTAATGCATTGCATCTACAGTCCAACAGTGTGAAGAATAAAGGGCCTCTGTAACTGACAAGTTCAACAGCAAGGCAAATTCACTGCATACTGGTGCTGCTGTTCAGCAAAGCTGATCCCTCTCAGCAGGAAAAGTGGATCAGGGATCAACTGTTAACGTGAATGATCTCTGTTTAAATACAACTTAAGAAAAACTGACAAGCAACGAGTAACAACTGCTAATCCAGTAATACGAAACACAAACCTACCACCATGAACCACTCTGTCTAAAAGAGATAAAGCTCTGGCAGAAGCAGACATCCACGCCAGAGAACAGTATGTATTCTAGTAAGGGAAGGACAAATGACCTACAACAGGTTGCACTGATTTTATTACTGTTATAAATATATAAGGCCTTAAGGAAAATACCTAACTTCAGTGTGGCATTTGCTGACACTTTCAACAGATCTTTCTCAAAAGTAAGATGCGAGTCGAAGGTTCCAAGTATAAAGCTTCAGACTCATTCATCAGTCCGATGAACTTAAAGAGGAGGCTGGGGTGGACCAATCACTGATCTGCTCCACGTCACAACTGAGAATAAGGTAAGCAGCATTTCTCTAAGTGGAAACTTTACTATATTCACAAATGTTACATCATTAGCATATTGAACAATCTTGTTTTCCATGCCAACAACCATATCACTTGCAAACACTAAAAATAACAGTGGACCAAGAACACTACCATGTGAAACTTTAGACACAATAGGTCTTGGTTCACTAAAGATCTCATTAACACCCACTTGCTGCTGCCTATATGTAAGGATATTTTGAAGTAATCCTAAAACACATCCACCCACTCCAATATTCTGAAGTTTATAAATAATTGCCTTGTGATTTACTATATCAAAAGCAGCACTAAAATCTATTGGAATAATTCTATTCTCAAAGCCCTTATCAAGGCTCTTGCAAATGGCTTTTCAAATATAATACTGATTATCAGATAACAATCCTTTGGATTCCACATACCTGTATAGAAGCTTAAAAATAAGTATTTCACCAACTTTGGAGAGTACATGGAGAATAGAAATTGACCTGTAGTTACTGCAGTCTGCCGATACGCAACTCATTGGAACAGGCACTGTATTACTGTACAGGCAGTCCCCGGTTATCAGCGGGGGTTTCGTTCCCAAAAATCATTGATAACCAGAAATCGATGAATATCGGCGCCTCTGTTAGGTGGGTATCAGCGCCTATAAGTGGATATCAGTGCGCCAAAAATCCAGTTATCATAGCCGAAATTCCAGTTATTGTCTAGCGCCATGCAACCGGATCGCCGATAACCAAGGCCACCAATAACTGGGGACTGCCTGTTCTGAGCTTGCTCTCATCTGCAAAGATACTACATCGACATAAAAATCTATATACAGGCAGGCCCGGTTATCACGTTTCACTAACGATGTTAACCTGATTTTTGGCGACAGTAAGTGATTTTCGGCATCAGTAACTGCTTTATTGGCTTCGGCAAGCAGTTTATTGGTGCTTACAACGTCGCAAACGCCATTTATCACCATAAATTATTAGCAATTTTCAGATATCAGCCCTCGGTTGGGAACAGAACCCCCTCTGTTAACCGAGGGCTGCTTGTAATCTACAAATCTTCCTTACCCAAAGGCAGATGATAACAATTTGTTCCACCGCAGATGAGGCTGAGTAATTCCTTCAAGTTTCCTCTTCAGGGAATTATTCTTTCTTTCAGCAATATGGTAATTTTATTCGCAGCATAGCAAAATTTTAAAAAAATGGTGTAATTTGCACTGGAACAATTTTTTTCCAAGTTTAATTTGTTCTAATTGTAATGGTCTACATGTACCATCAAACCACAGCTGGTCATTTGTCCTGATCTTGATGGTCAATTAAAATTTGTCATTTTGAAGATTGTACCATCTAATATAGGCTAGCTGCTTCAAGTCGTTCTGCACACTACCCAAATCAGGCAATTACAATTACCTCTCAAAATAACACAAGGATTACATTCCTGGAGAGGTCACACTATTTAAAACTATGTTACTAAAACAATTTTCCTATAAAAATAATAATAATGAGAGCTACAATCCTGGACTCTTGAGAAAGTTTGTCTATTTTGAGGGTTTTCGATATTGACAAAAAGAAGAATTATCATATTTGTAAAATGATATTTTAATGATAAAATAAAGTTTGTTCATACTTACCTGGCAGATATATATAGCTGTATTCTATAAAGGAAAGTCCGACAGAATTTCAAAACTCGCACAGTGCTTATAATTTCTTATAATATATCTCTTCTTTGCAGAAAAATTGGCCGGGCAGGTGGTTAGTACCCATTCCGCTATTTGTGCTGGGAGGCGGGTATCAGGAACCATTCCCATTTTCTATTCAGATTTTCTAACGCCACTGACTCCTGAGGGGAGGAGGAGGGCAATATGAATATATATATCTGCCAGGTAAGTATGAACAAACTTTATTTTATCATTAAAATATAATTTTGTTCATGAGACTTACCTGTCAGATATATATATAGCTGAATACCACCTTTGGAGGGGGGTAGAGACAGCCAAGAATTAGGAAAAAACCAATTATTGGTAAAATTATTTTGGTTCCTTATCTGATAGCGTAGCTGACTGAGTGGTTACTGTCACTCTAGTCTGCTTCTGCTTTACTAGAGACCCCAGCGAGGTAGTGACCTATATAGCTGGCGACTTCTAGATGATCTGTCAACGGGGCGTGACCACAATGTGACTAGATCATAGACCATACAAAGAGGACAAAAGAGCATTACTAACCACCTAACCAACACCTAAAGCGTTAGTTTGCAAGGGATTGGGAAGACTGCCTCCAGTAGTCGACCCAACAACCATAAAAACACAATTAAAAAGGGGATAGGATCAGAGTTACCCCCTGTCCCCAAGGTTGCTGAAGCAGCAATGTATGGTCCCAGCGAAAAAGCAATTTTCGTATGCTACCTAAACATCTTGCCAAGAGTGTGAGGCAAACACCGAACTGACTTCGCCAAAATGTGGCACTAAGAATGTCACTGAGTACCATATTTTTCTGGGAACGCCATGGAGGTAGCAACTGCCCTCACCTCGTGAGCGTTAACTCTCAACAACTTGAAGTTGAGTCGTCACAACTAGAGTGTGCGTCCTTAATGGCGTCCCTAATGAAGAATGCCAGTGCATTCTTGACATAGGTTTAATTGGTTGCCTCACAGAACACCATAAATTATCCGAGGGACCACGAGTGTCCTGTGTTCTTTTAAGGTAGTACTTGAGAGCTCTAACTGGACATAGAACTCCCTCAGGTTCCTGTCCAATAAGGTCTGCTAAACCTTTAATTTCAAAGTGTCTAGGCCAAGGGTTAGAAGACCTATCATTCTTAGCCAAGAACTTAGGGCTTAAAGAATAGACAGCATTGTGTTCCTTGAAGCCCACATGACGGCCTCGAACTTCGCTCACTCTCTTTCGCTGTCGCCAGAGCCGTGAGGAATGCCGTTTTCGAGTAACATCCTTAAGAGATGCAGAGTGAGAGGCTCAAAAGGACTAAACATCAAAAACTTGAGCACTACATCCAAGTTCCAAGCAGGGGAATTAGCTGAGGAACCTTGGACGTCTTGAAAGAGCTCGTAAGATCGTGGAGGTCCTTATTGTCAGACAAATCTAATCCTCTGTGTCTGAAAACAATCGAAAGCATGCTCCGATAACACTTGATAGTCGGAACTGCTATATGCAGTTTTTCTCTTAAGTAAAGGAGAAAATCCGCAACCTGGCTCACAGTGATAGAGGAAGAGGAAAAGCCCTTCTTTCTACACCAACCTTTGAAGGTTGCTCACTTCGCTAGATATATCCTTTTAGATGAAGAACTTCTGGCTCTAGCGATGGCCCGTGCCACCTGGCCAGAAAAAACCCCTTCGCTCTGACCAAGTTTGAAAGTCTGAAAGCAGTCAGGTTCAGAGCGGGAAGATTCAAGATATCTCGTGAAGTGGGTTTGTATGAGCAGGTCTGCTCTCATAGGAAGGGTCCTCGAACGCGTCTACCAACCAGAAGAGAAACTCCGAGAACCAGTGGTTGAAGGCCAAAACGTGGGGATGAGAGTCATCCTCGTCCCTTGTGAGGCCGCGAACTTGCGTATGACTTCTCCCAGAATTTAGAACGGGGAAAAGGCGTAAACATCTATTCCCGTCCAATCCCAGAGAAGAGCATCTATCGCAACTGCCCCGGGTCAGTACAGATGAGCTTTATAGAGGAGCCTCGCTGTTCTTGAGGTCGTGAATAGATCCACAAGATGGCGACCCCAAAATTTCCAAAAATCTTGGCAAACCTCCTGATGAAGGGTCCATTCCTTCAGCAGGAGTTGATGGCGCCAACAGAGCAGGTCTGCTCGAACATTTTTGACCCCTGCAACAAAACTTGTGAGAATCGAAATGTTGCGAGCATAGGCTCAAAGAATAATCTCTCTTGCAAGGCTGAACAGGGAACAAGAAGTATTGTCCAAGTTTGCTAGAACTACACGATTGCAAACTTGGACCTCGAAGAATTGGAGAGCTAAAAGATAGCCGCCAAATCTTTGAAGTTGATGTTCCAGGACACCTGTTCCTCTCTCCAGGTTCCTAACACTTCCTCTCCCTCTAGTGTTGCCCCCCAACCTGTTGACGATCCGTCGGAAAAACAACACTAGGTCGGGGTTCAGAAGATTGAGGGAGATCCCTTTCTGCAATTTCGTTGGATCGAGCCACCACTACAGATCCTCTTTTATAGAAGGAAGAATTCTCAATTCCTCTTTCAAGTCTTCCTTGCTTTGCCAGTTCTCCAACAGAAAGAACTGAAGAGGCCTGAGATGCAGACTCCCCAGTGAAACAAACTTCTCCAGCGAGGAAATGGTCCCCAGCAGACTCATTCATTCCCTCACCGAGCATGTTTCCTTTTCCAAGAAGGCCGAGACTTTTTCGTACATAGAAGTTGCCGTTCTTGCGACGGAGACGCTATAAAAGCCGCTGAATACATCTGAATTCCCAGACACAATGGACAGTGAGGGGATCAGCTGCGACTTTTCCACAGACCAGAAGTCCCAGGGACTTCACGAGTTACAGAGTCAACTGAAGGTCCTCCAGATACCCGCCGACGACGCTCGAATCAACCAGTCGTCCAAGTAGAGTGAGATCTGACGTGCGACAGGTGCAACTGCATCGCAACGTTTTTCATGAGAAGTGTAAACACCTCGAGCAAAATGTGACGCCAACAGCATCTGGTGTTCCCCGGCGGTCACCCATCCAAGTACTGACCAGACCCAACGTTGCTTAACTCGCTGATCGGACGAGAAGCGGTGTTTTCAACGTGGTATGGCCGTTGTGCAGAGTCCAAAGCAGAGAGCCCTGAACTGGCGTCTAGCCCCCAAGACAACCTGAGATACTTCATCGAACGTGGATGAATTGGGGCGTGAAGATAAGTATCTTGAGATCCAAAGATACCATCCAATCCCGGGATGAAGGGCTCCTAGTATTGACTGCGAGGTCTCCATCTTGAACTTTTCCTTCCGGACCAAGTTGTTCGACCTGTTGACGCCCAAGACGGGTCTCCAGCCTACTGAAAGTTTTGGGACTAGAAACAATCTGTAGTAAAATCCCGGGGAACAGCGAGTCCAAGGCCTGTTCCACTGCTGTCCGCTCGAACATCTGTTCGAGCAGGTCAAACAGAAATTTCTGTTTGACAGGATGGCAATTGGGAAACAAAAAACAAAGGAGGAGGAGACAGGAAGGGAATCAAGAATCCTCTCTCTAACAGTAGGAGGGACCAAACGTCTGCCCCTCACTCTTTCCAGGCTTGTGCAAAATGAAGCCTGGTTGCTAATGGAGTCTGGAGATGAAAGGAGTCACTTGCTACCTCTCTTGAAGTGACATTCCTTCGGAAAAAACTCTCTCTCGAAAGTGCGGGTCTCGTGTTGCTTCCATGGAAGCCCCTTTGTTTGAAGGCAATTTATTTAGCTTTCGTTTACTTTTATGTATCATTGAGATCGGTGCATTCGTTATGAAGGAGATGCAGTTTGAATGTCGAAAACTTTAGTTTTGAGAAATACGATATTTTTTGCTTCTCTGTGTATTTATTTGCTTGCTGTTACACAGTTTGATGTTTTTATGACATATTGAAAAGCCAAAAAATATAACAATAGACTTGCAAAGTAATATAACTTCGCTAAATGAAGCTAAATGAAGCGAGTGTCAAAACACGGCTCAGGTTGGGCAGCGCGACGTCTTACTTAGTCAAGCTCTGAGCTGCTACTGACTGACTGCCCTGCGGCATTCCTGTCTTTCGCTGATGCGTACTAGGTCCACAGGGTTGCCATATAACGCATTAGATATTATTATTTCATAGCTAAAAGGAAATTACCACCGATATACTGACAATATCATTACATTATACGAAAAATGTAATTTTGTCTATGATAGGGTTACTGTTTTTGTTTATAACTCCTAACTATGGCGAATTTTTAAATAAAACTTTCTGAGAAGATAGTCAGGATATGTATGATGCCATATAAAAAAATCCCAGAAAATTTTGATTTTTCACAAACGCTCCCCCTTAAGACAAAGACAACTGCGAAGGTGGAGAGAGGAGCCGAAGGTTGAAAAGTCTCAGGAAACAGATCCTTAAGAAAAAAGCCAAAGTCTGATAATCAGAGGAAGAAGAAGACGAAAGATGTTTCTCTTCATCCAAAGGCTGTGACGAAAGAGGATGTTCTTTCCCAGCTGGCGGGTCTTGAGTGAGTGGTGAAAGTAGTTCCGATTCGCCGATACGTAAGCGGGAACTCCCGCGATCGAAGAAGTCGTCAACTAGAGTACGTATAGTAAACATAAAAAATGCGGAACGCTTCACAATTTTGCGTGTCTTAAGAAGGACATCAGATGTTGAAGCGGGTAGTTGTGCGACATGATGTACAACTGGAGCGGCGTCAACACAAGACTTGAAGCTATCAGATGAAGCGAAACGCGAGCGTCATGGCATGACGCGGGAGAGGCTCCGTGGCAAGGGCAGAAGAGAGTCAGCGTGGCGCAGCGTGCGCCGTGGCGTCATGGCTAGGTGGCGCCCGGCGTAAAGGTGAGGCGCGCGTGAAGCGTCATGGCTGGCGCGCGCCGGCGTCAAGGTGAGGCGTGAGCGTGAGAAGCGCCACGAAGAGCAAGACACTCGCTCCTGGCGCGAGTCAAGAGAAAAGTCCAACACCTCAAATCGGGAAGACGATTAGGAAGCCACTAAACACTCTCTCTAGGCGACAGGAGAAGCTCCAAAACATCTAGCAGACGAGGAAGACGAAGCAGGAGACGAAGGTGAAAGTCTGTACCTCTTAACAGGCAGTTTCGAATCTTGAAAGGTTCATGAGAGCATCCAGTTGATGTTGCAAACCCAACAAAATCTTACGCGTAGGAGAAGCAACTCTCTCGGAAGAAGGGCTGAACCTGAGAGAAGGAAAGGGGCGAGAGACGTATACTTCCTTCTCACAGGGGAAGAAGCTCTAGCCCTTGCCTTAGCGCGACAGGGGGTCGAGTAGCGTCATCATCCGAAAAACACTTTATTCTCTTCTGCATGGAGGAATATCCACGCAACTTTCGGGGAAGAGCACAAACGTCTAGAGGAAGAGGGCGTGGCGTCCTCTCCTCTAAGCTTCTCTTAAGAGGGCGAGAGTCCAACCGAGAACTCCAACCCCGAGGCGGGAGGGCGTGTCGGAGGGCGAGAAGCAATCCTTCAGGATGCGTGCCTGTGCACGATCCCTGGCAGCCTGGGTAGCGTCATCAGGACCTGCCAAAGGGACGCCAGATCGGTGGGAAGCCCCGTAACCCTCATGCGGCTTTCGACATGCCCCTCCCTGGTCCTGGGAGTTCGACAGAGGTCCAGGCCTAGAGGCATTATAGGGCCGATCTGACGCCCCCTCCACAACACTAGGGGCACTAGCACTAACACTTTGCGTTTGAATTGCATTCACTTTAGTTTCAAGAGCACGCATTGACTCCAACACGAGAGCCAGGGTATTACCTTCTGCAGCAACAAACTACAGGGTTAGTACTAAAATTAACTACAGGGTTACTAGTAGGAGAAAACCCTGACTGTCCATCTAAGGATGCACTCAAGGAGGAAGATCTCCTCAACCTATCACGCTCCAATTTAAGCATATAGGCTTCATATTTCTTCCACTCACCCTCAGATAATCCCTCACATTCATTATACCGATTATCATAGAGCATTGAACACCCTTACATATCATACATAAAGTGTGAGGAACTATCGAAGTCTTCGATAGCCTCACCTTACATTCACCCAAGCTACAGACTCGATAGCTAGAGGTAAGACATCTTAATTATAAGAAAAGTCAAAAGCAAAATAAAAAACGGTCCACAAAGAGCGTATGCCAAGTCACAGATCCAGTCGTATACCAAAAAACAACCAAAATACTTAAGTGACAACAAAATTCGAAATCCAAATGGCGGAGGAACTGACAACAGGTGTTGACAGTCCGGCGACAGAGAAAATCTGAATAGAAAATGGGAATGGTTCCTGATACCCGCCTCCCAGCGGCGGGAATGGGTACTAACCACCTGCCCGGCCACTGCGTGTGCCGCGAATTTTGAAATTCTGTCGGACTTCGGAGAATACAGCTATATATATATCTGACAGGTAAGTCTCATGAACAAAACAAAACTTTATATGTAAATTGTTTGGCATAGTATGTGTGGTGGCACTCTGACAAGTGCCGAGAAGAACAGAAATTTTGAGTGTGTTACTCTGATCTTGCATTTTCCTCAGTGCTATCACTAGAGAAAAGGAGATATTTTAGTGGGTAACTCATTTCGGATCACCACACCTGGACCAGGGACCAAGGTCCCAGAGATATATGAATTTTTTTTCTTTTATTTGAAAAAACTGTTCTCAGATGGTTGGCAATGCTGTGTGGCCCATGAAAATATTGCTAACAGAGATTACAACAGACTGAGAAAAGGTTTTAGGGGACGGGGAAACCTCAAGAAGTTTCCAAGGTGTGCACGCATGTGTACGGGAGGGGGTTGGATGGTTGGGCACCATGGGAGAGGAGGGGCAGTAAGGCTATGTAGAGATGGGGTTGTTTTGGAAGGTGGGTGGAGCTAGGAAGCAGTCTTCCCGGTAGGGAGCAGGTGGGGATACAGTGTAGGATGGGTGAAGAGGGCTAGGTAGACATCTGACTTGACACAGCTTGTTTTATTTTATGTTGTTATGCTTATGATTTTTTTAAATTTACATTTCATGCTGTTCTCATTTATATTTTACCATATTTTCTAATTTTTTGTTTTTACAACCCAAAGGGCAAATGCAATCATGTGCTGAGAGAGAGAGAGAGAGAGAGAGAGAGAGAGAGAGAGAGAGAGAGAGAGAGAGAGAGAGAGAGAGAGAGAGAGAGAGACAAACAACACCTGAGATGAAATAACAGATAAAATATTCCCTTGAGTACTATTATGACATGTGTGATCATTTATCATACTTAAGAGTCCACTAAACTTGTACAGTAATGAAATACTGAACAGTAAATCAAGCAGAGCAAAAAAAAAAAAAAAAAAAAAAAAAAAAAAATAATAATAATAATAATAATAATAATAATAATAATAATAATAGTAAATGTGATACCATGCTGAGAGAGAGACATGAACACACACACTATGCAAAGACTTGCTAGAGCTTGTTTCGTGTTGTTACACTTATGATATCTTATATTTCATTTTTCTCTCAATTAAATTTTTACTGTATTTTCTCATTTTTCACTTTTACAACCTAAAAGATAAACACACTTGTATGCGTAAGGTACAAGAGAGAGAGAGAGAGAGAGAGAGAGAGAGAGAGAGAGAGAGAGAGAGAGAGAGAGAGAGAGAGTTGGTAGATGAAGGTTAATTCTTTATTCACATGAGGGATAGGAACAGAAATACAGAACATATTAAGTTTTATCTGCCAGTTTTTTCTCGTTCAATGAGAGAATGCCTGCAGAGATTTCTCTCAGGAATGGAACTGAATTTTCGTATGTCTCTGCAGACATTCTCTCAATGAACGAGAAAAAAACTGGCAGATAAAATGTAACATGTTCTGGATTTTTGTTCCTATCCGTCATGAATATAGAGTTAACCTTTCAGCTACCAACTCTCTCTTGTTCGTACCCTACTCACACAATTGTGTTTATCTTTTAGGTTGTAAAAATGAAAAATGAGAAAATACAGTAAAAATATATATGAGAATAGTGTAAAATATAAGATATCATACGTGTAACAACACAAAACAAGATCTAGCAAGTCTTTGCATAGTGTGTGCGTTCATGTCTTTCTCTTATGTGGTATCATGTTTGCCATTTTCCTTTTTTTTGCTTTGCTTGATTTACTATTCAGTATTTCATTATTGTACAAGTCATGGATGTCGACTGTCTGGAATGAGGGTAGTGATAAATTCACGTGACACATGTGGGCACCAGCAGTGGCATTTAAAGGTCGAATAACTTCCCTAGTGCGATGCACAGACTCCCTTAACAGCCAGTGCCCTGGGGCCCAATACTAACAATATCTTCCCTGGAATGAGGGACATAAAGCATGATCAAGTCATATCCAAAACATTTGAAAAGGCAGAGGAGAGCCAACAGCAAGACAGTTGCAGAGTGCTAATTATTTCCACCTCATTTCATTTTTGGGTATATTGTACTAGGCTACTCTTTCAAACAAGACTACCAAAATTATGGCTTAATTAGCGATTCATACCCTTCTATCATAATTAACAACCACTTACCAAAGAACTGACATCAACAACAGCAAGTATGACATGAACAAACAAATCAGGAGACATGGCAAATTTTCAAAGTACTAATTTGTATTTTTCCTAACATACAAACCTGAAGGTATTTACATACCCTCAAGTGCTTTACATTGAAGGAAAGGTCATGAAAATCACCTAATCTCTTTGCCGATGCCTGGGCAAGTGAGAAAAGTCTTAAAGGTCAGATCCCTGTCTGATGACTTTTGTAAAGGCTCATTACGGTGCATGAGTCAGGCTCCTCATGACGAGAGTCACATCCCACTCAGGGGGCCTGAGTTCCCAGGGTGAGAAAGACTGTTCAAAGCTTCTCAAAAGCAGAGAGATCTACCCCTTCTAAATGGAGGACTTGGCCAAGGGCAGCTCTATAGGCCCTTGTGGTCAAAACTGAGAGAAGCTTCTCTCAACAAAGAAAGATGAGAAAGTTCACTACCTGCTGAAGAGTAACTCCTATCGGAGAGATACCCCATTCACAACACCAACCACAGAAGATGGCCCATTTCCCCTGGCACAAAGCCGCTGAGGACTTCCAAAGGTATCCAGACATCTCTGTCATTGTGCGCCGAGAAAAGCCTCTCTCACCACAGATGCTGAATGATCTCCACACATGAAGTGCCAGAGGGGAATATCTCTTGGTACCTCGGGAAGTAGAGCTAGCCTGGGTGTGAGATCAGACTTCTTGAAATTCATCACCACTCCCAAGTCGTGACAAAAATTGAATCCTGGAGTAATTGCGATAAAGAGCTCGCCAGGACTAGCCAACTATCCAGGTGCCTCAGAAGATGCAGGGACCAAAGCTGAAAGGGATGAACACCCAAGTGAACACCTGGGGAGTGGTTGAGAGCCTGAAACAAAGTGCCCTGAACTGGAACATCATCTCCCCAAGGGTAAGAGTATAAAGCGGAGCTACTTGCGGGCAGACTGACTGACGGGTATTTGAAAATAAGCATCCCTCAGGTCCACCAAAAGCATGAAGTCACTCTCTCTGATGGAATCGAGCACTGACCATACCATTTCCACCTTGAACTGGGTCTGGCGAACAAACTGGTTCATGGGAGAGAGGTCGATGACCAATCTCCTACTGTCACCTTCTCGGAGAGAAACAGATGGCTGTAAAACTCCAGAGGGCAATCGTTCATGACTTGCACAGTGCCTTTCTTCAGCATCACCTTCAACTCTTCCCACAGGGTTAGGCCTTTCAGTGAGACAGAAACTTAGGTCTGGAAGCTGACCGGATCATTGGAGAGGGGTGGCAGAGACTCAAGGAGTACTAGATATCCTACCTGAAGAACATCCACTACCCAGGTCTCTGCTCTGTATTGCTGCCATCTTGCCCAATGGCTTGACAGGCATCCCCCCACCATCGGCAGCAAGTGGGGAGGAACGCAACCCCTAGAGTCCTCTGCCCTTCTTACCCTTGCCCCCTTTCCTGGAATGGGCAGGGGGCTGAAAGGAGCGCGAATAAGTTCCTTTGGTATTTGGGTGTTCCAGCCTGACCCAAAGCTTGGGCTGTAGTGCCACTCGAGGACCCAGAGCTCTTGGCTACTGCTTGGTGAACTAGCACATCATCATACTCAACTCAAAGTCTGTCTACCACAGCTTCCACCTCTCCTCTAGGGAAGAGGGAAGTGGAACCCTGTACCGGTCCGTTCCTGAGCACCAATGCCTACTCCAAACGGATAAATCTGTTAACACGAGATAACCTAACGTCTCTTCTCTTGGGTACTAGGTTTGCCCACAGGTTAGCTGTCTGGTGGGATAGGTAGGCAATGGCCTTACTACCTCCAGGAAGTACCAGTCTCCTAAACTTAGCACCCTCTTTAAGTGTACAGGAACCTGAAGAGGATGATGTAATCTTTGCCACAGCTAGAGACTAAAGATCAATCAAGGAGACTGTCTGGAATGCTGCCATGGCAGTCGATTCCAATACAGCTGCCTCTGACTGTGAAAGAGAAACTTCTGTGTGGAGGTGGTTCAATGACGACGCAGGCACAGTTGAGACAGGTCCGGTTGAATTTTCCCAAGATGTAACTGAGTACTGGGACCTTTCCCTGAAAAAAGCAGGATGCCATATCTTAAATACTAACCATGGAATTTTCTTGAAAATAATCTCACTATGTTTCCACACCCAAATTACTCTAAAGGCACTAATCTAATCTAACCTAACCCAACCTAGGGGTATGGCAAAATAAAACCAGGGCTGGTGCAATACTAGCATACATCTCAGGAATTTGTGTTCGGGTCAACCTATCTAGTTGGCAAAGGCCTCTCTGAGGGTAAGCAGTATTTCCTCTGGTGAGTGAGAGGCTAAGGAAGTGTCCAGCACGACTGGCTAGACCGAAGTGAATTCTCCTGCCCATACACAAGAGAATTCACCAGGTCATTTATGAGAGCGAAAAAGAAGGGGGGGTACATTTTTTTTGGGTACATTTATGCAGTATATGAGGAAAAAGGTTGATAACTCTTTTGCATAAAGTTTTCAGTTTAAAGTGCGATGGTTGTTGTTTACAAGCATACTGAGTGTTTACAGTTATGTGGTATCGACAAGGTTAAGTGAGAAAGGGTAAAGAGTTACCTTTGAATACCCTTAGATTTTTTTACTTGCCCTTATCAGGATTTCACCATTATCCAACCGGCCCCTCTCTCTATAAATCCAGATAATTGCAGGATAGCTGTATGTCAATTATTTTTACCTCAACGGAATTAGAAAATTATTTAAAAGTTTTGCAATAATTTGTTGCTCACACGGCGATAAACAAAATTGTCATTAAGCCCATCTAAAAAATTGTTTTTGAGCACTAACACTTCAGTATATTTTAGCCTATTTAGACATCAAACAGTCCAAAACTGTCAAGGATTCGATTTTGATCATTCCATGAACTTCAAAGATCGGTGCCTCACTTAAGGGCACGAACCATGTACTTCTCCCACTGCTTTGCCTATCTTGTGGTTTGTGCATTATTGACCAAATACCATTCCTAAGAGTGCAATTCTCTATTCAGGTAGTAGGCCTATGCAGGTCTACTCAGATTGCATTCCCTCCCAAATGCAAGCTACACCATGTGATCCTTCCATCTCTGTACATACAGTACATAGGGTCCCTTCATTTTTGTGCAAAATAGCCTACATGAACTAAATATTTTTTCCCACTGGTTATTATGTGATTCTAACCAATTTTGTTGAAGCAGACCACTGGTTTTGGTTTCTTTAGTTCCCTATTCAGGCTTACAACAATTAATGGTGGTGGCTACAGTAGGAAACCAGTGGTTGTACCAAAAAATAGTCATGATCACATAGCCTAAAACATGTCACCAGTACAGCAGTTGGAAAAAGTGTTTGGTTCAAGTAATTCAGAATAAGGCCCAATCGGTTTTGGGTGTATAGTAGTTCAGTTTGCAGAATGCAGAATGGGAGTGTATAACGTACAGACTGAGCTACCTTGGAAATAGGTCTACCTGAGAAGGTAGCAATGCTAAAAAATAGGCTTAGGTGGGCACGTTAGAAATGTGTATGATCTGGCCCTGAGGTGTGCGTGCCACGACCAGCTGGAATGCCATAAATAGCCTCTCAATCCATCTTCCAGGAGCAGCGAAGCCCTGGGGCCAAGACAGTGCCCAGCATCCACGAACAGGTTAGGTTTAGATGTACCCCTGTTAAAAGCGCCTACTAGGCTAAGGCCTATGTGTCTGATGTGGTCTGAGGCGGCCGCCACACCAGAAACAGTAAGAAACGGCCAAGACTAGGCCTAACTGGCTTGCCCACCCCAACGACAAAGCAATCAAGTAAGGACACGGTAGAATACCTAAAGAAGCAGTGGGGCGTCATTGCAAACAGATTATGAAAAAATTGGTCGTTCACAACAGGAAGCACAGAGAAGGCTTCAGCGACCGAAGCCTACCCTAACGCAGCAAGAACACCCCAGGCACCTCTAGGCTTCCCCAAAGACTTCCCTATCAGTATCACAGCCCAACGAAAACCCAGACATTCTGTACTAACACAATTTAGAAACCTTACCTGGAAACGTAAAATATCTTTGGCAGCAAATATGATTGAATTTGCGTATCACTTTACATATTATATCAATGCTACTTTAACAAAGTTTTGGCGCCATGCGTAATATCGCTAACTTAACGAGTGCAATGTTACCAAAGGGAAAACCCGCTATCCGGCAAACAACCTCTGCAAATCGCTACTTTTTCTTCATGATTCGCTAGCTTTTCTTTGTTCATAAATTGGAAAATTTTATACACAAGCACACACACACACACACATATATATATATATATATATATATATATATATATATATATATATATATATATATATATATATATAATATTTCTTTACTCACTAGTTTAACATACGTGTATGTGCCCAGAAACCATGCCGAATTAATCCTTCAGTAAAAATAAATAAATATAAAAAATAACGGGCATCATCCTACAGAAATTCTGCTAAAAGCCATACTGATGTTGCTTCCCCGATGTAAAACGCCGAATCGTATGCTGCCAGTATTCCTAACTTTTCTGACACGGGAATATCCTAGAATGACAGCTTATCTATATTTTTTAAATTATTGATAGTGAAAATAGAATTATCCAAATTCAAGCAGTACGTTTCCTAATTTCACTTTTGTCATACCAGCTTGGCTGAACGATCCCTTCATGCTTGGCATTTGATTCAGATAAAAGAACGTTTATTCATTACCAGGGGATGCAGTCCTTAATAATAATTTTTACCAAATGCACCTCGGTACTTTGCTACTCAAAAATGATATTTTTATAAATATAGTGGTGCATTGACTAACGTGATAATTCATGATTGAGGAAGGGCTTTTAAGAGGTGTCAAAGAGACGAGCAGGATAAAGTTACTGCTACTTTATTGTTGTTGTTGTTGTTTTAGATTTAGCTGGCTTTGTGCCAGCACGGGCTCTTGCTCATCGAGCTGCCCGTAACTCTATGTTGATGATGAGTCTGTGAGATGGGTAGGTTGGATGAAAAGCTTTATTATGATGCATGAAAGTGATTTTGGTGGGGGTACTTTATTGTGGACACAGGCGGTTTATATAGCGGCGGACTGACGTCACGCCGAGGAATACAATGGAAACAAGGGTGACCTGAGGTCAATAACAACTGACAATTAACACAACAAACAAAAGCGCTTTGAGTTACACAAATGAGCAATAGCAGAGTTGAATACATTCTGATACCTGAAAGAAGGAACACATAATGTGGCGAAAAAAAGTTGATTGTATGGACAAAGTGGACTGTATGCTTAATGTTGTTACTTGGTGAAAAAAATCGCTAAAAACCTTACGTAACAACACCACGCTCCCTTTGCGGTTTCTAAATTACGGGGAGATATCTCTCAACCCAATTCATTACTAACGAGGATAACACACTAATATCATCACTGAATAATACCACAATTAAGTACTATAACTTACTGAGCAGTCCCTATAGACATGAACTCAGACCATAAGTTGCTGCGAGATACGACGAGAGGTACGCCCCCCCCCCTCTCTCTCTCTCAAAATCTTGCGAGTACTCACGGGTTGATTTTCAGACCTTAGAGGACCGCTATATGTTACCTCGTTTCTATAAGTTACTTTGCTTAACCTTAGAGTATGAACACAATACAAGTTTATCAGATCAAATTATGTTCACCATTCTTAAAAACTGAAACACAGGAAAATGAAATAAAATGGGGGGATATTGAAACGCATCTGTTGAATTTTAAAGTTAAACTAATTTAATAACTAAAGGTAAAACATATCAAGAGTAATTACATAAGAGGCAAATAAAAAGAATTACTCAAAAGGGGATTATAACTCAATGGCACTCAAATGAACCAAGTTACAGCAAGGTTCAAAGGATAAGGGCAATCACCCTTTCAAAGTCCACACACACATCACTACACGACACTAGATATCAAGTCTACTCAAAAGTTGAGCAAAGAAGCTGTACGATCCGTCCTACATTCGGGTTTTATTGGGGAAAAAGAGACAAGTTATACAATAACCACGAATACAAAACAGACTTACAAAGTTTACATGTACATAAAAAGCTTTAAGACAATTCTCAAGTTCGTTATCAAAATAAATTCCAAATATAATATTGCACAATTTCAACATATTGGTTAAATGTAGTGAATTAATTGGTGGTGTGTGACAATACAATTTTGGGCGACGTCACGCCCATACAGTGCACGCACCGACGCACACACGCCCGCAGAGAGGCGCGAAGAGGGGCGATCGGAGGGCGAACAACCACCCTTGCCTTCCCCTCTCCCGAACTCTTGACCTCGGTTAATGGCTTCTCTGGCGAGAGGTACAAACAAGATCTAATAACACCTTCAACTATTACTATAAGTGGTGCAGTGCATTCACTAAGAGTTATTTCAAACATAAAAATTAACTATTATAACTAAAACAGTACTCCAGACTTCATGCTAGAATCACAATAAAAATCAGGCAAAATAATGTAAGAGTGTCATTCTCGAATTAGATGTGGTTCTTTCACCCTTATTACGATAAGCAATAGAGACGTAAATATTTCTACAAAATCCATAAGCATGCGAATGAATATATTTGGATTTCACACGAATACAGATACAAATACAGTAACATAGTTCTTGTCTGTCGATTACCTGACAGACGGCAATTCACAACGAAACTCAAATCAATAATTTCTTATGAAACAGACGATCCTAATAGCTCTACAATAAGAGATAGATCGCACGAAAACAATGAGTTAACAAAAAACATCAGAAAAATTGTTGTGAGAAGAATTTCTCACACATAACATGCAATTTGGGGTAATTTTTCGGAAGACTCCAGCCAGCCATTTCCAAAGGTGCCAGCTAGCCATTTTTGCATGAAAAACCATTTTGGATTTTTCATGCAAAAATGGCCAGGAAATGATAAGGTAGTAAAAGAACCTAAAAATACCAACCTAACGTAAACTAGGGGTGTTCACTGATTACAATTTTGCCGTATTAGTTATGGAGGGGGGCGGGGGCTGGTATTGTCTTACCTTACAAGTCCTTATTTTTCTCTGCTATTAGGCATTTGCGAAGGTTATGTATTGAGAAGAAGTTTTTTGTTTTGATGTGATTTACCCAAGAAAAATATAAATTATAAAGCGGGAGGTAGCTGGAGTCTAACGAAAAATAACCCAATTTGGTAGCAAGTAAATATTTACATAAAACAATTTGTTTGATTGGGTATGACTGAATTTGGGTGACCTGTTACCCAGGAGCGGCGATCCTAGGCGAAGCAAAGAAAACGGGTCGTCACCACAGAAAACCCGCTCAGCGGGGACTTTACAAATACTCTCCCCCCCAACCTCTAGATGTGGGTAACGTCTGATTAATCGACGTATCTGCTGGGGCGTTGAAGAGTGACACGGCTGCGTGAAGTGAGCGGGGTTTTGCTTTGTGCGCGGGAGCGGCTGGCTGTGGGTGTGGGCGGGTGTTTTTGGGGGTGGCCACGGGCCCGTTTTCTGCGGAGACGGCTGCTCAGGCAGAGGGTGCTGTGCGGTGACGTGTGTCCTCCTCCAGGAGGGCAGGCTTTATGCGGTCGACCGACACCCAATCGTCCTTTCCGTGGAGGGCGAGCCGGAAAGCCTTGTCATTCCTCTCCAGCACGCGGAAGGGCCCCCTGTAGGGCCTGGTCAGTGGTGGGCGGACGGTGTCATCCCTGACAAAGACATGAGTGTTGGAGGACAAGCCAGGCAGCGTGAAGGCGACTGACTTGTTGGTATATGTCCGCTTACAGGGGGCGAACTTGCCGACTATCTTGCGAAGCCTCTGGACCGACGGATTGTGGCGGTCCTCCATGACTAGTTCACCCGAGACTACGAGAGGCTCTCCGTAGATTTTCTCAGCTGCGGATGGGTTGCTGTTGGCTCTGGGGCCGGTCCTCAACCCGAGGAGGACCCTCGGCAGCTGGTATTTCCAATCCTTAGTGGTGCAGTGGGCCATACGGGACACTTTCAGACCTGTGGAAATGCTCGACCAAGCTGTTGGCTGCGGGGTTGTAGGCTGTGGTGGTGTGGTGAGATGTCCCCAGCAGGCGTGCCAGGGCTGTAGGTTATTTGGGGCCTCTGGCCCCTCATCGTGAGACATAATCACCTCAAATACTCAACTTTTTCACGGGAGAGAGAGAAACGCGTGCTTCCTCGAAATCTTTATTTCCTCTCACAAAAAATTCAAAAAGCTTGAGAAGAACGTAACAGGTTCCACAGTTCTTTTTTATAATTCCCAGTTCACTCAAAAAATCACAATAACGGTACAAACAAGATACAAAACACAATTGGTACATCAATTTACAACTTCAATATAAAAAATAGCAAGAAACTCTGAAAAGAACGGGCATAAATACGACACAGCACAGGGAATGGGGAACTTCAAAAGGCGTCACCCTCATAAAGGGCAAAACAATAATTGTTTTACAACACAAACACATATATACCTGATTAAACACACTCCACAATTTTCATATAAGTAAAGTTTATCAATACTCAGAAAATCTACTTAAATTTCCACATACTGATACAATGTAAACAAATAGGGAGCGTTCTTTTAGACGCTAAACGTACATTTTAACAAACGTAAACACAAGATCGAGAGTATTCTTTTGGACAAAAAAACATACATTTAACATCCTCCCCACCATAGGAGTGTCTCAACACTCCTATCATCATAAGAACCTCCACTACAATCTCATAACCTGAAAATTACAAGTCAAGTTTAACAGGTACTTTAACAGATCTCCCCCTTCGGTTTTACCTACAGTAGACTCAGTGATTGAATCAACTGGGTCCATGGGATCCCCTACAACTGGATTTTCCTTTATTATTTCATCAGGGGATTACAAACACTTTCCTCACTGATATCTGAAATCTCTAAATTGTATAGGTTCTGAACAGGTCTAGTTACAAATCCACGTTTAGTTTTAACCTTAGCACTTCTCACCATTCCATCCTTTCCAGGGTACAACTCAGTAATAACTCCAAGTGGCCACAGCAGCCTAGGCACTCTTTCTTCCTTTACTATTACAACAGAACCCCTTGTTAAATTACAATTAGCTTTGAACCCCTTTACCATGCAAGGCAGGTTTCTAAGGTACTCGGATTGCCAGATGTTCCAGAATTTCTCCAACTGACTCAGACGCACAGCCTCTCTCACACACAAATCCTTTGAGGTCACACCTGAGGCAGAGTTATCTGCCAGTTCCACCTGAAAACCTGCTGAACGACCAATAAGAAAATGAGATGGAGTAAGAGGATTAGCAACATCAGGTTCTTCACCTACAAATGTCAAGGGTCTAGAATTGATACATGCCTCCACCTCATGAAGAGTGGTTTCTAATTCACTCCTAGACAATGTCTTAGTGCCCAACGTCTTTCTCAACGCAACCTTCACTGATCTAATGAGGCGTTCCCACCAGCCTCCCCACCAAGGCACATTAGGTACAATAAACTTCCATTGGGGGGCCATGGGGCCATAATGTTGCTTCAACAGGTTGGAGGCACCCAAAAAGGTTTTAGCATTGTCAGAGTAGAACACAGAAGGTACACCACGTCTAGCCGTAAACCGACGAATTGCCAAATTGCAATCAGTAACCGAGAGAGAGACTCTGTAAGCTCTAGGTGGACAGCTCTGACAACAGCACAAGTAAAAAGGAGAATATACAACTTCTTGGAGGGGAAATCAACACAAAATAAGGGACCAGCAAAGTCTAGACCTGTAACAGTGAAAGGAGGGGCAGATTTGACTCTTAACTCAGGAGGGGGAGCCACCGGCTGGGAACAGGCCTTGGCTTCACATCTGCGACAAGCGACACATTCTCTGCAAACCCTCTTAGCAATCTGACGAAGACGAATGATCCAATAATTGTTTCTGCAGAGTGGAAACAAGCACAGCAACACCAGCATGTTTAAGCAATCCATGCTGAAACGAACCAACAACAAAGCAATATAAGTACCAGGGACAATGATAGGGTGCTTACTCTCAAAACTCAATTCGGCATTCTCTAAGCGCCCCTTTATTCTCAGCAACCCTTCCTCATCTAGATAAGGATCAAGTTTGACCAAAGGGGACCCCCTTAGGGAGGGGTTGAGACAAAGCCAGAACATTTATTTCTTTTGCAAAGGCCTCTCTTTGAGCATAGTAGAGCAGTTTGACCTTGGCTTTCATCAATTCTCCATAAGTCAAGGGACCACCAGCTTTAAGGGATGAAGCTTTACAATTACCAACAAATCTTAACACCCAACCTACTATATTGAGTGCCTTGGAAAGGAGCTCCATCAGGAAAACTCAAACAAGGGCTGATCAGACTCAACTGCAACACAAACAGTGTCTGTTTCACATTGCTCTTCTCGTGTGAATCCCTCTCTCGCATCTTCCTTAAGTAGGAGAGATGAGGTGCAGAGCCAAGAAGGACCCACTAACCAAACATCAGACTGTGTGAGTTGCTCCGCATAAACACCTCTCGATATCAGGTCTGCGGGGTTGTCCTTTCCAGGACAATGTTGCCAACAAGATGGTGGAGTCAATCCTTGAATTTCCACAACTCTGTTGGCTACAAAGGTTTTCCGTCTATTCGGTTCTCCTTTAATCCACGCCAGGGCAACAGTGGAATCAGTCCAACATCGAACTGAAACCTCCTGGACCAGCCGCAACGCAGACTTCACAAATACAACCAGTCTAGCACACAATAAGGCACCAAGTAATTCTAGCCTAGGAGGGAAACTTTCTTTATAGGGGCTACCTTACCTCTAGCAGCAATCAATGTTACCTTGAAATTACCCTTTTCTGGCACTCTCACATACACACAAGCACTGTACCCCCTTTCCGACGCATCACCAAAGGCATGAAGTTCAATAGCAGGAGATCTCTCCAGGACAATTCTGAAAATAAGTAACGATTAATTCTCAATGATTCAAGTACAGAAAGTCCTACTACCCACAACTTAACTCTGCCTTGCATAGCCTCAGGTAATGGTTCATCCCAATCTAGACCTAATCTCCAGATTTCTTGGAATAGTATTTTTGCATGCATAACAAAGGGACATATGAACCCCAAGGGGTCAAAACATCGAGCAATTAGGCTTAACACATTTCTTGTAGTACAAACAATATCCCCAAAGGGATCTACATTCTCTATCTTAAATGTAAAACAGTCCGAGGAGGAATCCCATTGTAAGCCTAACACCTTTACACCTTCTACAATAGAATCCTCTGTCATGGGCAAGGTTTTATAATTAGAAGTACACTTTGATAGGGACATACCAGCCTTCTTCAACATACCACAGGCTTCATCAAATCTTGCACAGGCCTCAGCAGGGCTATCAGCCCCAGAAAGCCAGTCATCAACATACAGATTCTCAAGCAATTCAGAAACCACCTCTGAGGGGAGGGTATTTCTTTAAATGAAATTTCAAAGTGGCATTCAACAAAAAGGGACTACTCTTATTTCCAAAGGGTACTCTTACAAAATGGAAATGTTTTACAATATCCTTTTTCTTCAACAAAAACCTGTGAACATCACGGTCCTCCCTCCTCACCTTAATTTGAAGGAAAGCCTTCGTAATATCAGCAGTTAAGGCCACCTTCCATCTTCTAAACCTCGGTAGAACTTCTACTAAATCTGGGTTTAAGGAAGGACCACTTTCTAAACAGTCATTTAGGGACACACCATTACTGCCACGAGCTGCCCCATCAAACACAGGCCTGATTTTGGTGGAGATACTCGCCTCCCACACCACAGGTCTATGAGGTAAATAGAACACTGGGTACCCACCCTCCAACTGATGGGGTGGAATCTCTTCTATAATACCTTCCCTTTCATACTCTTCAAACACTGAATAATATTGTTCCTGCAGACCAGGGTCCCTATTTAATTTACGACTCAGATTATCCAATCTTCTCAAGTTGCACCAGAATAGGGTCAGGCTTAATAGCATCAGAACGTGGTTCCTGGGCTTGAATACCTACAGACTCTAAATCCCAAAAGTTACTCAAGCTATCTTCCTGAAAATTAGAAAATGTTAACAGTTGCACACCTACATCACAGTTATCTTTGGACCTAATTGAGGATCCAGACAAAACCCAACCAAAAACAGTCTCCTGGGCTACTAGCCCTTCATGACACACAAGTTTGTTAGGGAGCATCAGCTTCCAATACAAATCAAATCCAATCAACATATCCACCTGTATCTTTCGGTTGGATCCATACTCATCAGCTAGGTTAAGATGCGCAAAAGGCTCTAAGCACTTAGGATCCACCTTGGTCCTACATAAAGGGGGACAAATTACATTAATCTCAGCTACCTTAAAGCTATATTTGTGGTTATTAGCCCCTAAACTCATCACTTCATAAATGCTACACAAATCTGCCTTGGAGGCCTTACCTCCCAAAGGCAGAAAATGATAAATACTCAGAGGTCAGCCACTTGGGCCTGATTTGACCAAGTCCTTGGAAATGTAGGATCGATCCGATCCTGTATCAAACATTACAGTTGCAGAGATTATACCCTGATAGCCTACAACCTTTATCTTTGCTGTTTGTAAAACACAACACTGCTTAATAGCCCCTAGCCCTTGACTCACAAGGAGCCACTCCCACATGTGTAACAGATTCACTCTCCCCCGCACCTTTTCTCCTTCAGGGTTTTCTCACTAGCTGTTACAGGGGTTATCGTTTCGGACTTACGACAAATAAGTGCGTGGTGATGGCCACCCTTGCACTTTGAACACCTGGCCCAGCAACCCCTTGCATAATGGCCAGGAGATAAACACTTAAGACACAGCTGCTTTCCACGAATGGCTTTTTCTCTTTCATGAAGAGTGAGCTTCACTTATACCAAAACACTTATCACTAGGATGCAGCTTTCCACAGAATGCACACTGCTGCTTAGAGGCACTATCTTCTGACGAAGTTTGAAGGGCTGAGGCTGAACCCTGGATGAGCTTTTTCTGCCTTTTTTCCACGCCGGGATCCTCAGTCTTTCGGTGGTTCAGGCCCTGAAGGGCCTCAGCCCTTTTCGCCCCTCAACTTCTCGTTATGAATTCCAGCAGCCCTTAAGGTCTCCTTCCTCTTGCTGACTTCGAGACCACTCCAGTCTAATCTCGTGGGGAGTAGGGACAAGATCATGGGCGCCAATACCAGCCCATATTGGTCCCCTCCTACCCCAAGAGCCTCCAAACTGCGAACATGGGCTATCACGTCGTCTTGCAACTTCCGCAACGCCAAGAGTTGATTGTCGTATTTCGATCTCCTTGACAACGCAAGCTGCATCAGGTCCTGAATGTGGGCGGAAATTATCTTGTTTGGTTTGGCATACCTCTCTTTTTAA
Source organism: Macrobrachium rosenbergii (assembly GCF_040412425.1). Classification (NCBI taxonomy): domain Eukaryota; kingdom Metazoa; phylum Arthropoda; class Malacostraca; order Decapoda; family Palaemonidae; genus Macrobrachium; species Macrobrachium rosenbergii. The sequence continues at coordinate 4,465,703 of NC_089753.1, read as the reverse complement.
CAGTTCACATGCTGAATTATAATTAGCTGCCGTCTGAGCCAGACCCTGTATAACTCTTCTTGCCTCGCCCTCCAACACAGAGCGCAGGTACATAAATTTGTTAACAGGAGGCATAGGCTTGTCATCAACAATAGCCTTAAACTGATCCCAGAACGGCATCCACTCAGTTATTTTCCGCCAAATTTTAATAACTCAAGCCTAGGCAATTTCACACTATGTGCTTCACTACTAGGCTCACTTGCAGAAATTATACTGCCTTCAGTAGCCCTACTATTCAAGTTCACGAGTCTACCATTGCCTAACCTTTCTAAAACTTCTGCAGCAGCAATGCGTGTTTGGTCTACCTCACTGAGGAAATTCGTCGGCTTCATAGACTAACCTTTGACTTCTTCCGGATTTTCGATCAAGTCTTGCACCGCATCATCTAGTTCAACCCACTTAGACTTACGGTGGTCGAATTCGTCCACTAGGCTAGTCAACTCATGCCAGCTTGGTTGGCCTTGTAGAACTCCACTTAATTTTCTCACAGCACAACACAGCCATGCTTCAGCTCCGACTTTCTTCAATCTAAGACTTCTCAGTTTCATCAAAATGTCAGGAAATCCGGGAAAATCTTCATCACTTCCTTCTGATCCCGGGTTCTGGGCACCATGTAGGTTATTTGGGGCCTCTGGCCCCTCATCGTGAGACATAATCTCCTCAAATACTCAACTTTCTCACGGGAGAGAGAGAAACGCGTGCTTCCTCGAAATCTTTATTTCCTCTCACAAAAAATTCAAAAAGCTTGGGGAGAACATAACAGGTTCCACAGTTCTTTTTTATAATTCCCAGTTCACTCAAAAATTCACAATAACGGTACAAACAAGATACAAAACACAATTAGTACATCAATTTACAAATTCAATATAAAAAATAGCAAGAAACTCTGAAAAGAACGGGCATAAATACGACACAGCACAGGGAATGGGGAACTTCAAAAGGCATCACCCTCATAAAGGGCAAAACAATAATTGTTTTACAACACAAACACATATATACCTGATTAAACACACTCCACAATTTTCATATAAGTAAAGTTTATCAATACTCAGAAAATCTACTTAAATTTCCACATACTGATACAATGTAAACAAATAGGGAGCGTTCTTTTAGACGCTAAACGTACATTTTAACAAACGTAAACACAAGATCGAGAGTATTCTTTTGGACAAAAAACATACATTTAACAGGGCGGACCACAACCCGGACAGGAAGGCAGGGCCCCTGTTGGTGGTTATGTGGTCCAGGACGCCAAAGCGGCTGATCCAGCTGGAAAGGAGGGCCTCAGCACACACGCTGGTGGTGGCTTTCTGCATGGGCATAGTCTCAGGCCACCTGGTTGAGCGATCGACAGCCGTTAGGAGGTACCTGGCCCCGCCTGACGGGGGCAGGGGGCCGACGATGTCAATGTGTATATGGCCTACACCGGACTCGGTGTGACGACTAACTTTGCTGGATTGGCACTGAAGGCACTGCCTCACCCAGGTTCTCGCGTCCTTCCGCATTCCGTGCCAGACAAACTTCTCTGTCAGCAGCTTGGCCGTCATCCTGCCAGAGGGGTGGGACAGCCTGTGGATGATGTCGGATACCTGACGGCGGTAGGAAGCGGGCACCAGGGGGCGAGGCTGGCCGGTGCTGATGTTGCCGAGGAGGTTTGGACCCCCGGGGGTGAGGGCCACTTCCTGCCACTTCAGGACATGATGGCAGTGTGGTAGGCTGGAGTCTCCGGGTTGGCAGCCTGCTCTCGGGCGAGGTGTTCGTAGTTGCTCCTAAGCTGCACCGTGTTGAGCTCAATTCTGGAGAGGGCATCTGCTATGGGGTTTTTCCTGCCGGGGAGGTACTTGACTGAGCAGGTGAACTCGCGATGGCCGCAAGGTGCCGTTGCTGCCTGGAAGACCATGTGTCCCCCTGCTTGGTGAAGGCGTGGACCAGCGGCTGGTGGTCCATGTAGACTGTGAAGGGTGTACCCTCCAGGAGGAACTTGAAGTGCCGGACAGCCCAGTATACCACGCAGAGTTCCCTGTCGAAGGTGCTGTAGCAGGCCTCCGCGGGGTTGAACTTTTTGCTGAAGAAGGCGATGGGCTGGGGGGTGCCGTCGACGATCTACTCCAGGACGGCTCCACATGCGACGCTACTGGCATCCGTTGTCAGTTGGAGGGGTGTGCTGGGGTCCTAGTGGGCTAAGGTGGTTTCTTCGGCAAGGGTGGCCTTTGTCAGGGAGAAGGCCTGCTGCTGGTTGGGTCCCCACACCAAGGATTTTGGTTGACCTTTCAGAACCTCCGTCAGGGGGGCCCATTGTGTGCACGATCCCGGGGATGAACCTCCTGTAGAAATTCACCATTCCGAGGAACTCCTGGACAGCCTTGACGGAGGTGGGGACACCATCCGGGGATATCTCATGGCCTAGGAAGTCAGCTATCTCGACGCTGAAGATGCACTTGTCGAACCTGACGACGAGGCCGTTCTCCTGCAGGCGCTGCAGGACTGCCCGGATGTGCCTCTGGTGCTCTTTATGGGACCTGGAAAATATAAGGATATCATTCACGTAGCAGACACAGAACTTCAGGTCCCCCAGGATGCTATCCATGAGCCGCTGGAAGGTCGCCCCCACATTCCTCAGGCTGAAGGTGGAGAAAGCGAAGACATAGGACCCAAAAGGCATGATGATGGCGGTTTTTGGGATATCCTCTGGAGCAACTGGTACCTGAAAGTTAGATTTTAGAAGATCCAATTTAGAAAATATTTTGTCCCCGTGGAAGGAGGCCGTGAGGTCCTGCATGTTCGGCAGGGGGTAATGTTCAGGTTCAGTTGCGAGGTTGAGCCGCCTGTAGTCGCCGCAGGGTCTCCAGGAGGCGTCCGGTTTCTGCACCATGTGGAGAGGAGAGGCCCACGGACTGGCGGCCTTTTTGCATATTCCCATTCGCTCCATTTCGGTGAAGGCATTCTTGGCCTCCTGAAGATTCCGCGGGGGAAGCCTCCGGAACCTTGCGTGTGTAGGGGGCCCTTCGTTTTGATGTGGTGATAGATGCCATGTTTTGCTGGGGCCCCAAGGACCTGACGGAGCTCAGGCTTGACATCGGAGAACTCCTTCAGCAGCTGGGCGTACTGGTGGGGGGCAAAGGAGCAGATGGCAGGTGCGCTGGGTCCCGTTGCCAGTGGGAGGGACTGGCAGGAGTCAGTGTCAAGAAGATGCTTGCGACCAACATCGACTGCCAGCCCGAAGTGGGCGAGGAAATCCACACCCAGGAGTGGGGTCCTTATGTCCGCGACGACGAAGTCCCAGGAATACCTCCGGCCAAGGATGGAGATCGACAGGAGCCTGGTGCCGTAGGAGAGGATGGGGGACCTGTTGGCGGCCATCAGGAAGGCAGCTGGATCCGGTGAACTATTGCGGTCCTCCTTGGACAGCAGAAATATTGATCTGACGGCTCCTGTGTCGACCAACATCATCCTGCCAGAGATAGTGTCACAGACGTAGATGCCTAATGGCCCTGGGCTCCTGGATTCCTCTGTTGCCAAGGTGGCCTGTTCTGTTGGCCGCTGCCTCCCCCGTTTTTTGGGCAGGTGAATGAGCATGGGGGTTGGCAGTTCCGGGCATCCTTGCCATACTGCTGGTGGTAGTAGCAAGGGCCCGGTGGGTTCCCTCTGTGATGGTACGGTGGCCGCCTCTTGGTGACAGCGCCTATCTCCTCCTCTGTGCCCTCCTCCTGCTGAATGGAACTGATGGGGTGTGCGGGCACTGGTGCCCGCTTCGCTGCCTTTGCGGAGTTGGTCAGCTGCTGCGCAGTGCGAATTAAGACCCCGAGGGGCATAGTGTAGGCCTCAAGGATCTGAGTACAGACCTCCGGGAGGAGCTGGCGGAGGAGAATCTCCCGCGACAGGCTTATTTCAGACTGCTTACCGCTGCTGTCGTTGGCGGGGAGGATGAGGAGATCCTGTATCATGCCCCATGACACCATGATGCTCTGTTCCTGCCGTGGGTTGATGATGAGGTCGAGGGCACGGGTGGCCCTCTCGGTAACCGGCAGGGAGCAAGTCTCAAATAGGGATGCTTTCAGGTGGGGTAGGTGGGGGGGTGTGCAGCAGACACCCATGGGGCGAGTTTCCTGTAGACCTCCTCCGGTAGGGCGTTTATCACTACGTCGGCTTGTAGCACTTCGTCCATGAGTTCCGCCAGCCTGAACTGACCCTCAACCCTGAACAGCCATGCTGATGGGTTCCCCTGAGTGAAAGGCGGCAGCTTTATGGCGTGGGTGGCTTTTCTTTGACCTGCGGGACAGGGCGCCGGGCAGGGCAGCGTGCGGGGCGCGGGCAGCTGTGTGGAGGAACATGAGAGCCTCGGCGCGGGGAGGGGAGCGGGTGATATGGGCGGGAGGTAAACATCTGAATCCACGAGGTTTGTGGTTAACTGAACGAGGGAGGGGATGTCTGTGTCCATGCTCGCTCTTGCCCTCTTAACTGGAGTGGAATATTCGCGTCAATGCGCACTTGGGAGCGCGCCGTGTGAGTCCATTAATGATGCTGGTGATTTGCCGACGAGAGTCAGCACGCCCGAACGCTGGTTACAGCACTGTAATTAGTCTGCTAGGGGCGTGGGCAGTTCCTGGAGCCAAGACTAAGTCGCGTGTGAGTCTGCTAATGGCTCCGGGAACCACTCCGGGGTCACCACTTTAAGAGGTGTCAAAGAAACAAGCAGGATAAAGTTACTGCTACTTTATTGTGGACACAGGCGGTTTATATAGTGGCAGGCTGACGTCATGCCGAGGAATACAATGGGAACAAGGGTGACTTGAGGTCAATAACAACTGACAATAAATACAACAAACAAAAGTACTTTGAGTTACACAAATGAGCAATAGCAGAGTTGAATACATTCTGATACCTGAAAGAAGGAACACACAACATACAATTTGGTAGCAAGCAAAGAAAACGGGACATCACCACAGAAAACCGGCTCAGCGGGGACTTTACAGGCTTATTTCAGACTTTCAGACAAACTCCACCAAAATTAAACTAAAACCATTCAAAATCCACCAGATTTCCCCCAATGTCAGCAGTGTTTGAAATCCGCCAAAAACGTCTTCGAATCAGCTAGAAAAGCTTTTCCGTTTTGCTAGCAATACTAAATGACTTGTAAAGACACCAGACGTCTCTTCATGTCGCATCAATCACGTTCATGCATCACACTTATTAATATGTCAAGAATCTCATGTAAATATTCATATGTAGAATTTCCTGGCCTTTCCGCCGATATATATTTTATCATTGTATGTATGTTATGTCTCTTAAAATTGCCATTTGTTTGACTGTTAACAAACACAAGTTGCTCAGAGTGAGGGTCACGGCAATCGGAGATTGGGCACTACGTTTCCGTTCGCACTCTGTCATGTATACCTGAACCCAGGTGACTAACCTGAATCCAAGGAAACAAAGAAGCAGATTCTTTAGCAAAAAGTGGGTTGCTACACAGCAACATTAGTATCAAAATCACCCCCTCACTCACACAACTGAAAAACAAGGCAGCAGCACACTGCCAACTGCAGGAAGAAAGCAAAGTCAGAAGAGCTGTTTTCGGTGGCTCAAAAACCGCCAAATGGTACATGGACACCGTAAACCTAAAACCACACAATATAACGAAAGACATGTCACGGGCCCTAGCAGTCATAATCCATCGGCTAAGACAAGGATACCAATGCACATGGCAAAGAATAGTAGACAACCCCCAACCATGCAAGTACTGTGAAACAATCCCAGAAGAACCCCTGGAACACTACCTTCTTGATTGTACAGAAACAGAACATTTAAGAACAAGATATGACGGAAATGAAAGAACAGCTACCCAAATAACAAAGCACGTACTGGCAAACATTCATGAATTTTCAGGCTTCCTATGCTCCTACCCACCACCACGGTAACTCTAAAGAATCCTTACCTTTAACCACCCACTCTCCTTCCCAATTCTTAAATCTGACACAACAGATCCGACCCATACTTTAAACCAGCCAACAAATCAAAAGCCATTCCATCTCATCTCTAACTGCTGACTCTTTAGAAATTACTCTCTCCCCTATCAAAATCACCTTTCATCCACTACAATCAACACCCAACAAATGCACAAAACACATACACACACAAGAATTAGGACCGGACAGGGAATATGGCTTTAGATCACCACGAGCTAGCATACTAGCTACCTGTGCCTACTACTCAAGTTCTTTTTCCCCATTTGTTGGCCTCTCCCACTAGCCAACACTCACTGCTATCATACTTTTATCCTCATCTGATAGGTACATTAGGGTTCAAAGAGGTTGCAACCTTGCCTGTTAAATTTTTCACTTCAAAATCACCCCCACCAAAATCACTTTTCATGCATCATAATAAAGTTTTCATCTAACCTATCCATCTCACAGACTCACCATCAACATAGAGTTACAGGCTGCTCCCAGAGCAAGAGCCCATGCTGGCACAAGGCCAGCTAAATTTGAAACAACAACAACAATGAATAACCTGAGCCCAGGTGAATAAATCCTAATGGGCTGTTCTAGGAGCAAGAGCCCGTGCTGGCACAAGGCCAGCTAAATCTAAAACAACAACTGAATAAATCCCCCCCCCCAACCAAAATCACTTTCATGCATCATAATAAAGTTTTCATGTAACCTATCTATCTCACAGACTCATCAACATAGAGTTACGGGCTGCCCTAGGAGCAAGAGCCCCTGCTGGCACAAGGCCAGCTAAATCTGAAACAGCAACAACATGAATAAATCTAGGACCGGACAGGGAATATGTCTTTAGATCATCACGAGCTAGCATACTAGCTACCTGTGCCTACTACTCAAATTCTTCCTTTTCCCATCTGTTGGCCTCTCCCACTACCCAACACTCACTGCTATCATACTTTTGTCCTCATCTGATGGGTACCTTAGGGTTCAAAGAGGTTGCAACCTTGCCTGTTAAATCTTTTCACTTCAAAATCACCCCCACCAAAATCACTTGTAACTGTCCTCTACTGTAAATTCTTTTTGTACCTTTTGTATAATTATGATACTATAAATTCTTGTGCTACTATAAATTGTATATATATATATATATATATATATATATATATATATATATATATATATATATATATATATATATATATATATATATATATATATATATATATATGTGTGTATATGTGTATTTTTTATAATATAATAAATTGTGTTAAATGTTTATATTGTGTATATACTAAACTTTTCTAAAAGCAATAAGTTATTTCTATAACAATATTTTATCTTGAACTGTTGAACACAGTAATTTTTGGGTAACAGCTTCCTTAACTACAAACCATTCTCCAATATTTACAGTTATTGAACTGGAGGTGAATGAAGGTTGATATATTCATAAATTCAGATAAAGAAAAAAATGAAACTTAAAACTTGTAAAAAATAATGTTCAAATCAATAATATTAAACTGGATATGAATGACGGCATGATATACTTTCATAAGTTCAGATAAAGAGAAAATGAAACTTTTAAAAAATGTGCAAATCAAAATTAGCAGTACTTTTGAAATATGTTCAGAATATCAGCTGGCAAGATTATATACCTCGATTCAAGGGCGAGCCACTCAGTCAAAAGATGATTTTGGCTGCAAGACTTATTGACAATTTGGTAATCCTAAATGATTTTACATAAGGTTCAGATTTTTGCAATTTTAAGGTTACTAGGATAGGTTATGCCAGGCATAGCCGATGCTGACTAGGTTTTCAGCCTAGGCTAACCTATCTCAACAGTGATTTGACAGTTCTCATTTGTGTGTGTCTTGTAGCGAAAGGGTTCAGTGCATGACATTTTTTCGCTTCAAACTCCCGCCAATTCTACGAGGCTGACCGAATGCCGGGAACTTACAAGACAAGGCAGTAATAAACACGACTGTTATTGCACATTTTGTTGAAATGCGCGTACGGCTGCAGTATACAACGCCATGTTTCGTCTTGTCGCTTGTTTGAGTGATTTGTTGTGGTTTGGGGTCCTTAGGCCCGAGTAACTGAAGGTAGGTTAGCCCATTTAGCAGCCGCCTGGACAGGGAAGTGTGACTGTCGTGCGCTTGTCTCTGCCTTGTCGATCCAGGGATCTCGTTCTTGGCAGAAGTGTGTGTTTGGGCTCCTAAATGTTTGTGTAAGGTTAGTAACTGTGAGTGCACTTGCGTGGTTGTAGTGAGCATGTTCGGGTAAGAGTAACTGTTTGCCGTTTTTCTACTGTGGAATTTGGCGTTCCATTGGTTGTGATTAAACTTTCAGTGGCCAAACCAGGGGTTGTGTACCCACCTGTTTTTTTGTGAATTTCACTCGTTAGTGTCAAAATCACAACAAAACCAGTTGTTTGTTTGTAAGGGTGATGATTTAGGTGGTTTTATTTTTGACTAAATTGAGAAAACCTTGTACATGACTCGTTTGTCCTTGCATTAAGCAAAGTCACTTTCGGAGGTCATTGGGTTTATCTTGCAGTCTATGCACAAAGAAAATGCATGTCTTTTGGAAAGTTGACATGATAAAACGTGTGCCCAGGTAGAATATAACCATGTTACTGTAGGGATTATAATTATAACTAATTGTCTGTAAAATGACTTCCTGTCAAAATATAAAGTTAAAATATGAACACAGAATACAACATAAAACAAAATATATTTTCTAATAATATAAGTGAGGTTCAAGAAATTTTTTCCAGCTGGTTCTTTGAATTGTTCAAAACAGGTACTTACAATGCGAAAAGCGGATTAAAAGTAGGGCGAGATCAAAAAAAGTTACGCAGGTGATAGTCTGTACAGAATTGTTTGCTGAAAGACATAAATGACATATACATAGCATTACAGAACATGTACAAGGCAGATATATATATCAGCGAACAGGCCGTAGAATGATACATATAATGAGATATACAAAGAATCTGAAACAATAACAAGTGACAAATACGACATGATTAATGTACAAGTGTAGATAACATATATATATATATATGTTTGATATATATATACTCCCCACAAGACAATAATTATAGAGAAATTATTGGATGACATCAATCATGGTTACAATAACTATAAGTGGTCCTCTACTTCTCAAAGCTGTTGTGGGCACGGTTTTCTGCTGGCTGATTCCTGGGCCGACCTGGACCTCTTTTCCACATAAGGGCGGCTGTTCCTGCGGAGTGTTGCTAAGAAAAACTCTGGGTTTTTCTGCCTGTCCTTGCTGAAGATTTCCTTGTCCAACAGGAACGCTGGTTTTAGCCTGTCGACCATTAAGAAGGCATTAACTTTAGTTATCCAGCAGGAATAACGTTATAAATGGGCTTAGGAAAAGGGCAGCCGACGAGGCCACCATACAAAAATAATACTTTCAAGTAGTAAGGTAGATATGGTTGAATTATCTGCAAAGAATCACCAAAAATGGATAATAAAAGTCCTACCAACACCTAGTCCATGATTAACCCTTTAGTATTTTCAATACCTTTTCCTAATTTTCTTGTGCAGGATCAGTCATTGAATCAACCACGTTGAGTAAATTTGTATGTTACTAACTTGTTTTGCTTATAATCTGTTTCTTTTGCTAAATGTATTAGAATGTTGTTAGATCATTGTCCACTTTCATTTTACAGTAGGACTTGTATTTATCCATTGTAATTATTGTCGAGACCATAAACCTCAAGGTCAATAAGTTGGTATTGTACAACTCATTGAACAACATGCTATAAACGGCCTGCGTCCTGAATAATCAGACACAACGATATCCTTCATAAACATGAAATTAAAGTGGTGATAATTAGTGGTCCCTGGATGCCATCACGGACTCAGTTGTATATATGGTCTTTGATATCCATAAACACCCATGGATGCTAACGGACTAATATAACACTGGTAACCAGCGATCTATAACCAACTGACTCCATCACAAGTTGTCAAAAATTGTCATTTTATTCTCTTGAATAAAATTTTGTAGTTTCCTTGCAGAGCAAGTTTTTTTGATGACGGCCCATTTTCTTTGTAAAAAATACGTCACATGTGATTGCCAGGTCACAAATCCAATCATTTAAATTATGTATGTAATTATTTATCTGTCCTCAATTTATGTACCGTGTATTGATATTTAAAGCAGGCATCAAGATTGTATTCAACTTTAATTTTATCTATTTTCAAATTTAAATTGTACGCTCGATTGCATTTTATTGTCAAATTGTTATCGAGTATATGTGTTATTCCCATTGTTTTCCGTGGCGTGACATGCCAGTGCCGCTATATAAAGCTTGCCTTCTGAATAAAACCAGTTTTTTTTGTATGTTGGGTTTCTTTTAAACTCTTAAAGTTTGTGTTTTAGTTGATGGTTTGTTAGTGGACCCCGACTAGTTTTGTAGATGCTGACAACTGTGCTAGCGGATTAATCAATGTACTGAACCAGCGTTGCGACTTCCAGGGCAAAAATCACCAGCATCTGCCTGACTCACACAGCAAACCCAGATTGGTTTTTGTACGAAGAACTCCATTTAAGAGGGCAAAGAGTGAGTAAACGCGAACATCCCCATCACCTCAGTGAACTGTCGTCGTCATTGCAGGTCTACCTCCTTCACATATCATTCGTGCCTGTCCCCGTCTTTTTTGGCTATTTATGTTCCTCCACTCTATCGAATAACGTAACGTTTTCCCAAGCCTGGCAGGACATGTCAATGGGCTTGCCCTTCCATAAATGCTGCTGTTGATGATTGTTGTGTCCTTTAAATGGCTAATTATATGGGTTAAACAGTTTAATTGCGTATTTTGAGGTGCTGCAGGCAGATATAGTAAAAAGACCCTGCCGCAGGAGATCTATAGCTTGATTGTTCTCAATGCCCTTTACCTGGAAAGAATATAACCTCCTTGAGACATGGTACATGCCAGCCATGTTAGTAAACGCCTCAGCACAGGATCAGAACTTTGTCTCATTCAAAGCATAGCCAGGAGGGCCTCTGACCCTCCCAGACAATGGTATCGAATAAGTGGGCCTAGCCCTTCTGTCAGCTTTCCCACAGTAGTAAAATAAAACCAGAGCCCCAACAATGCTTCACCAAGCCCTGATCATAAAACAGCATGATTATAAGTAAGGTGAACGTAAGTGGGTACCAGCGACACCCACACTCCCAGTCAGCAAATCCAGCAAATTAGGGTGCACAAGTAGGCCAATATCACTGAGGGCCCAGCGCCTCCCAGCAGATGATAATTTACCCCGGTCTTTGCCAAGGTTCGGCAAGGATAACACAAGTAGCAGCACTGCCACACATCCTGCTCAAAAATGGGGACAAAAACAACCCTCACTTCAGCAGAAGAACAGGGCCCAGAACCAAGGAACTGATCGCTGACATACCTCCAGCAGGATGATGCTGGTCGACACGGGGCAAGAGATCGACTTCACAGTCTCAGAGTGATACTGAGCTGAGAAGACCCAGTTCCTGTTGGCCGCCAACGGTCCCCATCCTCTGGATGGAACCAGGCCATTTAAATCTCCATAATTACAGAAATGGTAAGTCGTCGTCGCGGACTGACCCGCTCCTGGGTGTGGATTTTCTGGCACACTCGGCTGGCAGTCGACGTCGGTAAAGCGCCCTTGTTTTACAAACTCCTGCCAGTCCCTCCAAGTGGCAGTGGGACCCAAGGCCCACCATTTGCTCGCCGCCTCGCCATTAATTGCAGCTGCTCGGAGTTCCTGCTGAGCTTGAAAGCCCACCAAAGTCCGGGGTTTCTTCAAGCTCAATTATCACCACTAAAACAAAGGGCCAGGTGCACATGCAGTTCCAGAGTCTTCCCCTCGACGCCTTTATGGATTTATAGGAATGTTCACCAAAATTGGAACGGATGGGAATCTTCATTCACAGGCCTCCAGCCCTGGGTCTCTCCACATGGTGCAGAAACCTGTATGTTTCCTGGAGATTGTAATTTGTACCGCTCAACCTGCATATTATTGACCATTATCCCCGACATCAGGACCTCACAGTCAATTCCATTGGCCCAAAATATTTACTAAGTTGGAGTCTTGAAGTCCTATTTTCAGGTACCTGGTCATCTGGACATACCAAAGACTGCCATCATCACTTTTCGGGTCCTATGTGTTTTGACACCTACATTTGGCCTGAGGAACGCTGGGGCAACTTTCCAGCAGCTCATGGACAGCATTCCTGGGAGACCAGTCTGGCTTCTGCTCAGATGATTTCTCCAAATTTTCCAGGTCCCACAAGGAGCACCAGTAAACACATTTGGGCAGTCCTGACTCTTGCAGGAGAACGCCTTCACCAGCTTCACAAATGCAGATTTCAGAAAGCCAACTTCTTTGGGCCACGAGGTATCCCAGATGGCTCCATCCACTCACATCCAAAGGAGCCGCACCATTGGTTCCCGTATCACCTCCTTCATGCTGTCCAAGAGTTTCCGTGGTGATGATTTAGGTGGTTTACCACCTACATCACATTGCGAAAACCTTGATCGTGACATTGTTTGGCCCTGCATGGGAGACCCTCAAAGCGCCGACCAAAATCCTGTGTTGTGGCCGGGCAACACAATCGCTCGGCACAAAGAACCGCAGCTGCCGCCTGTTTCAGGGGAAATTCATCTTGACACCAGGCCCAGTGCCCTCCAGGTGAGAATGGAACCCAGAATCGTCGGACCACGGTGCTGTAACAGGCCGACAACAGTGCTCCCAGCCCGGAGGACTTCTGTCAGCACTCAAAGTTAAAATATGAAACACACACCTACACATACAGCACCACAAAAGTTCCTCCTAATAGTGTTGCAGTCCGCACTTCAAGTTTCCTCCTGGAGTGAGCACGCCCTTCACCCTATGTTGTTCACAACAGGTACTGGTCAATCCAAGCAAGGGATGGTCTTCCAGGCATGGTCGTAGATCGCCAAGTTCAATACCAGACTTGGGTGAAGAACAATGACACCCTCTCTAGAGTAAGCTCATACGCGGGAAATGGGGATACAAGGCAACCCGCCGGAAGCAGGCGCCAACCCAGAAACCCCAGCCCTACACCATGCCTGTCGAGGACCTAAAGTGGAGGACAACCCTCACAGAGTGGCCCAAAGGCCTCATGATTAAACCGGCCACACAGCCGGTCAGCCTCCGTCCAGCCTGAAGAGGACGAGCATCATCCACGCCATGTCAGACCCCCACACAAGACAGCCAAGCGGCTGTCAGAGAAGTTGGATGACACAAGTGGTTGGAAGTACGCCATTGCCAAACCAGCCAAGGTGGGGCTTCTCAAGAGTCCAACCGGGGTAGGCAAAAACGGTTCTGGGCGGCCAGCCAGGACAGGCCGCCATGGCTGGGCGGCTGAACCCAGGGGGTCCAGAAAACTGAGGGTAGGTTTCTGGGGTCGCCTGCCAAAGCTCCAATGCAGGATGACCTTGTCCAACAGGAAGCCTTTCCAGCTGGTCAGACCCCAGCATCAGAGACCAAATCACGCAACCAGACACAGGAATGACTCCTGTGTGTGGCCGCCCCTGCCCGGGCCTGGGGGACGGATCACACCACCATCCTCCACGGCACCAGCCACCAAGGCGTTGCATCTCCAGGAGGCCACAGGTCCCTCCTGGGACTTCTGGTCTACCGCCGGACTGTGAAGGTGGGGGTCCTTTCCGGTTGAGGACCGCCCCAGGGCTGGGGCGCCCGTTTTCTTTCGAAAAAACCGACAGCGAGCCGGTCTGGTCCCAGGCAAGCTAGTGACAGAGGACCCTGAATCAACCATCGGGTCCAGAAACCAGTATGTTACTAACTTACACCATCTGCAAGGAGTTCCCAAGGTATCGGGCCAGAATGCCCGTTAGCTCATTGTCCACTTCCTTTTTACATGACTTGTATTTATCCATATACCAATTAGTGACTAAAGGGTAATTGACGTGCTGGAGGTGGAACAGCAAGAGTTCCTGCTGTATTCCTTCAGGAGGAACGTCAGTCCGTCGATATCAAACAGATGGGTCCTGAGGAGGAAAGCCTCCAGTCACATGGGCCTCCTGCACATGGTGCAGCCAACTCTTAAAGCTCCTGGAGACCCCAGAGTGGTCGGAGCCCAGGCGGACTCAAAATTGCAACAGAGCCCACCACTACCCCACGCCCCTAACGGACCTCAGACGGCACCCTTTAATGCCCCAGGGCCAAAATCAGATGTTACTAAATTGGGCAAAATTTGTAAAGTCATTTGTAAAGTCTCTGCTGATCATGTTTTTGTAAAGACCCTGCTGAGCAAGTTTTTTTGGTGGGCCCATTTTCTTTGTATCCACAATTCGTCACACCTGACTGGCCAGGTCACGCTAAATCCAATCATTTAAATTATGTATGTAATTATTTATCTGTCCTCAATTTATGTACCAGGTGTATTTCTTCACCAGAGGCATCAAGATTGTATTCAACTCCATCTATTTTCACATTGTAAATTGTACTTGTTTGCTGTATTTTATTGTTAATTGTTATTGACCTCAGGTCACCTATGCTCCCATTGTTTTCCGTGGCGTGACAACCAGTCTGCCGCTATATAAACCGCCTGGATCATGAATAAATCAGCAGTTCACTGGGACCGTAACCTGCTCGTTTCTTTTGCACCTCTTAAAGTGGTGACCCCACGGTTCCTGAAGCCATTAGCGGACCCAAAAGGCGACTCAGTCTTGTCTTGGGACCCAGCCAGCAGCAGGATTAATCCCAGCGCTGAACCAGCGTTTGGGCGTGCTGAATCTCGGCAAAATCACCAGCATCATTAGTGGACTCCCTCCAGCTGCGACAGACTCCCAATTGCGTTTTGCGAGTACTGTACTCCATTTAAGAGGGCAAAGAGTGAGTATGCCCCAGAACATCCCTTCCCTCGTTCAGTTAACCGTTGACCCGCAGAGTCGGAGGTCTACCAGCCTCATATCAGGTGCCTGTCCCCGCCGAGGCTCTCAGCTCCTCCACACCCCTGCCCATGCCCCGCACTCTCCCCAGCCCGGCAGGACCACCAGCCACTGGTCCATAAAGTTGCCGCTGTTCATGCAGGGAACCCATCATGGGCTCTACAGGGTTGAGAGCCAGTTCAGCCATAGCGGATCTTAACGACGAGGTGCTCAGGCAGATATAGTACTCAACACCCTGCCAAGAAAAATCTAGCAGGAAGCTTGTCCAGAGGGTGTCTGAACGCATGCCCCTTACCTACCACCTCCTTAGAAAACCCTCCTCGAGAACATGCTCCCTGCCAGAAACCCCAGCAGGCCGCCGCGCCATCGACCTCGCCATCAACCCTGGCAGGATCAGAGCATCATGGAGTCATGGGGCATGATCCAAGACCTCCTCACCCTCCCAGACACAGACGGCTTTGGTAAAAGAAGCGCGAAGTAAGCCGTCCGGAGCCCTCCTCATTCAGCTCCTCCCACAGGTCCGCACACAAATCCCAGAGCCCCACGCGATGCCCTCAAAGCCCTGATCTGGCACGGGCACAGCACGCCACGGAGCCTGGGCAAAACAGTGGGTACCAGCGCCCAGACCACACTCCCAGTCAGCACCATCCAGCAAGAGGAGGGCGCACAGCAAGAGGCCAATGCCATCACCAGGAGGCGCCCAGCGCCTCCCAGCAGATGGAATTCCCCGGGTCTTTGCCACTACCACAGGTGGTTCGGCAAGGATGCCCGGAACTGCCTGCCGCCCTGTTTATTCGCCCGTTCAAAAAATGGGGGAGGTGGCGGCCAGCAGGACAAGCCGCCAAGGCAGCAGAAGAACCCAGGGCCCAGAACCAGTAGGCTGCCCTGGCTCGTCCGCTGGGAACCACGCGTCTCCAGCACAGGATGATGCTGGTCGACACGGGGCCGTTAGATCAATCTTCCCGGCATCCAGAGAGGACCGCAAGCGAGAACTGGGACCCAGCTGCCTCCCTGACGGCCGCCAACGGGTCCCCATCCTCTCCTGGAACCAGGCCCCTGTCGATCTCCATCCTGGCCAGAGGTACTCCTGGGACTTCGTCGGATGAACGTTAGGACCCCGCTCCTGGGTGTGGATTCCTGGCACACTTCGGGCTGGCAGTCGACGTCGGTCGGAAGCGCCTCCTTGATACAAACTCCTGCCAGTCCCTCCCATTGGCAGTGGGACCCAAGGCGCCCACCATTTGCTCCGCCGCCCCCCACCAGTACTTGCAGCTGCTGACGGAGTTCCCTGATGTGTTCAGGCCCGAGCTCCACCAAAAGTCCGGGGCCCCAGACAAACATGGCATATATCACCACATAAAACAAAGGGCCCTCCTGCACATGCAAAGTTCCAGAGTCTTCCCCCTCAACGCCTTCAGGAGGCCAAGGACGCGTTCACCAAAATGGAACGGATGGGAATCTGCAAGAAGGCCTCCAGCCCGTGGGTCTCCCCCCCTCCACATGGTGCAGAAACCGGACGGCTCCTGGAGACCCAGCAGATACAGGCGATTAACAGGAAGCTCAACGTCTGGCAACGGAATTTGACCATTATCCCCTGCCGAACATGCAGGACCTCACAGCCTCCTTCACGGGGCCAAAATATTTACTAAGTTGGATCTCTTGAAGTCCTATTTTCAGGTACCGGTCATGCCAGAGGACATACCAAAGACTGCCATCATCACCCTTTCGGGTCCTATGTGTTTGCCTTGTGTACATTTGGCCATTGACAGAACATCAAGGGGCAACTTTCCAGCAGCTCATGGACAGCATTCTGGGAGACCTAAAGTTTGCGTCTGCTACATAGATGATATGTTTATATTTTCCAGGTCCCAGTCAAGGAGCACCAGAAACACACGGGCAGTCCTGCAGTGCCTGCAGGAGAACGACTTTGTCTGCGTTTCGACAAATGCACCTTTACCAGAAAGCCAACTTCTTGGGCCACGAGGTATCCCCAGATGGCGTCCATCCACTCACATCCAAAGTCGCAGCCGTCACCAGGTTCCCCGTCCCCACCTCCGATCAAGGCATTCCAAGAGTTTCATCGGGATGGTGAACTACTACAGGAGGTTCATCCCCGGGAACCCACACACCATGGCCCCTCTGACGGAGACCAAGAAAGGCCAGACCAAAATCTTGTTGTGGGGACCCACCAGCAGCAGGGAACCCTGTAGTGAGCATGTTCGAGGCAAGCCTTGGCCCACCAGGATCCCAGTGCCCCCTCCAGCTGACAATGGACGCCAGCAACGTCGTTGTGGTGCTGTCCTGGAGCAGGTCATCAACGGTGCTCCCCAGCCCATCGCCTTCTTCAGCAAGAAGTTCAACCCAGCAGAGGCCTGCTACAGCACCTTCGACAGGGAACTCTTTGCAGTGTACCGTGCAGTCCGGCACTTCAAGATTTCCTCCTGGAGGGCACGCCCTTCACAATAAATACGGACCACCAGCCGCTGGTCCACGCCTTCACCAAGCAGGGGACGCGTGGTCTTCCAGGCAGCAGCGTGCATCTCTCGGCCATCGAAAGTTCACCTGCTCCGTCAAGAACCTCCCCTGGCAGGAAGAACCCTGTGGCTGACACCCTCTCTAGAGTCGAGCTGAACGGTGCAGCTGGGGATCAACTACGAAGACCTCGCCAGGAGCAGGCCGCCAACCCAGAAACCCCAGCCTACCGCTAATAATACCGCCATCACGTCCCTAAAGTGGAGGGACATGCCCCTCTTTGGGGCCCAAATCTCCTCTGCGACGTCAGCATGGGCCAGCCCGGCCCCTAGTGCCAGCCTCCTGCTGCCGCCAGGTATTCAGACATCATCCACGGCCTGTCACACCCCTCCGGCAGGACGAACAGTACAAGCTGCTGTCAGAGAAGTTCGTCTGGCACGGAGTGCAGAAGGACACAAAGGACCTGGACGAGGCAGTACCAATTGCCAAACCAGCAAGGTGGGGCGCACACCACCTGGGGTAGGCGGTTTGCAGCCAGGGTGGCATTTTGGCCATGTTCACATCGACGTCGAGGCCCCTTCCCCGTCAGGTGGGTCCAGATATCTCTTGACGGTGGTAGACCGCTCGACAAAGGTGGCCCAAAGCCACGCCAATGCAAGAAGCCACCACCAGCGCATGCGCCGAGGCCCTGCTCTCCAGCTGGATCAGCCGCTTCAGCGTCCCTGACCAAATCACAACCGAATTGTGGTCCGCCCTGGCCCAGCTGCTGGGGACAGCTCATCACACCACCACGGCCTACAACCCAGCCACCAACGGCTTGTCGAGCGTTTTCACAGGTCCCTGAAGGCGTCCTCATGGCCCGTAGATGCCGAGACTGGAAGTACCAGCTGCCGTGGGTCCTCCTCGGGTTGAGGACCGCCCCAGGGCCGACAGCGCCCCGTCCGCAGGAAAAACCTGGTGGGCGAGCCCCCTTATGGTGAAGGGCAAGCTAGTGACAGAGGATTGCCACAACCCATCGGTCCAGAGGCTTTGCGAAATCGTCGGCAAGTTCGCCCCCTGCAAGAGGACATGTACCAACGGGTCGGCCACCTTCACACCGCCCGGGCTGGTCTCCACTACCCACGTCCTCGTCAGGGATGACGCCGTCTGCCCGTCACTGACCAGGCCCTACAGGGGGCCCTTCTGCGTGCTGGAATGGAACAGCAAGGAGTTCCTGCTCGCACTTCACGGGAGGAACGATTGGGTGTCAATTGACCGAGTCAAGCCCGCCCTCCTGGAGGAGGACACAGCCGTCAGCACACCTTACCCTCCGCCGGTGCAGCCACTACTGCAACCGGGCCCTCGTAAGAAGCAGACATGCGGCCGCCCCCGGAAAAGGCTGCCCACACCCCGCAATCAGCCACCCTCACACACAGGACGTCCCTCCGTTGTCCTCACGCAGCCGGGGCACCCTTCAATGCCCCAGGAGATACGCCAACTAATCAGACGTTACCTACGTCTTTGGGGGGGGGGAGTATTTGTAAAGTCATTTGTAAAGTCTCTGCTGATCATGTTATTTGTCAAGCCCCTGCTGAGCAAGTTTTCTTTGGTGACGGCCCATTTTCTTTGTGTCTACAATTCGTCACACCTGACGGGCCAGGTCACGTAAATCCAATCATTTAAAATATGTATGTAATTATTTATCTGTCCTCAATTTATGTACCATGTATTTCTTCTTTCGCAGGCATCAAGATTGTATTCAACTTTAATTCTGTCTATTTTCACATTGTAAATTGTGCTCGTTTGCTGTATTTTATTGTTAATTGTTATTGACCTCAGGTCACCTATGCTCCCATTGTTTTCCACAGCACAACACCAGTCTGCCGCTATATAAACCGCCTGGATCATGAATAAATCAGCAGTTCACTTTTTACCTGCTCGTTTCTTTTGCACCTCTTAAAAAATCACCAGCGTCATTAGCGGACCCACACGACGCACTCCCAAGTGCGTATTGATGCGAGTATCCCACTCCAATTAAGAGGGCAATAGTGAGCATGGACGCGGACATTCTCTCCCACGTACAGTTAACCGCGAACTTCACGGACTCAGACATCTACCTCTTGCACATCCCGCCCGCATCCTTCCCCGCGCTGAGAATCACGCTCTCCTCCACGCCGCTACCCGCGAGCTGCTCATCCCGGTGGAACAAACTAAAGCCGCCCTCGCCATAAAACTGCCGCCCTTCACGCACGGTAACCCATCATCATGTTCTACAGGGTCGAGGGAGAGTTCAGACTGGCAGGACTCACTGTCGAGGTACTACAAGCCGACGCCGTGATCAACGCCCTGCCAGAGGAAATCTATAGGAAGCTCGTCCCGTGGTTGTCTGCCGCACGCCCCGTCACCTACCAGCATCTAAAAACCTCCCTCGTCGAGACCTGCTCCCTGCCGATCTCTGATAGGGCCGCCCGCGCCCTTGACCTCATCACCAGCCCTCGGCAATACCAGAACATCCTGGAGACTTGGGGCATGATCCAGGACCTCCTCACCCTTCCTGGCACAGACAAGCGGTAGGCAGTCAGAGATTAGCCTATCAAGGGAGATCCTCCTCCGTCAGCTCCTCCCGGAGGTCCGAACTCAGATCCTCGACCCTTACACCATGCCGCTCGAGGACCTGATTAGGACGGCACAGCGGCTGACAGACTCCGCAAGGGCAGCGAAGTGGGCATCCATGCCCGCACACCCCATCAGTTCCCTCCAGCTGGAGGATAATGCAGAGGAGGAGATAAGCGCTGTCACCAGAAGGCGGCCAGTGTATCACCACAAGAAAAACCCACCGGGCCCTTGCTACTACCACCAGCGGTACAGCAAGGATACCCGGAACTGCCAACCCCCTGCTCATTCGCCCATCCAAGAAATAGGGGAGGCGACAGCCAATAGAACAGGCCGCCATGGCAGCAGAGGAACCCAGGAGCCCAAAACCACTAGGCTTCTACGTCCGTGACAGCATCTCCGGCAGGATGATGTTGGTCAACACCGGGGCCGTTCAATCAGTATTTCCACCATCCAGGGAGGACCGCAAGCACCTGCCAGACCAGGCTGCCTTCCTGACAGGTGCCAACGGGTCCCCCATTCTCTCCTACAACACTTCAAGTTCCTCCTGGAGGGTACGCCCTTCATAATCTGGACGGACCACCAGCTGCTGGTCCATGCCTTCCCCAGGCAGGGGGACGCATGGTCTTCCAGGCAGCAGCAACACCTCGCGGCCATCGCAGAGTTCACCTGCTCAATCAAGTACCTCCTGGCAGGAAGAACCCTGTGGCAGACACCCCCTCCAGAATCGAGCTCAATGCGGTGCAGCTCGGGATCAACTACGAGGACCTCGCCCGGGAGGAGACCGCCGACCCAGAGACTCCAGCCTACCACACCGCCATCGCGTCCCTAAAGTGGAAGGACGTGACCCTCGCCCCTGGGAGACTAAAACTCCTGTGCTATGTAAGCACCGGCCAGCCTCGCCCCTGGTGCCTGCCTCCCGCCGCCGTCTGGTGTTCGACGTCATCCACGGGCTGTCTCACCCCTCCAGCAGGATGACGGCCAAGCTGCTGACAGAGAAGTTCGTCTGGCACAGGATGCGGAAGGACGTGAGGGCCTGGGTGAGACAGTGCATCCAGTGCCAAACCAGCAAGATAGGGCGTCACACCGAGTCCGGGGTAAGCAAGTTTCCCAAGACTTTGGTCACATATGTTATACCCCTTTCAGATTAAACACTTCTTTTTAGAAGTGTTACGTAACGGACCTTGCAGTCTACCATCAGAGACGTGGTACCCTCAGCTCTCACTCACTCCCCTCTCCCTATCACTCTCCCTACAGATCCCCCCTCTCGGACTCCGCTCGCATATTTCCCCTCTCAGCAAATCTCTCTCTCTCTCACAGCACACAGATTTCTCTCTCTCTCTGAACATCATCCTCAAAAAGAAATGGATATTCTAAGGAAACGCAATCTTTCCTACAAAAATAGATTTATTATCAACAAACCCAACAAGTAATGAATGAACAAAGAAGATTAAAATGCATAATAAATGAATTATCAAGTCAAAATGGTCTACTCAAGATTTATTCTTACTCTGACTAAAAAAGTCTTACTATGACTGAAAAGTCTTTACACCCAAAACTCTCACACACTTCATCTTAGACATTATACTTCTAGTCTCAAAGTCAACCACATGAGAAATAACCACATTGCAAAGATTGCAGGGTCCTTTCCTATAACCACAGCAATTCCACAGACATCTGTCGAAGAATTAAGCAAAATCGTAATCTCCCACAAATATACAAGTGCAAAACATAATAATGAAAAGTTTAAAATGCATGGTTAATAATGTGAACAAAACACAATAAAATAGACTATTAAAGTGACATAAATGGTTATGTTCAACTCTCCACACAAATTCATAAGTGTCTTGAATCATGGTAAAAATTCACAAGTTCACAGTTCACACAGAAAAACGAAAAGTCTGAACTTTACCTTATCTGCCAGTTTCTAAGAGATTGGAACACTCAAAGCTACGTCTGGACGATAACGCTCTTGCTTCGCTAATAATCGATCAGACTTACTTTTGGGCAGAATTAGACACACAATCCATATTTTCTAACGCACGAACTCACACACTCGCATACCAGCTCGGTCGTCTGTTTCACATATCAGAGCCAATATTGTGTGTTCATCAAGCCAAACAGCTGAAGTAACCAAACTATTTGCTGAATGCAATGATTTTGCAACTGAGCGTTCGACCTAGTTCACTCTTGAAGCGATCTTTCTTTCATCACACCTTATAACATGGTAATTCTAAATTAGACATATTTCCTAATATACATACACATGGACGTCGTAGGCCCTCTTCCCCTATCGGGCAGGGCCAGATACCTCCTGACAATCGTCGACCGCTCAACCAGGTGGCCTTAAGCGACGCCCATGCAGGAAGCTACCGCCAGTGCGTGCGCCAAGACCCTCCTCTTCAGCTGGATCAGCCGGTTCGGCGTCCCGGACCACATAACAACCGACAGGGCCAAGCCTTCCTGTTCGAGATGTGGTCCGCCCTGGCACACCTGCTGGGGACATCTCACCACACCACCACCACCTACAACCCTGCAGCCAACGGATTGGTGGAGAGATTCCACAGGTCCCTGAAGGCGTTCCTCATGGCCTGCTGCACCGCTGTGGACTAGAAGTACCAGCTGCCTTGGGTCCTCCTCGGGCTGAGAAACGCCCCCAGAGCCAACGGCGACCCGTCCGCAGCGGAGAAAATCTACGGGGAGCCCCTCATAGTCCTGGGCGAACTAGTCACAGAAGATCAGCACAACCCATCAGTCCAGAGGCTCCGCGACATAGTTGGGAAGTTCACCCCCTGCCAACGGACATATACCAACAGATCAACCACCTTCACACCTCCCGGCTTGTCCTCCACCACCCACGTCTTCGTCAGGGACGATGCCATCCGCCCCCCACTAACCAGACCCTACAGGGGGCCCTTTCGCATGCTTGAGAGGAACAACAAAGCCTTCTGCCTCGCCCTGCACGGGAAGGACGGCTGGGTGTCCATCGACTGCCTCAAGCCCACCCTCCTGGACGAAACAGCAGATGGCACCACGCAGCGCCCTCCTCGAGAGCCGTTGCCTCCGCAGCCGGGCCACTTCAAAAGACGGTCGCGTGGCCGCCCCCGAAAGCAACCAGCCACACCCACAGCTGGCCGCTCCCACTCACACCGCACCCCCCAGCTGACTTCGCGGAGCCGCGGCACTCTCCAACATCCCAGCAAATACCTAGATTAATCAGACGTTACCCACGTTTTTTGGGGGGGAGTATTTGTAAAGTCCCCGCTGAGCGAGTCTTCTATGATGAATGACCCGTTTTCTTCAATACCGCTCCTATAGGAGCGGGTCAAGCAGGATCAGCCATACTGAATCAACCATGCTTATCTACGTAAATTTGTACTTGTTACTAACTTATTTTGCACCTGTTTCTTTTGCACATGTATAGAATGTTGTTAGATCATTGTCCACTTTCTTTTTACATGACTTGTATTTATCCATTGTAATTATTGTTGAGAGTAATTGACCTCAGGTCACCAAGATTCTATTGTATTCCTCTGTGTGACGTCAGTCCGCCGCTATATAAACGGCCTGTGTCCTGAATAAAGTAGCGGTAACTTTCCTCTTGCTCATTATTTTGCACCTCTTAAAAAGGTCCTATGGCAGGGAGCGAACTTACGTGAGAGTTCCCTCAACCTTGAGAGGGGCGTATCTGCACCCCCAGCTGACGGCAGGAAGAATTCCCCGGGCACAACCAATGTTTCCCCGTAGACTTTTTCAGCTGGAGAGGCGTCGCCATCTGCTTTAGGTGCAGTGCGAAGACCCAAGAGGACCCAGGGAAGCTGTGCATTCCAGTTCCCGTTGGTGCAGCGTGCCATGAGAGCTGCCTTAAGAGAGTGGTGGGCTCTCTTGATCATGCCATTCACCGCAGGGTTGTACGCCATTGTGCTGTGCAGCTTTGTGCCCATCAGACATGCCAGGGAGACCCAGAGTTCTGATAGGAAGACAGGGCCCCTGTCCGTGGTGATGCTATCGGGCATTCCGAAGCAGCTGATCCAGCTGGAGAAAAGGGCCCCTGCGCACGACGTTGTGGATGAATCCTTTATGAGGGTTGCTTTGGGCCAATGGTGGAGCGGTCTATAATCGTCAGGAGGTATCTTGCTCCTCCGGACTGCGGAAGGGGGCTGACGATATCGATGTGGATATGGCCGAAGTGCCGATGTGGTTGGGGAAATTCGCCGATCCCCGATTCCATGTGACGAGATGTTTTGCTCATCTGGCATGGTATGCAGTTCCTTGCCCAACGACGTACATCCTTGTTGATGCTGTGCCAGGTGAACTTGTTGCTAATAAGGTGCACCGTTGTGCGCCCTGAAGGATGGGAGAGAACATGTATCACACTGAATGCCTGAGGGTGGCCTGTGCTGGTGTCACAGAGGAGCGTTGTTCTGGAGTTTCCTAAGGGCATGTCTTTCCACTTCAGTGCTGTCAGTGACGTTCTGTAGGCTGCCGTCTCAGGGTCCACTGCTTGCTCCTTCACCAAGTCTTTGCAGTCGATGCTGAGCTGGAGGGAGTTTATTTCTACTCTTGACTGGGCGTTGGCTACTGGGTTTTTTCTCCCAAGGATGTATTTGATGGTGCAGCCGAATTCTGAGATGGCAGTTAGGTGCCACTGCTGTCTTGCCGACCATGCATCTCTCTGCTTTGTGGAGGCGTGTACCAGGGGTTTGTGGTTCGTCAGGATGGTGAATTCGGTGCCCTCCAGCAGGTACTTAAAGTGCCTTACAGCCTGGTAGATAGCCAGCAGTTCCCTGTTGAAGGCACTGTAGTGGGTTTTGGCTGGTGAGAACTTGCAGCTGAAGAAGGCCAAGGGCTGAGGGGTGCTGTTCACCACCTGCTCCAGTACTGCACTGCAGGCGATGTTGCTGGCATCTGTTGTTAACCTGAGAGCGGTGGCTGCAAGGGTGGCAGCGTGTTCTGAGGCCTTGGTGGCCTCGTGTACCGGCTGGGGGACGTCTATTAATGTCCCGGTGTTGAGGGCGTCAGCGTCCCTTGTCTGGCTCCTTACTTCCAGCGGGAGGCGTCAAAGGAAGATCACCCTTGCCAGGTCGATTTCCCTTATCCTCCTGTTCTCGTCCCGGCCTGGTAATGTTACAAGCCCCTGCAGTTCGTCCCAGGCTTCTCTGGGGGGCTGGGATGCCAGGTCGAGTGCACGCCGTGCTCTGTCTGTCTTTGGCATTGAGTAGGTCTTGATTAGTTTATCTTTTAATGCTGCGTATGTGACTTCGTCTGCATGCGCGTTGAGCCAGGGGGAGATCCTGTTGAACACCTCTACCTGGAGTGCCGCCATAGTGATGTTGGACTTGCTTGCATCATCTGTTATGCACGCCATGCGGAAGTGTACTTCTGCGTGCTGGAACCACGATGCTGTGTTTTCGCGCAAAAACTGAGGGAGTTTGACAGCGTCTGCTTTTGTTGGCGAGAGAGGCATACAGACGATGCTCATGCGTTCGCATTGAATTCCATCTTCTGCCATCTTTACTGCTCATGCACCAAAACGCAGGAAAATGCGCCGTGTTGAGTTTGATAATGGTGCTGATTGTAGTGCCAAAACATTCCCTTTGGTGGGTACGCCATATTTAGTCCGTTAATGGCATGGTTTCTGCCGGGGAAGGAGCTATCCGAGGACTAAACTTGATGCCGTGTTTAGTCCATTAAAGGCTCTCTGGACGGTAGGCTGCAGCCGTAGTTAGTCCGTTAATGGCTGGGCCAAAACCGCACTACCTGTCGCTTCCCGGGGTCACCAGTGTGAGGTTCAAGAAAGGTCAGAAGTGAGACTGATTCTTTATGATACATATAATGAGGTACATAAAGAATCTGAAACAATAACAAGTGACAAATACGACATGGTTAATGTACAAATGTAGCGCGAAACACAAGGAACGGAGAGGCGGTTTGACACCCTTACAATGCTTTTTGATATCTCATGCTTGTCATTGATGCTTTTGATGTCTCATGCTTATTATTGATGCTTTTGATATGTCTTATGCTTATTATTGATGCTTTTTGATATCTCATGCTTATGTATTGATGTCGACAATGCCTTGATGAGAGCATTGCCTTCTGTTGATTGGATTGAATCATTTCCATGTATGTAATCTCCTTATTGCTAAGTTTACCTTCATTGGTCGACTTGGGACTAATTCCTTATTGTTGCAATTCTTACTTTAATTTGTCAGTTTTATAGCAAAATTACATGTTCTATTGATTACTACTTGAATTGCTTGCTTAGCTGAGTGAATCGATTTCTGTGTTCCACTGATTTACATTGTTAGTGACACCCATTGTGTCCATAATTGCCATTGCTAAGCACATTGTATTGTAACGCACGTGTCTACTATTGAATTTTTCTTTGATTGTATATATTGAATTTCATTTGAGTGATCACTCTGCATGTCATTGTACTGTAGAGAGCCGACCTCGTCTTGTAGCGTTGCGGACGAGTTTGGGCCGTGACTAATTCTGGCGGATGGTCCGCTTAGAGTTTGCTTGACTACTACGTTCCACCTGAATCTTCCTGGCTTTTTTGGGGGGGTGGAAAATGTCGTGAAAAAGTTCAGTGCATGGGATTTTTTTGCTTCAAACTCCCGCCGATTCTATGAGGCTCGTATACGAGGCACGTTATAAACACGACTGTTATTGCACATTTTGTTGAAATGCACGTATGGCCGCAGTATGTAACGTCATGTTTTGTCTTGTCACTTGTTTGAGTGATTTGTTGTGAGTTTGGGGTCCTTAGGCCCAAGTACCTGAAAATAGATTAGCCCAATTGGCAGCCACCTGGGCAGGAAAGTGTGACTGTCACGTGCTTGTCTCTGGCTTGTTGCTCCATGGATCTTGTTCTCAGTAGATGTGTGTGTTTGGGCTCCCAAAGGGTTGTGTAGAGTTGACAATTGTGAGTGTTCCTGTGTTTGTAATGAGTGTGTCTGGGTGAGAATAACTGTTTGGGCGTTTGTGTACTGCGGTGGCGTTACATTTGTAAGGGACCGCATGGCGGTCCTACGGGCACACGTGTGTGATTCATCCATCAGACAAAACAAGACGAAAAAGCATCCCGCTCTCTCTCTCTCCCTCCCGTGCGTCAGTGGGGATCCCTCGAAGGAACACAACTTCTACCATACAATATTCCTGTCTATTTCTCTCTAACCATTGTTGTCTTGATTCATGTACAATCACCACTACTTGCATTGCCATGCAAGCACTCCGATCATGTAGTTAGAGGGAATAGATGAGATTGTGGATGAAATTGAGAGTGGTAATAGTGAAGAAGATAGCGTGAATGTGAGAGAGAATGGAGGAGAAAATGTAAATCTGAATGTTGCTGGAAAGAGAGCGAGTCTGAGAAAATGATTTGCGTGCCCATGACGGCGTTCTAAAGGACCTGCTAGTGAGCATCCGTGGGTGTTGCGTAAGGCAATCTGAATGCAGTGTGAAAAGTGTTGGTTGGGAAATGCTAAAGGGGGAGAATTATAGAGGGATGAATGAATTTTTATTTAGCATTTCCCAACGTTTTGTGAGAGAGAGAGAGAGAGAGAGAGAGAGAGAGAGAAAGAGAGAGAGAGAGAGAGCGAGTGTAATTGTCGTTAGTGAGTGTTTCGGTTGTTGGAGGAGGGATGAGGGTCGTTAGTTGGAGTTTGTTTATGGCACTGTCTGTCTGTAGTTCAGTCTTGAGTTGAGGTTCAACTTGAAAGTAGTGAGTTCAGTTCGTCTGAGTTTTTGATGCTGTTGTTATCGGTGCATGTGTCTCGTCTTCCTTTTGTTATTGTATGTTCGTGAGTCGTGTGTTTTCCTGTTTAATGCCGTTTGTTGGTTGAGAGTCCGTTTTAGTTTTGTTTGTGTGGTTTTGTGTGCTGTGTTGGCGACCGTGGACCCTTAATCCATCTCCCAGCAACCGAGGATCAGGGCGAGTGTTCTATGTATCTGTGTTGTGTGTTGTTTTTGTGTTTTGAATTCCGCCACATTATATTTGGCGCCCAACGTGGGGCAACTGGTGTTGCAGTTGCAATTAAGATTGGTGGCGGGTAGTGTGACTGGAGGAAAGGATGGAAGAGGAACTGGTGAGGTTGAGAGAGGAGAATGCATGGTTAAAGAGTGAGAATGAGAAATTGAGGCTTCAGTTGGAAGAGATGGGATCATTGGTAAAAGGAGCAAAAGAGGAAATGAAAGAGTCAAAAGAGAGAATGGAAGAGAGGATGGATAAAAAGTTGGAGGGAATGATAAAAGGTGTGGAAGAAATGGTGAAAGGTATGTTCAAGGGTGTTTTTGGAGAAGGGGCTGTTGGAGGCAGGTCCTCTGGAACGTGTGAAGGGGCAAGAGAGAAAGAAAAGGAGGAAGAAGTGAGTGGAAGTGTGAGTGATGAAAGTGATGTGGGAATAGGAAGTGAGAAATGAGAGAATGAAAGGCAGGGTAAGGAAAAGGGGAATGAAAAGCAGGGGAAGGAACAGAGGGAAAGTAAGGATAAGTCAGGGGAAGAAAAAGGGAAGAAGGGAAAAGGAAAGGAAACTGGTAAGAAGGGTAAGGAAGTGGGAAAGGCAGGAAAGAAGGGAGAGGGTAAAGATAGTAGTGATAGTGAGGTGGATGGAGGTGAATGGATAAAAGTGGATAAAAAGAAGGGGAAGAAGAGTGTAATGAGTAAGATGAATGTAAGTGCGGAAGTGGACTCTTTGTATTCAGAAGAGGGTATGAAAGGACAGAGTGAAAGTAGCGCAAGTGAGAGTGAAAGTGAGAATGAAGTGAGAAAGGCTATGTATGTGAGGGAGGTACCCCGGTGTGAAAGGTATAATGAGTATGGAAGTAGGGATGTGCATGATTTCTTTAGGGAGTATGAAAGGTTTTGTCAGGATAAGTATGGGGAGCGTAAGAGAGTGTGAGCACGAGAATTAGGAGAATATTTGACTGGGTTTTTGCTTGATATGTATAGGGTTATTATGAGTGTGGGAGATGTTGAGTATGACAAGGTGAAAGCTAGACTAGTTGAGCAAGCGATGCGTATGAAAGCGAGTGTTAGGTATAAGAGGAAGAATGGATTTGATGAGGCAAGAATGAAAGCTGGGGAAACCTTGTCACTGTATGCTTGTAGGCTGGAGACATTGGCGAGGAAGAAGTTTGGGGATGATGGGATAGATGAATGTAAGGAGTTAGTATGAAAGTTGTTAGAGACAGTGCCAGATGGAGTGAGAGAATTTGTGAACTTGAAGCGGAAGGAGAAGAAAAGATGGACGAGTGAAAGGTTGACTTGGGGAGAAATTTTGGAAATTGTAGAAGATTATGAGCTTGACAGGGTTATAAAAGAGAGCAGAAGTGTGAGTGTAAGGGCTGGGGTAGATGAGAGAGTGCCAGAGTTTGGAAGCTTTAGGGATGCAGTGTTGAGGGGCCCAATGAGAATGGCAGATAGTGTAATAGATAGGAGTGTAAGAGCAAGTAATGTGGAGGTGCCAGTGAGGATGAATGGTGGGTTTGTAAAGGAACAACAGGTTGGACGGGTTAGGGATAGTAGTGTACAAAGGGGAAGGTCGGTGAGTGGAAGTCGAGCGAAGTGTTTTAGATGTGGAAAGGAAGGACATACAAAGAATGAGTGTAGGTGGGCTTTAGGAGCGTGTTTCGGGTGTGGGCAATCGGTACATTTGGTAAGTGAGTGTACGAAAGATAGGGGGGTTAAATGCTACAGGTGCGGACAGGTGGGTCATATTGCTAATGGTTGTAGGGGTACCCGAGTGAATGTAATATGTGGCAACTGTGGTAAGAATGGGCATTATGCGAGAATGTGTTCAGAACTGAGAGCGAAGTGTGTCGAATGTGGAATGGAAGGGCATATATCAAGTGTATGTAGACGAAAGAGGGTGACTGTGACAGCGAATTCGGGAAACTGAGTGTGAAGGGGTTCAAATGGGTGGATCCTCTAGGTCTGATGCAAGCGGTGCATGTGATGCATGTACGTGAGGGGTTGTTGCATGAGGGAGGCTTGCTGGAAAGACTGACGAGTGCATGAGTGTGCAAGTGTGTTGTAAGGGAGTAAGATTGAATGTCATATTTAAGAATGGATGTGAGAAATTGAGGAATACGTGTGAAATTAGGAATTGTCAGGGGAAAGTAAGAGGGATTGGAAATTTAGGGGTAGCAATGGTTGGAAGAGTGTGTGAACGGTTAGAAATTGGGGGTGTAATGATGGAAGAAAGTGATTTTTGTGGGATTGAGAGTACGAATGATAAATATGATATTTTATTGGGATGTGAGTTTTTGAGAATGCATGATATAAGTGTGGATGTCGGGAGGGGAATTTTAGGAAAGGGCGGCAGGGAAATAATGAAGGTTAAAGGAGGGGATGTGTCTAAAACTAGTTTTGTAGGTATGGTAGATATTGCAAGGAGTGAAAATGATTTGTTGAGTGAAGAGGAAATTAAGCAGATGCAAAATCAGTGCATGAGAATAAGTATGTTAAGAGAGTGTGTGTTAGAGGGTGTAAGAGTAGGAAGTTGGCTGTCTGAGTTAGAAGTGTATAAGCGAAGTGCTAAGAGATTTGTTTTATGTAAAGGTATAGTTTATTTTTTGCATCAGGAAGGAATGTGGGATGGGGAAGTGTATGTGCCAGTGTTTTCGGAAGATGCAGCCATGGGTATGTTTATTAGTGCATGATAGGTTTGGGCATCTGGGGAAAAATAAATTATGGGAATGTATGAGAGAGAGATTGTATGTGCCTGGGTTGAATAAAATTTGTGCGGATGTAGCGATTACGTGTGCGGACTGTCAGAAGGGTAAGTATCAAAGTGTGCATGCGAATCCACCTGTGTTGCGATTGCAGATGAAAGAGTTATTTGAGATGGTTGTGATTGATTGTGTGTCGTTGCCTGTGACTGCTAGAGGACATGTGGGAATGGTTGTAATGGTAGATCATTTGAGTAAGTTTGCATATACAGTAGCGATTCGGAACAAAAAGAGTGAGACTGTAGCGAGAATGGTGGGTCAAGTGATATTGCCAATGTGTGTGTGCAAGCCGACGCGAATGTTGAGTGACAATGGGCCTGAATTTGTTGGATGGGAGTTTGAGCAAATGTTGCGTGATTGGGGCATAGAGCATGTGCACTCTACGCCGTATATGCCCAGTGCGAATGGATTGGTAGAACGAACGGTGAGAACGTTGACGGAGATATTACGTATGATGAGTGAATGTGATAATGATTGGGATGTAAATGTTGGGCGATCGTTGTGGGTATACAACGCCACCGTGCATAAGGGTATTGGTATGTCTCCGTGTAAATATGTGTTAAATTTTGAAAAGATAGTGAGACTGAGATTGGGTATATCTGAGAATGATAGGAGGTATGGAAGAAGGCGCATGAGAGGTTTGAAAGTTACAAAGTGGGCAAAAAGTGTTGAAAGAAGTAATCGAGAAAGGGTGGTTGAATGTAAATAAAGTGCGTGAAAAATTTGAGGGTCCGTATGAAGTGTTGGAAGTTGGTCCCAGTGGGCTTAGTTATGTTGTAGGGGAAGTATGTGTAGATGGTAGTGTGAGAGAAATACGAGCGCATCATAACCAATTGCGTAGATGGAAGGATGTACCGGAATATGTGAGAAAGAATGGGGTGTATAAATGGTTAAAATCGAATATGGGTGAACCAAGTATGCATGAGAGCTTGTGTATGGAGGATCAGCAATTTGTTTTGATAGAGTATGGTAGGAAACGTAAGAAAGGGAAGAACGTGAGTGAACGGAATGATCGTAAGTTGTGTGATAGGGGTGTGAGTGCCAAAGTGAAAATGAGTGATAAAGCGTGTAATACGGATGAATGGGATGGTATGAATAGAACATATAGCATATGCGGGTTTGATATAACTGAGTTGACTGAATGTGTGGGGGTGAGTGAACGGTTGGAGGTGAGCGAAAGTGTAAGAGTAAGAGAGCGTAACAGTAATATACGAGTGATTGAAAGCATGAATGAATCGTTGCAAAAATTGGAAAGGTCAATGAGCGAATGGGATGGGTTAGTTGAAGAATTGGGGAGGTATTTGGGAACTAGTTAGAGGGTATAGATGAGATTGTGGATGAAACTGAGAGTGGTAATAGTGAAGAAGATAGCGTGAATCTGAGAGAGAATGGGTGAGAAAATGTAAATCTGAATGTTGCTGGAAGAGAGACCGAGTCTGAGAGAATGATTGCGTGCCCGCGAACTCGTTCTAAAGGACCTGCTAGTGAGCATCCATGGGTGTTGCGTAAGGCAATTTGAATGCAGTGTGAAAAGCGTTTGTTGGGAAATGCTAAAAGGGGGGAGAATTATAGAGGGGTGAATGAATTTTTATTTAGCATTTCCCAATGTTTTGTGAGAGAGAGAGAGAGAAAGAGAGAGAGAGAGTGTAATTGTCGTTAGTGAGTGTTTCGGTTGTTGGAAGAGGGATAAGGGTCGTTAGTTGAAGTTTGTTTATGGCGCTGTCTGTCTGTGAAAATGTGAAGGAGATTTCGGTTTTGGGAGAGTCTTTAGTCAGAGCTAGTGCCGGTCAGTGGTTTTCGTGTTGGACAGTTTTTGTATGCTTTTCCGGGAGTTGTTGGTTTTTCTTGTTGGTGTGCTGTTTTATTGTGTGTGTGATCTGTTTCCTTTTTTTTGCATTTCCTTGTTGTGTCTGTGGTTGTTTGCGGTTGTGGTTGTTACGGCGGCCTTAATCCATCTCCCAGCAACCGAGGATCAGGGTGAGTGTTGTGTGTTGTTTTTTTGTGTTTTGAATTCCGCCACATCTCGTCTTCCTTTTGTTATTGTACTTGTATGTTCGTGAGTCGTGTGTTTTCCTGTTTAATGCCATTTGTTGGTTGAGAGTCCATTTTAGTTTTGTTTGTGTGGTTTTGTGTGCTGTGTTGGCGACCGTGGACCCTTAATCCATCTCCCAGCAACCGAGGATCAGGGTGAGTGTTCTATGTATCTGTGTTGTGTGTTGTTTTTGTGTTTTGAATTCCACCACAATGTACTCATAATGTTCCACCGAATCTTCTGTATCAAACTGTGTGTATGTTTCTGTTTGTGAAGACGCCAAACGTCTCGCCATTTCACATCCATTATGCTACTACATTGTATTCATTAATCTGTCTCAAATGTCCAAAGGCCAGGAAATTCCACATATGGACATTTGCATGAGATTTGAGACAGATTAATGAATACAATGTAGTAGCATAATATATGTGAAATGGCGAGACGTTTGGCGTCTTCACAAACAGAAACATACACACAGTTTGTTACAGAAGATTCGGTGGAACATTATGAGTACATGATCGGAATGCTTGCATGGCTATGCAAGTAGTGGTGATTGTACATGAATCGAGACAACAATGGTTCGAGAGAAATAGACAGGAATATTGTATGGTAGAAGTTGCGTTCCTTCGAGGGATCCCCACCGACGCACAGGAGGGAGAGAGAGAGAGCGGGGTGCTTTGTCGTCTTGTTTTGTCCGATGGATTAAACACACACACATGTCCGAAACATAATCTCTGTTTTCCCTTGTCTGTGTGTAGAAACTACTTTGCGGCTCGCACCAGCCAATAACAACTTCGAAGATTCTGTACAT
Organism: Macrobrachium rosenbergii; assembly: GCF_040412425.1. Lineage (NCBI taxonomy): Eukaryota > Metazoa > Arthropoda > Malacostraca > Decapoda > Palaemonidae > Macrobrachium > Macrobrachium rosenbergii. The sequence continues at coordinate 4,432,133 of NC_089753.1, read as the reverse complement.
TCAACTCGGTAAGGAACCACCAATAAACTAGACAACACTCAGCCAATATGTCACTCAATCCTTTCCTTACACTGGTAACCCCAGAGTGACCCAAAGGAGCCGATGGTAGACGTCCGACCCATGATGATGACCCACACACCAACAAACCCTTCCCCACCTCCCCGACTCAGCTTCCCGCCATTCCCAAGCCTTCAGTAGATGTCTGACCCCCCAAGATGACTCACCCCACCACAGGAACCCTGGACGCCTCCTCCAGACAGCCTGCCGCCGCCCCCGAACTCGTACCAGACGACCTGACCAGCGAAGGACCAGCCGACATCATCCTTCAACCCGATGCCGTCCTCCTTGAGTTCCTGCTGGCTGGCGCCGCCCTTCAACCTCCTGCCCGCCTAAAGCCCGAGCCCTTCGAATTGTCAGCAAGACGATTTTCGCATCAGGGCCTTGCTGGGGGGGGGGAGTATTGTGAGGGACCGCATGGTGGTCCCACGGGCGCATGTGTGTGTGTGTGTGAATCATCCATCGGACAAAACAAGATGAAAAAGCATCCTGCTCTCTCTCTCCCTCCCGCGTTTCAGCAGGGATCACTCGAAGGAACGCAACTTCTACCATACAATATTCCTGTCTGTTTCTCTCTAACCATTGTTGTCTCGATTCATGTACAATCACCACTACTTGCATTGCCATGCAAGCATTCCGATCATGTACTCATAATGTTCCACCGAATCTTCTGTATCAAACTGTGTATGTTTCTGTTTGTGAAGACGCCAAACGTCTCGCCATTTCACATATATTATGCTACTGCATTGTATTCATTAATCTGTCTCGAATCTCATGAAAATGTCCATATGTGGAATTTTGTGGCCTTTCCATTGATATATGGTTTATCATTGTACGTTTATTATGTCTCTCACCATCGCCATCTGTTTGTCTTTCTACAAGCACAGATGTCCGAAACATAATCTCTGTTTTCCCTTGTCTGCTAATAACAACTTCGAAGATTCTGTACATTCATCTCAGTAAAGAACCACCAATAAACTGGACAACACTCAGCCACTATGTCACTCAATCCTTTCCTTACACATTAGTTGTGATTAAGTTTCAGTGGTTTCTTTGAAGTTGAGGGCAATTGCGTATGCCAAGTATTTCGTGTTGCAGGTACAGAGATTGCAGGTTCGTTAGTGTGTCTTTTTTTTGAGAGGGTTTTGTGTGTTTGTTATATAAGGGTGATGATTGAGATTGTTTTATTTTTGTAAATAAATTGAGAAAACCTGGTACGTGGCTCATTTATCCTTGCACGGCGGCTAAGTCACTTTCGTAGATCGTGGGTTGATCATGCAGTCTGTCGGCACAACGAAAATACAGTGACGTCTGTCAAGGAAATTCCCGACAATATACTCCCTGAATTTCTCCATTGTTTCACTTTTCTTCTGCATTGTAGCAGTTTCACTGTACCTTGCATGGTCGTCCAGAAAAGTGGCAAAGTAATGGCTTCCACTTCCATTCGATGATGGTTAGGGAATCTGACAAACATCATCATGTACTATTTCTAGCACTCTACTACTCCTTGAATCACTTGCAGGCATTGGCTTCTTTTTGGACTTACCTTCCATGCACGTGGTGCAGTCTTTAAGTTTTCCCTTTGCTTCACAGACTTCGGGTAAAGCTAGTACACATCCAAGTCTTCTGTGCCACAAATTTATTGTTGCTCTGTTCCCTGTAATTTCTATGTCTTCATTCTTTAATTTTGTTTCAGTTCCTTGCAAAATTTCCTTGGCTTTCACCTGATACATCTTTGCTGTTTCATTCCAGTATCCTCTCAGAAATATTTCTTTCACATCTTTCGGTAGTTTAACCCCTTTGTAAGTAACTAGCCTGAAAACCTTTTCATCAGATCTTTCAGACATTAAGTTTTGATCTAGATTTGGAGCATGGTATACTTCTTTTAGGGTTAACTCATAACCACCATACTGGTCCTTTATTTTCATAATCACTTTTCCTCTCCCCAGAACTGAAGACTTCTTTCCATCACCCCACTTTACGTTACCTGTGATGCTACTGTCAAAATCAACAAATGTCTTTATGAGGTGTCATGTGATCACTAGCACCAGAATCTAAGTTCCATATCAATTTGGAATTTTCTTCTTTTACTGATGACTTATTCACAATTGCATTAATTTTTTTTTTTTCTGTCATTTCACTTTTATTTTCAGTTACGGCAACAATTACCTTTGTACTTATTTTAGTTTTGCCAACCTTTGCTGTTAGCTGCTCTTCTTGGATTTCATTTTCACTGTTTTCATCACTGTCATATCGTGCTTTCTTCCCTGATAATTTCTTCTTGCTGCTTTTATTTTGTTTGTCTTCCGTCTTGTATCTTCTTTCTTCCTTGTCTCTCCTTTCTTCCTCATCTCTTCTTTATTCAAATTTTGGACAGTTTTTTGCTCTATGTCCACGCTGGCTACAAGCATAACAGACAAATCTTTTGTCTTCTTCTTTCTTGGAGCCTCTTACATCATCTTCTCTTCAGTAATTTGTGCTTGAATTCCCTTTTTCTTTTCTTGAATCTCTTCTGAAGCTTGTTTTATAGACTGAAGATTCCTCTTCTTTTCTTGCCTCGAGTTTATCTTGCCTCTCCTCGAAAAACAGTACTGACTTTACATTTTTGATATTTAAATCTTCAGTTTTTGAGAACTGTTTGTAAAGTCTGCTGAGCGAGTTTTCTATGGTGACGTCCCATTTTCTTTGCCTCTACAATTCGTCACACCTGGCGTGATGGGTCACACAGATCCAATCATTTAAACTATGTATATAATTATTTACCTGTCTCCAATTTGTATATCATATATTCTTCTTTCACAGGCATCAGACTGTATTCAACTCCATTTCTGTCCATTTGTATAATTCAAAGTGTATTTGTTCACTGTATTTATTGTTAATTATTATCGACCTCAGGTCACCCTTGTTCTCATTGTATTCTGCGGCGTGACGTCAGTCTGCCGCTATATAAACCGCCTGGGTCACCAATAAAGCAGCAGTAATTTTTTCCTGCTTGTTTCTTTAGCACCTCTTGAAGTGGTGACCCTGGAGTGGTTCCCGGAGCCATTAGCGGACTCACACAGCAACTCAGTCTTGGCTCCAGGAACTACCCACGCCTGTAATGGACTCACAGCGGCGCTGTAACCAGCGTTCGGGCATGCTGACTCTCGTCGGCAAATCACCAGCGTCATTAATGGACTCACACGGCGCGCTTCCAAGTGCGTTTTGACGCGAGTATCCCACTCCAATAAGAGGGCAAGAGCGAGCATGGGCGCGGACATCCCCTCCCTCGTTCAGTTAACCGCTAACCTCGTGGATTCGGATGTCTACCTCCTGCCCATATCACCCGCGCCCACCCCCGCGCCGAGGCTCTCGCGCTCCTCCACACCCCCGCCCACGCCCTGCACTCTCCCCTGCCCGGGGCCCTGCCCAGCAGGACAAGCAAAGGCTGCCCTGACCATAAAGCTGCCACCTTTCACGCAGGGAAACCCGTCGGCATGGCTGTACAGGCTCGAGAGTCAATTCAGGCTGGCGGAACTCAACGACGAAGTGCTACAAGCAGACACAGTACTCAATGCCCTGCCGGAGGAGATCTACAGGAAACTCGTCCCGTGGGTGTCCGCCGCACGCCCCCTCACCTACCACCTCCTGAAGAAGTCCCTCCTTGAGACATGCTCCCTGCCGGTCGCCAAGCGGGCCGCCTGTGCCCTCGACCTCGCCGTCAGCCCGCGGCAGGATCAGAGCGTCATGGAGTCATGGGGCATGATACAGGACCTCCTCACCCTCCCTGACACTGATGGCAGTGGAAAACAACTCAAAATAAGCCTGTCGTGGGAGCTCCTCCTCCGTCAGCTCCTCCCGAAGGTCTGCACTCAAATCCTTGAGCCCTACGCCATGCCCCTTTAGGTCCTGATCCGCACGGCGCAGCACCTAACGGACTCCGTGAAGGCAACGAAGCAGGTACCAGCGCCCGCACTCCCTGTCAGCGCCATCCAGCAGGAGGAGGCTGCAGAGGAGGAGATAAACGCCGTCACCAGGAGTGCCCAACGCCTCGCAGCAGGTGGAATCCCCCGTGTTCTTGCCACTACCACAGGTGGTTCGGCAAGGATGCCTGGAACTGCCAGCCGCCGTGTTCATTCGCCCGTCCAAAAAACGGGGGAGGCGGCGGCCAGCAGGACAGGCTGCCATGGCAACAGAAGAACCCAGGGGCCCAGAGCCAGTAGGCTTCTACGTCCGCGACACTGTCTCCGGCAGGATGATGTTGGTTGACACAGGGGCCGTTAGATCAATCTTACCGCTGTCCAGAGAGGACCGCAAGCGTACACCGGACCCGGCTGCCTTCCTGATGGCCGCCAATGGGGGACCCATTCTCTCCTACGGCACCAGGCTCCTGTCGATCTCCATCCCTGGCCGGAAGTATTCCTGGGACTTCGTTGTCGCGGACGTGCATTGGCGGAAAGGCCAGACAATAATACATATGGAGAGATATATAAAAATATGAAATAATAACAGGTAATATACATGACGTGATTAATGTAGAAATGGAAGAGGCACTTGAGTTGCTTTCCACCTGTGATAGGGCGTCGGCTACTGGATTCTTCCTGCTGCGGACATACTGTAGGTGATGGTGCAACCAAACTCGGAGATGGTGGCCAAGTGTTGCTGCTGCCTTGCCGATCACACGTCACCCGCCTTTGCAAATACGGGCACCAGGGGCTTGTGGTCCATGAGGATGGTGAATTGACTATTGTCAAGCAGGTATTTGAAGTGCCACACAGCCTGGTAGATTGTGAGCAGCTCTCTGTCGAAGGCGCTGTAGTGGGTCTCTGCCGGCGACAACTTATGACTGAAGAAGGCTAGAGGTCCGGGGGGCGCCGTCAACTATTTGCTCGGTGGTGAGTCTCAAGGCAGTGGTGGGGTTATGATGTGTCAAGGTGGTGACACTCGCGAGGGCTGCCTTCTTCTCTTCGAACTCCTGCTGCTGCGAAGCATCCCATGTCAGCATTTTTGGCTTGCCCTTCAGGACTACTGTCAGGGGACACATGATGCAGGCGATGCCTCGGATGAAACGGCGGTAGTAGTTCACCATGCTCAGGAACTCTTGAGGGCCTTGATTGTCTGCGGCGTCGGGAACTTTTCTATTGCTTTCACTTTGAGGCCATGGGGCGTATTCCTGCTGGGGAGATCTCATGTCCGAGGAAATCTATTTTTTCCGCCCTGAATGTGCATTTGTCGAACCTGATGAGAGATTTTGTTGCAAAGTGGTGGTGCTTCTCTCTCTCTCTCTCTCTCTCTCTCAATTAGACTATGTTCTCTCTCTTTCTCTCTCTCTCTCTCTCTGATGACTAATCCATTCTCCTGCAGGCGTTTCAGGACGGCATGGATGTGGCGAAGGTGTTCCTCTGGGGACCTGGAGAAGATAAGGATGTCATCTACGTAACAGATGCAAAAGGGCAGGTCCCCGAGGATGGTGTCCATCAGGCGTTGGAATGTGGCCCCTGCGTTCCTGAGGCCAAAGGTGGAGAAGGAGAAGGTGTACGTCCTGAACGGCGTAATGATGGCTGTCTTCGGAACGTTGTCAGGATGCACAGGAACCTGAAAGTATGATTTAAGCAAATCCATCTTAGTGAAGACCTTGGCCCCGTGAAGGGCGCTTGTCAGGTCTTGCATGTTCGGCAAGGGGTAGTGGTCTAGTGTGGTAACTAAATTCAGACGACGGTAGTCTCTGCAGGGCCTCCAGGAGCCATCTGACTTCTTTACCATATGTAGGGGAGACGGGCTCGATGCTTTGGTACAGACGCCCATTTGTTCCATCTTGGTGAAAGCCCTTTGGTGTCTTGTAGTTTTTGGGGGGGCAGGCTATAGAATTTGGCATGAGTTGAGGGCCCCGTTGTAGTCATGTGGTGGAAGATGCCGTGCTTGGCCCCGGCAACTGGTGGAGCTCTGGTTTAAAAAGTTCCAGGAACTCCTGGAGGAGGGTGGTGTAATTGTTTTAGGCTGTGTAACAGACGCAAAATGGCAGGTCCCCGAGGATGGTGTCCATCAGGCGTTGGAATGTGGCCCCTGTGTTCCTGAGAAGGTGGAGTAGGAGAAGGTGTACGTTTCGAACGGCGTGATGATGGCTGTCTTCGGAACGTCGTCAGGATGCACAGGAACCTGAAAGTATGATTTAAGCAAATCCATCTTAGTGAAGACCTTGGCCCTGTGAAGGGCGTTCGTCAGGTCTTGCATGTTTGGCAAGGGGTAGTGGTCTGGTGTGGTAACTAAATTCAGACGACGGAAGTCTCCGCAGGGCCTCCAGGAGCCATCTGACTTCTTTACCATATGTAGGGGAGACGCCCACGGGCTCGATGCTTTGGTACAGATGCCCATTTGTTCCATCTCGACGAAAGCCCTTTGGCGTCTTGTAGTTTTGGGGGTGGGGGGGGCAGGCTACAGAATTTGGCATGAGTTGGGGCCCGTTGTAGTTATGTGGTGGAAGATGCTGTGCTTGGCCCCGGCCCCCGGCAACTGACGGAACTCTAGTTTGAAAACTTCCAGGAACTCCCGGAGGAGGGGGGGTGTAATTGTTGGAGGCTGTGAAGCAGACGGTGGGCATCCCCAGTCCAGTGGAGAGTGGTCGGGAGTGGCAGGTTCCAGTGTCGAGGAGGCGTTGCCTGCTGACGTCGACCAGGGGTCCGTGGTGTCCCAGGAAATCGATGCCCAGGAGGGGGAACTTGACCTCCACGATGACGAAAGGCCAGTGGTACCTGCGTCCCAAGATGGAGATTGTGCGGGTCGTGGTTCCATAGCAGCAGGTGGGGGTTCCGTTCACGGCTAATGAAGGGCATGGAGTCAGCTGTATGGGTGTAGTCTTCCTCTGATGGTGGGAACACCAACTGCAGAGGCCCCGTGTCAACCAGCAGGTGCTGCTTTGATATTTTGTCCCTGTTAAAGAATCCTGCTGGTCGGGAAACCAAATCGTATTTGCCATCAGTAACATCAGAACCAAATGGTGCAATACTAAGGGAGACTCTTTATTACAGGGAACTTTAATTTCTGGGCTAGCCAACTCAATACAAAACTACGTTGGCTCCCAGTGTCTAAAAACACTCTGGTTGGAGCCTGTCAACACTGGGCACACAAGATGGCTGATGCGGTTGGTAACAGCGTCAATGGTAGGCCCGAGTCAGACGCATTTACTGACTTTGCATTCACACGGGTTTTCATCACTCTTTTTCTTCCCACTTACTCTACTTACGCTTGAACCCTTGGGATTTCTACCTCTACATTGGCCCTTTACTGGCTTAAATGTGACATGACTTGATGAATGACTCTGATTATTTATGTTGTTGAACTGCCTGGTAGACGCATTTGACTGAGGCCTGAAGGCATTATTACTACAAATCAAGTTATGATGTCTACCATTACACAATTTACAATTCTGTTTGTTACAATGAATGCTACTATGTATGGCCTTTGCTGAGACATTTAAAGCACCTACAGAAATACATTAATTGTTGCCTTCAGTCTTCAACGGTGGTGTGATTGTTACGATCGTTGGCCAAATGCTCACCTTGGCAAAATGGACACGTTCTAGTACGAGGGTTTGAAATGGAACTGTCTTAGGTCTTACAGACTTGTCCTCTCCCTTTTGCAATGCATTGTCCTCCAAACTCCTAATGAGGAAATCAAGTGCCTCAAAAAACTCATCTGAAGTGTAATCACACTTTCTCAAGTAATCCACAACTTTATGATATACATTGCTTTCAGAGAGCTTCTGATTAATCAAACTCATGACCATTCCCTGCCCCACATCTACTGTACTCAAGCGTTTAATTTGCTCTAACAACACTGTCAACTCGATGCAGAAATTTTTAAAATCTACACAGAACAAAAATATTGGCAAGTCACCGATGCAAAACAACTAACGTTTGCTGCTGATTACCATAGTAACGTTCCAACACCCTAATGTAACGACGTAGTTAGTAGCCGTTACACTTACAAGCCTTGACTACTCTAAGCGGTTCGTTCTCGAGGGCACCAAGCAAATACGTAAACTTAGTTACATTATCTAAATCAGTACGTCTGTTAACGTGAACATCAAACAATTCTCAAAAAGTAGCGTATTCGCTAATCTCAGCATTAAAGGAAGTTTTTTCAACTTCGGCAATCTAGTCCGTTGCTGCAATATGCTATCAAGGAATTCAATTCTGGTAAGGAGAAGGGCAATTACATTATTCGCTCCATCAAGCGCTTGATGAATTGACAATTCAAAGCTTGATTCCAACTTTATTGTACTGGTCAAATAGAAATTTCTCAACATTTGCTCATCTGCTTTAATGTGATCGATCAGATTCTGGTACACCACCATAGTGTGTCTCCAACAGTTCATGATGGGCTTCTGCCACCACATCTGTCAGTAAAGCAACCAGTGAACTGGCCTGCAAGTTACTTGTGACAGCCATGTTGCTTCAATTCACATCTAAATTCTGCGTTTCGAAATAACAATGATCACTGTACTCTGAACTTCTGTTATGCCCTTGTCACTCTCGCCACCTCCTCAGCCAACTCAGAAAACCATCACTTGGTGGATGTTCCTAATGCTTGCTGATACTGACCATCCGGTTCGAAGGACCAAAATGTCGCGAATTTTTCTCCACGACTGGGAAGGTTTAAGTCCCTAATGGCAGGGGACTGGGATGATCAGACCTGAAGGGCTCTACCAGCAAACATGGAAGCGAAGGTCCAGCAAGATCAAGCAGGGTTTTACAATTTTATTTTAAAAAATAGACTAAGTTTAACATACATTAACACACAAGGACCACACGGTCGGGTACAAGAGAATGCTGAAAGCTATACAAAACTCCCTAAAACTAAAAAAAAAAAAAAAATGCCTCTAAAAGCTACAATTTTACACAAAACTTATTTCCGTACAATCAGGCTACACTTTAAATGAATATTAACTATATCAGGCCCCGAATGGCAAAAATGTGAGGAGATTAATTAGCATACTAAAGGAACCGGCTCTTGACTTTAAAATGAACAATCTGGCTGTGGAGGTGACGACAGGGAGGTGTGTACCTTACCTGAAAGCGATACCCTCGAGAAAGATGCACATTGCCTCTGTGCATGCTTCGTCGTCACCTCGGTTCCCTTTCAAAACTTATACATACGTTATTTTACTAAAGGAGGCACTCAAATTGTATAAAAAGGAGCGTCTCCGTCATTCCCGACACAGACAACACAGGCAATTCACCGGGCACAAAAAATAATCAGACATATTTACAGAAAAAAAGTGAACCAGGAACTCAGCCGCCTGCTTATTACTCCCCCTCACTTATCCTGAATGTCGTGAAAGATTGTCGAGAAAAAACGGATCCAATTTTTTCACGACATCGGGCATCAAGATACGCACTCGGGTGTTGTAAAACTGTTGTTATGTTAAGACGATTTCATGCTGGGTAATCTCGCAATTCGGCACTGCAGATCGCGAGCATTCGAGTTAAAACCCTTATGCTCTCAATTAAGTTCTTAATTTTATCCCAAACGGATTTGGGCTTGTCCACTGCTAGATTGTTACCCCCGATGTACAAGACAACGAAATCATATGTACGTGTAAAAATGTGTGGTGAGGCCACCTGGTTTCCTTAAGATTTCCACAACTCCTTCCATTACCGGCTGGACAGAAGGAAGTTGGATATGTCCAATTAATGCTACCCGGAATGGTATAGCCTGACCACGTGTGTCCTGGCTCTTTATCTGAGTATCCGCTGTCGAAGGACAAAATGTCGTGAATTTTCCCTCAACGATAGCTCAGCTTACACTGATTCATACCCGTTGTTCTGGGCAGGGATACTCGGTCAACAGACAACGGCTTCGAACCAGCACAACAAGATGGTGGCATCACCAAACACGAGTCCATTTTCTAATTTTGTTTACAAAAATAATCTCTAGTACAAAAAATATACCCAAACTAAGTAATATTACGTTAATGTGAAAAAAATACAGGCAAATTTACAATAACTTTACGCTAATTCAACTATAGCTGGGTTTACAAAGAAATTTAATGACGACAAAGTCATCAAGCAAGACGTGAATGCATAAAAGTAAATAAATCACAAGAATAATAGACGAGGACATATACTAAGATACTCAGCATTTTCGTTTCACTACAAAGTAATGCAGGCTTCGGCTACTGATAACTTACGTTTAGTTTACTACCATGTGAACTGAATGAAGAACATATTCTGGAACAATCGAGAATGAATTTAACAAAGAATAAAGGATGAATTCTGGAGCACATGGAGGCTGTAATCAAGGTGCAAAAGTTACGTTAAGTTTGCTACAAAATCACTGACATCACAGTTGAGAATTTCTCAATGTTAACTCAGTTTACTTGCTCTTGCCCGCTGTTCTGGGCCTAATACACAGTCTAAAAGAGACTGGCTCCAAACCAGTACTACAGGTGTGGCTACACAAACACTAGATCGTTTTAAAAAGTTTTACTACAAAAACATACTATAACACAGAAAAACACCAAAGCTATTGAACTTACGTTACTACAAACTAACTGCAAAATTACAACAATGTTACATTAATGCAAGATTTATTTCGTGAAAAAATTCGATCCGTTTTTTCTCGACAATCCTTCACAACGTTCAGGATAAGTGAGGGGGAGTGGATGTGAGGTTCAAGAAATGTCAGAAGTGAAAGATTGACTCTTCATTATTCTCAACAGGTGTTTATAATGCGAAAAGCGGATGGAAAGGTAGCGGGCAGCCTGAGGCCCACTGCTGCGTCCATACAGAAATTGCGTTTGTTAACAGGCATAAGAAGACATATATAATGCGTTACAGAACATGTGAAAGGCATATATATATATCAGCGGAAAGGCTGTACAATGATGCATACGATGAGATACATAAAGAATCTGAAATAATAACAAGTAACATATAGCCTATGACATGATTAATGTACATATGAGGAGTGAAACACAAGAATGGAGAGGCGATTTGATGCCCTTAAAATGTATTACAGTTTAACAAGTGTCAAAGTACTTTATGATAAAATTTTTTTTATTGTACCTTTCAATACTAGGATCACAAACACATTAATCACACATATATATGACGTGATTAATGTACATATGAGGAGTGAAACACAAGAATGAAGAGGCGATTTGACCCTCTTACAAATACTCCCCCCACCCAAGACAATAATTAGAGGAGCAATTATTGGATGAAACAACATTAATCACGAAATCTCTGAGGTAGCTGGAGTGGGCCCCTACTCCTGGAGAATTGTGGGCGTGGAGTGGAACCGACATCTGGGGTTGGCTCGATGTGTCCCTTGGGCCGCCCCAGACCCCGCTTTGATTGGGGGGCGGCGGGTGTCCCTGCGGGAGGTACTGAGGGGGAACTCTGGGGCGCCTGCCTGACTCCTCGTGTACTTCGCTTCCAACAGGAATGCCGGCTCCAGCCTGTCACTGGTGACCCAGTCTTCACATGCGTGTATGTCAAGGATGTATGCCTTGGCGGCCCGCCTGATGACTCGGTGGGACCCCCTGTAGGGCCTGGTTAAGGGCGGTTGACGGGCGTCCACCCTGACGAAGATGTAGGCGCAGGAGTCTAAGGCGGGTGGGCTGTAGGTGGTGGTTCTGTCGGTGAAGGTCTTGTGGCAGGGCGCAAACTTCTGTGCGAGTTCCCTCAACCTCGGGAGGGGGGTGTCGGCGCTTTCAGCGGGAAGAATTCTCCGGGAACAGCCAGTGTCTCCCCGTAGACTTTCTCAGCAGGGGAGGCGTTGCCATTTGCTTTCGGTGTGGTGCAGAGACCCATCAGGACCCAGGGGAGCTGTTCCCTCCATCTCTCATCGGTGCAACGTGCTATGAGGGCTGCCTTAAGAGAGCGGTGCGCCCTCTTGACCATGCCATTCGCTGCGGGGTTATAGGCCGTTGTGCTGTGTAGTGTTGTACCCATCAGGCATGCCAAGGAGACCCAGAGCTCTGACAGGAAGGCTGGACCCCTGTCTGTAGTGATGCTGTCTGGCACTCCGAAACAGCTGATCCAACTGGAGAGGAGGGCCTCTGCACATGACGCTGTTGATGTCTCCTCCATGGGGGTTGCCTTGGGCCAGCAGGTGGAGTGGCCTATGATCGTCAGGAGGTATCTGGCTCCTCCTGACTGCAGAAGAGGCCCAACGACGTCGATGTGGATGTGGCCGAAGCGCCGACAAGGCTGGGGGAAGTCGCCGACCCCGGATTCTGTGTGCCGGGATGTTTTGCTCGCCTGGCATGGGATGCAGCTCCTTGCCCACTGTCAGACGTCCTTGTTGATACCATGCCAGACGAACTTGTCAGTCATGAGGTGCGCTGTTGTGCACCCTGATGGATGGGAGAGACCGTGGACTATGTCAAACGCCTGCTTCCTCCTCGAGGCAGGTACTAGCGGGCAGGGGGGGGCCTGTGCTGGTGCCGCAGAGGAGAGTTGTGTTCGAGTTTGCTAAGGGCATGTCTACCTACTTAAGAGCTGTCACTGCTGTTCTGTAGTCTGCCGTCTCTGGGTCTGCTGCTTGTTCTTTTGCCAGGTCTTCGTAGTCGATGCCAAGATGAAGGGAATTGGTTTCTGCTCTCGACAGGGCGCTGGCTACTGGGCTCTTTCTGCCAGGGACGTAGTTGATGGTGCACCCGAATTCGGAGATGGCAGTCAGGTGTCACTGTTGCCTTGCAGACCATGCGTCTCCCGGCTTTACAAATGATTGCACCAAGGGTTTGTGATCTGTTAGGATTGTGAATTCAGTCCCCTCCAGCAGGTACTTGAAGTGTCTCACGGCCTGGTCGATAGCCAGCAGCTCCCTGTCGAAGGCGCTGTACCAGGTCTCTGATGGCGAAACTTGTGGCTGAAGAAGGCCAAGGGTTGGGAGGCGTCGTTCACTAGTTGCTCGAGTACTGCGCCACAGGCAATGTTGCTGGCGTCCGTTGTCAGTCTGAGTGCGGCTGCAAGGTTGTGGTGAGTCAAGGTAGTGGCTTTGGCGAGGGCAGTCTTTGTTTCTATGAATGCCTGCTTCTGTGGAGCCTCCCAGGTCAGTGTTTTTGGCTTGCCCTTCAGGATTGATGTCAGGGGGTACATAGTGCTGGCGACGTCTGGGATGAAACATCGGTAGTAGTTTATCATCCCGAGAAACTCCTGAGGGGCGTTGATAGTTTGTGGTTTTGGGAAATTCTCTATAGCTTTTACTTTAGAAGGCTGTGGGGTGCACTCCTGCTGGGGAAATCTCGTGTCTGAGGAAATCTACTTTTTCTGTTCTGAAAATGTATTTGTCGAACCTGATGACTAGTCCGCTGTTCTGCAGACGTTTCAGGACAGCGCGGACGTGGCAAAGGTGTTCCTCTGGGGATCTGGAGAAGATGAGAATGTCGTCGACATATCAGATGCAGAAAGGCAGATTCCTCTAGATGGTGTCCATCAGGCGCTGGAATGTGGCACCTGCGTTCCTGAGACCGAACGTGGAATAGGAAAATGTATAAGTCCTGAAGGGCTTGATGATGGCAGTCTTTGGGATGTCGTCGGGATGCACAGGGACTTGAAGTATGACTTCAACAGGTCCATCTTGGAGAAAATCTTCACACTGTGGGCGGCGCCTGTCAGGTCTTGCATGTTAGGGAAGGGATAGTGGTCTGGTGTTGTCAGTAAACTCAAGCGCCGATAGTCCCTGCAGGGCCTCCATGAACCATCGGACTTCTTTACCACGTGGGGGGGAGATGCCCACGGGCTTGATGCTTTTTTACAGATGCCCATCCATTCCATCTCTTCAAAGGCCCGTTTGGCATCTTGTAACTTTTGGGGGGACAGTCGTTGGAACTTGGAATGGGTCGGTGGACCTGTCATGGTGATATGATGGAAGATGCCGTGCTTTGCTGAAGCCCCTGGTGACTGGCGTAGCTCTGGTTTGAATACATCTGGGAACTCCTGTAGGAGGGACGTGTAGCTGTTGGGGGCTGTGGAGCAGATGGTGGGCATTCCAGGTCCGGTGGAGAGCTGACAGGAGTGGCAGGTTTCTGTGTCAAGGAGGCGTTGTCTTCCAACGTCGACCAGAAGTGCATGGTGCCCTAGGAAGTCTGTGCCCAGCAGGGAGAACTTGACCTCCACAATGACGAAGGGCCAGTGGTATCTGCGGCCCAGAATTGAGATAGTCCAGGTCGTCGTGCCATACGTGCGGATGGGAGTTCTGTTTGCTACTATGAGGGTGGGTGTTGAGTCAGGTATCTTTTCTAAATCTTCCTCAGATAGTGGGAAGACCGACTGCATTGCTCCCATATCTACCAGCAGGCACAGTTTCAAAATTTCGTCTCTGATGAAGAAGCCTGCTGGTTGGGGGAAGCTGGATTTCGCGGCCACTTCTGTTACTTGTGGCTGTTTTTGTCGTTTTTTGTAAAGGAACAGGGAGGTCTGCAATTCCTGGCATTGGAGCTGAATTTTCTATGGAAGAAGCACCACGCCGGGTATGACCATGTCCTATGTTCCCTGAATGATGTCTTCTTCCTGTAAATGGCGTTGATGTCTCCCTCGCTGTTGTCGTCGTCCTCCATCAGGCTGCAGGCTCCCAGGGTGGCGGCTGCGAGGGCGGCGGCCGTGAGGGTGACAGTGTGCTTCGAGGCCTTGGTGGCCTCATGTATTTTCTGGGCGACGTCGACTAAGGCGTCCATGTCAAGGGCGTCTGCGTCTTTTATTGGGCCCCTAACTTCTTGCGAGGTGCTGAAGGAAGATCGCTCTCGTTAAGTCAACCTTCCTCTTCCTCCCATTTTCGCCGCGGCCTAGCAGTGTTACCAACCCCCGTAGTTCGTCCCAGGCTTCCCTGGGTGATACTTCTCCAAGGGGCTGGGATAATAGGTTGAGTGCGCGCTGCGCTCTCTCGGTCACGGGCATAGAGTAAGTTTGGATGAGTTTATCCTTCAAGGCTGCATATGTGACCTTGTCCGGCTGCGCGTCGAGCCAGGGGGGAGATTCTGTTGAACACCTCTTCTGGGAGCGCTGTCACGGTGACATCGGATTTGATAGCATCGTCTGAGATGTGCGCCACGCGAAAGTGCATGTCTGCGCGCAGGAACCATGATCCGATGTTCTGCTGCAAAAATGGAAGTTTTACTGCGTCTGGCTTTGTTGGCGAGAGGAGCGTACAGACGATGCTCACAGGTTCACATTGAAGTTCAGCTTCCGACATCTTTACTACTCACGCACCAAAATGCGGGAAAATGCGCCGTATTGAGTCCGCTAATGGTGCTGATTGTTCGAGTGGTCAAACGAAGTGCCAAAACGTGCCCTTTTTGGGTATGCCGTATTTAGTCCATTAATGGCATGGTTTCCACCAGGGAGGGAGCTATCAGAGGCCTAAACTTTGACTCCGTAATTAGTCCGCTAAAGGCTCTCTGATGGTAAGCTGCGGCCATTTTTAGTCCGTTAATGGCTGGACCAAAACCGCGCTACCTGTCACTCTGGGGTCACCAGTGTGAGGTTTTAGAAATATCAGAAATGAAAGACTGATTCTTTATTATTCTCGACATCTGTTTATAATGTGGAAAGCAGATGGAAAGGTAGCGGGCGACCTGAGGCACGGCCACCTAAAGAGAAGGCCCTCTCACTGAATTATGACGTAGGCAAGATGGGTCTATGGTATGGCCGCTACCTGACTGAGACCTTGACCGTGCTTATCACTACTGTTTGCTTCCCATCATGTAGAGAGAATCTCGGCTTACTCTCACTTTCTTTCTCTTCTACATTTACTTTATTTTAGTTAAAAGCTTGAAGTTATCAAAATCTAAGGTAAACAGAATAGGTAAATAATACAGGTTTCTATATTAAAATATAATTTTATTCAGTACAAAAAGCTAAGAGAAAAAAAATAAACATAATTGTGGCATTTTTACAGAATATAATAACAATAAAATTAAACATGAACAAATAATAACAATATAAGTTAAATATGAAGGTATAAACATCAATTGGGAAATATCATTAGCTAAAGTTTGCAGTTTTCGTTTTTTACCTACACTTTTACCACAAGCCAATGAATCATTTTCTTTTCGACAAAAATTGTTTAAAAGTGAATTTGTAGAAGCCCACACAAGCATTTTTTCGACTTTTTCCATGTTATGACCTGCATCACAGACATCAATTGGAAATCGGCCGTCATTGTCAGTAAGAGTTTTCATAATGAGAGCCATTGCCATATTTCGTTGATTCTTTGCTCTTAAGAAAATTTCCATTTTAGTATTTTACTAAGAATTATGTAACTATGCATGATAATATTTACTGTAATTTCACTTGGGTATAAAAGGGAACCTCTGCTACACCATTAATGTAACTGTGAGTATGGGAAAGTTCTTCATCGTTTGAATGGGTCGTAAGTTCTTTGCAAGATGAACATTTTATCTTCTTGTCAACAGAGTAACAACAATAACCAGCTAAATACACTATGACTGGAATCACTTCTTTACATTTGTCAAAATCTTTCTTGCCAATATTCAAATCAAAATCATCTAGATTAATATGCTCAGTGTTACCCATTTCCTCCCACTTAATCTCCTCAAATTCTGTTAAATTTACATGCTTGCCATTTATAGGTAAAGACTTTTTAAGAATTGACATCATTCTGAGTTTTTTCTCGGATTCAAAAACTTGGCGTACTGATATATTATAATTTCCACCTGAGAGCTGACGGTATTTACTAAACCTTTCTTCTAGATTATCTGTTTGAAATTTACCTGTAAGAATGTAATCCATTTTCAATTCAGAAATACAGTAATCTGTAAGTTCTATAATTGCATGAGTTGTATGTTTCAAAGCTGTAAATGTCTCTCGTGTTAAATTACCTTTAATTCCCTTGTTGTCAGCCCAAACTTCTAACCATAAATAAAAACTATTGAGAAATTCATGTTTTATATCTCCAGCATCATTGGTTAGAGGTGCTGAATATTGGTTGTTAAGCCGTTTCCCTTTAAACTTGGATTTTACATTCATTATGGTCCACCATATGTGAATTATCTTAATGTAATCTGCTACTTCAGATGAAAATGGCAGGGAATTTTTCATTCCAAAATTTAACAGAGCTTCAATTACATACTCATTAAAAAGCTTTAATACCAGATTCACATTTTGTCTTTCGAGACTTGATGGCCACAATGCCTTTTGCGTCAACTTGTATGAATGACTTAAAAGAGACTTTCTTTCCAACGAGTGAAGTTTTGCAAAGTATTTAGAGGAGCATAATTCATTTCAACTTCGTTTTCAAAGTACTTGCCACTATAAGAAAATTTAGGAAATCGCATAGTTTTTTCTTGATCTTTCTGGCCCACCCAGTTATTCCTGATGCATTTTAACAAATGAACTGAATCAAACATAAAAAAGAGGGGTCAGGTTTTTTGGAAAGGATGTTCATATACTATGGATAACTTTGGAGGGTTGGCAAAATATGACATTGCTTTCCCATTGATGGCATTATTGTCTGTTATAACGCAAAGTATAGTCAATCCAATCTTTTCTAATCCCATTATAACCTTCTTAATTATGGAGTGCAACGTCTCTGCTTTCATGCATTTCGTGGAATGATATGAACATCTTTGAACGATGACTTAATACTATTTACCATGAAAACGAATGTGCTGTTTGCTGCTTCACAGCTGTCAAATGCTGACCCTACAATATTACCACCTTTGTAATCAAAATAAGCTTTTAAATGAATTTCATCTATCAATAGATTCACTGTTTTGTCGTCATCTGAAAGGGACTTAAACTTTTGTTTGATATATGCAAGGAAGTTTTCATCATGCTGCTCAAGGAAGGACTAAAATCTTTAGAAATAAAAACTCTCTTGACTGTTGAGAAGCTTGGGAAGATTACATAACCACTATCTCTCAGAAGTCTGTAACCTTGAGGAGCAATTGTACAAAAGAGATGAAAAATTGTGATTTCTGACGAATATTCTAGTTTTTTAGAGTCATCAGACGTAGCTGTTCACATATAAACTTAAGCGCTGAGAAATATTTAAAATCTTCTTCAAGTAGGGCTGTCAACAAAGAAATGACTAGTTGCAAAATAAGAATGGTACTGCTAGATTCTTTCGAAAACTGTTGTACATCCGTATTTCTAAGGTTATTCAGTATCATTTCTAGCTCATTTATGTCACCAACCGTAGAAGGAATTTTATAGTTTCCCAGTTTCTTAATTTCAGCATCGTGAACAAATACACGGATTGAACAATCATCATATATGAACAGACATAGGCATATGACTTAATGGGGGCTCCAAAATCCTATAAATGAGCAAATATTTCTCTTTTCTTATGATAGACCAATAAGAAGTGTCAATGAAGTTCAATTTGCTATCAGTTAAATACTTTAGATTACAAAAAATTTTACTCTCTTCATATACATCGTGAGTTGCAATGCCATCTACCATTGCAGCATGCAAAGCTTTTTCCTCCAGCCTTGCTCTCCTGCATTCTGGAGATTCTCTTACTTTAGAGGCAGATGATAGGTAAGCTGGACAATTGGGCAATAGTGATGGAACAGCATCAGAATGTAGTCGAGGTTTCGCAAGTCTTGCAGTTATGGTTTTGGCAGCCTTTTCATCAAAATGTGAAACCTCCCATTTAATATCTTCGGGACGAAAATACAACTCGCACACCTGCAATCAAATAACCCCATTTCAATACATGTTCCTTACGTTACACGTCTATATCTCATTTGAAAACTAAAAGCTACTTTTTACTCATTCAGTTATAGCCAGGAGACTTGTGTATATGTATATATATACATATATATGTAAATATATATACATATATAGCCTATATACTGCATATATTTACACATACATATACAGTATATGTATATCTATGCATGTAAACAAATGATCACTCTCACTTACCCTGCTGTTACTTGTTGGTGTGTATCCTTCTTCTCTATTCACCGCTAGTAGCCTACCCACTTCCTTCTAAGGGTTTCGTCCTTAGGAAAGGAAAAAACACAAACTTTACTGTGTTTATTGTAATTGCCTCTCCAACGAGGCACACAACACTTGTTTGGCATTTTGTCGTATTAAGCAATGCTGATAATGCCCGATATTAAAGTCCTTTTCAAGGAAAAATTTGCGCAGTGACCTTAACCGAGGTCAGTGGAAAACTGAGGCTTGAGATGGCCGACTGGCCGTGATTAATAGCCCCATCCTGATGACGTAGGTCACCATTTTTGAGTCATCGAACAGGCATTCTCTTTAGGTGGCCGTGCCTGAGGGCCCCCGCTGCGTCCATACAGAAATTGTGTTTGTTAACAGGCATAAGAAGACATATATAATGCATTACAGAACATGTAAAAGGCAGATATATATATCGGTAGAAAGGCTGTACAATGATACATACAATGAGATACATAAAGAATCTGAAATAATAACAAGTAACATATAGCCTATGACATGATTAATGTACATATGAGGAGTGAAACACAAGAATGGAGAGGCGATTTGATGCCCTTAAAATGTATTACAGTTTAACAAGTGTCAAAGTACTTTATGATAAAATTTTTTTGATTGTACCTTTCAATACTAGGATCACAAACACATTAATCACACTGTATCCATTTCCCATGTTGGTAAATGACCAACCAATCATTCAAAAGGGAACAATCAAGCATTTTGCATTAGAAGAATACGCTTTGTTGTTGTCATTCTTTACAGACCAACAATTTCAAGAGTGTAATATGTTAAGAGAACAGGAGTATATATGTAACTTCGATAACTTGTATAAGAGCACTAATGCATATCCATGTATTCAAGAAATTGTGTTAAACCAAAACTAAGGGAAAGATGTATGTACAACAAATTATGAAAAAGATTTCGAGGCCTTTATAGTTGATCAGGAAATTTTTGTATTTTCCATAGATACAGTTGTAGCTAAGTTAAATGTCACAACATTACTACATAGGTAAAGTTTAAAAATGTTAAATCTTTTACAACATCATGTCAGTTAGTAATAGCAAACCAATTGTATTATGAACCTCATCTTTTTACAACATATAACTTAAACAAACATGTGCCATATAAGAATTACTCCCACAAAATTGATGAATTCACACTGTCTCAGTTAGAATTAAAGAAACCTGACAATTTGAACTATGTTGATGAATATTTCTACTATAAAGAAACTGTCTCCCAAGTTTTATCATTATTCAGTCTAATGCTAATAACAGTGCTTATTGTTTTACTCATAATTGTAGTAAGGAATCTTGTGATCAGAAAAATACAAGAGATTTTGGCAGAATTAAGAGGAAACAATAATTGATAGTTGATGTTAACATCATGTATATATTAACATTTGTTTGACATCCAAATGAGGTACTGTAATTGTGTTGAAATGTTTTATATTTTATTGCGTTTGATTGTAATTTAGTGTGATGCTTTAGTACACAAATATCTTTACTCCAGGGTTGGAGAAACAATTTTTGTTATGTCATTCTATTACCAATTTTGATTTTTTTAATGCTGTATCCATTTTATTATAATTGTTTAAACATTGAAGACAAAGTTGTTATGTGACCGAGCGATGTAATGATAACTAGGAATTCTGAATATTCTAAATGTTAATTAACATAGTGAAAGAGAGAAAGAGGGGGAAACCTTCCATTAATAGACATTGATAGTTAGAGAGAGACCAGAAGAAACGAACAGAGAGAGAGAGAGAGAGAGAGAGAGTAACAAAACATCTGTGTTTTGGCTATATCGAGATGACAAGACCAAACTGGAAAGCATGAAGGATTGTAAACTAGCGCCAGAAAAGCAAAACCTGTGTTGTGATTACAAAAGTCAAACTCGGGTACGTGTTATGACTCTGTCATGCTGACAAAGGCATTATGACTGCACTTAATCAAGTTGGAAATCACAAGGAATTCCTAATAAAACGCATGGTGGCCTTAGTGGGATAAACAGTCGCTGGAATTCATAACTTCCGGTGATGTCAAAGCACATCCTTTTGAAGGCAGTGCATTTTCCAAAAATCCACCCAAAATGGGCTGTCTTTGATGAGTCTCAACCAATGAAACATCTACCAAGGCAGGACAGAAGCAAGGTTTCTGCCTTCGATGGGTGGGACAATTGACTTCCAGAAATCCTTATCAAGCCCAGTTCTGAGGGGGAGCAGCAGAGAAAAAGAGCAGAGCAGAGAAAGAGAAGGTAGCAGAGAAGCAGAGAAAAGATAGGGGGTGAGGTTGTAAGCCTCACCAATTGTGGGTTGATATAAGAAGAAAGCCTCACATTGACACTCACTGTACTCTTGCACTGCAATTCATTTTGTAAACCTACTGTAACTTTATTATTGTGTTAATGAAGTAAAGAAAAATACATTGTGTCTTTTTCAAGCCTCCTGGGAAATAAAACACGCTACTACATAACAAAGCCAGAGTGATAAACATCTATAAAGAAAGGTAATCTTCTTAACTTAGCAATGAATAGCAGACATAAACAGAAAGAAAGAATAATAAATAAGGACCATTACATTAAGGCATGGTAATGACTTTGAAATAGAAAATTTGCTAGCACTGAAACAATGCTTGTCGTTTCCTTACCTGGTAAGAGAGGTACTGCAGGTGAATACTGCCTCTGGTTGGTGCTCTTCTTAACCTGTAGTGGCGTGGTAGTTGAGTTGTGGGTTGCCTCTACTTAAGTGGGAGCCTTGCAGTGGAGGATAGGCCTGATTGCTGGCAAAGCATACAAAAATGCTTTTGCCCTGGGCACAGTACCAATATAAAAAACAACCAGACAACGCTGTCACCTACACTGAAAACACCAAAATCCATCCACTGAGACTGGTTGGTACTCCAGGTACATTGTAACCCCTGGCTCCTGAAAACTCGACACCTTACTTCAAGGCGAAGTGATAGTAGGAGAAAAAGAGATTTCTATGCTTCTTCCCCCAATACCATGCCAGCCACTGATAATGGCCCCAAGGTACTGCAATTTTCAAACAATGTTTCAATTTCCTTCAAATAATAAGACATGAAGATTGGTTTGCACTTCGTTAGGTCTACTGCAGAATGGAAATGAGGGACATATTGTGTCTGAAAGCTAATGAGGTAGAGATGTCCTGACTTTATGAGCTTTCACTTTAAAAATAGGCAAAATGTCCTCCTGAATCTGAGAGTGCACCTCAGAAATTAAGTCTTTCACAAAGAAGGACAATGCGTCTTAGTCAGAGGGTGAGACAGGTTCTTGATAGAACACCAGAGGTTACTGGATGGCCCTCTGGTCTTCTTGGTCCTGCTCAAGTAATACCTTAGAGCCCTAGCAGGACAAAGAACTCTCTGTTCTTCCTCAGAGCCAAGGATGTCTGTTAAGTTCTTAATGGAGAAAGAATGGGGCCAGGGCTTGGATGGGTTCTCATTCTTGGCTAAAAATCCAAGGGTAAAGGAGCAAACTGCATCTCCCTGAGAAAAAACCTACCCTTGTATTGATGGCTTGGATCTTGCTAATATGTTAGCAGTAGCCAAGGCCACGTGGAAGAGTGTCTTCCAGGTAAGGTGTCTCTGAGAAGAGGAATGTAGGGGTTCAAAAGAGTGACCTGTCAGCCACTTCAACACTACGTCCAGGTTCCAGGAGGCCAGATCTTCCTTCCTTTGCTTGGACGTATCAAAGGTGTTGATGAGGTCATTAAGATCTGGGTTTGAGGAAAGACCCAGGCTCCTTAATGGTGGAGGATGAGAGATTCCTAGATCTCCTCAGAAAAAGGAGGAAATCTACAGTTCGGGTCACAGATGTCTCAGACACCAGCTTCAGAAAATCACCAACTTAGCCTGGTAGACGCGGCTAGAAAATCGACGCCTGCATCTTGCAATAGCCTCTGCAGCACGTCTTGAAAATCCTTTTGCTCTGACAAGCTTCCAGACAGTTTGAAGCCTGTCAGGGCACGAGTGGACAACCCTTGGTGGTATCTCTTGAAGTGAGGTTGTCCGAGTAGACACAGTCTCGGAAAATCCACCCACAACCATAGCAGGTCCTGGAACCATTCTTTAATGGGCCAGAATGGGCCTTTGAGAGTCATCATAATGTTGCAATGAGCCCAAGACTTCTTCACCACTTCTCTGACCATGTTGAAGGGCGGGAAAACATAGAGGTCCAAGTTGGACCAATCTTGCAGCATGGCGTCTGTTTCCCATGCTAGAGGGTCTGGGGCCTGAGAACAAAAGAGAGGAAGGTGATGGTTCCTTGAGGTGGCAAACAGGTCTAATGTCAGCCTGCCCCATAGTTTCCACAAATTCCAACAGACCAGGGGAAGCAGGTCAACTTAGTGGGAAGGACCTGCATTCAACGGCTCAGTTCATCCGCCAGAATGTTTAAGTTTGCCCTGAATAAATCGAGTGACTAGAATCACTAAATTTTGATCTGCCCACGGTAGAAGGTCTCTTGCTGTCTGGCAGAGAAAATGAGTGAGTGCTGCCTCGCTTTCTTATGTACTGGCCCCTACACTTACTGCAAATTATATGGGTCATATGAAGATTTGATCAAACTGGTTTTGTAACCTTCGCTACAGTAGCAAAAACTAGATGAACCTGAATCAGACATAATAATAACAAAAACTATAAAAACTGATTCTGAAAGCTATCAATGCTTGAAGGTTACTCAAAATAAGTGATAGTACTTCACCGAAATCCAGTTACTGTATTCAACCGAAAACCAATGAACAAAAACTGCTGCAAACCCCCGATGTTTACTCAAGAGCCGGCAGAAACAGAATGCGGTTATCTATTAAGTCATCGTTTCCAGTACTCCTGTTAGTGGACGGGGCTTGTCACCTATACTAAGCAATCAAAGTGCTACAGTAATTATTTGAGTAAAAGGCTGCCACACGAGTTAGACACTATAGCTATGTAATTACTTGGTAATTTACTTATGTGAAATTACATGAATTCAAGCAAAATTGAATCTATTAAAGAAAATCAGATAAATGAAACAGTATAAGAATGGGATAAAAAAAGCATGGAAAAGAGAAATAAAAGAAAGGTCAACAATGAAAATATGTGAACTTTAAGGAAAATATAAGAGTAAAACCTTGGCACAATTAACTCTGATAAAAGTAAGCTATTAGCAGAGCTAAAATGCACATGTTAAAGCCAAATGATAGGAAAAGAATAAAGGGGAAGAAATTAAATGTCTATTGTGAAGGGGTAACTAAATATCTAAAGCATTTCATACTATTATCTAGCACACAACAATACTAGAACCAGATATAGATTCATGCAACAGCCACATCAGGAAGATAAAGAATAACTAATACAGTAGCTAACATTTTACTATTCACTGATCTGTCTAAAAAGGAATTAAAATTAGGAAAGAATTTATCAAAAACTGTGGTACCACAGAGAAAATATGCTTAACAAGCACAGCCGAAGGCGAAATAAGAACAAAGGAGCTGTTTAAAAGACAAATTCCCATTACTACCTTCACCAGTAGTAAAGGCTGTATTAATTATTTACTATATTTTGTCAATGTAAAATATAATTATTAAAGTTTGGCTGGTTATATATTTTACAATTACATTTTTATTTCCAGGAACATGTAAAATTACAGCAGCACACAAAAATGAAGGATTTTGAATTACACAATGCTGTGACTTCGAACTTAGTCAAAAGATTGAGGAAGAGTGGTCATACCTAAGTTAATGACTTAACCCATTCAAGAAGGGGGTCCTTTAACTGAGCAATTTCATTTTTTTTTTTTGTAGGAAATAAACAGAATTGGATCAACCCACTCCAGATCCAAAACACAACAAATAAAAGCATTTTAACTCAAATTTTACAAGCCTAGCAGGATGACATACAAAAATACAGTAAATCGTTGAGATAAATGCATATTTGTTCTCGTTTTTCCTGTGATTGGGAGACTTGATGGCAAATGTGTTAGGTGGTGAGAAATGTGAAGAGGAGATTGTTTTGTTTGGTAGGGGAAGTCCCCTTCCATAAAAACAGCACATAACTGTGTTTCTGGATCTGTTTCTCTTTTCTGTCTTTACTGCTTTTTTCTTGAGACTCACTGAGTTTCTTTCTCACTAAAGAGAAGAATACAGAATTTAGGCCAAAGGCCACATACTGGGACCTATGAGGTCATTCAGCAGCAAAAAGGAGACTGATAGTAAGGTTTTGAAGGTGTAACAGGAGGAAAACCTTGCAGTTGCACTATGAAACAATTGTTGGAGAGGGTGGAAAATCAGATGGAAGAAAGAGAATGTGAACAGAGGTACAGGAAAAGGAATGAAAGAAGAGACCTGTCCAATAATATTTGCGTTTACCTGTGTTTCAAAATATTCTTAAAATGAGACGCAGCATTGTCACTCAGAAAGTTTACAACAGCTTTTTACAGGTTTATCAGGGTGTTATGTTTCAACAAAACTTTGCATCTTATCCCATTTTGCGTACATTTCTTTTATTAATGAACTAGTGACGGTCTTCCTTTCCTTCTCCTCCTCTGAAGATAATTCCTCAACTGCTGTTTGTTGCTGCTCCATCTGAAGGTCTTGCACTTCTACTGTGGTGAGCCCTGCTTTGTGCTCCTCCACTAACTCCACAACATCATTGTCAATGACCTCCACATTCATGGACTTGCTCAGAGATACATTATTCTCCACAAAAGGCAGCCATGTCAGCTACTCAAATTCTATTGGTGAGGAAGCAAATCATCCAAAGTCAGCTCCCTTCATTTTCTGAGAGTGATCAGAAATGTATTCTAGGACACACAGGGGTTGTTATCTATAGGTCAGTCACGACAGGGCAAGGAGCAAAAATAAGAGTAATAAAAAAAGCCCAGGTAATTTTATTAATACTGTATTGCTATTATTATTATTATTATCCAGAACATGAACACTATTCATATGGTACAAACTGAGGCCAATGATTTGAAATTCAAGCTTCCAAGGAATATGGTGTTCATTTGAAGAAGTAACATAAGGTAATAGGAAATACAGAAAGAAGAGATCACTTATTAGAAAAGATAAATTAACAAAGTGATAAATAAATAAATAAAAATGTAAGTAAATTACAGTATCAAAATACAAAGAGAATTATATTAGGGTAGTAATGAATTGCATCCACAGTCCAACAAAACTCAGAAGTTCAACAGCTAGGCACATTTACTGTACTGCATATTGGTGCTACTGTTCAGCCAATCTGGTTGCTTTCAGCAGGTAAAGGGGATCAGGTATCAATTGTCAATGTAAAAGATCTCTGTTAAAATACGACTAATGAAACATGGACAACAAGAGACCATCAGTTGATGATCTAAGTCATAATTGCTAATACTCTAGTAAAGGAAGGACGACCTAAAACAGGTTGAATTGATTTTATCATTGTTGTACATATATGAGACCTTAGGTATAATACCTAACTTCTGTACAGCATTGGAATGGAATATAGAATTTACTCCACAGGCCAAGTGCTGGGACCTGTGAGGTCATTCAGCGCTGAAAGGGAAATTGAGAGTAAAAAGGCTTGAAAGGTGTACCAGGAGGAAAACCTTGCAGTTACACTATGAAATAACTGTTAGGAGAGGGTAGATAGCAAGATGGAAGAGAGAGAGAGAATAAGAATTGAAGTACAGTGGCATTTGCTGACACTTTCATTAGATGTTTCTCGAAAGTAAGATGCTAGTCAAAAGTCCCACCAAGAATAGTTAAATCTTCAGACTCATTCAGCAGAGTCCCATCCACCTGAAGGAGAGGATGGGGTGGAAAATCTGTAAGAGATCTGCTAATCAACAGTATTTTCATTTTACTGGAGTTTACCTTCATACCCACCAACCACATCATTCACTAATACACTACTCTCACGTCATGATTGGGAATAAGGGCAACTTCGTTCCTCAGATGTGGAGACTATTGCAACCACTAGTGATGCATCATCGGCATATTGAACAATCTTGTTTTCCAGGCCAACAACCATATCACTTGTATACTCTAAGAAAAACAGTGGACCAAGGACACTACCATGTGGAACTCCAGACAAAATAGGTCTTGGTTTGCTAAAGATTCCATCAATGGCCACTTGCTTCTGCCTACCTGTAAGGAATTCTTGAAGTAATCCAATAACATATCCGCCCACTTCAAGATTCTGAAGTTTATAAATCAGTGCCTTGTGATTTACTATATCAAAAGCAGCACTAAAATCTTTTTGAATTACTCTACACTCAAAACATCTATCAGGTTCTCTTGCAAATGGCATGTCAAATCTAAAAGAGCATTACAGGTACCTAACTGCTTCCTATATGCATATTGACTATCAGCTAACAATCCTGTAGATTACACTGCAGAGTGACTTAATCTGCAACTTTTGAGAGCACAGGGAGAATAAAATCTGGCCTGCAGTTACTGCAGTCTGCAGATATGACACTCTTTGGAACAGGCACTGTATTGCTCAGCTTGAACTCATCTGCAAAGATACCATGTTGACCTGAAAATCAATAGAATCTACTAATCTTTGGAGACAATACACGAAAACCCTTTTTAAAAAACAAAGGGAAGAAACCATGAGGATCTTCTCCACCCCTACAGCAAAACACAAATTTTGTAAGAATAGGTTCAGGATGACAAGTATCATGGAGAAGGACATCCCCAGCTGATTGCTTAGTCCCAAAAGCTCAATGAAGCAGTTCAGCCTTTTCCTTTGGGCCAGCAACCATCAAAAACAAAGTGCAAGGAGTCTGGAGGGCATTTCTGAGGAACCTAACCTAGTCGTATATGGATGGCTGCCTATCAAGTGCCTATTGCTCACGGTATGATGGGAAAAATACCTATTCAAACACAAATTAATAAATTATATCATATTTGTTTACATCTCTCAAGAGAGTTTTTACTCTTCAGTTCTGTCAAGTGCCATTTGCTTACATGTCAATCAGTAAGACCCAAATGAAGCCAGGATTCAACTGGACTATCAGTCCTTACTGATTCATGCCCTTTTGCTCTTTCTTCCACTCTGATGCTATAAGGTAGATATTTCAAAGAAATTATTGTTGGTTTTCTATTAGGCAGCAGCACTTTAATATTGCCAAAATAGTTAAAAATGACAAATTTATTAATCAGTTTGCAATTTTCATAGCTAATGAACCTCCAGTCTTAACTTATGGATAATTCTTTTAGTGCCAGCTGAAAACCGGTAAAGAGTAGGCCGACAGGCCTAGGTGGCAACCATCAATTTCCTTCACGCATGTAGCTTAAGAAATGATGCCTCAGCTTCTTGCACCCCAGGAAACTTGATTGAGGGGTGGCTAGAGGTGGGCCATATAAGTTAAGACCGCAGGTTTGTTAGCTATGAAAAGTACAAATTGATTAATAAATTTGTCATTTGTTCATATGCAGAACAAACCTGGGTCTTAACTTATGGATAGACTCACTTTTGGGGAAGGAAAGAGTCTGGAACCAACTGGAGGTTCAACATACCTGATAACTCTTCTTGGCTTACAAAAGCCTATGGAAGGGAACCAAAGCCTTTGACATAATAAATAAGTGATTATTTATCAGTCAGACTTCTGGGAATCCGTACAATGTGATGAGACAATGTTGAGGAAGTTAAAGAAATATATCTGTAGATAACAAACCTTTGTGACCACCAATAGTTTGCTATCAATCTTCTTTCCCCTTGCTAGAGAAAGGAGGGACTTGCTTTTGCCAAAGTTTTATATTCGTGTAGGAATAAGCAAAACTTAACAAAAAGGAGATCATATTCTTGGACACTTCTTTCTTGTTCTGGCCAGTGCTAAGGAAAAGTCTTTGGCAGCCCAGTTGGAGATGGCGAGTCCTTTTCAGGTAGCAGCGTAGTGCTCTGACAGGGCAAAGGAGCAATCCCTCTGGATTGCTATCAACAAAGTCATTATGAGACGGAATTGAGAAGGAATCAAATCTGTCATCATGACAAGAGGGGTTTTGGGTCTTAGCCATGAATTCTGGGACAAATTCGAAGGCTACAGATGTCCAACCCCTTGTATACTTGTCATCATAGGATAGGCCATGGAGTTCACCAACTCGCTTCGAGGAGGTCAGAGCCAGCAGGAAAACCGTCTTGAGAGTCAGCTTCCTATCTGACGCACGACACAGAAGCTCAAACGGGGCACAAGTGAGGCTGCCCAATACCAAAGTCAGGTACCAACTGCGTGGTCTAAGCTCTTTTGGAGGACAAGACTGCTCAAAGTTCTCGAGAAGCATTGAGATCTCCCATGAAGAAGAAAGATCAACATCCTTCATTCGTAAAACTGCACTCAAGGCAGCTCTGTAGCCCTTGATGTAAGACATGGAAAGTTGTTTCTCTCTGCGGAGAAAAACGAGGAAATATACTACTTGATGAACAGCAGCTCTGATCAGAGAGAGACCCCATTGATGACACCAACCACAGTAAACGGCCCACTTGCCTTGGTACACAGCTAAGGAAGATCTTCTGAGATAACCAGACATCTCTGAGGGTGCTCTGCAAGAAAAGAACCAGCTGGAAACTGGTAAAAAAAAAAATAGAAATTGTAAAAGAAAGTATCAGTGGCAACAGGGTTTGGCTACTCAGGTGAGATAGGAAAGAACAATCAACCTACCTTCATCCAAAAATGCCATGACGTATCAGTTTCTTCCAGCCCTGGGAATCCATTGAGGGGTGGCAAGAGGTGGGCAATATATGTTAAGACCGTAAGTTTGTTAGCTTTGAAAAGTAAAAATTAATTAAAAATTTGTCAGTTGTTCATACGCAGAACAAACCTAGGCCTTAACGTTAGGACAGACTCACTTTTGGTGGGAGGAAAGGAACTCTCAGACTGACTGGAGGTTCAGTACACTTGGTCTTGTTTCTTGGTTAAATAAAAGCGGAGAAAAGAGACAAAAGCCTCTGACTAGTCTAATAAAGAATATCAAATGGTCATTTTACCGGGCTAATATACATTTGTATAGGAATACAGTAATGTATAAAAGGAAGTGAAAGAGCTATGTCTGTTAAGACAACAAACCTAAGTTAGCCACCAATTCGTTTGTTATGATTCCTCTCTCCCCTTGTTAGAAAGAGGAGGGACTAGCTTCTGCAAGGAAAGATTAGTGTATTAAAAAATTTTTCTCAAATAGAAAGGCGCTCACTCACCTGTATCTAACCAGTTCTAGCTCTTGATGAATCATTCTTCCTACTGCCTGCCGGCAGAGAAGAAGGGGAAAATAGAAAGGAAAAAGACCAGTTGTCTCATTCACTTTCACTTCATACCATCATCTTAGGTAAGATACAAACTGTCCCGCTAGGGGCACTGGATGACCTACATAACTTGACGAGCAGCCACCACTGGACCCAAAGGAAACAGTGTCCAAGGACCTGTGGGCAACGTCCCTTAGATAGAAGGATGTGAAGGAAGTTTGACGAAGCCACCTATCAGCCTTCCAAATCCTATGGACCAATAAGTTCTTCTAAAGGCTGACAAAGGACCTAAACCCTGAATATCATGCGCTCTTGCATACACTGTGTTAAGAGGCTACAGAAGAGTTATAAGCATGACTGATAACCTCACGTAGCCAGAAAGAGAAGGTATTCTTGGACACTTCTTTCTTGTTCCGGCCTGTGCTTACAAAAAGTCTTTGACACCCCAGCCTAAAGTGGTGAGTCCTTTTAAGATAATCATGCAGCGCCCTATCAGGACATAAGAGTAATTCGTCTGGGTCGTTGTCAACAAAATCTCCTAAGGATGGAATGGAAAAGGATTCAAATCTGTCATCATGAACTGGGGGATTTTGAGTTTTAGCTACAAATTCCAGGATAAATTTGAAGACTATAGCCCCAAACCCACGAGTGTTAACATTGGAAGAGAGACCATGGAATTTGCCTACTCTCTCCCATGAAGCTAGAGCCAGCAAGAAGACCGTTTTAAGGGTAAAGTCTCTGTCAGATGATTGTTGCAATGGTTCATATGGGGCTTGAGTGAGACTGCTTAGTACCAGAGTCAGGCCCCAATTAGGAGGTTTTAGTTCTGCAGGAAAAGACTATTCAAAGCTTTTTAGAAGCATTGATATTTCCCAAGAGGAAGACAGGTCTACATCTATTAGGTGTAGAACCAAACACAAAGCAGCCCTATAGCCCTTGATGGCAGACATAGAAAGACATTTCTCTTTTCAGAGAAAGGCCAAGAAATCCGCTATTGCTGAACAGAGGTTCCAACTGGAGAGAGACTCCTTCAACGACACCAATCACAGTAGGTGGCCCATTTACCCTGGTAAACAGTCTGAGTTAGCTAGACATCTCCGTTGCTGCTCTGCAAGAAAAGCCTCTCACTTGCAGGAGACACTGGATAGTCTCCAGCCGTGAAGAGATAGGGACCTTACCGACTGGTGATACCTCTCTATGTGAGGTTGGCAAAGGAGGTTGTGCGAAGGAGGGATCTCTCTGGGAACTGCTAACAGAAGGGTTACCAGATTGGAGAACCATTCTGCATGAGAGCACCATGGAGCTACAAGGGTCATTCCGAGATTCTGGGAAGACATTACTCTGTTCAGAACTTGACAGATCAGACAAAAGGGAGGGGAAGCATAAACTTCCAGATTGTCCCAGGGATGTTGAAAGGCATCCTCTGCCATAGCAAAAGAGTCTGGGACAACCAAACACACCTCCAGCTTTTTGTTAAACCTTGTTGCAAAAAGATCTATCATTGGTCTTCCCCAGAGATTGAAGAGCTTGTCTGCTATCTCCTGATGTAAGGATTACTCTGTCCCCAGGACCTGACCCTGACTACTCAGTTAGTCAACCACCACATTCCTCTTGCCTGGAATATACCTGGCTGGGAGGTCTACTGATTGGTCTATTGTCCACTAGTGGAGAAGTACTGTCATCGAGTGAGGTTTTTTTTAAGCACCATTTCATATGATGGAATCCTTAACATTGCACATCAATAACATTTTTCTTATTGAAATTAACAATATCCTCTTTTTAACAAATTGTTTGAACAAAAATAGCATTAAACTACTGGAACTGACATAACAGCCCATCTGACTATAGTTATACATGGTCATTAACAAAGTGCAAGACTTATAGTGGATTATTAAACCTTTGACCGTCTGTACAAGGAGATTAGGTTCCTCAGTTCATACATCAAAAGCTACCTAATACATACAACTGATGAAATTTTAGCAACTTGTTGAAAGAATTTTGTACTACTTTATTTTGTTAAAGACTGGGATACAGAAAAGTTAGAAATAGCAATTTTAATCATTAGAGAACATAAGATTATGCCAAAATACTTACAAACAGCATCAGCAGAGCCCTTTTACACAAGTATGTTTCTTTCTGCCAATTATTTTCTACAGTAGCCATTTAATATTTGTTTTCCTTTCCTATCATTCAACTATTCATTTTCTAGTCTCTTTGTTTACTTATGCTAGTGGCAGATTTTTACTGATTTTAGTTTATACTGTGTTATAGGGTACTGTATATAACACTGAAATGCCTAGTTCACATTTCTTGTAATTAGCCCATAATTTTTTTAACTTAAAATAATTCCATTTTATAATAGGTTTACAAAACACTGACATTTCTTATGACCTTTTATTAGAACATTAAAATAGCATTCTATCTATCCATTACACATATATAAATGCCTCTTAGTATACAGTACAAAGACTATACTAAGTATATACAACCTGGAAAAAAATACATTAGGTGAATGAACTGACAAAAAAAATACTTACCTCATTACAGATGGCATCCTTCACACTATAGAATAATGGCAGCTGTTTACCAGAAAAGTAAAATTTATATTAAAACTCCCTGTGATATTGCAAAATTGCACAAAATTCCAATTGCAATTTAAAAAGAGAGATATCTTCCATAAAATCACTATCAACGTGCTCCTAATGAAAAATCACCAGTCATACCCCAATATTCACCAGAATATGTCTTCAGTACATAAATATTAACTATATTCTATTCTTCAAAACACACATGAAAAATACTTCATGCTTGTCAAAAGAATTTTCAGAATCATAAAAAAAAAGAGATATCTGCACAAGAATCTCCACATAACAACAAAGCATATTTCATCAAAACATGTCATACTTCTTGTCCAATTGTCACCAAAGTGTCAATCATGCACAGAGGATACATAATGCAGCTATTCAAGAACAGAATAGCCTTTAGCTTTACCTCAATTTAAGATAAAATTCTCTTCTGAAATTACTCAAGTTCTGATATACAAAATTGTTTGTGAAAAACAGGTAAATACTGTTGAAAACGTATTCCACAATAACTGAAAACACTGGTCAAAGAAAATGTACCAAAAATAACTTGTACTTTAATATACTAATAAACTAGCATCAATTTTAATCTTTCTTGTGTTCTCACATCTTTTACCCAATAAAATGACCTTTTACTTATTACTCTTACTTACTTTATTTAGGCCTCTCCTTAACTTAACATACATAAGAATATCACGCACAAAAAAGAAAGTAATATTTGAAAGGTAAAATTACTTCATCAACTAATTTTATAAAGTGCTGGAAAAAATATGCCATATCTCTGTGGTATGTTATAACCAAAACTGTATTAACTTTCTTAATTCTTTCTACCCTTTAAAATTTTACAAGAAATGGACAAAACTGTTAGTGATCCCAAAAACTGGACATGCCAAATGGGCAAACAGTTTTAAACAACAAGCATATCCATAAAAATATACTTCCCTGATCTCCTACACAGAAGGGAAATTTAGTATTTAACTCAGAAACAAATTACTGTGTTGTAAACATCAACACTTGTTTTATAATCAAACCCTTACCTATACAAGTTCAAAAATGAGAGCGAATATAAGATTCTTAAATAAAAATTAATCCATTTTGAAAAAAAATATGAAAAGAAGAAAAACTACATTGTCAAAATTTGTAAAAACCATTGAATGTATGAAATTTGTTACCAGACATATATTCAGCTAGTTTCAGTAAAATTGCTCAAGATGAATGAACAAAATTAACACCAACTACACTGTGCTTGGCACAAGTTTAAAAGAAGGTTTACAATTAACCATGCCCAGTGGACAAAAATAATTCAAATACCGTAGGTTGAAACAACAGATGAATAAAATTTTATTGTAAATATAGACACCTTCTTGCAGAAAATAAAAAACAATTGTGATTTACCCAGCATCCTCTACATTTATCATTTAAACTGTAATTTTACAACTAAAATAACAAAAGTCAATGAAGTTACAAAGCGAGTAAAAAACCTAATTTAACCTGACAAGAAGAGATTCAACCAAAATATTAAAAAGTTTGAAAAGCAATCTTATATATGACGAAAGAGATTTAACGGAATCTATTGAGGAATTCATCAATGTGTCGTTCACTTGGAGTCCTTCCAGGTATGATAGTTCCTCCTTGCTGTCCAGGATATGATTGCTGGTTATTTCTCTGGTGCATCATGTGCTGCCCTGGCTGACCCCAATTACTGTCAGTGATTCCCCTCAGGGACTGACTGTGCAATTGTGAAGGTTCACCTCTAATTCTCATGCTATTTATATCTATTTCAGGTTCATTTTTCCCTAAATTTCTACTCAACACATTCCTCAAGTCTCCTTTCATTTCAATATTAAACTCGGTACCTTCCCTGCTCAAAGGGCCACTACCTTGGTATGGTTCATTTCTCGCAAACTGACTGGTATTTTTATAGATGTATCCTCTATCTACAGGAAAATCTCTTTGGCCATTATCCTGATCATCATCAAAAGGCTGTGTCATCTTATAATTATCTTTACTGAAATTCCTACTATCCATATCGAAGTCTTGGTCTTCATCATATCTCCTCCTATGGCCAAATGGTATGTCACCAATGCTAAGTCTATTTTCATCTATCTGACTTCTTTCAAAGTTTTGGTTAGAAAATTGCCTTTCACCTCTACTGAATCTTTCATCCATCTGAATATATTCATTATTCTGGTTTGAAAATTGTTGGCTCCCCATTGTTAATCTTCCAGCCATCTGATTAACCTCACATTCATTACTTTGATTTGAACACTGCTGTTCACTTCTCCCAAATCTTTTACCCATCCGATTAAATTCATCATTCTGAGTGTAAAACTGTTGTTCACCTCTGCCAAAACTTTCATCCATCTGGTTATGTTCACTGTTCTCATTGGAAAACTGCATTTCAGTTCTACCAAATCTCTCATCTATATGACTTTGTTCATTACTTTGATTTGAAAAATGGTGGCCACTTCTACTATACCTACTTTGTTCAGTTTCATTTTGTTCATCCTTTTGTTCTGATGTTTGGAGCCTTGTGTCTTGCAATAGAAAATCTAACCTTTGGTTCATAAAATCAATAGTACTTTTATCCTTCTCCTTAAGATCCCATGGCTGAAAATTACTTGCAAGATCTCTCTGCAATTCATTACTTTTATCATTTGAATTTTGATTATCCAGACTGTCTTGTCCTTGTGCAACATAATTCTGGCAAAGGAATGCAGAAGAGTCTCTGCCTGATGGGTCAATTGCACAATAACCTTGGGACCCACTAGGGAATGACGGCTCATTACCTCGTGTGAATGAGGGATTACTTTGAACTGAACTTATGCTTTGGAAAGATGACTCATCATTTTCATTTACAGAATTTTTAGGCTGGAATGAAGGAATGCTTTCCACTCCTGATAAAGGTAACTGGACTTGGTTAATGTTACCTTTTACAGATTTACTTGGAATACAAGACAATGATGGACTGTTATTGCTTGAACTTGACATGTGAGCTCTATCCCTTGAAGATGAATCAGCAAGGAATGAATCATCACTCTTATCTCTTGATGAAGTGTTTGACAGGTAGGAAACCTTTTTATCTGTAAGTGATGAACAGAATGATAGACTATTATCATTTTGAAAAGCCTCTGGAGTAAGAAGTATCTCAGAAGTGTTTCTTCCAGATGGCATGGTGGTATCACTCAGGCTTATCTGAAAGTGAATCCGTGATACCTCTGTGTATATATCGTTAATATCTTGTGGTGTTGGAGTAATAATGCCTTCATATGCAAAAGCATTTTTGATGAATTCTATGATGGCCTCAGTGCCCTTTTCATGTGTAGCACGTGCAATCTTATTAACATCTAAGCCTCGCACAAGTTTTGGTGCCACTTCCGTACTCATTTTAATATTCTTGTTCAGGCCTGAACTAGATGCTGGAGAATCCTCCTCAAGATTTTTGCTACTAGATATTGCATTATCTGTAGCAGCAATTGCCATTTCTTGCAATTTCAGAGCAGCAAATTCTTTTAATTTCTTTGTTTCTTCAGAAGCTTTAATCAGCTTATTTCTATGAGATCCTCTAGGTGCTGTTTTTGCAATGGACTCAAGCCTTTTGTATGCCATTTCTATTAACAAAGCATTGTCATTTTCTGTCAGAATGCTGACTGCTTCCTTAGAGTTAACTCCTGATCTACTTATTCTGTCAATTACTACCTGTAATGCTGGCTTCAATACTCCTAAATGAGTAGAGACTTCTCCAATGACATTCAAAGCATGACTCACTGAGAAAATTTCCCCTTTGCTATCATGTGATGAGCCTTTTTTGGATATCTCTCTTTCTTTAGATGATGATTTCCCTGACCTCCTTGAACAATCTTTCCTTGAAGGAGAAGATTTGTCACTATTCTGTCTTGACCTCCTTGAATAATCTTTCCTGGAAGGAGAAGATTTGTCACTATTCTGTCTTGTGGAAGGAGATTTTCTTTCAACACTACTAGATCTGCCTCTAGACTTTAATCTAGAACCATGAACATCATCTCTTCTTGAGGATTTTCTATTACTGTCATTTTCATCTCTGGTGTCACTTGTCTTTCGTGCATTGGAAGATTTTGAATCTCTAATCTCAGGTTCCATTTTAAACTGATTTTTCAGTATATTAACTTTTTCTCTCCATGCAATTTCTTGCATACCAGTGACAATAACCTTCCAAAATTCTTGCCATCTTTGTTCCTTATGGTTAGCATCAATTTTCCCAGGATACTGTTTTTCATATCTCTCACTAAATATTTTGTGTTTGTTTTCAAATTCTGAATGGACTTCAGGGACATCAAAGAACAATTTGGTTTCTTTTGCATGTTCCTCTTTCAGATCAAGTTCAGCTTCTATGTAACTTTTCTTATCATCATACCTGTAAACAGAAAATTTTTTTTATTTCATAACGCAATAATGCAAAAAAGACAAAAGTACAAAATTTATTCACATTATAAGACAGTTTAGATTAACAAATTTTTTTATAAATAATCAGAAAAAACTTTTGATGGCATATGTCAAAAACATTTAAAATCAATTCCTATAACAAATCTGACCTTCCCTAAACTACTAGGTGAATAGTTTTTAATGAAATCTTAGTCAGTTGGCTGACCTTGTAATATTATCCATCAAATTATTATCTATATACTTTTCTAACCTAATCTCATTTGACACAAATGAAATTTGATGGCATTCAAATTCAAATGGTTAGTGACGCTTACTAAAATGATCATAAGTACTTGGAAAATATATTTTAATATGCTGTATAATTAAGAATACTGAAAGAGAACTCATGCCCATTTTTAAAAAACTAAACGTTAAATCTCCTAACTGTATTGCAAACAAAGACCCAAAGACATATTAATTAAATTAACCCTTAAACGCCAACTGGACATATCGTACGTCGACTAAAATTGTCTGCCGGGTGACGAGTGGATGTACTGTACGTCGACTACAAAAAATTTCAACCTTCGGTCAACTTTGACTCGACTGAAATGGTTGAAAAATGCAATTATAAGCTAAAACTCTTACATTCTAGTAATATTCAATCATTTACCTTCATTTTGCAACAAATTGGAAGTCTCTAGCACAATAATTTGATTTATGGTGAATTTTTGAAAAAAACTTTTTCCTTACGTCCTCGTGGTAACTCGGCTGAAAATCTCAGAAATTCTTTCGTCATTTTGTCGTAAATTTTGCACCGTTTTATACTAGCCGTTACATAAAGTTTATATATGAAAATGTGTGCAATTTCATGTAAAATATAACAAAAAACAACCCATGGTTGTAGCTTTTATCAGTTTGGAAATATTTTCATATAAATCACGATGTGCCAAAATTTCAACCTTCGGTCAACTTTGACTCGACGAAATGGTTTGAAAAATGCAATTGTAAGCTAAAACTCTTACATTCTAGTAATATTCAATCATTTACCTTCATTTTGCAACAAATTGGAAGTCTCTAGCACAATATTTCGATTTATGGTGAATTAAAAAAAAAAAAATTCCTTACATCCGCGCGCGGTAACTCGGCCGTACATCTCTGAAATTCTTTTGTCACTTTGTCGTAATGTTTGCACCGTTTTATATTAGTCGTTACATAAAGTTTTATTTATGAAAATGGGTGCAATTTCATGCAGAATACAACAAAAAATAACTCGTGGTTGTAGCTTTTATCAGTTTTGAAATATTTTCATATAAATCACGATAAGTGCCAAAATTTCAACCTTTGGTCAACTTTGACTCGACCGAAATGGTCGAAAAACATAATTGTAAGCTAAAACTCTTACATTCTAGTAATATTTAATCATTTACCTTCATTTTGCAACAAATTGGAAGTCTCTAGCACAATATTTTGATTTATGGTGAATTTTCGAAAAAACTTTTTCCTTACGTCCGCGCGGTAACTCGGCCGAACATCTTGGAAATTCTTTAGTCACTTTGTCGTAATTTTTGCACCGTTTTCTATTAGCCATTACATAAAGTTTTATATATGAAAATGTGCACAGTTTCATGTAGAATACTACAAAAAATAACTCATGGTTGTAGTTTTTATCAGTTTTGAAACATTTTCATATAAATCACAATAAATAGAAAAAATTCGACCTTCGGTCAACTTTAACACGACCGAAATAGTCGAAAACTGCAATTGTAAGCTAAAACACTTGCAGTCTAGTAATATTCAGTCAATTACCTTCATTTTGCAACAAACGGGAAGTCACTAGCACAATATTTCGATTTATGGTGAATTTTTGAAAAAAACTTTTTTTTACGTCCGCTCGTTATGAATTCATGCATCATTGTGTGATAATATTTTCTCTGTGTTGCTTTGATCGTTTTACAATTTGTTATATACCAAAATCATTGCAATTTAGTGTACAATAAAAAGAAAAAATAACTCATTAGCTTTAACCGTTTTGCTCACAGCGCGATTTGTATACAATTATATATGAAAGTTTTTTTTTGTGCTGTCATATATTTCAATATTTATATATGATAATGATATTTTTTTTTCATTTCTGATGGTTCCATACTAAACTTCAGGCAATGCCAAAAAAAGGAGCCAAAAATGAACTCTTAATCTTAAAAACTAAGCGTGCTGTGATTTTTAAAAAAAAACTTTTTTTTCTGCTTCGGCGCTAACTCCTGAACGCCGCTGGCACACGGCAGACACTTTTGTAAATAGAGGCTCGGCGTTTAAGGGTTAACTACAAACTTCTTTAAAACTTGAACTTTCACAGATCACTCACTGGCAAGATATAAAACTGAAAATGACAAGCATCCACAACAATATGTCTTTAAAAGCATACAATTTGTCATATTTATTAACTTTTGTATACTGTATATAAAAGACATGGAGTCTCACAACTTACATATACATTTACATAAATCACATCTAACTCAAAATAAAATTTCTAATATAAATCAACAATTAACTATGAAAATATAACAGCAGCTTCTACACACTTATTACTGTCAGGAGAGTTATCATAAAATCCCAGGCCCACTCATTGCCCTGGACTCCAGGATGTTAATAAGAGTCTTTTGAAGGCAATAAACACTGCTTACTTTACTGCATTCCAGGCACAAACAATTATATGCTAAATAGTTGAAAAGCAGAAATATGGCACATAGTGGTAATTTTGAATTCATAAATACAGTATGATGAGAATTAAGTAAATATTAAATTTCTTATGGTGTATATACTTTGTCAAAATAAATGGGTAAAACAGTAAAATACTGACAATTTATATCAGATTATATGCCTTGGATAGAATATAAAATGTGAACTATGAATCCCATGTACTTTTATTATTACTATTATTATTATTACCATATTATAAATAGGCAGTAAACCCTCTTTTATACACATGGTGTTGAGGGTGATAGCTGCATCAGTGGCATTCAGTTTGTATAGCGTTTTCTCTGTTTTTCTAACAACTGATTTTTCCAGGTTACTGCATTCTGTCAGTAACACGCCAATAGTGGTCATACTTGGAGAGGAAAGCAGGTTGCAAAATTAGGTAGTCTATTTCTGATGTACACAGTAAAACAATAACAGCATACTGAAATAGGGAGTTCATCGTCTGTAGGGTTGTCCTTCAGGAAAAATTTTCTTTTGAGTTGTCCTTCAGGAGAGTATTCTTCAGGCTCCACTGAGCATGGTCACAGCAAAAGACAGGAGTAGACTTGCTTTCGATGTGAGTCTTGTTCTTTATGTATGAGAAGGTCAGCAGGGGGTCAAATTCAGCTGCCTGCTGATTGGATGAGGAGAAACATTCGTGCTGCTTATTGGCTGGCGAGATTTTCTCACAAGCCAAAAATTTTACAGCTGTTGGTTTCTCTGCTACAGCCTTGCTGAGCAGTGGGGCTGATGTGTGACGTCGTTCTCTGGTATTTCCTGGTGAATATTCTCCAACATCATTGAGTTTCACGTTTGGGATTGTCGTTTCTTGAGGTGTCTGTTGTCGGTTTGTCAGCTACAGAAGCAATAGGTCGCTTAATGCTGGTAGGCAGGAGGAACACCTCTTGGGTGGTATTTTTTTAATAAGGGCTTCTCCTGCTGTATTAAGAGTGCCTCCAGCATTAGGCAACCTATTGCTTCTGTAGCTGACAGACCGACGTCAGACACCACAAGAAACGACTATCCCGAACTTGAAACTCACAATGATGTCGGAGATTCTAAGAGCCAACCAGCGCCAAATCAGAATATTCGCCAGGAAATACCAGAAAATGATGTCACACACCAGCCCCCGCTCAGCAAGGCTGTAGCAGAGAAACCAACATTGGTAAAATTTTTAGCTTATGAGAAAATCTCACCAGCCAATAAGCAGCGCGAATGTTTATCATCATCCAATCAGCGGGCAGCTGAATTTGACCCCTGCTGACCTTCTCGCATACTGTATAAAGAACAATACTCACATCAAAAGTTAGTCTACTCCTGTCTTTTGACGTGACCATGCTCAGT
This sequence comes from Macrobrachium rosenbergii, assembly GCF_040412425.1. NCBI lineage: Eukaryota > Metazoa > Arthropoda > Malacostraca > Decapoda > Palaemonidae > Macrobrachium > Macrobrachium rosenbergii. The sequence goes on along the minus strand of NC_089753.1, from coordinate 4,390,877 downwards.
GGAGCCTGAGCTAAACATGGCCTCGATCAACACTGAAGAGGACTTTCTCCAGATGGACAACTCCAAAGAGAGTTTTTCCTGAAGGACAACCCTATGGATGATGAACTCCCTATTTCAATACATGTATCCTGTTACTGTTTTACTGTGTACATCAGAAATAAACTACCTAATTTTGCAACCTGCTTTCCTCTCCAAGTATGACCAATATCGGTGTGTTACTGGCAGAATGCAGTAACCTAGAAAAATCAATTATTATAAAAACAGAGAGAACTCTATATTATTATTATTATTACTATTGTTATTATTATTATTATTATTATTCTATTGAATATTATTGCTGCTTCAGCTGCATTTATTTTGTAGAAGACTTTTCTATTTTCCTTATTGCGGACTTCTCTTCATTGGAGGTGCGAGCTAACAGCTCGCCTATATTTGTCATTTCACGGGGAAAAGTAAAAAATCTGGATTCTGCTTTTTTATATATTCTACACAGTTAGAATATTATGACATATAGTTGCTAAACACTTGTTGCCACGACATTTCGACAGACTCTTCAGTCATTCTCCAGCGGGAGCTAGTAGAGGACTGACAGATTGCATAGGTCCTTCTGAATTTATACACGGGCTTCAGCGGGGGGTCATGGACAGTGAATTTTGATTGGTTGCAGTCGGCGAACTTCAAGCCAAATTTCTGTGGCAAAGCTCGATCCTGACAGATCTTCGCAACCTGGGAATATCACTTATTCCAGCGTTCCCATTGGCCTGCTGTTACATGATGTCATGCAGACTGACATCATCGGTAGTTTGGCTGCTATTGGGCGGAGGATGAATGATGTCATTATTTACTCTTTCTGTTGTAGTCGTGGGGTTGTCTCGAAGGGCACCTCGCTCATCAGGGGCGTCTCCATTCTCAGGGTTGTCATTTGCAGCTATTCGTTGGATTTGGTGGGTGTTCTGCATTACTCTTCTCGAATTCGTGGGTAGGAGCGATGCCTCCTGCGTCATATTCACTGTTGGTTTTCTCTCGGCAATGAGGAGCGCCTCCAGCAGCCGCAGACGTCGAGGGTCGGCAGCTCTCCCGATTATACTCATATTTTGTATAATACTGTTGCGGGAGATGGAAATATGTGGGTAGCACGGGCATTGTTCATGATGACACCCTCCTGGGCATGGCAGGAGATCCTTTTTGACAGACATCGTGGTCATTCCAATATAAGCGCCAGGGCATCCTCGGACAGGACATACAAATTGGTAGACCACGTTCTTCTAATTGAGGGGTTCTCTTGCCAGCGGAGAGGGGTTATTCTTCATCACGAAATCAAGGATGTGGCGGTTCTTATGATAAATTACAAGATTTATTTATTTCTTTTTTTATTTTGTATGTCCTGTCCATGGATGCCCCGGTGCTTATATTGGAATGACCACGATGCGTCTGCCAAAAAGGATCTCCTGCCATGCCCAGAAGGGTGCCATCATGAACCATGCCCGTGCTACCCAAAATATTTCCACGACAGTATTATACAAAATATAAGTATAATCGGGAGAGCCGCCGACCCTCGATGTCTGCACCTGCTGGAGGCGCTCCTCATTGCCGAGAGAAAACCAACAATGAATACGACACAGGAGGCAACGCTCCTACCCAGGAATTTGAGAAGAGTAATGCAGAACATCCACCAAATCCAACGAATAACTGAAAATGACAACCCTGAGAATGGAGACGCCCCTGATGAGCGAGACGCCCTTCGAGACAACCCCCCGACTACGACAGAAAGAGTAAATAATGACATCATTCACCCTCCGCCCAATAGCAGCCAAACTACTGATGATGTCAGTTGGCATGACATCACGCAACGGCAGGCCAATGGGAATGCTGGAATGAGTGATATTCCCAGATTGTGAAGATCTGTCAGGATCGAGCTTCGCCGCAGAAATTTGGCTTGAAGTTCGCCAACTGCACCAATCAAAATTCACCATCCATGACCCCCCGCTGAAGTCCGTGTATAAATTCAGAAGGACCTATGCAATCTGCCAGTCCTCTACTAGCTCCCACTGGAGAATGACAGAAGAGTCTGTCGAAACGTCACGGCAACAAGTGTTTAGCAACTATGTGTCATAATATTCTAACTGTATAGAATATATAAAAAAGCAGAATCCAGACTTTTTACTTTTCCCCATGAAATGACAAATATAGGCGAGCTGTTAGCACGCACCTCCAGTGAAGAGAAGTCCGCAATAAGGAAAATAGAAAAAGTCTTCTGAAAAATAAATGCAGCTGAAGCAGCAATAATATTCAATAGAACCTGTTTAAAAGAGGGTCTGCTGCCAAATTATATTATTATTATTACTATTATTGATTATTATTATTATCATTATTATATTATTCAATAGATGAAACATATTCATATGGAACAAGCCCACAGGGGCCACTGCCTTGAATATAGTTTCCAAAGAATATGGTGTGAACACCATATTCTTTGGAAGAAGAATTCTTTAACAAGAAGTAAGAGGAAGTAACTGGAAATTAAGAAAGAAGAGATACCACTTATTGAAAAAGGAAAAATAAATTAATAAATATATCACTTGATAAAATGTACTGAAATGCAAGGAGAATAGTATTAAGGTAATAATGCATTGCATTTTTGCTTGAACTTCTGAAGTTCGAATTGCACAATATCCTCTGGGATGCTGTTCTACAGTCCAATGGTGTGAGGAATAAAGGACCTCTAAAGCTGAGAAGTTCAACAGCAAGGCACATTTACTGCATATTAGTGCTGCTGCACAACGAATCTGGTTGCTCTTGGCAGATAAAATCGATCAGGGATCAATCGTGAATGTGAAAGATCTCTGTTGAAATAGAACTTATAAAAAGCAACAAACAAGAGATCATCTGTCGATGGTCCATGCCATAACTGCTACTAGGTAGTATTAGGAAACAGAAACCTACCACAATGAACAACTCTATCTGAAAGAGATAAATCTCTAACAGAAGCAGGCATCCATACCGGAGAACAGTATTCCAGTAAAGGAAGTACAAATGACCTAAAACAAGTTGTACTGATTTCATCACTGTTATAAATATATGAGGCCTTACAAAAAATAGCTAACTAAACATGCAGCATTTGCTGAAACTTTCATTAGATGTTTCTCAAAAGTTACACCTAGAATAGTTAAAGGTTCAGACTCATTCAGCAAAGTTCCATCCACCTGAAGGGGAGGATGGGGGGGGGGAAATCTGTGTGAGATCTGCTAATCAATAGTGTTTTCATTTTACTGGAGTGCCTACCTGTAAGAAAATCTTGAAGTAATCTTAAAACATCCACTCACTCTAAAGTTCTGAAGTTTATATGTAAGTGCCTTGTGATTTATTAAATCAAAAGCAGCACTAAAATCTATTTGAATTACTGTACTCTGCACTCAAAACCCTTATCAAGGTTCCCCTGCAAATGGCACGTCAAGTCTAAAAGAACATCATAGGTACTTAAGTGTTTCCTGTATGCATATTGACTATCAGCTCTCTCTCTCTCACATTAAAAATCTATTGAACATTTCAGTCAAATCTGTGGGTGTACAGGGCCTTTTAAAGACATATTACAGCAATATTGTTATTTATTTCATATGCCATACAAATATTTATGAAATCTTTGCACCATCTGAAACACATTGTAAACTACTAGAGTTTAGGCTATTGTAAATCATTGTTTGAAACTTTCGGCAAATATGTAATGCACTATACTTACTAATATACACAATTATATTTATTATATTCATTTAAAGGATATCAAACTTTATCATGTACTGTATATACAGCTCATACTTTGGATACGAGCAACGTATAAAAACAAAGTGACACGCACAGTTCCCTATGCAGTAAACCCCCTGTATCCACAGAGGATGTGTACTGCACCCCCCCAGGAATAACTAAAATCTGCAAATACTTAAAACCCCTCTAAAAACACTTAGAACTACCTATTTTGATAGTTTAAACACAAGAAAAACCCTCTAAAAATGCGTATACCTGAGTATTTTAATAGTTTTACCACAAAAAGTGCATTTTAGTCATGACGAATTTTCCGTGAACAATGGGTAGACACGTTCCACAGAGAAACCCGCGAATACGTGAGTCTGCAAATTGTGAGAACACGAAGACGGGAGGTTTACTGGTATGAAAATCAACCCATGAGTATTTGCAAGATTTAGAAAAATTTTAACCCTGCAGAGAGAGAGAGAGAGAGAGAGAGAGAGAGAGAGAGAGAGAGAGAGAGAGAGAGAGAGAGAGAGAGAGAGAGAGAACTTTATTCAATGCCTAGTCTTTTGTTTGTGTTAGTGTACATGGGAAGGCAATATCTTCAAGCAATTTTGCATTTCCATAGAAATTGTATTAATGCCTGTATTTTTAACAGCCATTAGCATTTCATCTAACTTCTTCTTGGGATCTGGATCTGATACAGCATTTGAAATATTAAGTGTCTGACAAACTTCAATAATGCAAACCCAATTGGCTCTAGATTTCTACCAGACTATATTTCCAATGGTGGCATTAGGAATATGGTGATTGACAGGTATGTCCATTTCAATGGCACAATGCTTGGAAGTGCCTATATGCTCGCAGACCTTGCACTTTACAACAGCTGGAACATCTGTGAATATGAGGCCTAATCTATTAGCAGAAATATCCTCAATTTGCTGGACAAAATCTCAGAGGATATAAAGAACTCAAGAGCAAACCGGTCATGTTGATCTGTGGAATTTGAATTAAGCCACTTGCTATGTTTTGCATTGCAATCTCCACAAGTAATGAATGAAGCTTTTTAATCCTGTGACTGAGCAATACTAATCCTCTCCAAGAGATGGTAATATATAAAATTGTTGATATTAGATAGCAGGAAACAGCAAATACATAAACATTACAGAACTTACTGGAATTCTTAAAACAAAGAACTTCATGGCAACTACACTTGACATTTTCCTGACGATAAATAGGTCGTCCTGACTTAGTGTATACAGCCATGCTTTACATATGTGGGATGTTATGACTATAAATAAAGCCAGTGCCATCATGCTCTTGGATTAAAAATTCAACCTTTGACTTGTTACTACTTACAAGCGTCTCATATAAAAACATCAAATCGCAGGTACAAATTTGGAGATCAAGAAAATTTGACCTTATGCCTCAAATATTTGAGTCAAGTACTCTGCAATTTTTCTTATGGCAATGAGTAGCAGGGCCAGGGTTCAGCTCAATGTCTCCCAACAGCAACACAGTAAAAGTCAACAGAACAACAAACAATATAATCAACAGCAGTATATGTTATTTACAATAATTTCATTAAACTGTTGAATATAGCTGACTGTACATCATTACATAAAAGTGCCAGAAGCAACTGGCTGACAAAGTGGAGCTGGGACACTTTGTAAGGCAAAAAAGAGCCCCTACAGATTTGCCACAATAATGGGGGAAGGGAAGTCAGGATAGATTTAGCTGAGAAAGAAAGAATAAGGTACTTTCCTAATAACTCACCAAACGTTTTCTTTCCCATCAGCCTGTCCTACACACTTTTCAAAAAAATGGAAGTGACCAAAAATGAGGAAAAATTTCTTCTTGTATCCCCACACAAGTAAATTCAAACCCAAGACTATGGAAGGCCATGGTACAATGGCTATAGCACAGTCCAAGATGGGTGAACAAGGTTTGTATTCTGAGTAACCTACTTTTGGAAGGGTTGCCTACCTAGGCTAAGGGTCCCTTCTGCCTGTTGGTTTGATTTCAGTGTCCTTCTAGATTAGTTGCCTGCCAAAGCTAAAGAGTCTCTCCTACCCTAACTCGTGTAGGCAGGGATGTCACACCCTAAAGTGAATGTTGCTAACTTACTACCCATACACACACATACATACACACACACACACAAATAACAGTATACACACCTACCTACCCTTTCTCTCCTATTACTTCTCCATTTTTCACTTCTTAGTGTTTTGTCATTCAGTAATTTTCACTGCATCAATGGTGCATAACCAAAAAAATGTTATGAAAAACCAATAAAAATTACAAAGCAAAGGAAGGAGGGAGAGACAGAAAGCAAGCTTTTACCACTGTTAGGGGCTTAAAAGCATGACTTTACAAGTCATCATACATCACTTTGTTGCTTTTAATAAGCTGATATGGACATGTCATCAGTTCAACTGTGTATGGTAGACAGTGGGTGGGTGATCAAGAACTTGTGTTTTTTGTAAGCTTTCCTGCTATTGGCAGAAATGCATGCATCATTGCGATTTTTTGCTTTTAATGCATCATAAACATTTGTTTCTCTAACTGGATGCTTCTGGAAAGTATCAATGCACTTGGTAACAAATAGCACTTTCCCTCTTTGTATAATTGTGCACGATCAGTCGCTTGTTTGGGCTGTTTGTGAGTGGGTTCCTTACACTATCCTATGCTATACCCTGAGCACATTGTTTTGTTGCAGTGCCTGCAACACTGCAGATCCTGCTATTACTGTGTTGTAGTGTATGTGCTGTGTATGGCCCCACCTTGTCCTAAGAGGGCAAAGAAGGTTCTAACCCTGCAGAAGAAACTAGAAATTGTCAGGCGACAAAATTCCCGAGGATGACATACAGGAGTGGCAAGAGAATGACAGTGCGACCCTGGCTCCAACTTTTGTCTGAGAGTGAAATAGCTGCTGCAGTTGCTGCTGGTGACAAGGAAGCTCCTGAAGACGACAACAATGATACTATTTCACAATGAATGCCCTTATACAAGAACATATGGTCTTTGACATGTTTATCAAGATTATGGAGACCCCCAAAACTGACCCTAATGACTGCCCTGCAGCCTTGGACACAGGGGCTCAAGTACAAGAAATTCAGCAGAATATCACTGCAAAACAGTCATGTCAAAGAACCCTTGACAGCTTCTTCAGATCCCAAATTCCCATGCCCCCAAGTCCATTGCCATCCACTTCTTCAGTAACTCAGTTGTTCAGCTTGGAAATGCAGAAGAGCCTGTTTGCACTTTTCGTCGATATGCGGGGCTCAACTTTAATGAGCATGACCCTCTAGGGGCCTCTATGACTCTTCCAGCCACTTTACTACTCAATGTCTCCCAAGAGTCACAGGAGGCAGAACAGGAAGAAGATGCAAGTCTCAATGATAGACTTGAGCTGGTTGAGGGGAAGGAGGTGGAGGAAGACTAGCAAACCTCTTCACAAGTTTTTAAAAGTCCAGCCATCGTAAGCACTAAGGGCAGCATGCACAGGTAGATGACAGAGAAATTGTATTTTTATATTTGTAGGTTGCTTTTTTTTGTGTTCAACTGATTTTAAAGACTGAGCCGCAATGGGTTTGGGTAAAATGAGAAAAAAGTTTGCTTTTGTATACTGTACAATGTTTTTTAAAGACAGCTGTAATGGGTTTGGGCAAAATGCTAAAAAAAAAAAAAAAAAGGGGGGCTCGTTCTTTGGTGTATGATGTGTTTTAAAGATTGCTGTAATGGATTTGAGTAAAATTAAAAAGAAAAGTAATCCTTCGATTATCTGGATTAATAGAGCCAAAGCCCTGTTGGATAATGGCAAAATCCAGATAAGCCCAAGTAAAAAAATGTATGGATATTCAAAGGGCAACTCTACCCTTCCTCACCCTAACATGTCAACACTGCATAATTCGCAAACACTAAATATGCTTATAAACAATCATCATTGGACTTTATACTGAAGACTTAATGCAAAAGGCCATTATCTACCTTTTCCCAATTACTACATGTAACATAATATGAGTACTGCATAAATATACTTTGAAATAAAAAGCAACCACTCTTTTTTTTCTTTCTCTCGCACAACCCCCCTTGACGTTTGTGAGGAGGCTCTTGAACCCCTGGAATTTGTTCCTGGGTTAGAGTTCAAGTTCTAGATACTATTACTTATTAATTTGGGTCAAGTCTTGTGAAATTTTCCATTTTTAGTAAAACTTATTTGATCTGATAAATAGTAAAAGGTATCATAGCTAGGACTGAGGTTTATATCCAAACTCGATAATGTTTAGACCTGAGGGATATCACATTGATACCTCATGGGCAGAACTATTCTGCAGAGCTAGGACATGGATTACAGAGGTGGTCTGGTTATGGGGATAAGACTTTTGACATTCTGTTTGGTTTGCCCATTAATATATTTAGGGTGGGGGTGAATGTATTCTTGTAGTGCTCTCAGTCCCAACAAGCAGGTTTGACATCCTCAGTTTGGATATGACTAGGAAACTTTCTAGTGTAATTACACTGGAACCTGGAGCATGATGCAAATGGAAATTTGCCAGAATTGTGTGTGAAATAGGACCAGGGATATTTGGAACCTCTTATGATAAGTATTTGACCTTTAATCTGGAAGCTTCTATGACATTATTAATGTGTACAGAAACATTATGTAGATGATAGCCTAAAATATCAAGAGGTCAGAGAAAACTCACAGTAGAATTGGCCTCACCAAAAGAAAACTAAAAATTAAAAGCACATCTTAGAGGAGTTAAAGTAGACTGCTCAGTACAGTACATGCTATTTGGAATCACTCCATGGGAATCATATTTGCAACCCAACTGATGATGTCATCTTAAGGGAAACTTGTAGAAGAGTTAAAAGATCAAGGTGTGATTAGAACTGAAAGAAAGAAGATGATCAATGGAACCTTAGTTCCACTTGCAAATTTAATTATTACATTCAATTCTACGTGCTTCCTTGATGTAATAAAAGCAGCAAGGTTACATTTTATGGTTAAGCAATATATCCCAAGACCATGGAGATGTTTTTATGGTCAAAAATATGGTCACATGTTTGGAACTTGTCAGCAGAAGATGCAAGGCAAGCCTGCCAAATGTGAAGTGAAACAGAGCAAGCCAGTATGTTACACCAGGAATATCCTTTTCTTGTATTGCTGTTAACCAAAGAAGAAATGTAAATACTACCAGAGGTGCTCCTTTTGGTAATGTAAAGGGAAATTCAATGGCAATTTGTACTCCAGCCTCTTTGGAGGTTGCTCCAGTAATTTCTGGCACTCATGCCTCTTCAAAGGCTGTGTTAGTTGTCTCTGGCACTCCTGTCTCTTCGGAGTCCTCACAAGATATGCCAGGCACTTCTGCCTCTCTGGAGGCTGCACCAGCTATACCTGATGTGTCCACCTCTTTGGAGGCTGTGCCAGCTGCAACTGGCACTCCTGCCTCCTTGGAGGCTGCATTATCTGTATCTGGAGCTTTTATCTCCCTGGGTCCTGCACCAGCTCCGACTGGTGCTCCTGACGCTTCAGAGGATGCACTAATTGTGTCCAGCACTTCCGCCTCTCCTTAGGCAGTGCCAGCTTTGTCTGGTGCTCCTGAGCTTGATATTCCTCTGACAAAGATGCCCAACACCCATGAGACTGGGGAGGCTTTGCCATTGGCAGCAGGTTCCTCCTCCATGGAAACAGCACCATCAACCTTGAAATAGAAGGCAACCATAAACAATCAGTCTCCTGGAAAAAGGCAGGAGCAACACAGCTACCATATAGCCCTTTACTATTCTGGGAGATATAAATAGCAGAAACCCTCTTTGAGGTGATATCATTGCCAATCAAAGGAGAAATTGCATCAGTTCTATTACAGAAAGTGTAAATTTGGGAATAATAAACATGGGGGAGTACACATTTTTAGGTTCAAACAGGCACATTGTCAGCAATTGACTTATCTATATGCAGTGATGACTGCCTTATTGACTTCAACTGGAGAGTGATAAATAATAGATTTACCAGCGACTATTTTCCAATAGTAATGAATGAGGCTACCTAATTGGAACACTGGCAAAAGCTCGAGGCAACATTCCAGGAGCTCAATCAGTTCCCTCTGTATTTGATACTTTGACTGTCTCAGCAGATATATTCTCAGCTGATCTTCAATCAATACCTAGGACTTCAAGCATATTTACTCACCGACCAATTCCCTGGTGGACTCGTAAATGCCAGACAAAAATGTGAGCATTACCTTATTGAGTTTTGAAAAGCAAGAGCTCATTTCTGCATGGAAATTGAAAATGCACGAAAGGAATCTTGGACAATTTTCATATCTTCATTAAATTTAAAAATACCTCTGACATTAGTTTGGAAGAATTAGAAAAATAGCAGATCCCCACTTAGCCACAAATGAGCTTGCTAATTATTTTGCTAATGTTGCATAGAAAAATGATGAGAGACCCTATTCAGCTCCAGCTAATTATTTTGCTAATGTTGCATAGCAAAATGATGAGAGACCCTATTCAGCTCCATGAAGACTACTGGAACAAGTAGACACTGATATCAATACAGGCAGTCCCCACTTACTGGTGGCATCAGTTAACAGCGAACCGGTTTTACACAGCTTGTCTAGCGATGCCGTTAACTGGATTTTCGGTGCTGATCGCTAGTCAGCAGCACCGACCTTTGTTAACAGTGCCGTTAAGCTGGTCATTAGTGCTACTATCACCGATTTTCTGTTAGCAGTGCTCAGCCGGGAACAGAACCCCCACCATTAACCGGGGACTGCCTTACCTCAAGGAATAAACCATACAATGTAACTTTTACTATGAGGGACTTTGTACCAGCCTTAAGTAAATGTAGTGAATCAGCTCCTGGACTGGATGATATAACACATTCAGTGATTAAGTATACTGCTGAAAAGACCAAATTCTTCATATTAAGCCTTATTAACAGAATTTTTCAAGAAAGAATCTTCCTTAAACTATGGGAAACGTTAAAATTACTCCCATTTGTGAAACCAGGGAAAGACCCTTTCAAGATACAATTATTGTTCCATTGCAATGACATGTCTGTGTAAGATCAGGGGAAAAATGGTGAATACAAGTTTGATGTGGTACTAGGAACATGGTTAACCCTTGTTGGACAGGCATGATCATATAACAAACTATAACAGGTTTTGAGTGAACGCTGGGCTAAATCTTATGAGTATCAATATTGCGCAGCACTTGGTTTGGATGAATTTAGTGGGAAAATGTTTATATCATTTCAAATTGCCATAAAGAAATTATGACAACTCTAGCTTGCTCAGTACAGGTCTGAATAGGGGATAGATTAGTGTGCCTTGAGACTACGAGGGAGAATGTAGAGCCCCTATCTATCCCAAGATGTCTTTTATTTATTTGCTCATAAATATAACCAGGGATTGCTGCTGGTTTTAGTTCTTATCTTTTATAATAGTATGTCAGTTATAATTGTAATTTTGCAATGAAAAGTGCAAAGAAATATTAGAGAAACATGCAGACCTCACAAAAAGATACTGCATCTCCCCATCTACGTAAATCTTGTAAATATTTTAAAATAAATATACTCAGAATCTGTTACTGATTTTTGTTCTTATCTGTTATGATATTTTGTGAGCTGTAATTATAACTTTACAAAATAATATAAAATAAATTAGAAAAAAATTTATAACTTTGTAACAATTAGCATATTTTTGCAAGTGTCTTGAAAAAGAGGACCTGCACAGAGTTGTAAATATTCACTTTCAACTTTCCCTGGAAGGCACAGAAAATTTTTTTGAATTTTATTTATTACACCTTGTGCCTTTACATATCTTCCTCTTTCAGTTGATGTGTTTTTTCTTAAACTGGTCAACTTAAAGTTTGCCTGGTCTGGGGGTGTGCTTAACATACATTTAGCCTGTCCAGTAAGAGTTAATAATTGTCCCCTGCTCAGTCTGATTTTAGAAGTATGCACTCCACCATTGATGTGCTGGTTCAACTGGAATCTTCAGTAAATGAAGCTTTTGCTAACAAACTGCATCACATCACTGTTTTCTTTAATCTTGAGGAATATTACACAACATGGATGTATGGCATACTGAGGGTTCTTTATGAATGTAAACTGAGGGGCAAGTTGCCCTTTTCATCAAGGGTTTTTTTGTAATAGGCTATTTCAGGTTCAAGTTGGAGCAACATTGTCAGATGTATTCAACCAAGAAGAGGGAGTGCCCCAAGGTAGTGTTCTAAGAGTAACCTTGTTTGCCTTAGCTATCAATGGGGTGTCCAAAATAATTCCCCTAGATGTTACATATACTCTATTTGTTGATGAGCTCTCAATATATTTTGCAGTAACAAGGATGGCAGTAGCTAAATGCCACCTTCAGCTATGCACTGATAATACAGTAAAGTGGGCTGCAATGAATGGTTTTAGGTTTTCAGTTAGTAAAATAGTATAATCATGCACTTTTGCCATAAAATTGGAGTCCATCCTGATCCAGATCTATTCATACATGGACAGAGAATTCCATGCGTTGCTGAAACAAGATTTCTTGAGTTGGTTTTTGATAGCCAGCTGACTTGAGCTCACTTAGATTCCACATCTGAAATATATTAAGGAAAAATACTTGAAAGCAATAAATATCCTGAAAGTTCTGACCTACACTTCCTGGGACACTGACTGAACTCAGATGTTGGGACTATACAACGCCCTAGTCTTTTCAAAATTAACATATGAGTGGGAAGTCTACACCTCAGCAAAGCCTAATAACCTTAAAATGCTTAATTTATTTCATCATGCAGGAACATGACTGACTACTGTACAGGAACATTTACATCATCTACTGTGAGCATGCTTGTAGATGCTGGTGAGATGCCTCTGGATCTTCATTACTAACATCTGCTGGTTCCGAACTGGTACAGATTTCAGAAGTTCCCTAAGGCCTTAACCAGCATTTGTATCAGAAATGAAGGGCATTGGCATTTTTATGGAAATCACCCCAAGCTACCCCAACCATTTGCTTTTAGAGTAAAATGTATTACTCGTCAATTAAACATTCCAAGGACAGAAACTTTCCGAACAAGATATTCTGTTAGCACACCTGGAACCATCCAGAGGTAAAATGCTGTAGTTATATTAATTTGATAAAAGCAGAAATGTCCAATGAGGCAATGAGATTAATATTTTTTTTTTTTATTTGGAGGGGTTTTTCCTTATGTAGAAAGAAGTGGGAGATTATCATCTGTTGCACCTATTTTTACAGCAGTTCTGCAAGCAATTTTAAGAGTCTTAAAGAAAATTTTAACCCTGAATCAAAATAGTTTTATTGCATATTGTGACTTGAGAAGTGTTCTTCAGTCATTAGAATGTTTTAACTCTTTACACCCACTGATTTTAGATATTGGAATGGCTGTTAGTGAAAAGAAGAGGTAAAGAAGCAAATTTTTGCTGGATACCTTCCCATGCTAGGGTTCTCTGGGGAACAAACAAGCTGATCAACTTGCTATGTCAGCAGTCACCTCTCCAGAACCCAGAAGATGCCTACTACCATAGGGACATATTTCCTCTTATAGGTCAGAAAATGAAAAATCTTTGGCAGTCCCATTAGGAAAATACTGTATTGAATGAAACCAAAAATATGTGCAGTACTGCATCATCAGTATCTCCTTGGTCATATCCTTATTTGCCAAGAAGACTACAAATGATGCTGTGCAGGCTAAGGACTGGACATACACGACTCATGGGTTCTTGATGTCAGGTAAAAACCATCCATTCTGCGAAAGCTTTATTATTCCCTTGACTGTGAGACATTTGCGAGTCGAATGTTCCACTTTTGGGAATCTAAGACGTAGGTTCCTCTCTTGGGGATGTGACAGAGATGGACAGTTTATCTTTGCTACGATTCTTGGGGAGTACTGTAGTATACTGCAGTTAAAAATTTAGATCATGTCCATATGCAGTGTTTGTGTATGTACAATATTTGTACTTAAAGATATGGCTATAAATATACTGATACATTTTCTGACATTTCTTTAATGAAACTCCTTTTATACTATTTTTTTCCTCTTTAATATCATTACAGCATCAGTAACCTACAAGTTGTGACACCAGTTCTAGTAACCATAAATAAATCAATCAATCTCTTCTAAACAACACACAATCCAGTAGGTAAGTAGCCTACCTGTATATACCCACAGCCTACCATGGTTTTAACACCATTCATGTGTTTTTATACGGCAACTTTCTTATCAGTATGTGTAAACACACTCACTTGATGGCATCATGAACTTCTTGGAGTTTTAGCTTTGTATTTTTATGTTTACGATACAGTATTGCAATTCATATTTCATTACGGGATATGCACATCAGTAAAACGAGTCAGGAAACAGCTGCTTTGTGATTTTGAGGGATTTTGCTTTAACATAAAGTGCTAGTTTACCTTTATATACCTGTGTTACTTTTATGTATGAAATTAAAAATAATTCCATTAATACCTTTGTTTCTTTTAGCAACTAAAAAATTATTTTCCTAATTCTTTCGGTAGCAGGCTCACTCAGCTGATTCTGAGAATGTAAACATTACAAATAGCTGGATAATCGTTTTTTTATACATATTATGAGGATAATAGATCAATGTAATAATAAAGTATACATGAATTCTATAAGTGAAATAACATTTTATTGGTATTTTGCTGTGTTTACATTATTAATATTTGAAAATTAGTAAATCATTTACCATAAAGCATTTATTTAGTTGCAAAAATAACATAAAAATAATTAGCATAGACCTGGCATGTAATGAGGAAAATGGCCGACATACACACTGTTACCACATTTGTGTGAGAAGCACAGAGGGAAAAGTGAGGTGGTTGCTGTAGACAAGAGATAGAAGCCTCTTATCTTGAATCTTTTATATTCTATCACTGTGCCAAAAAGCACTATCCTGGCCTAGGCCAACTATAAGAGAATTCTTTGAGATTGGTTGGTCTGCCATATGGAGCCCTGGGCGTACCAGGAGTAACTCCTATGAGAACTCACAGAGGCTACCCAAAATAGGTTTTTCCTATATCAAAAACTGCTTTTTAAGGCAATAACAGTTGGAAAAGCACCCCTACAGACTGGGGCCCTGCCAACTTAGCTCACCCCTCCCCTTTTCAAAGCATACCCCAGCTTCCCCCACCCCAACCCACCCCAGTACCCCTTTCTAAGCATGTATATAACTGTAAGCAGTGTTATCATTGCCTCTTTCTGCCCAACAGCATTCCCAACCATCCAGACGCAGTTTTTAAAATGTTAACGTAAGTAATCCCTCAAGTATCCAGATCTTCATTATCCAACACCACAGCAGGACCAGAGACCAAAGACATATAATATATATAGATTTTTTAAAAAATTGGAAATGCCCCCCTTTCTGATGGCTGGCAGTGCCGTGCCGTGTAAGGAAATTGTAAAACTGCTTACACTTGTGAAGAGACTGAGAAAGGGTTTTGGTGGTATGGGAGGCCTAGAGAAGTTTCCAAGATTTGGGGGGTAGTCAGATGGCTGGGCACCATGGGAGGGGAGCAGCAGTAAGGCTGTTTACAAGAACTCACACAGAGAAATGGTTGTTTTGGAGGTTGGGTGGAGCAGGAAAGTTTCCCTGGCTGGGAGGGGAGTGGGAATGCAGTGTGGGATGTGTAGAAAGGGGTAGGCAGGCGTTTGGCTTGTTAGAGCTTTTTTTGGTTTATGTTTTTTTACATTTATGCTTTTTCCACATTTTAATAAATAATATATACAGTACTGTGCTGTAAATTATAATGAAGTACATCATAGCACAAACCAAAAAATTAAAAAGAGATAAAGTAACCTATGCTACACTATTCTCATTTTTATTTTTACAGCATAAAAGATTAAAAACAATTAATTTACTACCCACAAGAGATGAATGCATTTGATATCCTCTAGCATGTGTTTATGCAGTATATATGCACACACTTCACTATGGTTGATGGCATCAAGGCAAGTTATAAATAGCACAAAGTGATGCCAACATCTAGAAATTCAGATTTTAAGTATTTTAATTAGAGATAAAATATCAATACAGTAGTAATAAAATATTAACTTGTGTACTGTTATATGTGTGATAATTATACTTAACAGTCAATTATACTTGTAATCAAACACTTTACAGTAAATCAGGCAAAGCAAAAAAAAAAATCAATGTGATACTGCACTAAGAAACATACAAAGTGAGAGAGGTATGTAGAGAGATTGTTACTGGTTTAAAAGCATGACACCACTCAATGTGTCATGAAACGTCACTTTGCTTTGTCATAATTTTACTGCATAAAACATGAGAAACCAATAAAGTTTACAACCCAAAGGAAACAGAGTAATGAAATACATCAAGCACCAAGTAAAAGAGAGAGAGAGAGAGAGAGAGAGAGAGAGAGAGAGAGAGAGAGAGAGAGAGAGAGAGAGAGAGAGAGAGAGAGAGAGAGAGAGAGAGAGAGAGAGAGAGATATCAAAGCCTATAACACACACTCCTTCCCCTTTTTATTTTTATTTTACACTGTTCTCATGTTAATTTTGCTGTATTTTCTCATTTTTCATTTTTATGTGTTTTGTCATAATTTTCACTGCATAAAAGATAAAAAACAACAAAATTAGCAACCTAAAAGAGAGAGAAATGCATTCCTAATATCTTAGCATGTGCATTTATACACATGCATACATATGTACATTGCTTCACTTCAGTTCAGGGAGGGGGAAAGCGAATCATAAATAGCGCATAATGTTGCCAACATCTATGACAAAACTCATGATGAATGTTGTATTAGTGTATAAATATCTTAAACTATTATTTTACTGTGAATGTGAACATTACATTTGAGATGAAATTTCAATAGTGATAAAATATTCTCTTGCATACTACTTTGATATGGGTGATAATCATATTAGTCACCTAAAAAAGAGAGAGAGAGAGAAAAAAGCTAAATGTTGACGTCAACATTAATGAAATGCCACATGTAGATGTCAACACACACACACACACACACAGGCTTATAAGTAAAGCTTCCTTGATACTATGAGGTGAAATGAAAAATCATTCATTTTAACCCTAATGGATGGGAATCCTCATATGAGTACTTATAACAGGTTTTGGGTGATGGACAGGAATCCTCATATGAGTATTAATATTACACGTCATAATGTTTGAATGAATTTCGGCGGGAAAGATGTTCATAGCACTTCAATGGTCCATAAATGACTTATGGCAACTATAATGAGAGACACATCAATCAGTGTGCCTTGAGATTTTGGAGGAGGATGTACTGCCTCTTTGCAGCTCCAGGACATCTTTTTATTTATTTGCTCATAAGTATTCCCAGGGATTGCTGTTGGTTTTAGTTCTTATCTTAGATGATACTATGTCAGCTATAATTGTAATTTTGCAAAGAAATATTAGAAAAGGGATTTTACAAAGGAAAAATCTATTTCTGAGAAGGTCAGTGTCACCCGGTGAAATTCCATTACAGCAACGAATTTCTAGGTATAAATTGCTAGATATACCAGAGAAAAAGATTTCAGGAAAGGAGGATGTACTACCACGGAAACATACTCGAAGATCTCTCCTTTGCAGCTCCAGGACCTCATTCCATTTTTTAATTATCTTTCGTTTTTGTTTGCTGCCTTTTTAGTGGAATTTACCCATTTTCATCATGTCATCAGGCTTTACTATCTCCAAGTTAAGTGTTTGTTGGTTTGGCTGTTTTGGTCTCATTTATATATATATTTTGAGATCTTAGTATACGTTATGCTATCAGCTATAATTGGCCTAGGTTTTGTTCCCCGCTCCAGGTTGGGTTCCCTTTTATTTTAAGGCTATTGTTATTTTTTCTTGGCGATAGTGCTAGTTCGTTATTTGTTTATCTTTATGGCGGCAGCCTTAGATCTAACTGTTGCCTTAGGCACGCACAAAATTTTTATTTCATATTTTGGTGTGATGGTTTTGAGTGGGTAGGTTATTGCTTCCATCCCCTTGCCCTCGGCGTGAAGTCCATCAGGTTGAGAGAATTTTGTTGCTGTTTCCTCCGGGGTCGCTTTTTGGTGGGCAAGTGAGCCCCTTCCCATCTCAGTAAATCTCATAAATATTTTACAATAAATGTACTCAGAATTGTTACTGATTTTAGTTCATAACTGTTATGATACTGTGTGAGCTGTAATTATAATTTTACAAAACAAAATAAAATAAATTATAAGAAAAAGCATGCATAACTTGGTAAAATTAACATATTTTTACGAGTGCCGTGTAAAAGAGGCCCCACACAGGGTTGTAAATAGTCACTTTCAACTTCCTGTGGAAGGTAGGGAAAAATTATTAGAATTTTTTTTCTTACACCAAGTGCATTTGCATATCTTCCTCTTTCAGCTGATGTGTTTTTTCTTAAATTGGCCAATCTTAAAGTCTGCCCAGTCTGAGGGTGTGCTTGATACATATTTAGCCCATCCCTTAAGGGTTAACAAAACAGAAATTGATAAAGTACTTTTAGTTTTCTGTAAAAGAAAACTATTGAGATGGATTTGTCTGTCTATCTGCCCTCAGATCTCAAAATTTGCTGAAGCTAGAGAGTTGCAAACTGCTATGTTGAACATCCACCCTCCAATCATCAAACAAACAAAATTGCAGCCCTTTAGCCTGAGTAGTTTTTATTTTATTTAAGGTTAAAGTTAGCCATGACCATGCTTCTGGCAATGCAACAACACAGGCCACCATGGCCAGCTGAGAGTTTCATGGGCCTCGGCTCATATAGCATTATACTGGGACCACCAAAAGATAGATCTCTATTCAGTGGCCTTGATTATACGCTGTGCGGGAAACTTTTTCTTCGGCATATTTTTTACTTGTTTAGTAGTTCTCAAAATGAGTTTGCTTTCAACAGTCATCATTGAGATATGTAATAAAGATGTTAACATGGTGTTTTACACACAGTTTCCATGATAGGGCAAAATGAGTAAAACAAATGAAATAAGCCTTTATATACTTGTGTGTCATTTGATCTCAAGTATCATGCAACACTTCAAATTTTGCCCCTTGAACATAATTTTAGTGTGTATCTCGTGTATCATGAGAGTTGCATTTTTTAAGATAACATTAGCCTAACTTCTTTTCCTCAGTAATCCCATCTGGTTAAAGAAATGAAAGTAAAAATATCAAAAGTCTTTTCTTACTGAGGAAATTTCATTTTCAGTAAATTATACTGTACTAGGCTATGGTCGCAGAGCAAATTTCATTTTTGGTAGTTCAAACTGTACTACGCTATGCTCACAGGGCAAATTTCATTTTCGGTACACTATGCTCTACTAGGTTATGCTTGTAGAGTGAATTTCATTTTTGGTAGATTGTAATAAGCTAGGCTTTCAAACAAAGTTAGCAAACTTGTGGCTTATATAGCAATTCAGAACAATCTCTTATAATTAACACTCACTTACTAGACTGCATGAGCACCACTTACGAAAGAGTTGATATAAACAACATGAAGTATGACATAAACAAATTGAAAAACAGCCTTTTTACAATTCTGAGGGATTATATTTTAACATTAGGTGTTAATTTACCTTTGTATACCTGTTTTACATTTATTTACAAAAATAAAATTATTAATTCCAGTAATAATCCATTTATTTTAGCAACTAAAATATTTCTGGGCTCGACCTGTGTCACCTAGTGAAATGGTTCCAATAGCACTCATTTCTAGGTATAACTATTGCTAAATATACCAGAGAAAAAAGCTATCCATAATGCCGGGGTTACTACCCCCGGATCAATCACCATAACGGTGTTGGTATGCACTAGGGGTGAGTGGACTCCATTATCACAGGTCTTCGTCCAATAGATCTCTCTATTCTCAAAGTCCCAAATTTGGGTGTGCCGTACCAAGGATTGCTTCCCCGCTCACCCACTAGGCGTCACCACGTGACCGCCACGTCATTCCAATTTTAGCACAACCTCGAGAACACGTGAAATTTTGTTTTTGTGATTGTGTTCTGTATTTTGGCAGCTCATCATGTCTTCCACCGAGAGTTTCCCACCAAGTTGAGTACTAATTCTGGTTGGTTTGTTTAATGCAAGAGGCATCGTATTTTTGAATTGTACGTAAATATTGTTTACCAGTGTAAACAGTTCTGCGTCACAGCCGAGTGTGGGCTGTATGTTTGCCTCTTTCCCGTTTTCGACCTTCAATCTCAACTTTTCTATTAAATGAACGAATTCTCCTAGTTTTTATCTATACTCCATTTAGTTTGTAGCTTAATTGGAGAATTTACCAGGTCACTGGTTGGAGATGAGGAATCGGGTATCACGAGAGAATTAGGCTCACCATTTTCTGACAACAGAATTTGAGTCTTTTTATCGGTCTCCTTCCTCCACCAGCGAACTGGTTCCTTTCGATGGTGTAAATGATTTGATCATGATGATAGCTGTTATGTACAAGGAAGGATGACATGTCTATTCCTGGATTAATTTATGCATGTGATTCTGTCAGGAGGCCATTTTGGGTACCTTACGTTACCAAAATAACCCATATTTCCTGGACCTTCCATGTCCGAGTCAATTATGTATTTATATATGTATTTATATATGTTTAATCCTAGGCTACCCCACATCACTTAGTGGTTATCTCTTATATTTTGTTGTTCATATGCTAGGTAGTTTTATTTCTAATATAAGGTAGTTAACTAGCCTAACCTACCAAGACTAGGCATGACAGTGCTCTTACACGATGTTCAGGCTACCTAGCTCTCCCGACCAGGCCGGTAGGTTTTTGGAAGGTGAGGTTAGGCTAGTATGCGAGTTCCTCATTCACATTTAGCCCACCTGACCAGGCCGTTAGGTTTTGGAAAGTAAGGTTAGTTTAGTGAGGGGGCTCCTCACTTCTTATTTTGCCACCTGACCAAGCTGTCTCAGTTTTGGGGAGTGTGGCTGAGTTAGGACGTAGGTCCTTCTCTCCCCACACCAGTGGCATTAATCCTGGCCTTCCTGACCAGACCAAGAAGCTTTGGTTTTTGGAGGGTAGGCTAGGATCAATTAACTCCATATTCTCGTATATGTAGCCTAGTCCCCGTCTTTTTACCTTAATGATTAGAATTTGGTGACGTTGCCTGAGCGTTGTCCTCGTAAGAGGAAAGCTGTTCAATATGCGTTCGCACCCCTGTAAGGTGGTTATAGTCGGCGTCCGGAGGGTGCTACCCACCTGACCGTCGCTGTCGCCGGGTTTCTGCCACTTACTACCTTTCCCATACAGGCGGTGTTTCGTTAGCTCGCTTCTAATTGCTTTAGTAGTTAGTAGCTGGAGCGTCGAACATTGTCCCGTGGATGCATAATAACAGTTAGGGTATGTCAGAATTTACTTCTTCGCCGGGCTAGTCTGATTTTTCGTTGTTTTTGTCCAATTAACCACTCCGGTGGATATGGGTCACGGTTGTTGGCCGTTTCCATTATATGGTTTCCGCCTTGGGCGTTTGAGAAGGGGCTATATGCGACCCCCCTACTCTGCCACTGTTACGCTGTCCCCATATATGAGACACAATGAGATTTCAGTGACTATTCACGGCAGAGTGTCATAGAGTACCTGCTTATAACATTTATATAATAAGTTAACCATTCGGTAGTTTAAGCTATGTTTTAGAATTTGCTGCCGGAATCAGTTCCGGCGGGATTTTGCCTTGTTGATTCACATGTATCTGTATCATCACCCATAAGCTAAGTTAAGGTAATCTCTGGCCGTCCGGCGAGTCTTGCCTTAATGATACTCATGTACCATCATTTCACTTACAGATGGTACGTTGTCAGGAGCCAGGGTGCTCGGCCGTTCTCCAGCAATCGTGCAGACACGAGGTGTGCCGCTTGCACTCCAGCTGTGCAGTGCATGTTGGGGACCTGACCGTTTGGCACCCGGACGGCTGTGAAATTTGTTACGCTCTTTACGAGCTGGCGTCCGATGAGTCGGTAAGTGATGGGAGTCTGCTAACCTTTAGTCCCCTTTTGATACTGATGCTGTGGCGGAATTCAAAACCACAAAAAACAGTACACAACACTCACCCTGAACCTCGGTTGCTGGAAGATGGAATAAGGCATCCACGTCGCCAACACAGCACCCAAAACCACAAAAACAAAACAAGGAAACATAAAAAAAAGAAGATAGAACTATATACACAACAAGAACAGCACACTAACAAGAAAAACCAACAACTCTCAAAAGGCACACAAAAAACTGTCCAAGACCAAACGACTGACCGGCACTAGCTCTGACTCAAGACTCACTCAAAAACTGAAAAATCCTTCACATATTCCACAGACAGACAGCGCCGTAAACAAACTAACGACCTCATCCCTCTTCCAACAACCGAAGCACTCACTAACGACAATTACATTCACTCGCTCGCTCTCTCTCTCTCTCTCTCACAGAACGTTGGGAAATGCTAATTAAAAAACTCACTCATCCCTCTATAATTCTCCCCCTTTTAGCATTTCCCAACCAACACTTTTCACACTGCATTTAAATTGCCTTACGCAACACCCACGGATGCTCACTAGCAGGTCCCTCTAGAACGCTGTTCAGGCACACAATCATTCTCTCAGACTCGCTCTCTCTTCCAGCAACATTCAGATTTACATTTTCTCCTCCATTCTCTCTCAGATTCACGCTATCTTCTTCACTATTACCACTCTCAATTTCATCCACAATCTCATCTATACCCTCTAACTCATTCCCAAATACCTCCCCCCAATTCTTCAACTAACCCATCCCATTCGGCTCATTGACCTTTCCAATTCTTGCAACGATTCATTCATGCTTTCAATCACTCAGATATTACTGCTACGCTCTCTTACTCTTACACTTTTGCTCATCTCCAACCGCTCACTCACCCCTACACGCTCAGTCAACTCAGTTATATCAAACCCGCATATGCTATACGTTCTATTCATACCATCCCATTCATCCGCATTACACGCTTTATCACTCATTTTCACTTTGGCACTCACACCCCTATCACACAACTTATGATCACTCCGCTCACTTACGTTCTTCCCTTTCTTACGTTTCCAACCATACTCTATCAAAACAAATTGCTGATCCTCATGCAACAACCCCTCACGTACATGCATCACACGCACCGCTTGCATCCTGGAGGATCCACCCATTTGAACCCCCTTCACACTCAGTTTCCCGAATTCACTGTCACAGTCACCCTCTTTTGTCTACATACACTTGATATATGCCCTTCCATTCCACATTCGACACACTTCGCTCTCGGTTCTGAACACATTCTCGCATAATGCCCATTCTTACTATAGAGGGATGAAGAAATTTGTTTTTATTTAGCATTTCCCAACGTTTTGAGAGAGAGAGAGAGAGAGAGAGAGAGAGTGTAATTTGGGTGTGGAGTGGTTCGGAGTGTTGTTGGAGTTCGTTTTGGAGCGCTGTCTGTCAGTCTGTCGGTCTGTCGGGAGTTTTTCGGTTTTGGGAAGTCTTGGGCAGTTGAGGTCCAACCTTGAAAGTGAACGGGAGTTTGTCTGGCTTTATTTTTGGATACCGGTACCAATATTGATGGTGCATGTGTCTCTTTTTTTCGCTCGTTGTTGGTGGAGGGTTTGTTTGAAATTTTGTTTTTGTGGTTTCTGTGTGCTGTATCAGCACTGTGGACCTTTACCCATCTCCAGCAACCAAGATCAGGGTGAGTACTTGTTTGTAAGGTTAGAATTCGCCACATATTTGGCGCTGAACGTGCAGCTGGCATTGCAGCTGCAAGTGAGATGGTGTTGGTAGTGTGACTGAAGAGAAGGGGATGGAAGAGGAACTAGTA
This sequence comes from Macrobrachium rosenbergii, assembly GCF_040412425.1. Taxonomy (NCBI): domain Eukaryota; kingdom Metazoa; phylum Arthropoda; class Malacostraca; order Decapoda; family Palaemonidae; genus Macrobrachium; species Macrobrachium rosenbergii. The sequence continues at coordinate 4,367,291 of NC_089753.1, read as the reverse complement.
AGGTTGAGAGAGGAGAATACGTGGCTGGAGAGGTGAGAATGATTGAGGAGTCAGTTGAGGAGGTGGAGGGAATGCTAAGAAGTGCAAAAGAAGAAATGAAAGGGGGAGATGAAAGAGTCAGAAGAGGAATGGAAGAGAGGATGATAAAAGTTGAGGAATGAGCAGAAAAGTGGAAGAAATGATGAAAGGTAGGTTCAAGGGTGGTTTTGAGAAGGGGCTGTTGGAGGCAGGTCCTCTGGAACGTAAGGGGCAAGAGAGAAAGAAAAGGAGGAAGAAGTGAATGGAAGCGTGAGGATGAAAGTGATGTGGAAATAGGAAGTAAGTGGAAGAAATGGACAGAAAGGTAGGTCTAAGGTGGCTGGAGAAGGGGCTTGTTGGAGGCAGGTCCTCTGAACGTAAGGGCAAGAGAGAAAGAAAAGGAGGAAGAAGTGAATGGAAGGAGTATGGGAAAGATGTGGAAATAGGAAGTAAGAAACGAGAATGAAAGGCAGGGTATGAAAAGGGGGAATGAAGCAAGGGAAGGAACTGAGGGAAAAAGTTAAGTATACCTTAGTTTTACCAGACCACTGAGCTGATTAACAGCTCTCCTAGGGCTGGCCCGAAGGGTTAGACTTATTTTACGTGGCTAAGAACCAATTGGTTACTTAGCAACGGGACCTACAGCTTATTGTGGAATCCGAACCACATTATAGCGAGAAATTAATTTCTATCACTAGAAATAAATTCCTCTAACTCTTCATCAGCCGGGCGGCGAATTGAACTGCCCATCAATGACGGTCTAAAAGCTCAACCGATCACAACAAAGGGCTATAGGAAGTAAGGATAAGTCAGGAGGAAAAGTAAAGAAGGGAAAGGAAAAGGAAATTGGTAAGAAGGGTAAGAAGTGGGTGCTGCAGGAAAGAAGGGAGAGAGGGTGAAGGCAGTAGTGATAGGAGGTGGATGAGGTGAGGATAAAAGTGGATAAAAGAGGGAAGAAGAGTGTAATGAGTAAGATGAATGTAAGTGCGGAAGTGGACTCTTTTTGTATTCGAAGAGGGTATGAAAGGACAGAGTGAAAGTAGCGAAAGAGAAAGCAGAAGTGAGAAAGGCTATGTATGTGAGGGAGGTACTCGTGAAAGGTATAATGAGTATGGAAGTAGGGATGTGTATGATTTCTTTTAGGGAGTATGAAAGGTTTTGGCTGTGATAAGTAATGGGAGAGTAAGAGAGTAAAGTACGAGAATAGGAGAATATTTGACTTGGCTTTTTGCTTGATATGTATAGGGTTATTATGAGTGTGGGAGATGTTGAGTATGACAAGGTGGCGCCAGACTAGCTGAGCAAGCGAGGCGAGGAAAGCGAGTGTTATATAAGAGGAAGAATGAATTTGATGAGGCAAGAATGAAAGCTGGGGGAAACTCTTGTCACTGTATTGTAGGCTGAGACGTTTGGCAAGGAAGAAGTTTGGGGATGATGGGATAGATAGCAAGGAGTTAGTACGGAAGTTGTTAGGACAGTGCTGTATGAGTTAGGAGGCGAATTACATCGCCGCTTCTCTCTCTCTCTCACACAGAACGTTGGGAAATGCTAATTAATAAACTCACTCATCCCTCTATAATGCCTCATATGGAAACATACGAAAATTGGGAGAATATTTTCAGTAAGTCCTACCTTCTCTTCCAGTCTAACCCAGCAACCGCGTTTCTTCAGCTGTCGACCCTGGAAGACCGGGTCATGGATTTGGGAGGAATGTTGCGTCCGCACCCCTTTGAGATGCTCTCGGAGGATCTGTAATCTCCTACCCTGGTGCCCGATTCTCCGCATTACCGAGGAGCTGGGTCACCCACTCATTGAGAAGATCAGGCAAGAGACGCATTCCTCCCAAGACGACAACCTGTGCGGAGAGGTGGCGTGAAATCAACATCCACCTGAGCCCAAGAGCGTGATGCACCAACAGTAGAAGGTAGGGTGTGGGTGAGGCAGGCGAAAGTTGCTAGTTTAGATAGAACCTTATTTAATTCACCTTCTTCTTCCTCTCCTTCCAGGGATTTCCTGAACCAGCTAACCTTGGGACAGATTCCTCGGTCTGTTATGCCTCACAGAAATCCCTGGAAAAGAAGGACTTACTAAAGTCCTCTAGACCTCAAAGGTTCAATCCGCCAGCTCCCTCTAGGTCGCCACTGGCTCCCAAACCGGCGCCTCAAGCAAGGCTACTCCCTCTCTAAGGGGTCGAGGTCCAGATTCAAAGGCTGAGTCTCCACAGCCTAGCTTTGACTCTGAGGCCTTTGTCGAACTGCTGATGCAGAAAATCGACCCAAGGTAGAGCTAGCTAAACGCTTCGACTACCTGGTCACAAGCTGGCAGTCCTCCTCGGAGAGTCAATGCAGTCATTGGCACAATAGGTGCAGCCCAGAAAGCTTGCTCTCCTTCTGATTCATCCGAACCGAGCAGCACAACAATCCTATCGCTGTTCCCGATGCCTCCAAACTGCCTCCTTTGATAAGAAAACCCGGGCGGCCGTGCCCTGCATGCTCCCCGTAAGCACGGCACACTGGACCATTGAGGGTTTGGGCAATCGCTGTCTGGAGGAACTGGAGTTCTTTCCAGCCGACCTAGTGCCTCCCTATCCAGGTTGTTGGTGGTTAACGGAAGAAGCCTGGATTAGTCTGATAAGGTCCCTAAAGAGATAAATAGTCTTCCCAAGGGACCAAGCTCAATCCACCCCTGGATAGCGCCTCACAGAATGGGAGCGCAAGGTGAACACTAATCCATCCCTCTCAAGGGAAGTTTTACCAGCCTGTAGTAGGTGACGCCATCCCTACCCCCGCACTACTAAGATTACAGAGCTGACCTCCAGGCGGGATAGATGGTAGTCTACGCCTCAACCCGGGAGACAGGTTCTACTTCCTTCTCTTCCCCGGAGACCTGGAGTGCTGGCTGGGAGCTCCGCAACCTTTACTGTGGAAACCATCCCGAAAGTGCTCTCCACCCTATTCAGCGAAAGCAACTTCCCAGAATTCGGAGGCCTGCTCAAGGCGGAATTTGAGGCCAAGTGCAGGTCGAGTCGCCCCTGCACTCCTCGGGTCACCATCTCAGAGGTAACGGAATTGGCTGATACTGACGAACCTCTGTTTCAGGTCCTCACGAAGTCGTTATTGGCTTCCTTCCAATCGGACCTTTATGACTTTGTGGTAGCGAGACAGAACTGCAGGAAACACATCTTCTCAGATGCCACCATCAGGCATGAGCCCAATAGGATCACATGAAGAGTTTCATTCAGACCTAACCTCTTTCCAGAGGATGAGTCAATAATGTTATGGCGGAGGCACCAGGAGCTAACCAGAGTCTCTTGCTCGCTGGGGTCTTCCTTTCAAGAGGAAGTTCTCTGAGACCTCCGACCTCAACCTAACTAAAGGAAAAGGTTCAGGAGATTCCAGGCTTTAAGAAACCTCAGGCTCAAACAGTGCTTCAGGCGGTACTGCCCGCCAGATCGCCACCCTTCTACATCTAAGTCAGCAACCTCAGCAGCAGTTCAGAGCTGATGCAGCCGGCTCAGCAAGCTTCTGCTCCGCAGCCGTGACGCCCCCAGCTTTCAACGCCTGCTTGTGCCAAGGGACGCTTCGATGCTACAATAGGCATGCGAGGGGAAGCAGGGCTAGAGCTTTAAGGAGATAGAGCAGCATCCAGACTCTCTCATGTGGAAGAGGAGGCCATGGACCAGAGGAAGTAAGGCCTTCTCCCAATCAATGAGACACTTTAGGTAGGCGGAGATTATATTTTCAGGGACCATTGGACCTCTGCCTGGGCAGCCCACAGCATAACCCTAAAAGGTCTGGGATGGAGCTGCTGGGGCCTTCTCCACCAGTCAGGATTCCATCAACATCCATCCAAAGACTTACTGACTTTGGAAAAGAATTTCTGCAAAAGAAGGTAATAAAGAAAGTCAGACACTTGAAATTTCAAGGCTGTCTGTTCAGTGTCCCAAAGAAAGACTCAGACAAACAAAGAGTACTGGATTATTCGCTCAACTTATTCATTCAATGCGAACAAGTCGATGCCATAATCCGCAGGTACTGACCCTACTTCCTCGTGGGGTCACAACACCCTATAGATCTTACAGACGCATATTATCACGTCTGCCAAGTAAAACTTCCTCTTACCTAGGGTTCAGACTAGGAAAACAAGCATACTGCTCAGAGTCATGCCATTCACTCAACATAGTTTCCAGAATCTTTACCAAACTAGCAGAGACAGTAGTCCAAGAGCTAGCGGGTCTAAGGGATTATGCTGGCCGCATATCTGGATCGATTGACACTCTGGGCATCCAAAGTCATGAATGTCAAAAGTAACTTATAGTAATCAACTTCTTGAATACCTGGGTTTCCAAATACAAACAGAGAGAAACCTGCCTGTTCCGCGGCTCACCCCAGTGGTTGGGAATCCAGTGGGACCCAACACACACAAACTGTCACTCACAGCAAAAAGGAAGAAATAGCCAAAGCTACTAGACAGTTCCTCAAACAAAAGAGTTTCTCGTCAATTCAGGAAAGAATTCTAAGCTCTTCAGTTAAATAGTAACAGACTTGCTGCTAAAAAGCCAAACTTAAGGATATAAACAGGGTATGGCGGAACGAGTTAACAGCAGAAACAGGAGATGCTTCGTTCCCGATTCCGCAGATATTGAGGAAGAGGCTTCACCAGTCTACAGTCAAGAGTTTGTCAAGGTCAGTGCCTCTTCAATTTCTCCATCACGAGTGATCCACACGGATGCCTCCCCTTGCTGATGGGAGGAGACCCAACACAAGAAAGTTCAAGGAACAGGTCGACAGTATTCGCCAGTTCCATATCAACATTCTAGAGGCAATGGCAGTATTTCTAACATTAAGAACTGCGTCCAGCCAGACAGATCTACATCAGACTGGTGCTGGACAATGCAGTAGTGGTGCATTGCCTGAACAGGAGGCCTCCAAGTCGAGCCATATCAATCAAGTAATGATCGCAATTTTCTTCTGCGTTACCTGGCACCTGTCAGCCACCCACCTGGCAGGTGTTCGAATGTCATTAAAAGATTCACTGTCTGTGACAACTCTGCTGAGTAGGAATGGTCCTTGGACAGAAGTCGCTCGAGTGGATTTGCCTCAGGTACCGGGTCTCCAGGTAGACCTGTTTGCCAGAGAGTAACCACAAGCTTCCGCGGTTACGCTGCTCTCAATCTGATCCTTCTAGCTCATTCCACAGATGCAATGTCAATCGACTGGAACAGATGGCAAAGGATCTATCTGTTTCACCAGACAAACGCGGTTCATGAGAAAGTTTTACACAAACTCAGATCATTCAAAGGCTTCATAGCACTGGTGGCACCCAACTGGTCAAGAGCAGTTGGTTTCCTTTAATACTAGAGTTGAAGCTCACGCACAAACATATCCCCAACCCGTTGACACAAGCAGTGCAAACTCGACTGTGTCAGCTTCCTCGGCACTCCTGGAATGCCCTAGCTTTATGGACTTCATGAAATTTGCAGCACAGAAAGATGCTAACATTGACCTCTTAATGACTGTTCATAGAATCAGATAAGAGGGAATCTACTCTCGTGACAGAACAGACTCATAGCAGTTAAAAAGTTAGCATTGTTTCTGAGAGAATCTGAAGCTCATGAAATGACCACGAACCTAGCGATCTCTTTCTTCAGATCACTATTCGAGAAAGGATTGGCCACTAGTACTATTACTACAACAAAATCTGCTCTAAGAAAAATATTTTTACATGTATTTTTAATATTGAACCTTACAGACTCTATTTTTCATTGTTCCTAAAGCATGTGCTCGTTTTAGACCAACAACCCGCTCACATACGGTTTCTGGTACTTAAATGACATACCTTAAATTGGCATCAGACACTGATAACGCACTATGTTCATACCAGGAGTCTGTTATGAAAACAAGTATCTTCTAGTAAAGTCTAGCCTCAGGAGCCAGAATTTCTGAACTGTCTTGCTCTTTCTAGAGAGCCCAATCATGTTGATTTCCTCCTGTCAGGTGAAGCTCTGTTGCCCTCCGACCTCAGTTTTCTAGCAAAGAATGAGGATCCACAGATGGTCTCCTTGGTATTCCCTTCCACAGGATCTGTCTTTATGTCCAGTCAATACTTTAAGAGTATTTAAATATAGAACTTCTAAGAGAACTTCAGGCCCTCTTTTTGTTAGGGAAAATGAAGGTAATATTTCCTTAAAGGCCATCAGGCAACAAATTCTTTATTTTATTAAACAGGCAAACCCGGAGTCAGTACCTCGGGTACATGATATTCGAGCGGTGGCCACCTCAGCTAACTATTTCCATAATATGAATTTTGGATGACCTTTAAAAACATAATGGGCTGAAATCAACAGTATTTAAACGCCACTATCTTAAGTCCCTAGAGGCTCTAAATATTCCACAGTAGCTGCAGGTGCATTGTCTCACTTCGTCCAGCTCAAGATTAGTTTATGTATATCTTTGTCCTTTTGGTTTGTAATCCTGTTTACCTATTGGTATATTCTCTGGCTTCACCTGCTCTCGCTTTTGCTTGCCCTGCTTCTAGCCTTAGGTCAGGTCTGCTTCACAGCCTGACTCCTACACATACCGCAGATATCCTGTTTTCATTCATATCTTGTTAGCCTTAAGTGTCTTGGTTTTGGTTAATTTTATAATTTTAGACTGTGTGCCTCATAGTTTTGAAATTGTTGTTGATCTTATAATTTGGGAGTAGTAAATCACAGTAAAAGTTTTCTCTTAGTTTTATTTAGCTCCATTAAGGTAATCTTTGAGGCGTACTCACCAAAGCCTTTGTACGGGTTGGATTCTTCACATGATTTACTGGGTGATACAGGTCGAGCCTCCAGAAAAGGGATTTTGATTAAAGGAAAATCTATTTCTGGGAAGACCGTGTCACCCGTGAAATATCCTTTTAGCACATATTTCTAGTATAAGTATTGCTAACATACCAGAGAAAAGCTAAACGACAATGCCAGGGCTACGACCCTGGATCGAACGCCATTATATGGTGTCGGGTATACACAAAGGGTGAGTGGCTGCCACTACCACAGGCCTCCACCCCAGAGCTCTCTCCAATCCCAAACCCTAAAAGTGAGGAGCTGCTAGACAATCATCCTCTTCTCCCAGGCAATCTACCACCTGCCGCCATCTTGTAAACATCCTGCTAGCACCCCAAGCTTGGTATGCCACTCAGGGGAGGAAAGGGAGACAGGATGGAGACACAGGTCTTCCTGACAGAAATAGATTTTTCCTTTGTCAAAATCCCTTTCTGGGCTCGACCTGTGTCACCCGGGTGAAATTATAACAGAGAATCAGCAATACAAAAGCTTGGTGAGCCTCAAGAATTACCTTAAGGAGCTAAATAAAACTATAAGAAAAATTACTGTGTTTTAATAACTCAAAGCATTAATAATAAAACATGATTAACAATATAGGTACACAGACAAAAATAATTACAATTCAATACTCTTAAGGCTAACAACAAGGGGTACAACAAGATATGCAAATGGTCAGAGTCAGGTTGTGAAGGCCTGACCTAAAGGTTAGAAGGCACAAGAGTAAACGAGGCACGCAGGCGAGAGAGGAATAAAGGACAGGATAAACTAAGGTTACATAAGGTCTAGGGCAGGAGGGAATACACTCTGCAGCCAAACACTGTGGGGTATTTAAGAGCCCCTAGAGATTTAAGATAGTGGCATTTGAAAAACTACAGGATTTCCAGCCTCGTATATTTTTAAGGTCATCAAATTTCATATTATGGAAATAATTAGTGGGGAGGCGGCCACCGTTCGAACATTATGCACCCTAGGTACTGAACGGGTTTGCTTGCTTTATGAAATACAGTATTTGTTGCCTGATGGCCTTTAAAGAAATGGTTCCTCCATTCTCCCTAACAAAAAGAGGGCCAGACATTCTATTAGAAGTTCTATTTAAATAAGCTTTTAAAGTGTTAACTGGACATAAGGATGAGATCCTGTGGAAGGGGGAATAACCTTCCACATGGAGTCCATCTATTTTGTGAATCTTCACTTTAGCTAGAAACCTGAGATCCGAGACAAGAGAACTTCTCCTGACGGAGTGAAATCAACATGGTTCAGTTCTCTAGAGGAGCCGACAGTTCAGAAATTCTGCACCTGAGGCTAGCCAATTAGAATAACGTTTTCCTTAACAGACTCGAAATGAACACAGTTCATTACCAGTGTCTGATGCTAATTTAAGTATCGGGCTATTTAAGAACCAGGAAACCGCGTGGGGACGTGCTGCTGGTCTAAGACGAGCGCATGCTTTAGGAATTGACGAAAAATATGAGTCTGTAAGGTTAATATTGAAGCCACAAAAATATTTTTCAAAGCCGTATTTTGCTGTAGTAATAGTAATTAGAGGCCAGTCCTTTCTAATAATGATCTAAAGAAAGAGATTGCAAGGTTCGTGAAGTCATTTCTGAGTTTCAGATTCCTTCAGAAATAATGCTAACTTTTGAACAGCTTGTCATATTGTCTGAGGGTAGATTCCCTTTGTCTGATTCCTCTATGAACAGTGTATTAATAGGATCAATGTTAGCGCTTTTCTGAGCTGCAAACTTCATGAAGTCCACAAAGTTAGGGTATTCAGAATTTTGAAGAAGCTGACACAGTCCGAGTTTGTACTCATTTGTGTCAACCTTGACTGGGATTTGTATACCGGAGTTTCAACTCTAGAAGAAGAGGTGAGCCAATTACTCTTCTCGAACAGTTGGTGCCACAAGTGCTACTTGACCTTGAATGATCTGAGCTTGTGTAAACTTTCTATTAATTGGTTTATTGGTGGAACAGATAGATCTCTTTGCCACCTGTTCCAGTCTATTGACATCGCATCTGTGGAGTGAGCTAGAGGGTCTGGGGATTGGGAGCAACGTGAACACGAAGCTTGTGGTTGCTCTTCGTGGCAAACAGGTCCACCTGGAGACCTGGCACCAAGACAATCCACTCGACGATGCTTATCCAATGACCATTCGACTCCAGCGGAGTTGTCCTGACAGTGAATCTGCACGACATTCCGACACCTGCCAGATGAGTAGCTGACAGGTGCCAAACTACGCTTCCTTGCCAGAGAGAAGATTACATCATTACTCGATTTGATCCGGCTCGATTTGGAGCCCTCTGTTTATGCGCAATGTACAACTACTAAGATCATTCAGCACCAGTCTGATATGAATTCGCCTGGTTAATGAGTTTCTTTACAGTTAGAAATACTGCCATTGCCTCTAGAATGTTGATGGGAACTGGCGGAACAGGAAGGACTAATGCCTTGAACTTTCTTGTGTTGAGAATATCCTCCCCACCCGCTCAGAGAAGCATCCGTGATGGATCACTAATGATGGAGGGGAAAATTGAGAGGCACTGACCTTGACAAACTTCTGACCGCTGACCATGGTCAAGCCTCTTCTTCAACACTGGCGGAATTAGAGACATCCTGTTCCCGTACCTGCTGCTGCCCATTCCGCCATACTTCTGTTTATATCCTTCAGTTTGGCTTTCAGCAGCAAATCTGTCACTGACGCAGAACTGGAAGAGAACCCAGGACTCTTCCTGCAATACCAGAGGCTTTTTGTTTTGAGGAACTGCCTGGTAGCTTTGGCTATTTCCTCCTTTTGCTGAAGTGAAGTGACAGTTTGTGTGTGTCCAAATCACATTGGATTCTAACCACTGAAACTGAGTCTGGAACTAGCGGATTTCTTCCCGCTTATTTGAAAAAACCTAAGGATTCCAGGAAGCTGATCACTATGGATGTTGCTTTCCGACATTCCTTGGTGTGTTGCGCCCAAATTATCCAATCGTCTAGGTATGCGGCTAACATAATCCCTTGGGCCCGTAGTTGCTGGACTACTGTTTCTGCCAGTTTGGTGAAAATTCTGGGCGCTATGTTGAGCCCGAATGGCATGACTCTGAACGAGTATGCTTGTTTCCCTAGTTTGAATCCTAAGGCAAGGAGAGAAGCCGCACCGGGACGTGATAATAAGCGTCAGAGGTGCGACGTCTCATCGGGAAGTAGGTCCGCGACTCAAGTAGATTGTAAGCATGCTAAACTTGTCGCATTGAACATGTTTAGACGACAAGTCTATAATTACTTGCTGATTGAGTCTTTCTTCGAACACTGAACAGCCGCCTTGGAAATTTCAGGTGTTCCCACTTTCGTATTATTTCTTTTTGAAGAAGGACTTTACAAAGTCCAGAAGGTCTTGGAGAAGACTGATGGGATCTGACTGGCGGAGGCCCTCTGCTCCAGCTCCATCCCAGACCCTGAAAATCATGCTGTAGCCCACGGACTGGAAGGTCCACAACGGTTCCATATGAAGATGTAACTCCCACCCGAGGAGACTCATTGAACGGAAGAGGGCTTACTTCCTCTATCTTCCTCGCCTCCCTCTTCCACGTGAAAGAGGTCGTATGCAGTTCTACTCTGAAGGGTGGGTCTGGCTCTGCTTCCTCGACAAGCTCATAAAAGCTCTCGAATCACTCTTGGCTTTCTCAAACTAAGTTGGAAAGCTAGACACTACAAAGGTTGAGCAAGGGTCTGTTGGCTGCTGCATCAGAACAAAACTGTTGCTGAGGCTGGGCTTGAAGCTGGAAGGTCCCGATCTGAGAGACCTGCACAGCTTGGAGCATAGTTTGGGTCTGGGGTTTTCTGTACCTCCTGAACTCTTTCCTATCCCTGGCTTGAGGTCCCATGTCTCGTGGCCTTCTCTTTAAAGGGGAGACTCCCAGCGGGAGCCAAGACTTTGATTTGCTCTGGCTGCCTCCTCCGCCAGAACATTGTCGACTTTGGTCCTCAGGGAAGATGTTAGGACCTCAGATAGAACTCTTCATGAGTCTATTACCGTGGTTCAATAGTGGGCGCCCAGTTATGTTTCTGGCAGTTTAGTCTCGCCACTACAAAGTCATACAGGTCCTGGAATGCCCGCTATAACAGGATTTTGTCAGACCTGGGAATAGAGGTTCTTCAGCGAAGTTAACGCTGTTACCTGCAATAGTGGATAACGCAGGGAGCGACTAACCTCGCATCTAGCCTCGAACTCCTCTGTAGCTGGGCCTCTCCGAATCTTGGGAAGCTGTTCACTAAATAGTGTGGAGGTGCACCGCAGTCGAAGCCATCTACCGTGAACGTGGCTGGAGCCCTGACCAAAATTCGGACCCCGGGAAACGAGGAGGTGGGATCTGTCTCCGGAGTTGAGGCAGCGGTTACTCCGACATTCCCGCCTCGACTAGTCAGAACTGCAATCTTAGTCGGCAGGGGTAGGGGATGGAGTCACTCTACCGAGAACATCGTGAAAGTCCCCTTAAAGGTGGTAAGCTATATTCTCGCACTCCCAGTCAGTGAGCGTGATCAAGGTGGATTGGGCTTGGTCCCTGGGGAAGATAACTGCTCCCTTCGACCTTGTCTGATCTGGATCCAGGCTTCCTCTGTCAGCCTGGCATAGCCTGGGGTAGGAGGCACCAGGTCGGGTGAAAGAACTCCGTTCCTCCAACCGACGCAGTTCCCAAGCCCTCGATGGTCAGGGTATCATTGTGCAGAGGGACGTGGAAGAGCCAGCCGCCACGGGTTTCTTATCAAAGGGGCAGTCTGGGAGGCATCCGAACAACAGCAAGATTGCCCCCGTTACTCCACCCTCATAAGCTTCCTGGTTCGCACCTCTGTGCCAATGACTGCACAGACTGACCAGAGGTCTGCAAGCTTGTAGCAAGCTGGGAGGAAAGGTCTTGAATCCTAGCCTCAACCTTCTTGTCTAACTTCTGCATCAGAAGTTCCGCAAAGGCCTCAGGGTCAAAGTTAGGCTGTGGGGGATTAGCCTTAGACGTCCTGGATCTCAACCCCTTGGGCGGGGGAGTAGCCTTACAGAGGATGCCACTGGTTTGAGAGCCAGTGACCTAATTCTGGAGGGAGCTGGACGGATTAGACCTTTGAGGTCTAGAGGACTTAGGTAAAGTCCTTCTCTTTTTTCAAGGATTTCACTCTTGGGGACAACAGACTCGACCTGTCCTCAAGTGATAGCTGGTTTGGGAAACCCTTGAAAGGAAGAAGAAGATGAAGAAGGAGAACCAAAAGGGGGCTACCAACACTCTCCCCTGCCTCACTTACCACCTTACCTTCTACCTGGTGGTCCAAACGACGCCATCGTTCGAGGTGATGTTGATGGTCGCCACCTTCCAATGCACTCTCCGCACAGGTTGTCTTCTTGGGAGGGCGCCTCCCGGATCCGCTCACCATAGGGGTGGCTACTCATTGGCACTGCAGCTGAGATCCGGGTTCGGGGTAGAGGAGATTGCATATCCTCTGACAGGACGCACGCTTGCTGATGCAACGCCTCCTCTAACCGCCACCCAGATCTTCAGGGTCGACAGCTAAGAGTCACGGATATCACGTCAGACTGAAAGAAAGGGTGTGGATTTACTGGAAAATATTCTCCACCATCAGATATGTCAATATAAGACATTAAAGTCAAAAGGAGACTAAAGGTTAGCGGTCTCTAAAGCTTTTACCGACTCATCCACTAGCTCGCAGACAGAGCGTAACAAACTTCACAGCCATCCGGTGCCAGACGATCAAGTCCCCAACGCGGACCGAGCAGCCGGAGTGTGAACGGCACACCTCGTGGCCACAGGGTTGTTGGAGAACCGCTGTGCACCCTGGCTCCTGACAGCGTACCATCTGTAAGTGGAAAGACGATACATGAGTAACGTCGAGTTAAGGTTCGCCGAGTAGGTCCAGCGGTAATAGGATACCTAAAACCTAAATATGGGTGATGGAAGATGTTTGTCATAAAGCAAAACCCGCCAGAGTTAAATCCGCAGTACAAAATTAATACACAGATTTATGGGTAATGAATCCGGCGTTAATAAACATAAGTTATGCTACGGAATGGTCAACTACTAATTATGTAAGCATAAGTACTCTAAGATACTCTGATGTTATGGTACTCCGCCATGATTGTCACGGAAATCTCGTTATATCACACATTATGGTAACGGCGGAAGAGGCGGAGAGGAGTGTTTGCATATGGCTCAACTCTCAGCGCACAGAGCGGGAACCAGATAGTGGAAAGCGCCAACTAACCGAATACCATACCCACCGGAGTGGTAACGTGGACGATAACAACGAGAGATCTGACTAACCTGGCGGAGACTGAACATAGCGAAAAGTCAAGATAGCATCCCTGGGACTGTGCCATGCCCAGCTAACACTGTGGAAAGCTTAACAAACTAAACACCGGCCGATAAGGGGAAAAGGTAGCATAGTGGCGTGCACCAGTGAACGGCGTGACAGACGGGTGGGTAACACCTCTGGAAATAAAGAAAAACTCCCCACGGGGTGCCGAACTGAAAGCGATCGGCGTCCCTCTCATAGGGAGATGTCCGGGTCACTCGCCAAAAGCTAACTGATCAGGTAAAGAAGAACTAGGCTACATGCACGAAATGATCTGTGCAACCTTTGATCCCAGTCCACCCTCCAAAACCAAAGCTTTTTGGCTTGGACAGGAAGGCCTGAATAGGTGCAAAAGGGGGGGGGGAGGAATCTCGCAAAGCCTGGCCACACCCTCCAAAACCGACAGTCTGGTCAGGTGGAAGACTATTATGAATTGAGGAGACCTCTTCACTATTCTAACTCCTCACCCTCCAAAACCTCACGGCCTGGTCAGGTGGGCTAAGGGGGGGGGGGGAAGGACAACTACCTCACTAGCCTAACCTCACCTTCCAAAAACGTAACAGCATGGTCAGGTGGGCCAAGAGAGAACGAGGGGGAACTCCAAAACCTCAAAACGGCCTGGTCAGGAGAGCTAGGAAGCATGAGCATCGTGTAAAAGAGCCTATCCTGTCCAGCCTAACTCTCCGAAACCGATTGCGGTACGGCCGAGTAGGCTAGGCTAGAAAATACCTAATCAAATAAACTAATGACTTCAAGAGTACTAAAAGTTAACTAAACGATGTGTGAAATATGAAAACATATATACATAGAATTATATACTATAAATACGTGAATGACTCAGCGGCAGAGAAGGCCAAACAATCACCGATATACGGGAAGCGGGGGATACCTAAGATGGACACCCTGACGTCGAATCACACATAAAAACTAATTCAAGAATATATATGTCATCCATCTTCGTACACATCAGAAATGATCATGAGCACAACACCATGGAGAATGTACCAACTCGCTGGTAAAGGAAGGGAAAAGGGGAGGGGAAAAAACCTCCATCTCTAGCCTAGATCAGTCATGATACGGGCTCCCAACCTCCTACCCGCGAAATGGTGATTCTATAAATAAAACTCCAAATTGAAAGGAGTACGGATAAAAACTAGCAGGAACTTTCTGCTAATAACATGCAAAGCGTTATTTACCTGGTAAACAATATATATAATGGTCAAATTAGATGCCTCTGTAAGAAAAAACCAAAAGGAGATGGTACTCAACTTAGTTGGTGGCAATTCTGGAAGCAAAATCCAAAAAACAAGGCACCAAAGAAAAAACACAGTGTGTCTGGTGGCGTGCTAAATTGGAATGTTTACAAGATGGCGGCCGGGGTGGTGGTTGGCTGGGAGAAGAGGATGAGGTATGCAACGGCTCCTCACTTTTCGGGGTTTTGGAATTGGAGAGCTCTATAGGGTGGAGGCCTGTGATAGTGGCAACCACTCACCCTTTGTGTATACCGACACCATATAATGGCGTTCGATCCAGGGGTCAGAACTTGCATTGTGTTTAGCTTTTCTCTGGTATATCGAAGAATACTTATACCTAGAAATATGTAAGAAAGGATATTTCACCAGGTGACAGGTTTGAGCCCAGAAAAGGGATTTTGACAAAGGAAAATCTATTTCTGGGGAAGGCCTGTGTCGTCCAGCGACCCATCCCATCCCTGCACTTCCTTTCCCACCCGGTGGTATACCAAGCTTGGTGGTGCTAATATTGGGATGACGTGGCGGTCGCGTGGTGGCAGACGCCAGTGGGTGAGTGGGAAGCAATCCTTGGTACGGCACACCCAAATTTGGGACTTTGAGAAAGAGAGATCTATTGGACTAAGACCTGTGATAGTGGAGTCCATTCACCCCTAGTGCATACCAACACCATTATGGTGATCGATCCGGGGGTAGTAGCCCCGGCATTATGGATAGCTTTTTTCTCTGGTATATTTAGCAATAGTTATACCTAGAAATGAGTGCTATTGGAACCATTTCACTGGGTGACACAGGTCTTCCCCCAGAAATAGATTTTTCCTTTGTCAAAATCCCTTTATTCTCCTAATTATTTTTGTAGTAGGCCTCAATCAGCTGTCTTAAGATTCCCAAGAGTGGAACATTCGACCAGCAAATGTCTCACACACAAGGGGACAATACAGCTGTCGCAGAATGGATGGTTTTTACCTGACATCAAGAACACATGAGTGAGTCTTGTATGTCCAATCCTTAGCCTGCATAGCATCATTTGTAGTCTTGGCAAATAAGGATATGACCAAGGAGATACTGATGATGCAGTGCTGAACATTTTTTTGGTTTGTTTCAATATTTTCCTAATGGGACTGCTAGAGATTTTTCATTTTCTGACCTACAAGAGGAAATATGTCCCTATGGTAGTAGGCATCTTCTGGGTTCTGGAGAGGTGACTGCTGACTTAGCAAGTTGATCAGCTTGTTTGTTCCCCAGAGAACCCTAGCATGGGAAGGTATCCAGCAAAAATTTGCTTCTTTACCCCTTCTTTTCAATAACAAAAGCCATTCCAATATCTCTAAAATCAGTGGATATAAGGAGTTAAAACATTCTAAAGGCGAAGAACACTTCTCAAGTCACAATATTTAATAAAACTATTTTGATTCAGGGTTAAAATTGCATGCAGTTCTGCTGTAAAAAATAGGTGCAACAGATGATAATCTTCCATTTTTTCTTTCAAGAAAACCCTCCAAATATATTAATCTCAGTGCCTCGCTAAAATTCTTGCTTTTTCAAATTAAAGTATCTACAGCATTTTTGAGGACAGGTTGAAAACAGAATATTTATACCCCCTTTGTCCTTGGAATGTTTAATTGAGGACATTTTACTTAAAAGCAAATGTGGGTAGCTTGGGGTGAGATTTAAAAATGCCAAGCCCTTCCTTTCTGATACAAATGCTGGTTAGGGTTTTCGGAACTTCTTGAAATCTGTACCAGTTTGGAACCAGCAGATGTTAAATGAAGATCCAGAGGCATCTCACCAATCTACAAGCATGCTCTCAGTGGAGACAATTTAAGTGCTCCTGTACAGTAGTCAGTCACATTCCTTGATCAATTAAATTAAGCATTTTAAGGTTATTAGGCTTTGCTGAGGTGTAGACTCCCCACCCATATGTTAATTTTGAAAGACTAGGGCTTTGAATAGCTCAACATCTAAGTTCGGTCAGTGTCCCAGGAAGTGTAAGACAGAACTTTCAGGATATTCATTGCTTTCAAGTATTTTGTCTTGATATATTTCAGATGTGGAATCTAAGTCAGCTTGCTATCAAAAACCAACCCAAGAAATCTTGTTTCAGCAACACATGGAATTCTCTGCCCATGTATGAATAAATCTGGATCAGGATGGACTCCTCTTTTATGGCAAAAGTGCATGATTACCACTTTACTAACTGAAAACCTAAAACCATTCATCTCAGCCACAGGCGCAGGAGGTGGGACTTATTTGGGGAGGGCAACACCAAATTTGCCCGAATTTCAGAAACCCTCCGAGTTTCTTCAAATCACCATATATCTGTGTAATAAACACCAAACAGTGGTTAAATTATGTACAGTAGCTACGAATTTAAAGAAGTTTAGCAAAACCATGTAGCTACTATTCTATTCTTCATTCAGTGTTCATGCATATATCTTATGCGTTATAAAAGTACTAAAACTCTCTCAAATACAATAAAATGCAGGGGCAACTTTTAAAATCTTACGCAACTTATAAAGGAGCATATTATCAACAGATTATACTTACATTATTTTTCATGATATATGGCATGAATTACAGATCACCAACTACATGTAGAAAAGATATAAAAACACGAATGAAAATCTGTATTACACTGGTACAGGTTATAGCGTATTTGGGGATGAATTAGAAGAACATTTTGTCTCTTCCCTTTCATGTGCCAAATACATCCACAACAGTGTTACAGAATTTTTTTTCTTCTCCAGAATGCCCGAATATGCCAACCCATTTGCCCAAATTGTAGCAGATTCCCAATCCAGGGGGGGCATTTGCCCCCCTGCCTCCTATGCCTATGATCTCAGCCCACTTTACTACATTATCAATGCATAGCTGATGCTGGCATTCAGCTACTGCCATCCTTGTTGCTGCAAAAGATAGTGAAAGCTCATCGACAAACAGAGTATAAGTTACATCTGTGGGAATTATTCTGGATACCCTATTGATAGCTAAGGCAAACTAGGTTACTATTAAAACACTTCCTTGGGGCACTCCCTCTTCTTGGTTGAATACATCTGACAATGTTGCTCCAACTTGAACCTCAAACAGTCTATTAAAAAAAAAACCTTGGTGAAAATGGCAACTTGCCCCTCAGTTTACATTCATAAAGAACCCTCAGTATGCCATATATCCATGTTGTGTAATATTCCTCAAGATTAAAGAAAACAGTGATGTGGTGCATTTTGTTAGCAAAAGCTTCGTATACTGAAGATTCCACTTGAACCAGCACATCAATTGTGGAGTGCATACTTCTAAAATATGTAAGACACACCCCCGACCAAGCAAACTTTAAGGTTGGCCAGTTTAAGAAAAAACACCAACTGAAAGAGGAAGATATGTAAATGCACAAGGTGTAAAAAAAAAAATTCAAAAAAATTTTCTGTACCTTCCAGGGGAAGTTGAAAGTGAATATTTACAACTATGTGCCAGGTTTCTTTTTCAAGACACTTGTAAAAATATGCTAACTTTACAAAGTTATACATTTTTTCCAATAATTTATTTGATTTTATTTTGTAAAATTATAATTACAGCTCACAAAATATCATAACATAAGAACTAAAATCAATAACAAATTCTGAGTACATTTATTGGAAAATATTTACGAGATTTACCGAGATGGGAAGATGTAGTATCTTTTTGTAAGGTATGCATGATATTTTTCTAATATTTCTTTGCACTTTTCGTTGCAAAATCATAATTATAGCTGACATACTATCATAAAAGATAAGAACTAAAACCAACAGCAATACCTGGTTGTATTTATGAGCAAAGAAATAGACATCCTGGGATAGAGAAGGCTCTACATTCTCCCTCGTAGTCTCAAGGCACACTAATCCACCTCTATCCCCTATTCAGACCTGTACTGAGCTGGCTAGAGTTGCCTTAAATCCTTTATGGCAATTTGAAATGATATAAGCATTTTTCCCACTATATTCATCCAAACCAAGTGCCGCTCAATACTGATACTCATAAGATTTAGCCCGGCGTTTGCTCAAAACCTGTTACAGTTTGTTATATGATCATGCCCGTCCAATAAGGGTTAAGCACGTTCCTAGTACCATATTAAACGTGTATTCACCATTTTTTCCCTGATCTTACACAGACATGTCATTGCAATCGAACAATAATTGTATCTTGAAAGGGTCTTTCCCTGGTTTCACAAATGGGAGTAATTTTAACGTCTCCCATAGTTTAAGGAAGATTCTTTCTTGAAAAATTCCGTTAATAAGGCTTAATATGAAGAATTTGATCTTTGAAGCAGTATACTTAATCACTGAATGTGTTATATCATCCAGTCCAGGAGCTGATTCACTACATTTACTTAAGGCGGATGCAAAGTCCCTCATAGTAAAAGTTACATTGTATGGTTTATGCCTTGGGGTAAGGCAGTCCCCGGTTAACAGTGGGGGTTCCGTTCCCGGCTGAGCGCCACTAACCAAAAATTGGCGATAATACCACTAATGACCAGCTTAATGGCACCGTTAACTGCCTGTATTGATATCAATGCCTACTTGTTCCAATAGTTTTCTTAGAGCTGAATAGGATCTCTCATCATTTTTCTTTGCAACATTAGCAAAATAATTAGCAAACTCATTTGTGACTAAGTGGAGATCTGCTACTTCATAACCACTGATCTTGATAACTGGGGTTGACAAGGAGTAAATCTGCCTGCTATTTTTCTAATTCTTCCAAACTAATGTCAGAGGTGTTTTTAAATTTAATGAGGATATGAAAATTGTCCAAGATTCCTTTCGTGCCTTTTCAATTTCCATGCAGAAATTAGCTCTTGCTTTTCAAAATTCAATACGATAATGCTCACATTTTTGTCTGCAATATCAGGTGAAAGCTGGCCTCATAGTTCTGAGCTTCCTGGCATTTATGAGTCCACCAGGGAATTGGTCAGTGAGTAAATATGCCTGAAGTCATAGGTATTAATTGAAGATCAGCTGAGAATATATCTACTGAAACAGTCAAGAGTATCAAATACAGTGGGAACACTATCTGCTGAGTCATTTATTGAGCTGTGACACTGGAATGTTGCCCTATGAGCTTTGCCAGTGTTCCAATTAGTAGCCATGAAGATGGAGGATTTGAAGATACATTCATTACTACTGGAAAATGTTCTCTGGTAAATCTATTATTTATCACTCTCCAGTTGAAGTCAATAAGGCAGTCATCACTGCACATAGATAAGTCAATTGCTGACAATGTGCCTGTTTGAACATAAAAATGTGTGTAGACTTCCCCCTGTTTACTATTCCCAAATTTTCACTTTCTGTGATAGAACTGAGGCAATTTCCCCTTTGATTGGTAATGATATCACCTCAAAGAGGGTTTCTGCTATTCATGTCTCCCACAATAATAAAGGGCTATATGGTAGCTGTTGAAGAAGGGATTTAAATTCATCAGTGGTTTCACTTGAATGCATTGCTCTTGCCTTTTTCCAGGAGACTGATTGTTTATGGTTGCCTTCTATTTTAAGGTTGATGATGGTGCTGTTTCCATGGAGGAGGAATCTGCTGCCAATGGCAAAGCCTCCCCAGTCTCATGGGTGTTGGGCATCTTTGTTAGAGGAATATCAAGCTCATGAGCACCAGACAAAGTGCCAAAGGAGAGGTGGAAGTGTCAGACACAATTGGTGCACCCTCTGAAGCATCAGGAGCACCAGTCGGAGCTGGTGCAGGATCCAGGGAGATACAAGCACCAGATACAGATAATGTAGCCTCCTAGGAGGCATGAGTGCCAGTTACAGCTGGAACAGCCTCCAAAGAGGTGGACACACCAGATATAACTGGTGCTAGGTATAACTGGTGTTTGAACTATTAAAATAGCCAGTTATAAGCATTTTTAGAGGAGGGGGGTCTTTGGTATTAGAACTAATAAAATAGGCAGTTATAAGCATTTTCTGAGGGGTGTTTTACCTTAATGCGGGTGGTTGTGGTTCCTTAACCCCACGATTAAGGGGGACCTGCTGCTGTATTTACTTTTATTCACTATCATAATGTGCAAGACATAGAAGGAAAATTAAATTATTTGATTAACGGTTGTTAACTAAGAGAGAAAGAGATTACCTTTTTATGCTTCATATTTTCATTTTGTTCTCACATGACTGAATTGATTATTATAATTTATATTTAGTTTCTCACAACATTTCATGTTTCATATTTCAATAAAATTCTTAAGTGATTTATTGTGTTTTTGTTCCTTTTATTCTTTATGACTCGGTTAAATAACAACAGACTTCCAACAATACTTATATGCAAGACAAGTAAGCATTAACCCTTATACTCCATGAGGCCATGATCAAGGCTTTACCAGTAGACTTCGTGAGGCCACGTTCATGGCTCTCTAAAGTTCTGTTCAAACTTGCTGCTCTCACGTCCCCACTAGGCAATTTTGCTGGCCTTAAAACGTCACTACAGTGCTTCCTTACCATTGGCTATCTGATTCCATGTCATAAAGTAGCAACCAATCAGATGATTAGCTTATTTTTTGGTCTTGAATGTGGCTGCTTTAGGAGACTAATTTTGCTGCTGTGTGACTGGAACTCGCTAGCGATATATTTTATGCAATGTTTTGGCTTTAAACACTAAAATTTATGGATATAATGGCTTCCTGTGATTCAGAAATGTTTTGTGTGTTTCATTGTGAAGGAAAATGTTTGGCAAAGCAATGAACAACTGGATTTCATTCAAAAGGGTTTGTTTAAAAAAAAAAGACAATCTTTTTGCCAAACATTTGTGTTAGCTGTGTTGAGGGTCCTCATTTTTAGCTAAAAATCTATGGTCAGGAGAAAGGAGGGCTTCTCCGGACGGGAGGAAACTAACAAAATCATCACCTCTAGAGAGAGCCGACAGCTCTGAAATTCTGGCACCTGAAGCCAAGCTAATCAGAAATAAGGTTTTCCTTAACAGATCCAAATAAGAGCATTGTGAGTTGTCAATCTCAGATGCTAACTTAAGAACATCATTGAGGAACCACGTAACAGAATGTGGGCGCGATACGGGTCTCAGACGAGCGCATGCTCTAGGGATAGATGAAAAGTAAGAATCTATAAGGTCAATTTTAAAACCATATAAAAATACCCTCTTCAGGGCTGACTTAGCTGTGGTAATAGTGGCCGGGGCAAGGCCCTTTTCAAACAATGATCTAAAGAAGGTAACTGCTAGGTTAGTAGTCATGGTTTGAGCTTCAGATGCCTTCAAAAAGGAAGCCAATTTCTTGACTGCTGAGTCATATTGTCTGAGAGTAGAATCTCTCTTGTCTGATTCTAAAACAGAGTGTTAACGGGTCAATGTTTGTTCCCCTTTGAGCAGCGAACTTTATAAAGTCCATAAAACTAGGGCATTCTGAATTCTTAAGGAAGCTGACACAGTCTTGGTTTGTACTACTTGGGTCAGTCTGGGATTGGGAATCCGATGACTCTGCAACACGAGTTCCTGAAGTAGAGGGAACCAGTTGCTCTTCGGCCAATAAGGGGCTACCAGGGCCAGTTGACCTTTGAATGACCTGAGTTTGTGCAGTACTTTCAACAGCAAGTTTATTGGGGGAAACAGGTAAATCTTCTCCCAATTGTTCCAGTCTATGGTCATTGCGTCCGTGGCATAAGCCTGAGGGTCCAGGTTCGGGGCCACATAACAGGGAAGCTTGAAGTTGCTCTCCGTCGCGAACAGATCCACTTGGAGACCCGGAACCCGGCGGCAAATCCAATTGAAAGACTCTCCGTCCAGAGACCACTCCGTCTCCAACGGAGTGGTTCTGGACAGGGAATCCGCCACCACGTTCCGTACCCCCGCTAGGTGGGTGGCTGACAGATGCCAGCTGTGCTTGTTCGCCAGGGAGAAAATAGCTACCATAACCTGGTTTACACGACTTGATTTGGAGCCGCCCCTGTTGATGCAATGAACTACCACGGGCGCTGTCCAACACCAGTCTGATATGAATCCGGCTGGGGGCAGATTTTCTTTAAGGTTAGAAATACCGCCATAGCTTCCAAGGTGTTTATATGGAACCGTTGAAACATTGTAGACCACGTTCCTTGTACTTTTTGTTTTGGCGAATACCCTCCCCAGCCGCTTAATGAGGCGTCCGTGTGAACCACCAGCGCCGGAGGAGGGAACTGAAGCGGGACTGTCTTGGACAGGCCGCTGACTGTGGACCAAGGCCGCAGTCTCGCCTTTAAAATCCGGGGGATGGAGGAGACCTTGTCTCTGAGCCTGATATTGGCTTGACTCCGCCACACTCTGTTTATGTCCTTTAATTTTGCTTTTAAGAGCAGGTCCGTCACTGAGGCAAATTGAAGGGAACCGAGGATTCTTTCTTGGGCCCAGCGGGATGCTGCTTTGTCTCTCAGAAATTTCCTGGTAAGGGAAGCTATCTCCTTCCGCTTGGGCGGCGGAAGGGATAACGTGTACGAGGACAGATCCCACTGGAGGCCCAGCCACTGAAACCGGGACTCCGGAGTCAGGCGGGACTTCTCTCTGTTCAGTTGAAAGCCTAACGACTCCAGGAAGTTGATGACCGTGGCCGTGGCCTTCCGGCATTCTAGAACTGTTGGTGCCCAAATTATCCAATCGTCTAGGTACGCTGCTAGGGATATCCCTCGGGACCGGAGTTGCTGTACTACCGTGTCCGCCAGCTTTGTAAATATTCTGGGGGGCAATATTTAGACCGAAAGGCATGACCCTGAAGGAGTAGGCTTGTTTCCAGTCTGAAACCCAGGAACGGAGAGAAGCTCCGCGCAACCGGGACGTGATAATAAGCGTCTGAAAGATCGATAGAGGTGGTGACGGCTCACGCTGAAGTAGAGTCCGCACCTGCGCCACCGTAAGCATGCGAAATTTGTCTCATTTTATATAATGATTTAGACGCCGACAGATCCAGAATCACTCTTTGCTGACTGGAGTCTTTCTTTGGAACAGTGAACAACCTGCCTTGAAATTTGAGGTGCCTTACTTTCTTTATTGCTCGCTTGTTGAGCAGTTCTGCCACATAGTCTTGTAGGACTCTGGAGGGTGGCTGGTAAAACCTGATCAGGGGAGGGGGGTCCTTGGTCCAGCTCCAACCCAGACCTTTGGACACAATGCTGTGTGCCCAAGGACTGAAGGACCACTGGTCTCTGAACCAGTAAAGACGACCACCTACCTGACTGTTCTCAGTGGGAGGAAGCGGGTTTGTTTCCTCTACCACGTCCAGGTTTACCTCTTGGGGCGGTGTTAGACTTGCCTCTGTAAGGGGTCCGACCTCTTCCCCCCCTTGCACTCCTATTAAGGCCGTGAAAGAACCCACGGCCTTCATAGGTAGGATTGTACGCTGGTGAGGCGACGTACGAGGGTGCAGCAAGGGATTGAGCTGGTTGGACCAGCACGTATTGTTGGGGATGAGCCTTAGAGGTGGAGGGCTGGGCCACTGCCGAGACCGGGACAGCTTGAACAACCGTCTGATGATGAGGCCTCTTGTGTCTCCTGAACCGTTTACCAGACTTAGCCTGGGAGCCGCCAGATTCTGGGGTCTTGCGCTTGTAAGCTGAGATATCCCAACGGGAGCGAAGACTTTGGTTGGCTCTAGTAGCCTCGCTCAGCACACTGGCTACGTCTTCCTCTGGGAAAAGGTTAGGGCCCCAGATAGAGCTCTTCATGAGCTTGTTAGGCTCATGACGTATGGTGGCCTCAGCAAAGATGAATCTCCTACACTCCAGCTTAGCCACCATAAAGTCATATAGGTCTGACTGAAACCCTGCTAACAGGGATTTAGCCAGAACCTGGAAGAAGGGCTCATCTGCACAGGAGACGGCAGTCGCTTCTGTGAGGCAGACGGAGTTCAAGGACCGGCCTAGCCTAGTCCAGGCCTCAAATTCTGTCTTTAGCAAGGCTTCCGGGAGCTTAGGAAGCTGCTCGCTGAACTGAGTAGACGCACAGTAAGCGTCCAGCTTTCCCACAGTAAAGGTGGACAGGGCGTCCCTCCAGAACTCCTCACCCCCTGGGAATACCAGGGATGTGGAGTCTGTCTCCCTTAATTGAGGCAAAGGGTTGCCTTCAAAGCATGCTCGAGCCGTAGCCAGAGCCACTTTGTTTATGCAGGGAGTAGGCAACTTATCACCTAGGGCGAACATGGTGTAGTTGCCCTTGAAAGGTGTAAGCTTGGTGTTCTCTGCCTGCCACTCCGTAAGAGTGGGCAGGAGAGTCGACTGAGCTTGGTCCCTAGGGAAGATCACCGTCTCTCTAGGGACCTTGTCCGAACGTACCCAGGCTTCCTCCGTCAGCCTCACGAAGCCTGGGTAAGGAGGCAGGAGATCGGGAGGGAAAAACTCTAGTTCCTCTAAACGTCTCGTGCCAAGACCTTCAACTGTCAATGTGTCTTCGTGCCGAATGGCACGAAGAGCAAAACGCCAAGGGTTCCCGACATCGAAGGGAGGGAGATCAGCCGTGTCAGGGATATCATACTGCGGTTTGGCTCCGCCGGGGCGAGCCATTCCCGCCAGTATGTTATCATGGCTGTGAAGCTTCTCCGATATTTGGGAGAGCTTCAACTCGACCTCCGCCGAGAACCTCTCGAAAAGCGAGTTCGCAAACGCCTCAGGGTCAAAGGCCTATTTCACTGGGTGACACGGGGCCTTCCTCAGAAATAGATTTTTCCTTTGTCAAAATCCCTTTTTTCTGCCCAAAATGTGATTGGGGAATTTGCCCTGAATGGTTCACTGTTTTTCAAAATAAAATGAAACACTAGGCTTCAAATGAAAGGATGTTATTTACCTTACAATTTAATACCCATAACACTACTGAAAATTAACTATAAAGACATTATATGGTCATTCAAAGTAAATTTTGAAAAAAAAAAATAATAATTTTTTCAAATCTACTTCAACTTTACCATTTTCTTACATCAGATTCTTTGCATATAGAGTTATTTGTTATAATGTATCAGGATATTCAAAGCATTAGCTTTCAATTGATATATAACTTCACATACTTCAGAGTAGCTCTATCGTCTGATATTGAGTCAAACACAAATATCAAGCATTGGTTATGGCAGCAGTATTGTATATAAGTATTTCAATTAGGCTAAACATTATAAGTCTGGGGTATAAGGGCTATGCCTAACAATGAATAAATTAATACATACAAGTGTTTCTGACCAACAGATCTAGTAATGAAATTTAATTCTTTATGAGTTCTTGAAAATTGAAACCATACATAATTGATAAAGTACAGGCTTTGCTTTTTGTCATTTTAGCTTTTTTTCAAGTTAAAACAAATCAGAGCCTGAAATTAAAAGTAAGCCACTATGATCATTTCAAAGATAATGCATCCCTTTAAATCAGTCACTTCATGGCAACTCTGCTGCCTGCAGCACCTTCACTGCCTTAGTTGCCAGATGTTACTTTCTAGGTTGATAATTTGTCAGAATATCTAGACTGAGAGTACTGAGACTTTTGTACATGACTGTACATAATTTAAATTATTAATTATTGTACAAAATTTATAAAAAAATCAGTATATCTAAGATCTTAATTTGTTTAGCAAAGATCACCACCACAAAAATGTACTTTTTATATTCCCATATCAAAGAGACAAGCATTACAAGAATTTTTCTTAATATCTGTGATACCACTATTGGCTAAAAAGTAGACCTGCATGCATGTATTTAACACTTGAAAAGGCCCCCAATATTTAGGATAACTGGGGAACTTTCTCTATCACAAAATCCATTTAGTTTTATTATAAAACACTACAAAGGAAAAACTGGCCTTTAGCAAACACCAAGGTTTGTAGTTTGTAAGTTAAGCTCAACTGGCAACTACTATCATGGCTATATATTGTAATTAAAAAGTCAGGCTAACACAATTTACCTTTGGGTAACCTCAAATTATCTATCAATGTTAAATAAGTCACTGACTAACGAGTCTCAATAATAAAATTGTCTAATATTGTTGCATTTTTGCTAATTATCACTTTGTTAGACATGAAAAACAGGACGGCACTTATAGTATAGCCCAGTCATCTAATCTTAACTTCTCACCTTGTGGGAGACCTACTGTCTCCAAATTTTAGCAAATATAATCCTACCCGTTAAAAATACAGGGAAGCAAACCTTTTCACTGGGTCTTAAAACTATGTACTTAGCCTCCTTCTTATGAGGAATTCTCCATGATGATTGAAAAAAGTACTCGGAGACAAAAAATTTTGAGAGAAAAACCCTGGGACAATCAACACTGGCACAGAGCACAAGTGTAATGGGGACAATAGAAGAAATATAAGTTGTTGCCACATCTTTGTGAGCAGGATGAAGGGAAAGCAGAAACAGTCACTGTACACAAGAGACAATTCCCTCTTTTCTTGAGTCCTTTATATTCTATCACTGTGCCAACAAACACTATTCTGGCTAAGAACCACTATAAGAGAATTCTTTGAGAGTGGTTGATCTGCCTTATGGAGCCCTGAGGAACCGTAAGAGTAACTCTTCTGAGGACGAAACACAGCTACACTATAAAAAAAAACATCAACATCACTTTAATGTCATTTTGTTTATTGCTTCTGCGTGGATGAGGAAACCAGGGTAAGTGCTTATGGGGTGGGAAGGCCATGAGAGCTGAATGGGAAGACTTGGGTGGCCTTCATCTGCTTCAATTGTCTCATGTCATTTTTGCTTAATTTTTTGTAAAAATACTTTGTTTTATGCTTTTTCCATTCATTAATCTAAATAACAAATTAGGTTTTCCTAGGTTAAAATAGCAGCAAACTGAAAAAACTTGAACAGATTATGAAATAGTATCAGTATAAACTGCAAAGCCATGTTACATATACTTTTCTTGTCCATCAGTGTCTCTGACTGAGAGCATATGTATGTGTGTGTGCATTTATGTATGTGTATGCATCACACTGATGTAAACTACAATACACACAGGCTGTGTATTTATATGGTATAGCATAAAAAATTCTAAATCCTTACCGGATATTTGTCAAATTTCCTTAGTCTTTGCCCTTTCCTTTCAATTGTGTGTTCTTGAGGGTGAAATCTGCTTCTGATTGCTGCCTTCAATGAAGGTTAATTGGAGGTAGAAATTCCTGGGAAAGTTAACGCTTTGTTGTCCTTCCTACCTCTTCCTCCTTGGAGAAATTGGGTCTCAGTGCCTTCCAGTATGGAATCTTAGTTCTGAATTTCTTTGCAACATTTCAAATCCCATTCCTCAACATAGGTTCCCTTCCACTTTCACTGCCAATCACCTTTCTTCCCTTCTGTCTGATAAAGATGATGGCACTTAACAATGGATCCTCTGACTGATCTTGGGTTGTTTTGGAGATTGTCTGAGGATCAGTGATAATGTTCACACTACTGTGGACTTATGGATGAATATTTGCCTTGCCCAATCCTCTGGCATTTAGGATAGTGACCATCATTAGATACTTTGGGTTTCTGAGAGACATCAGGGGACTGGAATGAATGACTTCTTTAGTAAGTTGGACGTAAGAGACATAAGTTTGCTCATCCAATTCCTCCAGCTCATGATGGTGTTTTGTTGCTTTTTGGCTAAGTCTGCACATTCCTGTACTGGGCCCTTTGTTTAAGTCTGCACACTGCCCTTCAATTATCCTTGCAGCTATGTTCTTTGGCCTCTTTCTATGTACAGTAAACCCCCCATATTTGCAGGGGATGCATACCAGATCCCCAGCGAATAGTTAACACCCATCTCTAAAAATGCTTCTAACTGCCGATCTTGAAATTTCAAATACCAAATGTATACCTTAAACTACCATCCTACACCATATACACCTTAAGCTTTTATCCTATTACTGTATTAATCTTTGAAATTATATTATCAATCATTTCAAAGTCATCTTAAACATTTTACCCTTAAAAATATAAACGCATCGTGCATTTCTAACCCTTCCAGCCAATAAGAGAGAGAGAGAGAGAGAGAGAGAGAGAGAGAGAGAGAGAGAGAGAGAGAGAGAGAGAGAGAGAGAGAGAGAGTATATCTTTCTATCAACCACTCTCCATTTCTATCTATCTATCTATCCATCTCTCACATTCTGAGTATCCTTTGGAGAGAGAGAGAGAGAGAGAGAGAGAGAGAGAGAGAGAGAGAGAGAGAGAGAGAGAGAGAGAGAGAGAGAGAGAGAGATATCTTTCTATCAACCACTCTCCATTTCTATCTATCTATCTATCCATCTCTCACATTCTGAGTATCCTTGAGAGAGAGAGAGAGAGAGAGAGAGAGAGAGAGAGAGAGAGAGAGAGAGAGAGAGAGAGAGAGAGAGAGTATATCTTTCTATCAACCACTCTCCATTTCTATCTATAGTTCCATCTCCACATTCTGAGCTGATGAAGAGTTAGAGGAATTTATTTCTGGTGATATCCAAATTCATTTGGAGAGAGAGAGAGAGAGAGAGAGAGAGAGAGAGCAGAGAGATAATGAGAGAGAGAGAGTTGAGATTCCACAATAAATTGTAGAGTCCCGTTGCTAAGTAACCAATTGGTTCTTAGCCAGTGAAAATAAGTGTAATCCTTTTCCCCAGTCCCCTAGGAGAGCTGTTAATCAGCTCAGTGGTCTTTTAAAACTAGCTTACTATACAAATTTTTTTATCAAAAGAGCATGAGAAAGAGAGAGAAAATCTAGAGAGAGAGAGAGAGAGAGAGAGACTGACTCTTCGGGCAGGTGCTAATCTTTTTTTTTTTTTTAAGATGACAGTTACGCTTTCATCCCTCCACCTAAGTCTGATACAGAAAAAGATCAGGGACTGAACTAAAATCTTACTAATTCACTATATTTTCTTTAATGAATTGATATTTTGCTGTGTTTACATTAATATTAATATCTGGAAATTAGTAAATCATTTATATATCATACAAAACAAATAAACATACATATGCATAAAAATTCTTCCATCTCAGTCAGAAAGAGAGAGAGAGAGAGAGAGAGAGAGAGAGAGAGAGAGAGAGAGAGAGAGAGAGAGAGAGAGAGAGAGAGAGAGAATTATTATTTTTAATATTTAATGTTATTATTTAATCTTATTAAACCTAATATTAATATTTGAAAATTAGTACTGTAAATCATTATTTTATCATAAAATGTATATGTACATACAGCACAGTATTTAGTCACAAAAATAATATGAAAATACAGAATATTGCTCCACAAAAAAATCCGTGAATGGGTGAGTTTTCCCGCGAATAATTTATAGATAGGTTCCACAGAACTTTCCACGAATAGCTTAGCCCGCGAATTGTAAGAACGCAAATCCGGTGGGTTTACTACTTGCACCTTCCAGCATATTGGTTTGTGCCAATGATCTTGACTTTTTCTAAGAGGGTACTGGAGAGCCAATTGCTGCCTTTTTCATCCCTGTGTTGATCTGTCCTTCTATGGCTTTTCTTTTTTTACAACATAATCCTCTTATACCCGTCTTGTTAGAGCAGCAAGCAAAGTTCATCTTGTTCAAGAGCTGAATTGCTAAGATTTAGACCCTGCCCTGTTCCAAGTTGCTTCATTGGTGCTATGACCTACCATTTCTCTGTTGTGGCTGTCTGTGATTAGTAAGGGAGAGAAGAAAATTTCCTCACTTGTCATGGAGTCTTCATCGTGACTTGATTTACCCAGCATGTTTGTGATGCCTTAACTTCTGTATCATCATGTCTTCAGTTCCTTACCTTGCAATGGTTTCTTCCTTCGGATGGCTGTGAAGATCCACAATGCAAGTAGGGATGCCCTGGCTAGGTATGTTTGCAAATTCTGACTATCAGTAAGGCTCAGTGGCTTGCACTGTTGTTGCCATGGTCCAGTCCACAGATGGTAGGTTATCTTTGCACTTTTCCTGCTTGGGTGGTCCAGACAGGTTTGGAAGCTCCAGCTATTCTGAAGCCTTGGATAATTATAATTACCCCTCATTTTCTATTTAAATGGTGATCAAAAATAAACTAAAAAACCTAAAATATTAATGGTAAAGTAATTAAAAATTAAAAAAGATAAAAGAATTGAAAAGTAAAACTATGATCAAAAATAATAAAAAAAATATAAGGATTCTGACTTTTCTGTTATTGCTGTTTATGATTTTGATATCAGTTCACATGAAATGTGTCTTTTGGATCAGCCTCTTCCACAATGTTTTCATTTCTGCATTTACTCAAGTGATGATTTAGTCTTATAGAGCAGCTATGTGGAGGGTGTGACAACAACTTTTATGTGGGTTATCAGGTACAGTCTCATAGAGTATGAGTACATGAAGAGCATGACACCCTTTACAAACTGGTCTTTGGTTCCCATGACAACCAAAATTCTTCTCTTATAAGAATGTTGGTTTGCTTTTGTTCCTCTTTTCATGAGTCTTTGAATGCTCTCTCTTCAGGCTTCCTTCAGAAGGAACACTCTCTCAATAGTGACAGAATTTTTCACGCTTTTTCGGGTTTGGCTCCAGCAATTCCAAGGAGCTTCCCTGAACCTACATTTCCTTCTTGACAGTCTCACTTGTCACTTTTTTGGCTCCTGTTAGAAATGTTCTGTTTTATCCTAGAAAAGCTCTGTTCCTGTTTCCAACTGCCTCTTCTAAGCATTTCATGGGCTCCATTTGGCGTGGAGTTCATAGCCAATCACCTTCAAGTGAGGGGCCATTCTTGGACTGTTTCTTTTGTTCCCTATGAGACTTTTGCACTATACCTCCAGCCTTTTTGTTTTTGTTTGTCCTTTCTTACAAGTCCTGGAAATGGTCTCAAGACCTCTCTTTGTGCTGCTTTCGACTGCCTTTGCACTAATCAAGATCAGTGACCTTGAAGTTCAGACATCCTCCTTTTAGAGCAGTCCTTTGGCTTTGTTAAGTTTCTTCCACCTTCTCTTATCTCTGTCTGTGGCATAGTAACTATGGAAGTTTCTCTCACATCTGATTATCACAGCTGGTCATAAGCTACAGATCTGAGGTAGCAGAAGCAGTGTTGTTTCTTTGAAGTGCTTGCCTTTAATCGTAGGTACTATCTGGGGTTACTACCTCTCTTACATTCATCAATTAGGAAACTACCTTGACTTCTAAGAATGATGATGTTTCACTGTTCACTGTCTAAGCGAATTGGACTTCTGGCATCTGGGTCTTCTATTCTCTTTGGGACTTTTTTTTTTCCACCTTCCTCCTACACTGTGACTGGCTAATTACAATTAATTGGCTTTGTATAACAAAATCTTTTATAATGATATGCATTCATGCAACCCCACTACCCATAATTTTCTGTACTGTTAGTGCAGCTGGGTCTATTTCACACAGAATAAGGCTAATTATTATTAATGAATTTGTATTGAAATTTGTTTCATTATAACAACATTGTCTTAACCATGGCAAGATTTTTCAATCATATCACTTTTTACATATAAAATCCTCCAAAGGCTTAAGTCTACATTGAAAGAAAGAATTTACAGGCTACAGTATATATCTGCTGTAAATCAGAAGGCAACTGAACAGAAGGAAGAGCATGATGTAAATCTGAAGGGGAATATTTACACTTTAACTGCTACAAAATTATTATACATCTATGCTGCCATTTTCCTAAAAAACAGACAATAAGAAACTTACCCAGAATGTCCATAAGGTGAAAGTCTTCTTTTCTTCTGAGAATCCCTGGATGAAGCATGGGGGGACCCAGATCTCTTTAAGTCCCGTCCAGGAGATCTGTGGGAACTCCTACTTGATGCTGGGGATCTTCGAGATTCCCTCAATGGAGACCTGCTGGAATCTTCAGGGGATGGGGATCTGCGTGAAGGCCAGCGAGATTCCCTCAGTTCAGATATTCTGTTGGAATCCACTCCTGGGTATCTTGAATTTCTAGTAGAGACTGAAATGTTATCTTTCTCAAGAGTATCCTGTGCAATTGAGGTAGACACACTTTTTCCTGAATTTGCTTTTTTCAGTGATGCTCGGCTTGAAGGTGTGCTCTCACTTTCATCATAATTAAATGGGATTGAGGCATATGTCTTGCTTTTTAACTTTGTGGAATAATAGGGGACCAACTTTGCATCCAACTTAGCAAGAGGCTGAGGAGGAATAACAGGTTTCTCTTTAAAACTCCATGACTTTGGCTTTTCTTTGCTCGGTTCAACATAAGCTTTCTGCTTTTCATTAACAATTTCTGAAAAGAAATTTTTATATAAAGTAGTCAGTACACATATTTTTTAAACTGATAACCAACTTATATTATATTTTACTTAAATGAATTTTTAAAATGCTTTCGTGTACAGCATGCAGCAAAAGTTGTATGACACGATTTCAGTGATTTTCGTTCAAAAGTCACCAACTGGCAACTCTTACCTTCACATTTCTAATGATGCTATGTTGCAATGATGAAACATTTTGGCAAATTCGCTCAAAAAAAGATACAGTTCACTAAGCATGGTTTTAAAGTATCAGTGCTATATTTTTTTTATCAAAATATCAGCTAGATCATTATAAAAACATTAACACAGTAATTCTTAATTATGGTAAATATGAAAAGATGTAAATACTTCAAGAATTTGACTTTTTAGCCACCATAGTAATGATTTAATGTACTGAACATATTGGAGATGTAGGTGTGGGTATGGTCTAACCAGACGTCAACTGTCTGTGTCCAACGTCCAGTCATCTGTCAAACATGGTTGAAGCTACCCCACCAAAACCGGAAACATCACCGCCAACTCAGAGAGCTATACAGTACATCTCGCCAGATATTCTAAAAAAGACATAGCCGATATCTTAACATCAACAAAACAATGGCTAAAATGATACAATGAAGGAGAAGGACTGAAAAGCTATCTTGGATCTGGGAGACCGCTGCACAACTGCAGAAGACAAAGAGTTGACTAACTTTATAAATGAGCATCCATTTTCAGTAAAATGGGAAACCTGTATTCAAATATCAGCTGACACTGTAAGACATCAGTTTTGAGAAGCTGGTCTTCTATGTAGAAGACCTGCAGTCAAGCCTCTACTACTTACACAGACTCATAAGGACCACTGTATAGGTTTTGCGCTCAAATATCTATCCAAGAGAGAACAGTTTTGGGAAACTTATATTTTGTGACGAGAAGACATTTTGCAAAGACCAACAGGGAAGACTGCACTGCTGGCATCCAGTAAAACCCAGATAATGAAAATTTACTTATTTTGCCTGATGTATATTCATGCGTTAGCCTAGGTGAGATATATTTTATATTATAAGCCTAGTCTGTATATATGCTAAAGCTTAATGAATATCAATTCCTGTTACACTGGGTTTTAAACCTACTTAAAAATATCTTTAATGAAAGTTTAGGATGTAATCAAGAAATTGAAAACATAAGAAAAATACGGACAGGCTTATATGTTACCTTTCACATATACAGCAAACCCCTGGATTCACGGGGGATGCATGCCAAACCCTCACCAATAGTTGAAATCTGCAAACAGTTAACACCCACCTCTAAAGACGCTTATAACAGCCTATCTTGAAAGTTTAAATGCCAAATGTATACCTTAAACTAGCATCCTACATCAAATATACCTTAAACTATTATCCTGTTACTCTATTGATCTTTGAAATGATATTATTAATATTATTTCCAAGTCATCTTAAACATTTTACCCTTAAAAATATATATGTATATACTCCTAACCCTTCCAGCTAATAACAGAGAGAGAGAGAGAGAGAGAGAGAGAGAGAGAGAGAGAGAGAGAGAGAAGAGAGAGAGAGAGAGAGAGAGAGAGTATATCTTTCTATCAACCACTCTCCCTTTCTATCTATCTATCTATCTATCCATCTCTCACATTCTGAGTATCCTTGAGAGAGAGAGAGAGAGAGAGAGAGAGAGAGAGAGAGAGAGAGAGAGAGAGAGAGAGAGAGAGAGAGAGAGAGATTTTTCAGTATCCTTTGTAGCGTTATTTTGACCACCAAGTAGGCAATATTTTTTACCGTTATTGGGCAACACTTCCTCCCCTTCATGGTCAATATGTCAAGATAACTGACAGTTAGATTACAAACCCCCATCACTCCAAGCTTTCAGAAAAGACTGGGAATCGATAAGTATTCTTTCAAATTTTTACTTAATTTACTATAGAAATGTTGTAATTATAGCATGGAAAATATGAAAAAATTAATAACAAAGTAACATCATGTTTATCTATAAAACTACAGTATACAAAGCAAATAAACATATGTTACATATGCATAAAAAATCTATCTCAGAGAGAGAGAGAGAGAGAGAGAGAGAGAGAGAGAGAGAGAAATACAAACAACACAGAGAGAGACTCTTCAGGTAGGTGCTAACCTTTTTTTTTTATGATGACAGTTAAGCCTTCATCCCTCCCCCTAAGTTGGATACAGAAAAAGATCAGGGACTGAACTAAAATCTTACTAATTCACTATATTTTCTTTAATGAATTGATATTTTTCTGTGTTTACATTAATATTAATATTTGAAAATTAGTAAATTATTTGTTTATCATACAAAACAAATAAACATACATATTACAAATGCATAGAAATTCTCACATTTACATAACAGAGAGAGAGAGAGAGAGAGAGAGAGAGAGAGAGAGAGAGAGAGAGAGAGAGAGAATTATTTTTATTATTTAATGTTATTATTTAATCTTATTAAACCTAATAATAATATCTGAAAATTAGTACTGTAAATCATTATTTTAAAATAAAAGGTACATTTAGGTTCAGTACAGTATTTAGTCAAGAAAATAATATGAAAATACAGAATATTACTCTATGAAAAAATCTCATAGTTTTCCCACGAATAATTTATAGATAGGTTCCACAGAAAATTTTACAAATCACTGAGTCTGCAATTTGTGAAAAGCAAATCCAGGGGGTTTACTGTACTAGATATTTGCTATAATAAAGCCCACAAAAAGTTTCATAGCTAAAGTAACATGAAGAAAGAAATGCCTAAGAACATTCTTAGCCTGTCTTATTTTAGTGAGTTTGAACCCATGAAATCATTGTTAAAATCTCTGAATGTCAACCTGGTTTTTTCCTATAACAACACACTAAAAGGAATGTTAATAAAAAATAGCCCTAAGGAAGGCAACAACATAATACAGTGAACCCTCGCTATGCGGTTCATCTATGATTACATTATTTCGCGGATTTTTCCATTATTTATGTATATTATAAGAGAAAATATATGCGGATTACGGAAATTTCAAAATAGTCGCAATATGAAGACCCAAATATTTCATTAATTCCATTAATAGTTATTAATATCTGCTAGTACTGTTGGTTCATTGCATTATGACATATAATTCAGTACAAAATGAGATTAAACAAAAATATGCTTCACTGCATCGCTGGATTTTTCAGAAATATTCAGAAAAATTAAAATTAAAAGTACCGCCATATCGGCAGCCATATTTTGGAAAACAGCGATGTTTCATCAGAGACGTGAGAAGAACGGCTTGCGAGACCGGAGAGAAAGGACTGGAAGCTTTTGTATATTTCGGAATTATTGAGTGGTACATAAGAGAATATCTTATCACTGTTGATGTTTCATCTTAAATCACTGTAAAAATAATTAAAATCCGAATTTCATATGTAAGCAACTCAAGGATACTGTATAAATAATTTCATTGATAAATTTGTTTCTTTTAGCAACTAAAAAATATTTTCCTAATTCTTTTCGTTAGTATCATTATTTTAAAATTACAAAATGGGACGATCTTTTTTTATGCATATTACTGTGATAGATTTACAGGTTCAGTGAGTGGTAGAGAATATCTTATCACTGTTGATGTTTCATCTTAAATCACTGTAAAAATAATTAAAATCTGAAGCAACTGAAAGGATACTGATATATCATCACCAGCTTGTCAAGACTTAGTCAAGACTTAGTCTTGTCCCAAGCTACTGTGCTGTACAGTACACACCATTTCTCTCTCTCTCTCTCTCTCTCTCTCTCTCTCTCTCTCTCTCTCTCTAATTCTATGAAATATGAATTACTGTATCATAAACTTTTATGTACAGAATTAAAAATAATTTCATTGATAAATTTGTTTCTTTTAGCAACTAAAAATGATTTTCCTAATTCTTTCGTTAGTAGTGAGCAGCTTCAGTCAGCTGATTCTCAGAACGTAAACATTACAAATATGGGGATCTTTTTTTATGCATATTACTGTGATAGGAGATCAAAATAGTAATACAGGCACTTTCGGACAAGGCACGTGAGTGGTACATAAGAGAATATCTTATCACTGTTGATGTTTCATCTTAAATCACTGTAAAAATAATTAAAATCCTACGTTCAAGGATACTGTATACTCTCTCATCACCAGCTTGTCAAGACTTAGTCAAGACAGCTACTGTTGTTACACCATCTTCTCTCTCTCTCTCTCTCTCTCTCTCTCTCTCTCTCTCTCTCTCTCTCTCTCTCTCTGTCTCTCTCTCTCTCTCTCTCTAATGAAATATGAATTACTGTATCATAAACTTTTATGTACAGAATTAAAAATAATTTCATTGATAAATTTGTTTTTTTAACAACTAAAAATGATTTTCCTAATTCTTTCGTTAGTAGTGAGCAGCCTCAGTCAGCTGATTCTCAGAACGTAAACATTACAAATATGGGACGATCTTTTTTATGCATATTACTGTGATAGGAGATCAAAATAGTAATACAGTGTTTAAGTGCATAGGAAGTGTTTATAACAGTGGGGAAAGGCTATAAAGCCTTTAAATATATACCATGTATATAATACAGTATATGCCTCCCTAAAGGGGCCAATCCATGAATTTCACTTATCGTTGGGGTTCTGGCCCCATTATCCGCGATAGACGAGGGATCACTGTATATAAAATCCATGCTTGGACTGCTCTTCTTTTTATATAGGTTAATCTCGTAAGGATTTAGAAGTGAGAATTAAGCAACATAAGTATTCTCCCAAAAATGGGCAAACATCCAATGCAATATTCATTCTTTTAAGTGAAAACTCTCACTGGATCAATTAAACCAACAGTTCGGCGATTGGCAGATCGAAAGACTTCTCTTCATGAAATCTTTTAGAATCTGCAATTATTCAGCTTACTTCCAGCTGTAATTTCAACCTTTGCCCTGGCATGTATTATTTGGACCACTGTATTAGTAAAATGTTCAAGAATGACCTTAAAGATAAAATCACTAACTTAATTACTAATTAGTGACCTTACATATGTTTTCTATATATTCATATGTTAATAGTTTTTTTGAATGTTCATTTTGCAAATATTGTTTCTTCCCAAAAGGACAAAATGTGTTGTACTTTTATAAATATGTAATTAGTTTACTCATTCCAGGGTCATTTTTGGTGGTTAGTGTCTTCTCCTTTATCTGATTCCTCTTTGCTTTTGAGCCAGTTGGTCTAATACAGTCAACCCCCGGATTCGCAAGCTTGCAGACTCAGCGATTCGTGGAATTTTCTGTGGAACCTACCTATAAATTATCTGCGGAAAAGGTCACCCATTTGCGGATTTTTTTTTTTTTGTAGAGCAATATTCTGTATTTTCATATTATTTTCATGCTTAAACACAGTACTGTACTACATATACATTTTATGATAAAATAATGATTTACAATACTAACTTTTCAAATATTTATTAAGTTTAATAAGATTAAATAATAACATTCAATAATAAACATAATAATTTTCCCTCTCTCCCTTCCTTTCTCAGCTCTGTCTCTCTTTCTCTCCCTCTCTGTTCATTTGTTTTGTATGATAAATAAATGATTTACTAATTTTCAAATATTAATATTAATGTAAAAACAGCAAATTATCAATTCAGTACAGAAAATACTGTAGTGAATTACTAAGATTTTGGTAAATTAATTTTTTCCCCTCATCTTTATCCTAGTCTTCTCAGGGCGTGGGGGGGAAAGTGTAACCTGTCAAATATGTTGAATATCTTGACATATTGACTGTGGAAGGGTAGAAAGTGTTGCCCACACTTGGTCAAATATATGTTGCCCACTGAGTGCTCGCTCTCTCTCTCTCTCTCATGCCAAAGGTAAGAGATGGATAAATAGATAGATTTAGAGATAGATGGAAAGGGAGAGTGGTTGATAGAAAGATATACATAATATATGCTGCATTATTGACATTTTTAATTGTTTAACCATGTAAGCAACTCAGTTCATCTCTCTCTCTCTCTCTCTCTCTGTTATTGGTTGGAAGGGTTAGAAGTACAGACATATTTTTAAGGGTAAAATGTTTAAGATGACTTTGAAATGATATTAATATCATTTCAAATATTAATGCAGTAATAGGATAATAATTTAAGGTATACTTGATGCAGGATGATACTTTGTATACATTTGGTATTTGAATTTTCAAGATATGCGGTTATAAGTGTTTTTAGAGGGGGTGTTAACTATTCCCAGATTTTAGCTATTCCTGGGGGGGGGTGTCTGGTACTCATCCCCTGTGAATACGGGGGCTGACTGAACTTTGTAAAACCTCTCAAATATTTAACTTTGTTTTTGTGGTAGGTCCACTAATTCTTCAACTGTGTTAGATTATAGGTTCATCTGTTCCTTATAATCCCCACCCTCAGGGATATCTGTATGTTATCTGTCAATTATACGAGCTTTCTTGTACACTTATTTTTCATATTTTTCATCAGTCTACTAGTAAAGGACTGTTGTGTTGAAAGGCCTAGCAACCACTCTGTTGTTTTTTTTTCCTTTGTGGCATTTGCCTTTAATTATACATTCATCACATTCCATATCATTGTGAATCAGTTTTATACACATACACACACACACACATATATATATATATATATATATATATATATATATATATATATATATATATATATATATATATATATATATTTATATATTATATATATATATACAGTAAACCCCGTATTCACGGGGGATGTGTATCATGCACCCCCGTGAATAGCTAAAACCCTCGAATACTTAGAACCCTTCTAAAAACACTTAAAACTGCCTATTTTGATAGTTCAAACACACACAAAAACTAAAAATGCTTATACAGGTATTATCATACTTACAATGGGGTTTATCAACCTCATTTTTAAAAACTTCATTATGCTGTCTCTTTCTCTTTGTTCTGAAATGCTCTATGTCTCTATGTTCTAAAACAGCGCATTTACAGTTTGTAAACAGTACAAGTAAAATTAGATCAATTTAAAATTATCTACTGTACAGTTAAAGACATACAGAGAAACAGTAATACGTAGGTTTCACTAACTACGAACGAGAGAAAGAGATAACAGTTGTCCTTACTTAAGAGAGTGAAAACTTTTTATGAATAATTACGGAGAGAGAGAGAGAGAGAGAGAGAGAGAGAGAGAGAGAGAGAGAGAGAGAGAGAGAGAGAGAGAGAGAGAGAGAGAGAGAGAGAGAGAGAGAGAGTTGCCATGAGTCATTTATGGCCAAGGGAAGTGATCTGCACACTTTCCCCGCAAAATTTGTTCAAACTGTATGGGGCAAAATGTTGACTGTCAGAGGACAATAATCAGAAGTTACCCTAAAGCTATAAATAGTCGTCATTTGACGACAGCCACTCACAAAGGGGTAAGGGTTCATGCCAATCTTTGAATTTCAAGGACTGACCAAAATTGATTTACTGACAGGTTTGGACTGTTTGATGTCTAAATAAACAAACATACCCTGTGAGCGACAAATTGTCGTAAAATTTGTAAATAATTTCTTAATCCCATTTAGTTTGAAATAATTGATATACTTGCATTACCCTCTAAAAGATCTCCGTTTCCTCTAGTGATAGCATCAAAGAAAACATAAGATCAGCTCACTCAAATTTTTCTGTTCCTCTCGGCATTAGTTAAAGTGGCACCACACATGTACTGCACCAATTAACTTACATATAATGTTTTGTATTTCTTCACTTATTTTTACAGTAAAATAACCACGATATGTAAATCAACATGCTATATACAGATATACAGGCAATCTTCCATCCATGTATACAAAATTTATGTTATCACAAGTGAAATCATTTAAAAGTCAATTTACTTTTTTGACAAATGGTAAAAATAAAATGAATATATGTTTTATTTCCTTAGGATACCTTTACAGGTGTCTAATATATGGCAACATTTCCTTCAGGTGCGTCACGTAGTGAAACAGTGTATACTTTGTGCATCATGTCACGCCCAGCTTTTTAGTGCATTTCTGAATACAACTTTTTCTGTCATAATAGGAGCAAAGAAGAGATGTATTATAAGAGAACTATACAAAAACTATATGCACTATGAGAATTGAAAAGAAAAAAGCAATCTGAACAAAAGGCATGGATCTCCACTGGAGAAATGCCACAAACTTCAATCACCCAAGAGGAAATCAAGCAGAGTGCATATTTCTTTTCATCTGATTATTTTGTAAATTTCAGGGGATGTTTCTTATATGGAGAAATATTTTTACAGCAAAAATCATCTTTCTACCTTATCAAAGTTTCATAGTTATTACAAAATAAGCAAAAATTTTTGTTTGCTGTTTTCTCAAAACTTATTTCAAAAAATGTAAATGAGCATATCTGAAGAAGACTGAACAAAATTCAGTGAAACTTTCAGAGCATGTAGCATAACTATAAATCTTTGGTCTCTTGTGAAGAAAAATTAGTTATTATTTTGATTGTAAGTTTATAAACTTAAAAATCGAATTTTGTGATTTTCTTATGCATGTATTTTCAGTATTAGTTGTTTAATAAGGGGCAAAAATTTGAAGCAAATCCCTTTAAACATCAGGCAGCATTGCTCACCTACTTTACAATGGGGCCTTATGGCATTGCCACAGTCCTTAACTCTTAAGTGTTTCAGGCCATTACCAAATATGTCTCAAATCAGGACTATAGAGAATCTCTAGCACAATTCTTTGCAGTTTTCTCTTAAACATCCTGTGCCTGCAGCCTTTTCTGCATGACAGCTCCACGCAGAATATCAACCCAATTTGCCCTCAAGTTCTTCTGCTTTCAGTAAGTTCTTTCTAAGTGCTCAAGGCTTACATTCTAAGTAAAAGAATCGCAATGGAAATTTAACGGATGTTTCGAAGTCACAAAGTCAAGTAGGAGACTGTCTAAAGAGTTTTGGAGTGTTTGTTAAAACTTCTGAGAAGAACATTGGGCAGTGATTGTTCTCAGGGAGGGATACTTTGTACCTTTTGTTGCTCTACCACCACTGTCGGAATCCCTGACATCTTCACTCAGAGAACTTCCAAGTTTTGTTTTGAAGGAGATCACACAATTGTTATGCAGAGAGATGGTAGAGACAATTTATACTATAGTCACCTTTTCCTTGTTCTCAAGGCCTCGTGGGGACTTAAGTCTTCAAAGGGAAGGTCCTCCAATTCAAAGCTTTGTATTTTGGACTGAGCATGGCACCACAGGTGTTCTCCCATGTTTTGGCTCCATTAGCAGAAGGAAGTCATCTGCTAGGAGTCTATGTTTCCCTGAACTTGGATGACTGGTTAGTTCTTGCAAGCTCATTTCAGCGATCTTCTGGGCAAGGGATTATCTTGTGTGTCTGGACTTGGTGCTGGACATTCTGATCAATGCCAAAAAGTTTATGCTTTTCTAACCCAGTCAATTGTTTACCTTGGGATGACGATCAAATCTCTCTTTGGACTTTTTGGGCAGAAAGCTAGGTAGATAATTTACTATCCCTGCTAAGAGAATCTCGACCCTAAAAAGCCAACAGCCCAAAAATTGGCTACCACTTTCAGGTCACTTGATCTCTTTGGTGATGTTCATTAACATGGTCTGTCTATGAGTGACCACTTCAGTTTTACCTCTAGAACTCTTGAGTCAAGTCTTTGTCTTCCAGACTCTATTCTAGCTAGGTAACCAATCTCTAAATTGAGAAGGCCCTCCATTGTTAGCCCTTATCAACAGCAGTGGTCAGTTTATTGATCTAGGTGCTTGTCCCAAGGGATATCTAGCACCCATACCTCTATAGATAACCTATCAAGTTCTTCTGGTATCTCAGGTACATGAAGCAACTTTCTGTTTCATAATTTAAAGTATATTGCTTTATGTTATCTTCAGTCCCAGAGCATGCTAACTTGAATATCGCTCCTGAATTTGAAGGAGGTCTTCAGATAATTTTAGCCAGAAGCCCTGAAATCTTCATATCATTGTTTAGGATGGAAATTTGGGCATAACCCTTAAATATGATGTTATCTCAGTCTGAGCCTTTGGATAAAACTTCCCAAGAGAACTTAGCTTTCAAAACACTATTTCATTTTGCTTTTGCTACAGTTAAGTGTATTAGTGAGCTTCAAGCCCTTTCTTGTAATGTTGGCTTTGTTTAACCCTTAAACGCCTGTTGGACGTTTTAAACGTCGTCCTAAATTGTCTGTTGAATGCCGAGTGGACGTTGCAAACGTCGAATGAAAATGCTTTTTTTAAATATTCGCGGAAAAATAATTGTAGGCCTAGTTTGCGGAAGATTTCAAATCCCGCGCCTCGGCGGATGCTGGGAGTTCACGGATCCAGCTGTTGTTTTGTTTCTGAGCGTCACCCAGACGCGCATGCGCGAATTTCCCCCATCTCACATCAGAGAGCATCAGATCAGCACCTTGCGAGAGCGATATTTTGACACAGACGTGTTTTGTTGAACTTTTGCGAGTGTTAGCATATTCGTGCTGCAACAGAACGTTTGCAGAGATGTCACAAAGGCGTCAGGACCGTGAAAGGCGCATACTGCCTGTCGGAAGTGAGCGTGTGAGGCGAGTTTTAGACTGGGTTGCTGGAGGAGGACCCAGCATCCAAAGTGAATTTTAACATTTGGTCAACTTTGACTCGACCTAAATGATCGAAAAATGCATCCGTAAGCCATAATTATTACATTCGAGTAACAATCAATCATTTACCTTCATTTTGCAACAAACGGAAAGTGTCTAGCACAATATTTACAATTTTGGTGAATTTTTGAAAAAAAAATTTTCCTCCGCTCTCACGCACGAACTCCGCTGAAAATCCTGTCATTTCTTGCGTCAGCGTAACTTTTTCGCCGTTTCATATTATTCGTTACATAAAGTGTTATACATCAAAATGTGCGCAATTTCATGTAGAATACAACAAAAATATATCATTCCTTTAGCTCTTCACAATGTTTTAATATTTATATCGAAATCACGATAACTGACAAAATTTTAACATTCGGTCAACTTTGACTCGACCGAAATGATCGAAAAAAACGCATCCGTAAAGCCATAATTATTACATTCGAGTAACAATCAATCATTTACCTTTATTTTGCAACAAACGGAAAGTCTCTAGCACAATATTTAGAATTTTGGTGAATTTTTGAAAAAAAATTTTTTCCTCTGCTCCTTGCATAAACTCCGATGAAAATCCTGTCATTTCTTGCGTCAGCTTGCCGTAATTTTTCGTCGTTTCATATTATTCGTTACATAAAGTATTATACATCAAAATGTCCGCAATTTCATGTAGAATACAACAAAAATATATCATTCCTTTAGCTCTTCACAGTTTTTTAATATTTACATCGAAATCACGATAACTGACAAAATTTTAACATTCGGTCAACTTTGATTCGACCGAAATGATCGAAAAAAACGCATCCGTAAGCCATAATTATTACATTCGAGTAACAATCAATCATTTACCTTCATTCTGCAACAAACGGAAAGTCTCTAGCACATTATTTAGGTTTTTGGTGAATTTTGAAAAAAAAAAAAAAAGCACACTCTTTAGATTTTTGTGTTATGAATTTTTAGAATAAAAAAAAATTTTCCTTTAGCTCTTCACAGTTTTTTAATATTTTCGCCGAAATCACGATAACTGACAAAAAAATCCTAGTCATTTCATCCGTAAGCCATAATTATTACATTCGAGTAACAATCAATCATTTACCTTCAGCTTGCCGTGAATTTAAAAAAAAAAAAAATTTTTCTGAAAATCCTAGCATTTCTTTC
The DNA here is from genome assembly GCF_040412425.1 of Macrobrachium rosenbergii. Classification (NCBI taxonomy): domain Eukaryota; kingdom Metazoa; phylum Arthropoda; class Malacostraca; order Decapoda; family Palaemonidae; genus Macrobrachium; species Macrobrachium rosenbergii. The sequence goes on along the minus strand of NC_089753.1, from coordinate 4,322,922 downwards.
AGCATAATTTTTTCGTCGTTTTATTATTCGTTACATAAAGTGTTATACATCAAAATGTGCGCAATTTCATGTAGAATACAGAAAAAATATGTCATTCCTTTAGCTCTTCACAGTTTTTTAATATTTTCGCCGAAATCACGATAACTGACAAAATTTTAACAAAATCAACTTTGATCGACCCGAAATGATCGAAAACACTGACATTAATTCGAGTAACAATCAATCATTTACCTTCATTCTGCAACAAACGGAAAGTCTTAGCACATTATTTAGGTTTTTGGTGAATTTTTGAAAAAAAAATTTCCTTCGCTCAGCGCAAATGATCGAAAAACGCATCCGTAATTTTTGCCGTTTCATATTATTCATTACATAAAATGTTATTACATTGTGCGAGTAATAATCAATCATTTCTTCTTTTTGCAACAAACGGAAATCTCGATAAGCACATTATTTAGATTTTGGTGAATTTACATTCGAGTAAAAAAATTTACCTTCATTTTGCAACAAACGGAAAGTCTCTAGCACATTATTTAGATTTTGGTGAATTTAAAAAAAAAAAAAAAAATCCTCAGCATATTTAGCATTTCTTGCGTCAGCTTGCCGTAATTTTTTCGCCATTTCATATTATTCGTTACATAAAGTGTTATACATCAAAATGTGCAAAATTTCATGTAGAATACAACAAAAAATATGTCACTCCTTTAGCTCTTCACAGTTTTTTAATATTTTCGCCAAAATCACGATAACTGACAAAATTTTAACATTCGGTCAACTTTGACTCAACCGAAATGATCGAAAAATGCATCCGTAAAGCCATAATTATTACATTCGAGTAACAATCAATCATTTACCTTCATTTTGCAACAAACGGAAAGTCTCTAGCACAATATGTAGATTTTTGGTGAATTTTTGAAAAAAAAATTTCCTTCGCTCCACGCGCGCAGATTCCGCTGAAAATCCTGTCATTTCTTGCGTCAGCTTGCCGTAATTTTTTCGCCGTTTCATATTATTCGTTACATAAAGTGACATAAAGTGTTATACATCAAAATGTGTGCAATTTCATGTAGAATACAACAAAAAATAAATCATTCCTTTAGCTCTTCACAGTTTTTTTATATTTACATCGAAATAACGATAAATAGAAAAAAATCAACCTTCGGTCAACTTTAACTCGATTGAAATGGTTCAGAAATGCAATTGTAAGCTAAAAAACGTACAGGCTAGTAATATTCAATCAATTTCCTTCATTTTGGCACAATTGGAAAGTCTCTAGCACAATATTTTGATTTTTGGTGAATTTTTGAAAAAACTTTTTTTACGTCCGCGCGTTACGAATTCATGCATCATTTTGTGATAATATTTTCTCTGTGTTGCTTTAATCGTTTTACAATCTGTTATATACCAAAATCATCGCAATTTAGTGTACAATACAACTAAAAAAATTAACTCATTAGCTTCAACTGTTTTCCTTACAGCGCGATTTGTATACAATTATATACAAGTTTTTTTCTCTGTCATATATTCCAATATTTATATATGATAATGATATTTTTTTATTTCTGATGGTTGCATACTAAACTTCAGGCAATGAGAAAAAAGGAGCCAAAATGAACTCTTAATCTTGAAAACTAAGCGCGCTGTGATTTTTAAAAAAACTTTTTTCAGCTTCGGCGCTACCTCTCAGAGGCCGCCGGCATACGGGAGACGTTTTTGAAAATAGGGCTTCGGCGTTAAAGGGTTAAGGGACACATCTCTTTTTTTTTTTTTTTTTCTCCAATTTTGTAGGGCTAAACACAATGTCAAAGCAAAGCCCTTAATATATTTACAACAGTACCTAATTTAACAGCTTTAGTAGGAAATAAAAGAGGATGCTCTGCTATGTTCACTTATAGCAGTTAGGATTTATGTAGAAAGGCTTAACCCTTGAAGAGGAGCAATTAAGAATTTATTCTGTGAATATTAAGAGGCCATACACTCCTATGTAAAAGAATGCTATGTCATTCTCCTACACTGCCTAGTCAAGCCATCGACGGTAGATTCAAATCCTGATCTTTTCCCATTGTTAGGAAGTAAAATCTAACAACTTTTGTGCCATAAGTGTGTATCTGAATTTCTTTAAAAACCTTTCACTAGAGAAGGTGGTCAATGCAGCTTAACCCTCTAACGCCAAGCCTCTGTTTACAAAAACATCTACCATATGCCGGCGGCATTCGGGAGTTAGCGCCGAAGAGGAAAAAAAGTTTTTTTCAAAAAATCACAGCACGCTTAGTTTTTAAGATTAAGAGTTCATTTTTGGCTCCTTTTTTTTGTAATTGCCTGAAGTTTAGTATGCAACCATCAGAAATGAAAAAATATCATCATACATAAATATTGAAATATATGACAGCACAAAAAAAATTTTCATATATAATTGTATACAAATCGCGCTGTGAGCAAAACGGTTAAAGCTAACAGGTTATTTTTTTTCTTTGTATTGTACACTAAATTGCAATGATTTTGGTATATAACAAATTGTAAAACGATCAAAGCAACACAGAGAAAATATTATCACAAAATGATGCATGAATTAAACGCATACGGACGTAAAAATTTTTTTTTTTCAAAAATTCACCATAAATCGAAATATTGTGCTAGAGACTTCCCCTTTGTTGAAAAATGAAGCTAATTGATTGAATATTACTAGACTGTAAGTGTTTTAGCTTATAATTGCAGTTTTTTCGACCATTTCGGTCGAGTTAAAGTTAACCGAAGGTAGAATTTTTCTATTTATGTGATTTATATGTAAATATTTCAAAACTGATAAAAGCTACAACCACAAGTTATTTTCTGTTGTATTCTACATGAAATTGCGCACATTTTCGTATATAAAAGTTTATGTAACGGCTAATATAAAACGGTGCAAACATTACGACAATGTGACGAAAGAATTTCTGAGATGTTCAGCCGAGTTACCACGCGGACGTAAGGAAAATGTTTTTTTAAAAAATTCACCATAAATCAAAATATCGTGCTAGAGACTTCCAATTTATTGCAAAATGAAAATAAATGATTGAATATTACTAGAATGTAAGAGTTTTAGCTTACAATTGCGTTTTTCGACCATTTTGGTAGAGTTAAAGTTGACCGAAGGTTGAAATTTTTGCAGTTATCGTGATTTATGTGAAAATATTTCAAAAGTGATAAAAGCTACAACCATGAATTATTTCCTGTTGTATTCTACATGAAATTGTGCACATTTTCATATATAAAAGTTTATGTAACGACTAATATAAAACGATGCAAACATTACGACAACGTGAGGAAAGAATTTCTGAGATGTTCGGCAGAGTTACCGCGCGCAGACGTAAGGAAAATGTTTTTTTCAGAAATTCACCATAAATTGAAATATTGTGCTAGAGACTTCCAGTTTGTTGCAAAATGAAGGTACATGATTGAATATTACTAGAATGTAAGAGTTTTAGCTTATAATTGCGTTTTTTTACCATTTTGGTCGAGTTAAAGTTGACCGAAGGTTGAAATTTTGGCAGTTATCGTGATTTATATGAAAATATTTCAAACTGATAAAAGCTACAACCATGAGTTATTTTCTGTTGTATTCTAAATGAAATTGCGCACATTTCCATATATAAAACTTTATGTAACGACTAATATAAAACGGTGCAAACATTACGACAACGTGACGAAAGAATTTCTGGCGCGGACGTAAGGAAAAAGTTTTTTTTCAAAAATTCATCATAAATCAAAATATTGTGCTAGAGACTTCCAATTTGTTGGAAAATGAAGGTAAATGATTGAATATTACTAGAATGTAAGAGTTTTAGCTTACAATTGCATTTTTTTACCATTTTGGTCGAGTCAAAGTTGACCGAAGGTTGAAATTTTGGCAGTTATCGAGATTTATATGAAAATATTTCCAACCTGATAAAAGCTACGACCATGGGTTGTATTTTTTTTGTATTTTACATGAAATTGCACACATTTTCATATATAAAACTTTACGTAACGGCTAATATAAAACAATGCAAAAATTACGACAAAATGACGAAAGAATTTCTGAAATTTTCGGCCGAGTTACCACGCGGACGTAAGGAAAAAGTTTTTTCAAAAATTCACCATAAATCGAAATATTGTGCAAGAGACTTCCAATTTGTTGCAAAATGAAGGTAAATGATTGAATATTACTAGAATGTTAGAGTTTTAGCTTACAATTGCGTTTTTCGACCATTTCGGTCGAGTCAAAGTTGACCGGAGGTTGAAATTTTTTGTAGTCGACGTACGGTACGTCCACTTGGCACCCAACAGACAATTTTAGTCGACGTATGATACATCCAGTAGGCGTTTAAGGGTTAACGTGACTCTGAACAGAATCAGCATAATTTGAGCATGGCAACTCTATAGGCAGTCCCCGGTTATTGGCGCTGGTTCCGTTCCCAACAGCATGATGATAACCGAAAATTGCCGATAACAGCGCATATCGGCGCCAAAAATCCAGTTATTGTCATAACTAGACAAGCGCCATAAAACTGGATCGCCGATAACCAGGGACTGCTTATAGAAGTGTCTGAATCCTTCTCAGGACCGAGCAAAGCTTCAATGCCTGCAGGGAAATCCAAAGAAGTCGTTGCAGCTTCCATAGAAAGATTGTTGTATTTACAAATGAGCTCAACAACCTCAGCATATTTACAAGTACCATCCGACTTACAACCTGCCCACCATACGACCATTCGTACTTACAACCCTACTTCTGGCAGTGTGGGCTGGGTGGGTTGATGGATAAGAATACATGCCGTATGACAGTTGACCACTGAGTTACTTAGCAATGTGCCATCTCAGGAAAGCTCTCTCATCACTCAGGTAGCATCAGTTTGAGTTACCCTGGCCTATCAGCAGCATCATACAGTATTAACTGTACTGGAGACTGAATTGCAAACTGATTTACATTAAAACAAACTTTTTGACATTCAACCTAAATCCATTGTAGTCAACCTGTACATAATATCACATAAATGATTAAAATATATCAATAGAAGTACATTATGGTAAAAGATTGACAGTCCCTGGTTATGTTCCATTGAGGGTGTGATGATCGAATGTTAACCGAAAATCGGCGATTATAAGCTAAAACTATTACACTCTGAAAGGTAATATTCAATCATTTACCTTCATTTTTGCAACAAATTGGAAGTCTCTAGCAGTGCCAATATTTCGATTTATGGGACTGCCTCTAAATTTTTGAAATGTGGGTACTTTATGTAGCAAAGGTTTTATTTTCCTTAAGTCAGCCACCTAAGATTTGACTTAACCTTTAAAACTGCACTTTTTTATTTTACATGAAAATTGTCTGTCGGGTGCCAAGTCGGTAAAATTCGTCGCTGAAAATTTCAGAAAAATAATTCCTAGTTAGTTTGAGGGATGCTTGAGTTATCACACTGTTGTTTTGTTTTACAAGTGTAAATTTTCGAATTTAATTTTCTATTAGAAAGCATCGTTACATAGAAATTCTTTTGTTATTTGTGAAAATATAATGCAATTTCATGTAGAAAATACAATTTAACAAAAATAACAAAAACAAAGGTTGTAGCTTTTATCAGTTTTGAAATATTTTCATATAAATCACGATAAGCGCCAAAATTTAAACCTATGGTCAACTTTGACTCGACCGAAATGGTCGAAAAAAATGCAATTATAAGCTAAAACTCTTACATTCTAGTAACATTCAATCATTTACCTTCATTTTGCAACAAAAGGGAAGTCTCTGGCACAATATTTCAATTTATGGTGAATTTTTGAAAAAAAAACTTTTTCCTTACCATTTTCTATTAGGCTCATAAAGTAACTAGAAAATGTGTGCAAAAATACAACAAAAATTCATGGTTGTAGCTTTTATCAGTTTTGAAATATTTTCATATAAATCACAATAAGCGCTAAAATTTGCACCATTTTATATTAGCAATATTTCGATTTATTACATAAAGTTTTACATATGAAAATGTGTGCAATTTCATGTAGAATACAACAAAAATAACTCATGGTTGTAGCTTTTATCAGTTTTGAAATATTTTCATATAAATCATGATAAGTGCCAAAATTTCAACCTTCAGTCAACTTTGACTTGACCGAAATGGTCGAAAAATGCCACTGTAAGCTAAAACTCTTACATTCTAGTAACATTCAATCATTTACCTTCATTTTGCAACAAATTGGAAGTCTCTAGCACAATATTTCAATTTATGGGAATTTTGAAAAAACTTTTGAAAAACTTTTCCTTACCTTGTCGTAATTTTCGCACCATTTTCTATTAGGTGTTACATAATGGTTTATATGAAAAAATCATGTAGAATACAACAAAAAATTTCTTTAGTTACCTTATAAATCACGATAATAAAATTTTACGGTCAACTTTGACTCGACCGAAATTTTCGAAAAATATTAAAACTCTTACATTCTAGTAACATTAATCATTTACCTTCATTTGCAACAAAAATGTCTGCACAAATTTCGATTTATGGTGAATTTTTGAAAAATATTTGAAAATCTCTGAAATTCTTTCGTCACTTTGTCGTAAAAAATAACTCATTTATAAAATGCAATTTTGTAGAATACAACAAAATAACTCATTTGTGGCTTTTATCAGTTTTGAAATATTTTCATATAAATCTTTGACTCGAATAAATGGTAGAAAAATGCGATAAGCTAAAACTCTTAAAAATTTAAACCTTCATTTGCAACAAATTGGAAGTCTCTAGTACAATATTTCGATTTATGGTGAATTTTTGAAAAATGGAATTTCTTTAGTTACCTTGTCGTAATTTTCGCACCATTTTCTATTAGGTGTTACATAAAGTTATATATGAAAAATGCAATAGAATACAACAAAAAATAACTCAATGTTGTAGCTTTTATCAGTTTTGCTAAAACTCTTACATTCTAGTAACATTCAATCATTTACCTTCATTTTGCAACAAACGGGAAGTCTCTAGCACAATATTTCGATTTATGTTGAATTTTTCAAAAAACTTTTTCCTTACCTCCGTTTGGTAACTCGGCTGAAAATCTCAAAATTTCTTTAGTTACCTTGTTGTAATTTTCGCACCATTTTCTATTAGGCGTTACATAAAGTGTTATATATGAAAATGTGCGCAATTTCATGTAGAATACAACAAAAACTAACTCATGGTTGTAGCTTTTATCAGTTTTGAAATATTTCCATATAAATCACAATAAGTACCAAAATTTAAACCTACGGTTAACTTTGACTCGACCGAAATGGTCGAAAAATGCAATTGTAAGCTAAAACTCTTACATTCTAGTAACATTCAATCATTTACCTTCATTTTGCAACAAACGGGAAGTCTCTAGCATAATATTTCAATTTATGGTGAATTTTTTAAAAAAACTTTTTCCTTACCTCCATGCTCGCTAACTCGGCTGAAAATCTCAGAATTTCTTTAGTCACCTTGTCATAATTTTCGCACCATTTTCTATTAGGCATTACATAAAGTGTTATATATGAAAATGTGCGCAATTTCATATAGAATACAACACAAAATAACTCATGGTTGTGGCTTTTATCAGTTTTGAAATATTTTCATATAAATCACGATAAATAGAAAAAATTAGCCCTTCGGTCAAATTTAACTCGACTGAAATGGTCGAAAACTGCAATTGTAATCTAAAACACTTACAGTCTAGTAATATTCAATCAATCACCTTCATTTTGCAACAAACGGGAAGTCTCTAGCACAATATTTCGATTTATGGTGAATTTTTTAAAAAACTTTTTTTTATGTCCGCGCATTAAGAATTCATGCATCATTTTGTGATAATATTTTCTGTGTTGCTTTAATCGTTTTACAATTTGTTATATACCAAAATCATAGCAATTTCAAGTATAATACAACGAAAAAAAATAACTCATTAGCTTTAACCTTTTTGCTCACAGCGCGATTTGCTTCCTGTGACATACTATGTGGTTTCCAAAATTGTGTTTTTTAAACGAGAACTGAAAATTTAATTTACTCTGTGAACTTACTATAAGAAAAAAACTGACTGTATAGTATTTTATTATATTACTGTATTAGGTTAAGACATTTAGATTAAGAGTCTTTGTGGCAAGTTACTTAGGTTAAGGATTTGAGTTAAAGAAGATTTGGAGGCCTATCGTAATATAAATGAAAGAAGATTGGAGTAATACTGTATATTTATGAGCATGTAATTGGGTTTAAGTCACTTGACTGGTTAGGTAGGTTTGTACTGTCACAAAAATTCAACTGTCTTTTTTTTTCAAATAAAGTAGTTGTATAAGGCGTGTGGTTTTGTTTTTATCCTTTCATATCATGTGTGTTGCTGGTATACTGCTTGCAAAAATCAAGTTTATAATTCACTATATAGCCTCACTGGCAGTAATCTGCCTCTTCGAAACATTCCACTGTTAGGTTATTATATTGGGTGTTTATAAATATGAAAACTAACCTTTGATTATAAAAATAGTTGGTCTTTTTAATTCTATGTATGATTTTATCATACAGTATATTTTAATCTCAAATATTTTTTGTTTTCTGAGTCCTTGTCCACCCAACATTTCTTATTGGTGCACCTTTCTTCTTTATGATGCAATGGAGAGGGCCTACATTTAACAAACAATTTAGCTTTAGGAGGGATGTAAAGTGAATGCCATCAGGTACTTAGTGGTTTTTATGCCATATGAAATGGTTTTGACTGGTGAGGAGTAATCTGTATATAATCTTTGAAGGAAGTGATTTTTACACTTGCTACTTTCCTTCCATGTAGTATATTAATGCACATGTAGTGTGCTGTTTGAAATTTCTGACATACGAACACCTAGGGTACAGTGAACCCCCAGATTCGCAGGGGACATACCACACCCCCCGCTAATAGCTAAAACCAACGAATACTTAAGAGCCCTTCTAAAAACACTTAGAACTGCCTATTCTGATAGTTCAAACATATACAAAACAAACTAAAAATGCTTATACAGGTATTATCCTACTTATGAAATAGCAAATTGTATCTCGAATATAGCCTAGCCTACACTAGGGTACCATGTACACATATATGGTAGCTACCCTACACTATAAAGTATACTCTATACATACACTGTATAGTGATTATTAATGTCAGCTAATTCTGGAGGTTCATGCAGTGACTTATGATAATTCAATACAAAGAGAAATTGAATAACAAACAAGAATTAGTTTAGCCTACACTATGGTATATCGTAGGCATATAAGGTAGCCTAGCCTACATTACACTGAACTCTATATAGTGAACACCCCGTATTTGCGGGGGATGCATCCCACACGCCCCCGCAAATAGCTAAAATCAGCGAATACTTAAAACCCCTTTAAAAACACTTAGAACTGCCCATTTTGATAGTTTAAATACAAGAAAAACCCTGTAAAAATGCATATACCTGAATAATTTAATAGTTTTATCACAAAAAGTGCATTTATTCATGAAAATTATATGAAAATACAGTAATTAGTGAATATTTCTCAGTGAAAAAAATAGCTACTTGGAATGTTAGAATTTTAAATAATGGCTAGATATGTTCCACAGAGAAACCAGAGAAACGTGAGAAAGAATGAATCATGAGATTAGCGAATTACGGAGGGTTTACTGTATTCACATATCGTATCATAAAAACATCAACATAACAAATATGCATCTTTTCCATGGATCTTTTAAAATGTTATGCCTTAATTCACTGTATCCAATACTACTGTATATATTCTTATATTGCTTTTGTATTATAAATTGCGATCATAGCGATCAATGTTTTGGTTTGGAAATGCTTACGCAGTGTTTATTTCACCATGTTTACCTTGGTTCAGAGTGCTTTTCTCCAGATACTTTATTTATATGGGGCAAGGTTATTTTTCGTTATACTGTATGAAGTGTTTTTAAGTCGAAACATAACTTTATGCGTCTTGTTGTGAAATTAATTTAGCTATTTGTCTCGTTAATAGATGACGATAGCCGTTTGGGGGCATTTGTTTTCTGTAAAAAAAAATCAAGATTCTGTTCACTATTTTCACTTGATTTCATCATAATACAAGCTTTACATATTTATCATTTATCGGCATAAAAATAGAAGTAACGTGTTCTTTCATGCCCAGTAGTTTTGATTAAAATTCTCTCTCCAATTTTAATTAAGGTCGAGTTTCATTCATGTTGTTGATGCATGATAATTTATAGTCATTAGCAGCTTGAAGATTGTTTTTTCAGCTTCAGCTACACCTTGCAGCTTAAATTTAGCTGTACAGTATATTTCCTTGCCGATCTTTTATCCGTACCGAATAAGGATATAATGTAAAAGTATATCAGTCCTTTCTAACTAACAACATTTGTACTATAACCTACAGTAATTGTGTATTACTGTACGATGGTTGAAATATAAGCAAAAGTGGTGTTGTTATCCGAGTCGGTGATAAACAAAACAACAGTTTCTTGGTTGGCTCTTTATGGCTGTACGCATTTACGCAAGAGTATAATGTTACTAACAATACTTTTATTATTTTCTTTTACTTTTTTAACTAAAAGATGGGATAAAAAGCTGGAAGAAAATGAGCTGGTCTATTGTAATTTGGTCTCTCTCGCTACCTATGCCTACGAGAAATTTAAAAATATTTTATAAATACAGTAAGCCCCCAGTATTCGCGTTCTCATGATTCACGGACTCACGCATTCGTGGGTTTCTCTGTGGAACATATCTAGCCATTATTCATGGAAAATTCGCCCATTCGCAGTATTTTTCACTGAGAAATATTCACTAATTACTGTATGGACGGAATATATTGGAGAATTGTTTGATGATGATAGAATAGAACATCTAGACTTCAATGACAACGGAGAGGGACCAAGTACAATCAGATCAGAGATAGAGGCATCTTTAAAACAAATGAAAAGCGATAAAGCAACAGGTGATGATGGAATAGCAGCAGAGATGTTGGTAGCTCTGGGAGAATACATCACTGATATATTAATGGAAATAGTGGAAGGAATATATGAAGATGGAGAGCCTGCAACACAGATGTACAAATCAACATTTATCACAATGCCAAAAATACCAGGAACACTTGAGTGCAATAAACACCGGACTATTAGTATCATGAGTCAGATTACAAAAATAATATTAAGGACTGTTTTGAATAGAATAAGAAATAAGATACTCCCTGAGATTGGCAATGAACAGTGTGGTTTTATGAGAGATAAAGGGACAAGAAATGCAATTTTTATTTTGAGAATGTTGATGGAGAGAGCAATAGAAGTGAAAAAGGATCTATATGTTTGTTTTGTTGACTATGAAAAGGCTTTTGATCGGGTTAGACATGTAGACCTTATATGGATATTGGAACAGATAAATATCAATGGGAAAGATCTAAGATTGATAAAGAATTTATATTGGAATCAAAAGGCACCAGTGAAAGTAGAAAATGATGAATCAGAGACTCGCCACATCAAGAGAGGTGTAAGACAGGGTTGTGTGTTATCACCTGATCTCTTCAATTTATATGGTGAAATGATGATGAGAGCTCTGAGAGATATGGAAGGAATTAAGGTTGGAGGAGTCAATATTAATAATATCAGATATGCTGATGACACAGCACTTGTTGCAGACTCTCATGATAAACTTCAAGCTTTAATCAGTACTTTCCACCAGTCAAGCAGAGAAAGAGGTCTGTCAATAAATATTAAGAAAACAGAAGTTATGGTTATCTCCAAAGATGAAATCACCCCAAGAACAGATATAAGAATTAATGCTGAAACAGTTAAACATACCGATAGTTTTAATTATTTAGGATGCACTGTCACAAGTGATGGAAAATGCAAAAAAGAGATCAGGAAGAGAATATCCATGGCAAAAGATGCATTTGGTAAGATCAAGAAATTAGTCACCAACTCGAAAATATCTATGAATCTAAGGAGGAGGTTTGTGAAATGTTTTGTTTGGTCTGTACTGTTGTATGGCTGTGAAACTTGGACCTTGAGGAAGGCAGATGAGGAGAGGTTATAGGCTGCAGAAATGTGGTTTTGGAGAAGAATGCTGAAAATATCATGGACAGAAAGGAAAACTAATGAGGAGGTATTAGAGAGAGTAGGCATTGAGAGAACTTTTGGCTTCAGTGAGAGGTAGACAAATGGTTTGTGGGTCACATAGTGAGAAGACAAGAACTAGAACATCTCTCTCTCACTGGTAAAATCAATGGAAGGAGGCCGAGAGGAAGACCTAGACAAAAATATATGGATGGATTGGTGAGAATGACTGGAGGAAGAATGTCTGCAGCTCAGTTGCTGCAGAGAGCCGGAAATAGAGAGGAATGGCGAGCCATGATTGCCGACGTCCTTGGGGATATGGCACCTGGATGATGATGATGACAGTATTTTCATATAATTTTCATGAATAAATGCACTTTTTGTGATAAAACTATTAAAATATTCAGGTATAAGCATTTTTACAGGGGCTTTCTTGTGTTTAAACTATCAAAATGGGCAGTTCTAAGTGTTTTTAGAAGGGTTTTAAGTATTTGCAGATTTTAGCTATTCACGGGGGGTGTGGCACGCATCCCCACGAATATGGGGGGTTCACTGTATTGTTGTATCAGTATTAATCACTTACCCCATTGCAAAATCGAATTATCATAAGGTGAAATATCGTAACTCGAGCACTACCTGAGTATTTTAATAGTTTTACCACAAAAAGTGCATTTAGTCATGAAAATGAGATGAAAATACAGTTATTAGTGAATATTTCTCAGTGAAAGATACCGTGAATGGGCAATCTTTCAGCGAATAATGCGTATATATGTTCCATAGAGAAATCCACGATAGGTGAGTCTGCGAATCATGAGACCGTGGATATGGGGGGTTTACTGTATATGAAATTCATCTGTAATCTTAGCATTTTGTGCACCTACACTATGGGAAGTTACCTTTATACCTGTAAAAGGATATATTGTATATGGTCAAACCTGCATAGACAGAGATAACTTCATTTCTAAATGTGATTTGTGGGCCCAACTTTCACTGTGTTAATGTTATATGAGGAAATATTTTCTTATGCAATAACAGTTCTCATGGAATGAAAGAACATGCTTTGATATTCACAATTGTGTCATAAATGTACTTTTTACTTCTACGTGGGGAGAGAGTGCTTATCAACCACATTATGCTGATGTACTAGTACGTGGGGAGAGATTGCTTATAATCCATATTATGCTCGAAGTACTATGAAGAAAAAGACTATTTATAAAAGACAATTTATACCTATTGTATAGCTACTGTTTTGTGTACAAGTGTAGATGACACCTTTTTCCATGTTGAAGAAGTGTAATTTCCAGCTCATTAGTTATCAAATAAAAGAAAGAAAAGAAACACTATTTAGATTGAGATTTCTTTGTATTAAGTTACTTAGGTTAACCCTTACAGGCTGGGCTAAATATACATGAACAATACCCTGCGACTATGCAAACTTTAAGGTCAGCCAATTAAAAAAAATAAAAACACATCAATGGAAAAATGAAGATATGCAAATGCATATGGTATAAGGAAAAACTTTCTAAAAAATTTCTGTACCTTATGGGAAGCTGAAAGAAAATAATTCCAAACCTAAGTAGGGCCTCTTTTTCACGAATCTTGACAAATAAACAAAAAATATGAATACCTAAAACAAGGAAGAAAGTACGGAACAGAAATGAATAACTGACACAAGTACCAAAGTAAAGGCAAAAATGAAATACATGAATAATCAAAACACCCACATTACTAGATAGAGGACTTACGTCCACGAACTCCATCACGAAATCCAACAACAAAAGAACCGGGAAACTCAGCCGAGTAATTAGACCTCATGATTGACACCGACTTAGTCACATTAAAAACCGTGTTTACGAGAAGCCCAAGTTGCTCCGGCAACTTGCTATGAAATTTAAATTGCTCTGATGCTAAACATGGGGATGGCGGGGGATGGAAGGAGGAAAGTAAGATGGAGGGAGAGGATGGGTGAGGGAGGGGTTTTGAGGGAGGTAGAAGGAAATCATAAAAAGGTTACTCAGGCAACTTGCTATGAAATCTAAATTGCTCTGATGAGCAAAATGATATGACGGAGAGAGGAAGAATGGAAGTGAGGAAAGGAGGAGGGAGATGGCGGATTAGTTAGAGGTTTTGAGGGAGGTAGAAGGAAATCATAGAAAGGTTACTAAGGCAATTTGCCATGACATTCAAATTGCGCTGATACCAAATATGGGGAAGGGGACAGGAAAAAAGAAAGGAGGAGGAAAGTGAAGAGGGAGAGGCAAGGTGAGGGAGGAAGGTGGATGAGAGAGAGAGAGAGAGAGAGAGAGAGAGAGCTTGTCTGATCAGGAGTATCTGACATGATAAAATCCAGAGATGTATCATATAATAAGGGAACATAATGTGAGCATTTCATTCAACTGTAAAATTGGAGTAAAAAAAAAAAGTCTGCAATGAAGACATGATCAAGAAAGATCAGTAAAAGTACGGATTATTTTTATCATTATTATCATTCTAACTGAGTAGTTTATCCAGACCATGTGATTCACAAAAAGACCTCTTCTTCTTTTTATCTTCAGCTTTTCCCATCTTTATATGGGGTCGCTGTTTGGTGTTATTAGTCTTCCATCTTTCTGCGATCATGCAGCATTACCTCACCACGTTCTTTCTCCTGCATGTCCCTGTTAATTGTGTCTCTCCATCTCATTCTGGTCTACCTCCTTGTTCCAGGCACTCCATTATTCATATTCTCAGCAGAACTTCTCCTCTCTCACAACATGTCCAAACCACTGTAATCGTCTCTGCTTGCAGTTTCTTTTGATATTTCTGTAACTTTCACTATCCCTCTTGGCGAAGCATTCCTTATCCTGTCTCTTCTTGTCACTCCCACATCCAACGCAGCATTCTCATTTCTGCCACTCCATCTTTCTCTTTGTGCTTTCTTCCATAGGCCATGTTTCACACAACTATACATCAACGCAGGTCTGAATGCTCTCGTACATTTTTCCCTTCATCTTTACATTAAATCTTTTGTCACATAATGCATTTTGATGTTTTCTCCCAATTGCACCAAGCTGATTATTCTGTGATCTCACTTCCTCCTCCATCCTCCACAATCAGTGACACACACCCAAGGTACTTAAAGGATGTAGCTCTTTTTACTTCTGGCTCCACCAAGTTGATGCTTCCTCTGGTCTCCTCCACTCATCCACATATATTCCGTTTTTGCTCTGTCTTATCTTTAGCCTCTGTCCTCAACACTCCTCTCCTACAACTCCAATTTCTGTCTGCTTCTTCCTTACTGGTGGTCAATAGCACTATGTCATCTGCAAAAGAGTACACCTCCAAGGCACCTGATCTCACATCCATTACCATATCAAAATATAGGACTTCATGGCAGAACCTGGTGGAGTCCCACTTTCACCTCAAACTTGTCTGTTGTTCCCACTGAGCTTTACCTGTGTTGTTGCTTTCATACATATCATTTACAATCTCACATATTTTTCTGAGACACCTTTTTCCCTCATGCACCTCCACACTTCTTGCCTAGGCACTTGATCATATGCTTTCTCAAGATCTATAAATACAAGATGTAGTTCCTTTCCTTTTTCTCTATATTTTTCCATTACTTGTCGCAAATACAAAGATATATCTGTTGTCCCTTTCCTGGCATGAACTCCAAACTGTTCGTCACTTATAGATGTTTCAGCCCCTTAGCCTGCCTCATTATTCTTTCATAGATTTTCATGGTATGTGTCAGCTTTATGCCCTGACAGTTGGTACACCTTGATGTCCCTTTTTCTTGTAAATGGGGACTAGCAGGCTGTTTCTCCAGGTGTCAGGGTACCTTCTCCTGCTGGCAGATCTGGCTGACAACCTGCACAAGATGTCAATTCCTCCTCTCCCAAGCACCTCCACACCTCGACTGGTATTCCATCTGGTCCCCACTGCTTTACCTTTCATTTTACTTAGTGCCCGCCTCACTTCTCTCTTCCGACTAATCCTGGGAACTTCTCTTCATTTACTCCATCCTCACACGATAAGTTCCTGATTTTCTTCATTTTAGAAGATTTTCAAAATACTTCCATCTACTTTAATTTCTCCCTTTTTGTTAGAACCTTACCTATTTCCATCTTTAATGGCTTAATGTGTGTGAGGTCTTTTGCTTTGTCTTCTAGCTTGGCTATCCTAGATGTTTTGCCCCCGGTGTCAACATTCTCATACAAATCATTAAAAGCAGCAGCCTTGGCTCTGCAACTTGTTGTTTTGCAACTTTCTTTGCTTCTTGGATATTTGCTCATTTTCTTCTGTTTAGTTATCATAGTTCTTTTTGGGATTCTTTTTCTTTTTCTTGATCTTGTCTCAGGTGTCTTTATTCCACCACCAGCTTTCTTTATCTTTGGGACCTTTTGCCTGATGTTTTGCCTAAAATTTCCTCCCATGCCTTAGATCACATTGCTGTTAAACTCCCACCAATCATTTACATCATCTTCCAACTTTATTTCTCTCAGAACATTCTCCTTAAACCTAGATCTCAACTCCACATTTTCTGCCTTTTCTAGCTCCCACCATTTGATCTTAGGGTTACTTTTCCTCTTTCCCTTTGTCCCTTTTCGAATTGAAAGGTCCGCAACCACCAGCTTATGTTGGTGGCCAACATTCTCCCCATATATCACTTTACAATCCTTTACTCCTTAAGGTAGCAAGTCTCCTACAGAGCAGAAAATCAATTGACTCCTTCTCTTCCACCACTTCTATATGTCATATAATCTTCTTCATAAAGAATGTATTAATTAGTACCATATCAAATGCCACTGCGAAGTCTATGATGCCTTCGCCTTCTTCGTTCCTCTCCCCCATTCCTAGTCCTCCATGGATTCTTGAAATCACTCTTCTATCTGTACCTCTATATGTTCATTCAAGTTCCACCCACACAACTCTCTCTTCTTCAGATTGATGTTAATACTTTATCCAACTCTGCCAAAACATTGACTTCTCTTCCTCATCACATCCAGCTTGTCGGGCATAAGCACTTATCATATTTAGACTTCTTCTGATAACATTAATTTGACCTTCATTATCCGACTACCTTCTTTGACTTCTACCAATTTTTCCCTTCAGTTCAATATATGTTTACACGATGCCTACCCACTTCTACCATTCTCGTCTGCTCCACTGTACAGGAGCTTACATCCTCCTCCTATTTCCTTTGCCTTGTTCCCTCTCCACCTTGTTTCTTGCACACACAAGATGTCAACTCTCCTCGTATTCATCATCTCCACCACCTCTCTACTCTTTCCTGTCATACTATCCACATTTAGTGTCCCAATTCTAATCATATGGACTTGCTTCTTTAACCACAATCGCCCACACTACGGTAGCCCTTGCCTATTTATCGGAGGGGTCAGGCAAAGCCCCTGCGCGTCGCTTAACCGGGGTACGCCCTGGCATTCTCTCTGAATCTGGATTAGACTAACCATGGTTCTGGCATTGGGTTTTTACAGTCGGATGCCCTTCCTGTCACTAACCCTCTCTATTTACCCGGGCTTGGGACCGGCACCAAGTTGGGCTGGCTTGCCCCCCCAGTGGCTAGATTATGTGATTCACAAAAGACCATAAAGTGTAAATTGAGAGCGGGATAATTAAATAAATTGGTGATGATTTTATTCACAGTGTCCTGAGATTTGATGTTTGATCAACGATGTTTCACTGAATATAGCTTAGATAAAGGGTAAAACGCAAAGGCAATCAAACGTAGTCTATAACAGCTATAAAATGCAGTGAAATGGCGGTCATAGAAGAAATATACGTGCATGCAAATAAAAAGGAAAAAAACGGCAAGTACGGAATGCTTGTTCTTTATCTCTTAATTAAAGCCACTACTAACGCTCAGCTATACCTGCGCAGTTTAGGCTGCACAGTCAGCCTGTGCAGGCAAAACTGAACCCACTAACGTTCAATTATACCTGCAGCTCAGTGGTCTGGTAAAACTAAGGTATACTTAATTAACTTTGGGCAGTTATGCCTGTGGAGGTAAAACTGAACGTTAGTGGGTTTAGTTTTCCTGCACAGGCCGACTGTACCTTGCAACCATCAGAAGTGAAAAAATATCATTATCATATATAAATATTGACATATATGACAGCGTAAAAAAAAATTTTCATATATAATTTTATACAAATCGCTGTAAACAAAAGCGGTTAAAGCTAACGGGTTATTTTTTCTCTTTGTATTGTACACTAAGTGCGATGATTTTGGTATATAACAAATTGTAAAACAATCAAAGCAACACAGAAAAATATTATCACAAAATGATGCATGAATTAAATGTAGCGGGCGTAAAAAATGTTTTTCAAAATTCACCATAAATCGAAATATTGTGCTAGAGACTTCCCGTTTTTTGAAAAATGAAGCTAATTGATTGAATATTATTAGACTGTATGTGTTTTAACTTAAAATTGATTTTCGACCATTTCGGTCGAGTTAAAGTTGACCGAAAGTAAAATTTTTCTATTCGCCATCGTGATTTATATGAAAATACTTCAAAACTGATAAAAGCTACAACCATGCTATAAAAAGCTACAACCATGAGTTATTTTCTGTTGTATTGTACATGAAGTGTGCATATTTTCATATATAAAACTTTATGTAACGACTAATATAAAGCGGTGCAAACATTACGACAACGTGACAAAAGAATTTCTGAGATGTTGGCCGAGTTACTGCTAGCGGACGTAAGGAAAATGTTTTTCAAAAATTCACCATAAATCGAAATATTGTGCTAGAGACTTCAATTTATTGCAAAATGAAGGTAAATGATTGAATATTACTAGAATGTAAGAGTTTTAGCTTACAATTGCGTTTTTGACCATTTCAGTCGAGTTAAAGTTGACGAAGGTTGAAATTTTGGCAGTTATCGTGATTTATGTGAAAATATTTCAAAACTGATAAAGCTACAACCATGAGCTATTTTCTGTTGTATTCTACATGAAATTGCGCACATTTTCATATATAAAATTTTATGTAACAACTAATGTAAAAACGATGCAAACATTACAACAACGTGACAAAAGAATTTCTGAGATGTTTGGCGAGTTACGGCATGAACGTAAGGAAAAGTTTTTTTTTTTTTTTTTCAGAAATTCACCATAAATCGAAAATATTGTGCTAGAGACTTCCAGTTTGTTGCAAAATGAAGGTACATGATTGAATATCACTAGAATGTAAAGTTTTAGCTTATAATTGTGTTTTTACCATTTAGGTCGAGTTAAATTTGACCGAAGGTTGAAATTTTGGCAGTTATCATGATTATATGAAAATATTTGAAAACTGATAAAGCTACAACCATGAGTTATTTTCTGTCGTATTCTAAATGAAATTGCGCACATTTCCATATATAAACTTTTGTAACAACTAATATAAAGCGGTGCAAACATTACGACAATGTGGCGAAAGAATTTCTGGCGGACATAAGGAAAAAGTTTTTCAAAAAATTCAACATAAATCAAATATTGTGCTAGAGACTTCAATTTGTTGCAAAATGAAGGTAAATGATTGAATATTACTAGAATGTAAGAGTTTTAGCTTACAATTGCGTTTTTACCATTTCGGTCAAGTCAAAGTTGATCAAAGGTTGAAATTTTGGCATTTATCGTGATTTATATGAAAATATTTCCAAACTGATAAAAGCTACAACCATGGGTTGTATTTTGCTGTATTTTACATGAAATTGTTCACATTTTCATATATAAAACTTTATGTAATGGCTAATATAAAACAAATTAAAACTTACGACAAAATAATGAAAAAGAATTTCTGAAATTTTTACGGCCCAAGTTACAGCATCGGGCTTAAGGAAAAAGTTTTTTTCAAAAATTCACCATAAATCGAAATATTGTGCTAGAGACTTCCAATTTGTTGCAAAAATGAAGGTATATGATTGAATATTACTAGAATGTAAGAGTTTTGGCTTACAATTGCATTTTCCACCATTCGGTTGCGTCAAAGTTGACGAAGGTTGAAATTTTTGTAGTCGATGTATGTATGCGTCCACTTGGCACCCAAC
This sequence comes from Macrobrachium rosenbergii, assembly GCF_040412425.1. Lineage (NCBI taxonomy): Eukaryota > Metazoa > Arthropoda > Malacostraca > Decapoda > Palaemonidae > Macrobrachium > Macrobrachium rosenbergii. The sequence goes on along the minus strand of NC_089753.1, from coordinate 4,302,824 downwards.
AGACAATTTTTAGTCGATGTATGATCGTCCAGTAGGCGTTTAAGGGTTAATACACTGTTCATAGAATCAGACAAAAGGGAATCTACCCTCCAGACAATATGACTCAGCAGTTAAAAATTTAGCATTATTCCTGAAAGAATCTGAAGCTAAAGAGATGACCACGAACCTTGCAATCTCGTTCTTCAGGTCATTATTTGAAAAAGGACTGGCCTCTAGTACTATTACTACAGCAAAGTCGGCTTTAAAAAGATATTTTACATGTTTCAATATTGACTTAACAGACTCATATTTTCATCAATTCCTGAAGCTTTGCGCATCTGAGACCAACAACCCGTCCCCACACGGTTTCCTGGTTCTTAAATGATGTACTTTATTAGCATCGGACACTGATAATGAACGGTGTTCATATTCAAGTCTGTTAAGGAAAACGTTATACTTAATTAGCCTAGCTTCAGGTGTCAGAATTTCTGAACTGTCTGTTCTCTCTAGAGAACCAAACCATGTTGATTTCCTCCGTCTGGAAGTTCTATTATCTCCGGATCTAAAATTTTTAGCTAAGAATGAAGATCCATAAGATAGGTGGTCCCCTGGAAGGTTATCCCCCTTCCACAGGATCTGTCCTTATGTCCAGTTACCACTTTAAAGGCTTATTTAGATAGAACTTCTAGTATAATGTCTGGCCCTCTTTTTGTTAGGGAAAAAGGAGGAACCATTTCCTTAAAGGCCATCAGGCAACAAATACTGTATTTTATAAAACAAGCTAACCCAGATTCAGTACCTAAGGTACATGATATCCGAGCAGTGGTCACCTCCACTAATTATTTTCATAATATGAATTTTGAAGATCTTAAAAAATATACGGGTTGGAAATCACCATCAGTGTTCAAATGCCACTACCTTAAATCTCTAGAGGCCTAAAATTTTTTCAGTGGCTGCAGGAAGTATTGTTCCTGCCACCCTAGATTAACCTATGTAATCTTAGTTATCCTGTCCCCTTTTTCCTCTCTCGCCTACCTGCCTCGTTTACTTTACCATGCCGTCTATCTTTAGGTCAGGCCTTCTTCACAGCCTGACTCTGACCATGTTGCATATTGTTTTTATTTCCCTTTTGTTAGCATTTAGTGTCTTGGTGTTTTCAAATTTTTGTGTCTGTTATTGACCCTCTATCATTATTAATCATGTCTTATTTTTGCTACGTGGGTGATTAAAACTCAGTAATTTGTAATGATAGTTTTATTTATCTCCATTAAAGTAGTTATTAGAGGGCTTTTACCAAGCTTTGTATGATGTTTCTCTGTTATGATTTCACCGGGTGACACAGGTCAACCCAGAAAAGGGATTTTGACAAAGGAAAAATCTATTTCTGGGGAAGATCTGTGTCACCTGGCTGTTCTTCTTATTCCCATTTCCCTCCGAGACATACCAACCTTGGGGGGGTGCTAACCTGGAATGATACCAAGATGGCGGCTGAGGTGTTGGTTGGCTGGGAGATGGCGTGGTATGTGACACCCCCTCACTTTTGGGGATTTTGAGTTGGAGATCTCTATAGGGCAGAGGCCTGTGGCAGTGGCAACACACACTCACCTTTGTGTATGCCGACACCATTATAAATGATGCTCGAACTGGGGTCGTAACCCTGGCATTGTATTTAGTTTTTTCTCTGGTATTTTTAGCAATACTTATACCTAGAAATATGTGCTAAATGGATATTTCACCGGGTGACACAGGTCTTCCCCCAGAAATAGATTTTTCCTTTGTCAAAATCCCTTTTTCATTTAGCTACTTTATATCAGTATATACTTGAAAAATTATGTTAACCATAAATTAGTTGTGTCTATTTACAAAGTGTCTCGTATGCCTTTGGCAGGGTTTTTACATAGGTTAGCACCTTAATTTAATGTTTTTAAAAAATCACAACATTGCTATTTTTAAGATTAGAGTTCATTTTGGCTCCTTTTTTTGTCATTTCAAATAAAGTTTAACTATGAACCATCAGACAATGAAAAAAAATATTTATCATTATAAATATTGGAATATATGACAACTGCAAAAAAAATTTCATATATAATTGTATACAAAAATGCTGTGAGCAAAAAAAGTTAAAGCTAATGAGTTATTTTTCTGTTTGTATTGTACTATATATATGATTTTGGTATATATATATATATATATATATATATATTTTTTAGCTGATATAACATATGGGTGAACTTAGTGTGAGGCAGTTAGCTAGCTAAACAACTTGAAAATAGTTTAGAATAATAAAATCTTCAGTAAATAATGTCAAGTTACTTATCACAATTTTATTTAAATAAGGTCTCAATTTTTTAATATTAACATACATACAATAATAATTTTACATTATAACAACATATAAGTTGTACATATATATATATTTTGAATTTTATTTCTTATTAGTATAATCATATTTAAAACATAAAATAAAATAAAAATTAGTTCCAATTTCCTCATTTTAAACTTGATGTTAATTATCAAATAATGATTTTGCATGATAAGTGCATAGTAAATTCTAAATATTACTTTTTCACAAGGCATTTCTTAATAATATAATGGTTGAGGTTCATCATGATGAATATAGAAGATACTTTTTCTCCACCATCTGTGGTCTGTGTTGTTTGGGTGGTTTCTCTTTTCTGCTACTAACCTTCTGTTAATTCACTGTTGTATTGATCTAGTTTGCTCCATATGTTGGTTGCCAGTCTGTATAATCTTTGATTAAAGGTTCTGACTTTGAGATTTTTTTGTAGAGAGAGAGAGAGAGATTCAGAGAGTCATCATCTTGATTGTTTCTCAAAACATAATACCTTAAATAAAAAATTTTTGGACCTTTTACAAATGCACTTATATTGGAAGTCGATGCTAAACACGTGGGTGATTGGTGGATATTCCATTATTGGTCTGATTAGGCTTTTGTAGGAATGGATTTTTGATATTTGTGTTCATATTCTAAATCGTTTTAGCTTTGTATTTTGTGTTCTTGCTATTCTTAGCCTTTCTTTCACGTTGTCTTGATATTCCTCTTTGTCAAGTCCATTCCATTATTCTTGTGCTTTTGGTAAAATTCATCAGTTGTTGGTCTAACATTATTTGTGAAGGTTTGTAAATTAGACACTGATACTAGTTGGAATTTAGATTTAAATGTCTTTATCTTCCACTTCTTTTCAAATTGATTTATTCTTTCAATTTGGTTCATTGTTTGTGCTACTTGTGCTTTTCAAAATTGGATCCCTTCTTTAATTTTTCTGGGTGTATAATTATTTGAATTATATCATCTGCAAAGCAGACATCAGTACACCTTTGGTGGTGAAGTCATATCTGATGTATGTAATATGAAAATAGTGTTGGACTGAGTACAGATCCTTGTGGGACTCCAACTTAAACTACTATCTTCTATGCTGGAGATCTATGTAATTTTGTGACTTGATTGCTGCTGTTAGATCTTTGATGAAGTTTGTAGTATTTTCTCAAAATGTCTGGAACTGATGTTGAGATTTAAAATTTTATATTGAAGTCCTTGTATCCATACTTTGTCAAATGCCTTGGTTATATCTATACATAATTAGGTTACAAAATCTACCTTCTTCTTTGTGATAGTGCAATACTCTCATTATATTGTTGCTATTGCAATCTGGGTCCATTTCTAAATCCATATTGATTATTATTGTGTAGCTGATTACCTTCTAGGAACAACACTAATCTGTTGTTAATTATTTTTCAAATATTTTGCCAGGTACTTCTAGTAATGATATTGGTCTATAATTCTCTGGTAGTGACTAGTATCTTTTCTGGTTTGGGATGTCAAAATCATTGTCACTCTTGAATATAATCACTAAATATGATTTGAGTGAGACTGTCAGTTGTATATTTCTCTTAATTTTTTGGAAACTCACAATGTCTGGTAAATTTTGAATTATGACCTTGTTAACCCCTTAAAGATAATGTCTCTATTTACAAAAACGTCTCCTGTATGCTTATGACACTTTAATATTATCCCGAAGCGGAAAAAAGTTTTTAAAAATCACAGATACAGAGTAGTTTTTAAGATTAAGAGTTCATTTTTGGCTCCTTTTTTGTCATTAAACTAGGTGTAGTATGCAACCATCAGAAATGAAAAAATATCATTATCATATATAAATATTGAAATATGACAGCGCAAAAAATTTTTCATATATAATTTTATACAAATACATGTGACAAAACGGTTAAAGCTAACGGACCTATTTTCTTTTACATCACTAAATTGCCAACTAATTTTTGGTATATAACAAGTAGTCCAAAAGCAACACAGAGAAAATATTATCACAATCTGATGCATGAATCCATTGATAATAAGTGACATGTAAAAAACTGTTTTTCAAAAATTCAACATAAAACATCGAAATATTGTGCTAAACTTCCCGTTTGTTGAAAAAATGAAGAATTGATTGATATTACTAGACTGTAAAGTTTTACAACAATTGCAGTTTTCAACCATTTCTGGTTTAGTTAAAAATTAAAAACTCAAACTTAAACCTGTTATTGTAAATTTTATATCTAAATTTTCAAAACTGATAAAACCTACAACCATAAGTTATTTTCTGTTGTATTCTAACTATTAAATTGCGCACATTTTGAATCATATATAAGTTTATGTAACGACAAATATAAAGCCTCTAGTTACAAACATTATGACAATGTGTGAAGAGAACATTTCTGAGATGTTCGGCCGAGTTACCTCAGCGCTGAGAAATAAGGAAAATGTTTTTCAAAAATTCACATAATGGAAATTTGTGCTAGAGACTTCCAATTTATTGCAAAATAAGGTAAATGATTGAATATTACTAGGATGTAAGTTTTAGCTTATAATTGCGTTTTTACCATTTGATAAGGAGCTAAATGAGTTGACCAAAGGTTGAAATTTTGGCATTATCGAAGATTTATATGAAAATATTTCCAAACTGATAAAGCTACAACCATGGGTTGTATTTTTTGTATTTTACATGAAATTGACATTTTCATATATAAAACTTTATGTAACGACTAATATAAAGCGGTGCAAAAATTATGACAAAATGATGAGAGAATTTCTGAAATTTTTGGCCGAGATATGGACGGGATGAAAATTCACCATAAATCGAAATATTGTGCTAGAGACTTCCAATTTGTTGCAAAATGAAAGGTAAGTGATTGAATATTACTAGAATGTAAGATTTTTGCTAACATTACAATTATATTTTTCAACCATTTCGGTCAAGTCAAAGTTGACCAAAGGTTGAAATTTTTGTAGCACGTTCATGCGTCCATCATAGAATAAAGACAATTTTAGTCGTGAATATCAAATCAGGTAGGCCATTTAAGGTTAATTCCACTCTTTCCTGGTGCTTTGTGTTTAAAATTTTTAATTGCCATTTTGATTTCCCATAACTCTATTTTCCTTGTTAATGGGCAGTCTTCATTAGTCTGCTAAACATCAAAAGCATAATGCGGTTTGTTCTGTTTCTATGTTTGTTCAGTGAATTCATTGACTATTGTGTCATGTTGGTTGTCGAAATTTTGGTTTATCCTCTTGCGTTATCTGAATATTTCCTGCCAGATAGAAGCCTTGTGCAGAACTTCCTTCTCTTTGTCATGGATATTTTCTCATTCCCATAGGAGGGATTATGTTCTTGTGTTAGGTTTGCTTCCCATCAGTCTTGGCAACAGAGTTCCAAAGTGTTTTGGGTTATTGTACTGTATTTCTGTGTTTTTTTAAAAGGTCTTCCCAATTTTTCTATGATATAATCTTGAGTTTTCTTGTACTAGAATTGTTCTTGTAATGACACATATCTTCTCATTAATATTTGTTCCCTCTGCTAAAAGCACTGTGTTTTTTTTTGGATGTTGTTGTAGTGCCATTGTATCAATTTACAAATTGTAAAATATCAAAGCAACACAGAAAATATTATCACAAAATGATGCATGATTTGTCATGGCTTTTTACTATGGAAAAAATTTTTAAAAATTTACCATTTAAAATATTGTGGGGAAGGATATTTCCGTTTGTTTTTGTTTTGAAGGTAAATGATTGAATATTACTAGAATGTAGAGTTTTAGCTTACAATTGCAGTTTTCGACCATTTCATTTGAGTTAAAGTTGACGAAGGTCAAATTTTCTATTTTCACTAATTAATTTTTATAAATATTATTGCTGTGTATTTCGATGTATTTATCATCTGACTTGGAATAAATGTCAGATTATAATAATTGACAGAATCATCTCTGTCCACTCAGGTAGACCTGGCAATTCAAAATACGATCACAGCAGAAATTCGGACATTTTGGAAGGCAGGAATAAGCTGGGTAGTTCAAAACAACAAAATATGCCTATGGCATTAGGGACCTAAACCTCAGAGGGTTTTCATTCAATAATCTCTAGTAATGGTGGTCTTAAGTTATTTTCCCTTTACCTCGCGTTGGCGTGTCTTTGTCAAACTCAGTGCCTGGGGCGTTGTGTAAAGATGCAGCCATCACCTTGCGGGAAACCTATAAGGTCAGAAAATGAGCATTTTAACTGTAGCGTGCGGAGCGGTGTCGTTTGTCCTTCACACCACTTTTGCTCCCTCGTCTATATTAGTAAATTGGGAAGACTGCTATTATCAAGACTTCCTTTAGTGTCCGTTGTCATATACGACTCGGCGTTCAAGGTAAGTCTGATTCTTGTTCAAGCTTTGTCCGATTGACTAATAACTTTTCTGTATTTCCGTTTCCTTTGTTTCATTCTCCAGCCACCATTTTAAAACTTGTACAAAGTCTGAGTTAATAAAGTATTATATTGTTTAGCATGCAGCGAACAATCCCAGTAAGTCTCGTTGATTTAAAAAACAAGTCATTTTAATACTCTGGTATTCATTATGCCTAGCGCTCATTGTTTAAAGGGAGAACTGTTAAATTCCGTCTTTGTATTTAAATAAAATCTTAACAAGTAGAGATTTTTTCTGCGTCCACTGATGGTTGGTAAACGTTTATCATAAAGTCTTTAAAATATTCTTTGTTAAGTTAATTACCCAACTGGCGACCTTTGGTTAACAACGTCTGTCTTCAGAGTTAATTCCTGGTAATTCAAGTGACCGGTTATGTTAATTCTTGGCATGTGAAGGGCCATGAAAAAATGATGTAAATTAAACAATAACTGATCATATGAAAAAAAGTAACATAATTCTTATATGGAAATATTTCAAAACTGGTAAAAGCTACAATCATGAATAATTTTTTTGTTGTATTGTACATGAAATTGCGCACATTAAACTTTATGTAACAGAATGAGAATGGTGCAAAAGACCGACAAACTGACTAAAAAATTTCTGAGATGTTCAGCCGAGTTAGTGCGTGTGGACATGAGGAAAAGATTTTTTTAAAATTCACCATAAATTCAAATATTGTGCTAGAGACTTCTGGTTTGTTGCAAAGAAGGTAAATGATTGAATATTACTAGAATGTAGGATTTTGTTACAATTGCGTTTTGAAATTTCAGTCAAAAAAGTTGACTGAATGTTGAAATTTTATGTTCAGATTTACATGAAAATATTTCAAAACTGATAAAGCGACAACCATAGTTATTTTTGTTGTACTTTACATGAAAAGATGCACATTTCATATATAAAACTTTATGTAACGGCTAATAAACTATGCAAAAATTAACAAGGTGACTAAGAATTTCTGAGATTTTTCAGCAGAGTTAAATGTAAAAACATAAAGTTTTTCAAAATTCACCATAAATCGAAATATTGTGCTAAAAATACTTCCTGTTTGTTGCAAAATGAAGAAAT